>NC_073692.1:206728487-207343200 GCF_029784155.1 Uranotaenia lowii
CGTTACGTAATTTATGGATGCCGCCTAAATAACCTTCAGGATCAAGTTTTTCAACAGATTGCAGTTTTCTTTTCCTTCAAATCGATATAGTATCGAAAAGTAGCACTTTTTGACACTGTTTTCAAAACTACATCGAAAAGGCCTTCGTAACGAAACACTAACATTTTATGCTGAGTTGCAAAAGTACAATTTGTAATTATAAAACCTAATTCCCTCCCTTCCCTAAGCTCCCTTTCGTTTTCAGCGATAACGCCTATTTTGGAACTATACAGTACTCGTTCGTTAATCGGACGCTTTTTAATCAGACACGCTCGTACGTTTTAGGTTATTCATGAAAATTGAATTTTTTGGATCATTGAATTTCAAAGTTTTTTGTGGAATCCTTCTGACCTGTATCTCCTTTTTTCGATTTTTTTTACCTTTAAAATGCTCGCCGCCGTTCCTAGGAAATGGACGTTTCTGTTCCCAGCATGTTGACACTACAAAAACAATAAGAAACACGAACAAAATTTACTAAACTGAAAAAACTATTCACATGAACCTACGTGAAAATTTTTGTAGATTTTTGCCACCTTGAAAATCAGGTGAAATACTTGGCTCAACTATTCGGCTTAGTGGTTCTTGGGCGGTATTCGGTCGGCCGAATATTTGGCACATCTATACTGCCCCTACTTTCATAACAGTCCCATATGCAAAAACAAGCAAGTGAGAAAATCATCTTTTTCTGTTTTGGAATATATTTTTGAATTGTGACCACAACGTTCAGTATAAACGAAAATCGTTTGATGGAAGGTGTTCTAGGTTGTCATAATAAATCGTAAGACCCGAAATTTTAGAAATTGGGTCATTGATAAGGTCGGGAGCACCTTTATATTCGTTATGGGACTGTTATGCGAGCATATTTGAGACCTTTTTCAAATCTACTCGCATAACAGTCCCATACAGAATATGTTTTGCTCACCAAGCTACTTCCTAAGACTTAAATTTGATCATTTTTAAACTTCCAAACGCAGTTATCAGAAAAACAAACATATTTTTGGAAAAATATCGTGAATTCCTTAATTTAAATTCAATCTTTTTACGATTTTGATTGCATCTGATAGTTTTTCGCTGAGGAAGACATTCCTTCCTACTTACTGGTCTGCCTTCGAAATTTAGTGTGCATAATTCGACATCAAGTGAATTGAATCTTTATTAAATGATTCAAAGCAATAAATCAAAGACTTATTCGCCGAAAGAAACATTGAAAAATAACTAAATCCGTGGTGTTTCACATATGGGACTGTTATGCGGGTATATTTCATATGGGACAGCCACGAGTTGATATTTTTCTCGAAATCTCTAGAACAAAATCTCTTTTTTATTGTTTTATATTGAAGCCCTATGTTCAAAATGACGAACTGTCAGGTAAGATGAAAAATGACGAAAATTCATATGGGACTGTTATGCGAGTAGGGGCAGTATAGTTATTCATTAAAGTTTTTGCTTCTAATCGATTTAAAAAAGTCATTTTATCAAAAGGCCCGATTTAGTTACGTAAAATGTTATTTCGGCACTATTTAAGATCCGACAATTAAAATAACACGATTCAACTAAATCGAACCGGAAATCGATTGATAGAAATCTATAATGAGGCACGTTAGCCTCATATGCCAAATTTAGCTACCTAATCGTTTTTTCGTTTATCCAATTTTCTAATCAAACAGTTGGTTTTCGCCACACCCTACGGCAACATAAATACAAACAAGCCAGCCAAACACTGTTGGATAATGCATAGCAGAAGACGATTGTTGAATTTGCACTTGGCGCGAAAGAAAAGATGAGTAAAATTGCATCCGGCCAGAATGACCGCATATGGGGGGGAGCTAGCAATGGAGAAAAAAAAAAGAAAAACAAACCACATAGTTTTAATGAGTTTCTCTATGGCGGCGGCATGCTCGTGGTACCCTAATGAGTAAAGTAACCCTTAACGGGAGTTAAGTTGTTTTGGAATCAGTGTCTCGTTTCGGGAAACTGTTTTCTACCATTTTATCACATCTATCATTTGGATCAATATGTGATCTGTTGATGAAAATTAACAAATAACAACAGGTGGAACGGGTTCGATTATAAAATTAAATTGTGAATAATACGTTGTTTGATGCAGATGCTAAATCTGGAGATGATTCCCATATCTTATTTATTCGAAATTTTCTCACCAATAATTCTCCATTCGAGTTACTTACTAAAAAGAAGAAAAAAAAATCCCAGTTAATTTTGGTTGTACATTTGCATGAGGCTATATATCAAAAATTAATTCATAAAATTCATTTGAGTTTAAAATGCGTTCAAATTAACTCTTTGGCACAGTGCCGATCGGGAGTTTTCCAAATGCCGATGGAACTCTCGGAAAAGCAAACTATCTGTGATGCATTCCGTTAGGCAGTAGCGCTTTGATGTTTTAGATGAAGGATCGGATGAAAATCGGTTCGCGTGTCGATAAGTGAAATGATTTGCCTTTTTTTTTTGCTGCTTCTTCTGTCCTCCCTTGGCGTACCTACATACTTCCCGAGCCAGACACATGGCTGCCATTGCACTTACTGACTGACTACTTTACGCATCATGATTCCACGGTATTCATAAAGCCAGTTGATGCGTACGTTGCGTTGATGCGCCTCCACAAATAATTATCAATCCATGTTCCGGCACGACGAAGTATTTCCATCTCGGGAAATGATAAATAATAGTTTCTTACAACGCCAGTAGAGATTGTAGAATCGATTAAAACTGTTAATGAAATTATGTGCTAACTATAAGTTACCCACAATGCATGGGTCTTTTTTTTTTGGCAAGCTAGGGAGCGCAAAGAATTCGAACTATCTCGTAAAATACTGAACGGAACTCTACACAATATAAATTGAATTTAACCCTTATCCTTCCCTGAATTTTTTTTCCGCTATAGTCCCTGGAACGTCAATTTGACAGTCCAGACTAAAACCAATATATCTCTCTTGTTTTCCAACCGATTTTTTACAAATTTTTACAATTATAGTTTTGGAAACCTCGTAATGTAACTCAAATTTGTTTCTCAGACAATTTTCAACTACAACACTTCAGTTTTCCGTTATTCAAAGTCTAAGAAAAAAAAAATCCGGAAAACATGCTTCGTAAAAATACTGTAGATCAGCATGCTAAAAAAAATCACTAAGTTTCCAAGAAAGCTGAAGTTAGAAGCTGTACGTTGCATATAAGAATATATTTTTTTGAAATTTTTTAAGTTCATGACCACAAAAAATGTAAAAAAGTGGTGTAAGAACCTTATTTTTCTATCAATGAATGCTGAATCGTGTGAAAACTGTTTAAGTCATACGAGATAAATTTAGAATAAAAGGATTGGAAAGTTATTCACATTTTTGCATTCACGAAACACAACATTTTAGACGAATTTTCAAAGGTAGTTGTTTTTCAAAAATTTTCTCAATTTTAAATTTCTCAATTTTTTTTGCACTGAAATCCAAATTTGCACTGGATTTTGAGTATATTCACGCGAGATTTCCGCCATAAATTTATATTCACCAGAAAGATAATTTCATACAGATTCTAGTGTTGTAATTACATTACAAAATCTTTTAGAAAAATATCGGTACGTCCATAAAAAACTAATGATGCAAAATTAAATATTCCAAGAATTCATTTAAGGGTCTCCGAAGAATTTTTTTTTATTTCCATGCACTCGAATAAAGATATAGGTTAAGTTACTGAAAGTTGACCTTTTATGTTTACTTACTATCCTACTTTCTCACTGACTCACTCATTTAATTGATAACTAATTTAGTTAATTACTTACTTACTTACTAAATTACTCTTGCATTATCTTAAGGCTTGTGATAAAGCTCAGTTGGCAAGTCAGTTGCCTTCTGAGCCGATGTCCGCAAGCTCGAGCCCAAGATTAAACATCGAACACAGTTATATCGGATAAGTTCTTCAATAACTTTCCGTCAACTGCAACGCGAATGCCTTAAATATGGTAAAACGACTTTGATCGAAACAAACAAAATATGCAAGAGAGTGAACACATGTAAGAGAGCGCAAGATTTTGCTCTCATTGCCTTCAAATCGTTGCTAGCGACAATATTTTCCAATTCTCTCATTGGTCTATATTACTCAATTCCCATCAGATTTTCAGCCATCTGGATGCACTGCTAGTTGCAGAGAGAATATGACGATGATTTTCTCACTTGAAGCCCGCGCGAAAGTAAAAACATTTCAAAATTGACAAACATGGTGGACTTCCTATCATATCCGATGTACACTGACTTCAGACGACATTTTAAACGATCTTTTCACTATGCAATTGGAATTACGATTCGCAACGCCATTCTATACGAGTTCATTTTTTCTGAATACAAACTCAATTACTCTTTAACTACCTTACTTACTTACTTACTTACTTACTTACCACCTTACTTACTTACTTACTTACTTACTTACTTACTTACTTACTTACTTACTTACTTACTTACTAACTTACTAACTTACTTACTTACTTACTTACTTACTTACTTACTTACTTACTTACATTCTTACTTACTTACTTACATACTTATTACTTACTTACTCACTTACAATTGATTATTATTTTCATGAGGTCATTTTTCTAATTCTGATAGCTTTGTCACTTTTAATGTTAAAAAGACATATTTGAATAAATTTTGAAGATTTTGGAAACATCGAAAGACTTTTAGTGCAAATTGTACGAAACGGATACTGCGTAGACATTTCTGAAAAAAATGCCATAGAAAAACTTAATTTTACTATTATTAAACCAAAAGGGAACGGAAGCCGCTAGCGAAACAACGTGGTTTTCGGAATTCCGTATTTTATAGGAGCTTTTTTCACCGGGTATCAAATTTTAACAGTTTTTATGGCCTGTTTGAGATTGTGAATGCTTTTCGACCAACAACTGTTCTTGCCAAGGTATTTTGGATGCATATGGAGGATCAAACCGGTGTCTTCAACATTCCCCCGTTGAAAACAGTTGAAATTTTCGAAAATGTTACGAGTTATGGACTATTTTCTGAGTAAAATTTGTAATTCTCATCAAATTGTGCATCCCCAAAGTTTTTGTTTGTTTTTAAGCTGATATGAGACCTTGCTTGCTGTTATTCAAAAAAGAATCTCGAAAATGATGATAAACATAGGCAAACATATTTCCATCATTAGTTTTGTGCCAAACATTGTAATTTTTGAAATTTTAAAAATGTCCGTCTTACCCGAATTTTCTCTATGCATATTTCGCAACCTACGATCTTAACTAACCAATTATACTTTAAGTGCAATTTAAGTTCAATTTCATGATGGTTTTACCTCGTTTTTGTCAGATTTTGCCAGCAGACATTCCAGTAAAAACGTTTTTAGTGGTACAAAACTAATCAAGTTTTGATAATTTCGAAACAGCTGAATCCACCAAATTGCCCTCAGTTACTTTCAAAAGAAAAGCATTGGGCCTAAAAGAAGCTGAAATTGAAGGAGAAGGATGCAGCCACCTAAAATACAGATTTGACATAGTAATGTGTAAGAAAAACTGATAAATATCATGACTGAAAAAAGTGTGCACCGGCCGATGGCAGTCCCCCCACAATCATTAGTCAATTAACGTATCCTTTCACCTCAAAATGTTCGTTCATTCGGATGTTAGTTTACCAAATATCAAGCTTTGCATGAATTTCAATCATTAAATACTTTTTCTTTGATTTCAAATAGGTTTTGATTCTCAATTTTGTTAAAAAATAACATAATTTACCGAAACAATCAACGTTTTTCAAAACCACAATTATGGGTCAAAATTGTAGCTTGTACCAAATTATTAGTCAAATTGCCCACCATTATTAGTCACATAGAAGCCCATGGCAACACCCGAATAGCAACATGAAAATCAACAAGTTTATGGCAAACATTCAGGGGCATTCTTCGCTAGTATACATTCAAGGGACAATTGGGTTGAGCAAGAAACCAAGAAATGTTTTGTTTGCTTGCAAAAAAGTGACCCATGATTGTGTGGAACTTGGTGGATTCTGTAACAATTATGGCTCACTTTTATTTTGCCAAATATTATTGAATTTTCGCATTTCATTCGCTCAGTTTCACTTGGAAAATGTAAACTCGTCCTTTGTGCTTATATGGGACCAATTAATTTGGTTGGAATCTTTGAAATACCCGCATAAGGGGCTTAATGGTTTAAGATGTCAACCTTATAATATTGAAATTTTATGCGATAGTTCGACAGCAATTTTACTGTTGTCAAACGCACAAATAATATTTTTAATGCATTTTGATGATATTGTCGATTAACTTAAAATTATAATATGAAATAATTGCTTTTAGTTTAGTAGATATCAGTAGTTCTAATAATCGGTGACTAATAATTGTGTGTGACCCATGATTGTGGGGGGACTTACCAAGAATAAAGTAGAAATATTTCTTATTAAAAACGATAAATATTTTTTTCAATTTTTTTTATGAATTATCATAGGATTACCTAAATTTCCTTCATAGAAAGTATTTCGACTAACGAATGGTTTTTTAGATACACGTATTTTTAACTGTCCCGTTTCTGAATTAACTAAGCTTTAGGTCCATGGCAACCATTATCCAATTTCTCAGACATCCCTCATTCGCCAGATCACGCTTCATTTGGTCTAAAGTCTAATCACCTCACTCGTTGCTTTCCTGCTTGTCTCGTTCCTACCGAAATTCGAAACGAGCACCTGTTGTGCAGGATAGTCGTCCGGTATTCTCGCGACATATCCTATCTAGGGTATCCGTCCTGCCTTCGCCACCTTATTGATACTGGGTTCGGCGTAGAGTTTAATGTTTATTGGTAGGAGTACGTGAGCCTGTCAGTTATAAACTATAGTTCAGGTTAAGGATATGTTATTTATTTTTCGACCGGGAATAATTTATAGGCTATGTTCGGCGTTCGGTCTTTCGGTCAAGATTTTACAACACTCTTTATGTGTTCTTCATTCAACGTTTCGAATTAATATTTATTCTTTTTCAAGGAACTAAAAATAAAGCATAGAGCATAAAACATATTTCTTGTGAAACGAAAAAATATTCACTTACTCGAACATCCGTGCTATAGTCCGAAACAGATGCGCTCCTAAAGCGTTCATCAATCGTCCGTTTCTGGCTATAAAATTTGAATTTGAAAATGGTTCAGCTCAGAAGTGAGGAGGATAGCGTGTAACTTACGTGCCCAATACTATAATCTGGTCTGGGCGAGTAATCCGTATTCCGAATGACGTCCGAAGTACAACTTTATCCACTTGACTCACAGTTTGTTATTGTAGTTTGGGTTTCTTCTTCATAGCCAGAAACCGGCGCCGATGAGTGCTTGTGAGCTATCCGAGAGAGTGTGTGGAACACTCCGCCGTAGGAGATCGCTCTTCCGTCTGTGTCGTTTTGTATATTAACGGTATTCGGAGTGCTTTGGATATAGCACATTTCGAGTACCTCTAGATGCCGGCTGTGCTTGTTGGAGCTATCGAGAACGGTGGCTTTATCGAAGTCGAACATGTGCCCCTGGTCGTAGCTCCCTGAAGGCTGGGTCTGATGCTGTGGACCCTGAGGCGATGATTCGGTTCAATTTGGTGACGTCACATTTATACTTGGACATTCTAGTACGAAGTTTGTAGCTAGTTTGCCCAACATAAACTTTTGAGCATGTCTCGTTACGATCGGATGCGCCTGCGTACGGGATATTGTGGACCACATTGGAACGATTGATCGGTTGTATCGGGTCCTTAACCACAGGCAGTAGGCTGCGTATCGTATGTTGTTGCGTGGTGCAGATGCGTACTTGCGGATAGTCCGTTTTCAGTGAGCGAACTATGTTCGCAGTTAGGCTGTCGATGTTCTATATGGATCGGTAATGTTGTGTGGGTGTATCTTGTGTGTTTTGGCTAGTTGTGTCGGTTTCGTTCGCTTTCTGCACTAATCTATTAATTAACGTTGTTGGGTAATCGTTTAACTTCAAATTTTCATGAGTGCGGCGTCGGGGGAAACGTTTGTCGAAAAGGTTTTTACACGTTTTATGTAATTCAGAGCCGTGTTGATTTTGAGCCGTGTGTTATAAGCTGATCTGAAGTTTAAAAAGCGACCCGTTAAGGATATGATACATGATATGATATGATATGATATGATAGAGTCGCTCAATCTCGTGGTTCTCCCTTCACCTCCACACTCCGTTCTCCAGCACGCCGCAAAAGATGGTTCTTAACACTCGTCACTCGAATACTCCGAGTGTTCACAGGTCATCCTCCAAGTCTCATGTCTGTAGAGAACAACCGATCTATTGAGCGTCATGTACCTACAAGTTGCACTCTGTGCGATGGCTAAATCTTATCGACCTCAGTTGCCGCAATCCTTCCTGCTTCGCGTTTAAGTCTGCGATAGATCCCCTCCATCGCAGCAGATAATCTGCCAAATATATATATATATGCCAAATATAAGCAGATAAGTTGACTGGATCTGCTAAAAATCGTGCACCGCATTTCGCCCACCGCTCGTCGAATAACACTTTCTAGCGCCACGTTGAACTTAACTTGAACTTAATTTTATAATTACATAGATTGAACTCAAAACCCCTATTACTAGCATATTGAAGCGTATATAGCCATATGGCTGTATCTCAAAAAGTTGACCTGATACATCAAAATCAATGTGATATTCTAACTCAGGACACAAAAATTAGTCTAAATCAGCTGAGAAACCCCAGACTATTTTTTGGCTGTCACCCAGTGTAATAAACTTTCGTTAGCTAACCGACTTAGATGGTATATTGGGTAAGGTATCGGACTAGCAAGTCGTAATGAGGTGTTGCAGTGAGATCGATTCTCACATAATTTTTTCATGGGATGAATTATCCAATAGGATGAAAATCTCATAAATGTTTTTCTTGTTTCGCTTGAATGTAGTGGTCATGCATCATTTTTCTTGGGAGTTCGAGTCTTTATGCCAGTACTGCTTTACTTTTCCAATCATATCATCTTTGGTACAGTACACTTTTCAGCGCATTTTCGGCATAGAGATTTGCTAAATAGGCATTGGATTTTTGCAACCTCTTCTATGTGTGTAGATTGCACTTTCAGGAAAATTCTCTTTCTTGTGTGATGTGAACTTGTAGGAAATTCAACACAATTTCGTTCGAACTTTTTTGCATTGAGCTGAAATTTTGCACAGGTCAGTTTTTTGGGCCAATCTATGAAATTTATATGGTCGATTTTCAAAATTCGATCATGAAGTTTTTTCCCATAAATTCATACGTCCATATAATACAGGTAGAAAAGGTTAATGGTTTAGAAAAATTTTGAAACATAAAACATTACAGCTCTTCTTTCATCTATCTTTAATGTGTTTCCGAATATTACTCGGATTTTCAATTTTGATTTTCTCTGCACTTTGAAGTCTGATGCTTATAAAGCCGGTACAGCTGATGAAAATTCTATCAAGACGAACGATGCACAACTTCCGCAGTGTCATCAATAAAAGAGACCAGAGAAACGTTTCACTCTTGAGAGGTGCAATGCAGAACATCTTCGCTTCGAAGATTTTTTTCCCTATTTACGAACAACTCAAAAATCTATCAAACTCAGCCGAGCAGCAACGTTAATAGTAATATCACTCCAAGCGCTTCAAGCACTTCAATGCATGCGAGAAATGATAAATTTGCATCGTTGAAAGTTTTGAGTCGGCTATTTTAGTTAAAAATAAAAACAGATGCGGAATGTTAATGGCTTTTGGTGCCGATTAAGCCACTTGAACCAGCAAAGGGAATTGGCTTCTAAAGAAGTAAATAAAAGTTCTGCAACGACGCTCTTACCAGTATATAATAGTATATTATATACTTATATATATTATATTATACATATTATATATATTATATTAGTATATAATTTTCACGGAAAATGTTCATCGAGTTAACGAAAGTACTAGTTTATCCAAAGACCAAGTAATAAATAAATTATTTATTAGTTGTAAAACAAATCCGGACTCCTTTCTCTTACTATTTTAGTATAATTAAGCCGACAATAATTAAACACAAATTTCATGGTAATTTTATTTAAACCCCCTAAAATGGGCGCAATATTAGCATCAAGTTAAAACAAGCCGACACAACTTTTCGTTCCATTCCCAAAAGCAAAAGTGTAATTAAATTTCCCTTTTCTTTCTCTTTTTTTTTTTCTCTCTCTGCACAGGTTGACAAGATGAGGCCAGGCCATTTCCACGGTACCGAAAGAGGTTGAATTGAGAAGAGTAGCGAAAAGGCCCCAACCCAACTGCTACTGTCTGTGACACGAGGGAGGGCAGCGTGTGGCGTGAGGAGGGGACACACTGATTCTTCGCCCTGGGTCTCTGCCTCTGCGTTGTTGTTGACGTGATTAGACTCCACCAGAAGGAGCAGCCAGCCAGTTAGCCACCCGAAAGGGGAAGAAAAACAGAAAGCAACCTATACCGGTTGATAACGACGCAACGCCGCTAGTGTCACCACCGGACTTTGAGAACCGGTTGTTGTTGTTGTTGTTTGGTGTTTTTTTTTTCTGCCCTAGCCTAGCCTAGCTAGCGGCCCAACCCTCAGAAATATGCCTTTGCCAAAGCGACTGGTCCAGCCGGTGT
The DNA here is from genome assembly GCF_029784155.1 of Uranotaenia lowii. Lineage (NCBI taxonomy): Eukaryota > Metazoa > Arthropoda > Insecta > Diptera > Culicidae > Uranotaenia > Uranotaenia lowii. The sequence continues at coordinate 206,739,144 of NC_073692.1, forward strand.
ACGTGGCCCGGTCCGTTTACGTGCGGGAAGAGCTTCCGGCCGAGCTTGAAACGGTCACCAACACCACCCTAACGAATATCGTGCGACAACTTTCGTCGCTTTCGAAACATGCGGAAGACCTGTTCGGGGAGCTGACGAGGGATGCCGGTAATCTGGCCGAACGGGCCAATTCCCTGCAGGCCCGGATAGATCGGCTAGCCATCAAAGTGACCCAGCTGGACAGCACCGGGGAGGAAGTTTCACTTCAGGACATTCAGCTGAAGAAAGCGTTCAAAAGTGCCACCGTCTTCGATCAGCAAATCTTCTCCCGGGCGACGATGCCCAGTGCGATGTTGGATGTTTATCAGGTAAATATTAGGAAGGGCGGTAGCAGGTATTGTCGTATGAGTTAATCGATCGGAAGATTTCTTGAGGGCCTATGTCAACATTCTATTTCTCGAGTGAGCTTTAATTACGTCGTAAGAAACAAAATGTAAACAAAGAGTCGAAACTTCTTTCATTTAGAATATTTGTAGCCTAAACAAAATATTGTATACCTATGTGAAAAACAAATTTTCAAGTTGTTTTGATAACTTTTGCAGCAGTTTCTGTGAATTCTCAAGATGTTTCATACGACGTAACGAAAGCTCGCGCGAGATTTAAAGATTAGTTGTACGCTCAAAATGTTATGCCAGCACAAAGCACCAAAAGCATGGCTGTAGGAACGGGTCTGGTTAGGGGTTTTTTTCGAATGATGATTCACAGGTCGGATTATAAATAAATCATTGAAATAATGAATCAATCAGGATTCAGAATTGATTACTGCCTGATTAAGGGCTCAGAAACAAATTTTACTTCTTGTCTCTTATTCAAAATTGCTTTCAGGTATTCTTACAGGTATTCCGGCATCCGTGTATATACCTGGCCAGCTGGCAACTGATTACACATTCTTATTATCTAGTCAGTTATATGGACAAATACATTTTACCTGTCGGCCCCTTATGGGATTAAAACCCAAAAGTTTTCTTGCCGATACTATGAATCGAACCCAGTACGCCTGGCATACCAAAACCAGACTTGCGCCAGCCTATCTGCTAGACCACATCGCCGCTTACGGTCAAAACCCAGGAATTACTTAACAAAAATCAAGATAAAAGACTTGAAAAAAAAGTATTCATCAAAACTTAAAAGATGATTTTAAATTATATTTTAGGTTTCCAAAAAAAAACTTTTATTATTATTTTTATAAAACTTGCTTTAAAAATTTCACTTTGGAAGCATGAATACAAAAATTTTAACAATACAATTTGTTTTTTTGTTTGACTTGGAAAATAAAGTGCATAAATCCAGGCAAAATCCGGGCTTTTTCAATTAAATTCGGACAACCTGGCAACCTTAGTGTAAAACAACTATGCTGATATCTTGCCAAAAAAAACATACACAATGTGTTCAATGTTGTAGTAAAACCGTAGCACATACATCAAATATTATTGTACTATCATCAAACAGTATATTCGTAGTGTGAGAGAGTATCTTTGCATTAAGTGGTCATTCTTATTTGCTTGTTTACATCACAAGTAGGGGAGTTAAAGGCATATTGGCCACCTTAAGGAAGACGCTTAATTAACTATAGAAAACAGTTATATTCGTGAAATGCATCATTAGACTGAGTCGAATTGGGGTAATTTTTGAATTTCTCAAACCCTGGGGTCTTGAACGCTTTGTTTTGGTTCAAAACTCATCCATTATTTTTTGCAGAATTTTAAGTAGCGTTTACATGAGTAAATTTAAACTTCCAGGTTTGTACGTAAAAATTGAATATTTTGAATTGAAAAATCAACATCATTTTTGTATCTTCTATGGGACCGAGTTACCGAGCCTGCTAAAGGTTTTCGTGCGAATTTATAAATTTTCTAAAGAAAATTTTCCGCTGCACAATTTTGTCGAAGACCGTAACTTTGTATTTTGTTAGCCAAAAAAGTTATTTGGTGTTGAAAGGGGGTATGTCTTTTCGCATTGAAAAATAATAAATTCAATTGACATCACTGCTGGGTGCCTAGCGAAGTATTGAATGACTACTTTTCATGCAATACTTCGAGAGGCTCCAGCAGTGATGTCAATTGAATTTATTGTTTATCTATGGGAAAAACCCCTGTTAAACTGCTAATAACTTTTTTGCCTCATAAGATACGAAGTTACGGTCTTCGACAATTGTTTTTAGCGGAAAATTTCCTTTAAAGAATTTATAAATCAGCAAAAAAAAACCATCAGCTGGCTCGGTTCCACAGAAGAAACAAAAATAGTGTTGATTTTTTAGTACAAAATATTTAACTTTTCCATATATAACATCAAATTTTCAGTTTGCTTTCCGCCTTCGTCGGTATCGGACGGTTTTTTCTTTCTCTCGATATTGAGACTAAAGGCAAATGATAAGTTTTTTTCTAAGTGGTGTTAGACTACCGATTTGCTCGCGATGAGCCCATCGCCCGGGGATTATCCCGGTAGGACTGTTCCGGAATGGTTAGACCGCCAGAACCTACACGGTCGACTGTACTATCTTATCCTGAAAGCTGCGGAAGGACACGAGCTGCCCAAAAATCCCTTTGTGATATCTCGATTTATCGCGGATCATGTTGGGACTATTGAAGGAGGTTTTGTTGAGCGCAAGAATAACTGGTACGTGTTGAAAGTAAGGAATAAGGACCAAATAAGGCTGCTTGCTAAATTAACCCATATGAGTGGTACCCCGATTTTTATTGGGCGTCATCCTCATTTAAACCAAAGAAAATTTGTAGTAACTTGTAGAGAAGTGGATGGTATGAAAAATGAGGAATTACAAACCGAATTAGCACCACAAAAAATCATAGACGTTAGACGTATCACCAAAAAAACAGCTTCAGGGATCGTAGACACACCTACACTGATACTAACAATAAACAGCACAATTATTCCAGAGTTTATTAACTTCGGTTTACTAAGAGTTCGTACCCGTCCATACTACTCACAACCCCTGCTCTGTCGTCAATGCTTAAAATATGGTCATCCAAAAAATAAATGCCAACAAAAGACACGTACTTGTAAAAAATGCTCCAAGATCCACGAGAACGAAGAAGAAAACTGTACTTCTTCAAGCTATTGCCACAATTGCAAAGGAAATCATGGTCCTATCGACAGATGTTGCCCTTTGTGGGTAGCTGAAACGGCAGCGATAAAAATAAGCACCGACCAAAATGTACCTATTGCCACAGCCCGACGAATGATCCAAACCAACAGCAGCAGCACGAGCTACGCGCAAGTAGCTAAACAGAACGTTGTCCAGCCGAATGATAAAACAACACCCCGAACCGAAAATCTACCACCGCAACAATCGAACCAACAGCAGCAACAACGAGAAGAAAACCAACAGCAGATCAGTCAACAGAAACGCACGAGGATAGAAAACACCGCATCACATCAACGACCATCAGCCGAAGCTCCAAAGGCAACTCAAAATTTGGAGCTCGAATCGCCCCCCAGGAAACGAAACCCCGCCTTGCCTCAGCCCTCAACTCATGTACCTTCAACTCGTGAAGGTGCACTTGATGTTGAGCTTAACACTGAACCCAATTCTATCCCTCCAGGAGGAGCTCGAGCAACTCGCAGTCGATCACGAATCGACATCAAAAAGTGATTTTGTTCTTCCTACCCTTCCCCAATCCCCTTACCCTTTCCTTGTACTCCTCATTTAATATTAAGTGGAAACCCTCGGCACAAAAATACTGTAAAAGTAAACGGCCTTAATAAATACATATTTGAAGAATAAAAAAAAAAAAAAAACATCAAATTTACTCATGTAAACTTTACATAAAAATTCTGCAAAAAATCACCAAGACGAAGCTTTTTAGACCACAGGGTATGAGAAATTCAAAAATAACCCCAAATCGACTCAGTCTATTGCATCATTGTCTGACACTAAAAAAATCTATTTCCTAACTGGCTGAAACTTGGAAAAGTAGATAAAAACGTTTAAAAATGCATTTTAAATTATTTTTTTTGCCGAATGCTGACAATCAGTCACTTTAGGGGTATAATGAGAATCCTCCTAGGGCAGTATAAGCATAAGCACCATTAATCGGGGTACGATGAGCATTTTCTGCCTTAGAATCTAGCAGCCAACTGAATTATAGAGCTACAGCTTGATCTGTTTCATCTGACGATTTGGCCTATTGGTTAGGTGTCGGAGAGATATTCAGAGGACTCGAGTTTGAATCCTGATTCCTGGTCGAGGTTAATTTTTTTTCTTGTACCATTCACGATCGTTGCATTTTACACTAAACGTGAGTCGTATATCCTTCAAACAAAGCAATAACAAAACAATGTATATCTGTTTGTAGAATACAAACAATTCACATTCACTCATACATTATGTTTCTGGTGCTTTGTTTGGCGGATGAATTGAAAAATCGATCACGAATGATAAATGAAAAAAAAATCGTCTCAGCCAGGAATTGAACTCGAGTCTTCTGATTACCTCTCCAACCAATAGGCTTGGGCTAAAGCGTCAGACGTAAACTAAATAGTCAAGCTGTAGCTCTATAATTCAATTGAATTTATCGAGTTGAATTCGCTCCCAGATTCTACGGCAGGAAATGCTCATCGTGCCCCGATTAATGGTATTCTGTTCGCCCCAAGTCAACAAGTTAAATTTAAAACGGCTTTTAAAGTTGATGATAGTGATTTTTTTTAAATATTTCTGTTAAGATGATAAGGAGTTTTCTTTTTTTGCTGAAAAAAATAATGCTCTAGGAACTGCAGAACTGTTTCTCGTGTAAATTTATTTAAGAAATACTTATTTCATTAGATAAGTTCGCCCCGGGTGCTCGTTATGTCCTCATCTTCTCTACTGGTATAGGAAAATTGAAAAGATGTTAAACCAAAATAAATGGCCTCCCAGTTCACAAAATTTGACTTCTTTGAACTAATTCAGAGTGAAAAAGGGGAAATTATAGGGATATTATGTTCATGAGTAAAGACCCGAGAAAAATGGAAATTTCATTTAAAAAAATTGAATTTGGAACTCAACGCACACATATTGTGCCCTGCAGTGAATGTAAAATAAAGTTTTTAAACTAAATAAACTTTTCAAAACAGTGAAGTTTTAATACGTTCAGTCTTGGTAGTTAACTTTTATAGCGGTAATTAACTAAATATTTTGCACTTTTTTTACGAATATCTGGAAAAAATGGGAAAAATAGACCTTTAAACCTGAATGAAGACTTAAAAAGAATTTAAAAAAAAATCTAAATGCTGCGACTTGAAAGTTCTGATACGAATTCATACGTTGAAATCTTTTCGATTGAACTCACATCTCGAAAACTTAGTGTTCAGCTTAACATCTATCTTCAAACATTTCAGCGTCAGCTTCCTACAGCTATTTAAACGCCACAAAAAATGTACATCTTATAACTGGAATTATTATACACTAGTCCAGAATTGATGATGTTCAAATCTGCATCAGGAGCTCATTTTTTTCAGAAAAAATACGTTGTGCTGAAACGAAACTTAAAAAAAGTTAGCAGAAATCTAACTAACATATTTTAACTTGGGGACTCATTTTGAAGAATCCGACAAAAATATCGAGTTAGTTTAGTGAAAAAATGAATGTTTATAGAACGTTTAACGAGAAACATGAATTCTGTTATTCATCCTAACTCGGTCAACTAATTTTCTGAAAAGCTATTTTTTACAAAGATCTTATGATCAAAGGTTGTTTTCAAATAAATTGAGCAATGAGATTTTTTTTGACGTGCTTTTACTTATTTTCAGCTGTTTTCAATTTGAAATCGTACTGGTTGAGGTGAAAATTGTATAGGTACAAGAATCACACAACATTCATTAAAATTCAAAAATAATCAGAACCATACTCCAAGTTCTCATTTGATTGATAAAATACTTAAAAACAAAATTCTAAAAAAATCAAATTTCTTTGTGTTATATGTACTGACACACTACAAATTGTCAAAAACTACCAAAACATAAGTTAAAATATCTAACCTCAAATTTCTGACAAACGACATAACCTCGAAGTACTTATCTTATTCGGTTTCGAAAATATTTTCTTCTTATTTACCTCAATTTTAACTTTTGAGAATCGGGAATTGTCCCATGCGGGAAAATCCCTGAAACAAGATAATAAAATAGGATGCCATCATTTTATTTAGTTAATTGATAAACGCACAGAAAGCAGAATGTGTAACAAGATATCATGTGTTTGTGTGATTCCTGTATACATTTTGAACTTGAGCCAGTAGGATTTCAAATTAAAAAATCGAATAAAAACATGCATTTTGGAAATAGAATTGAAAATTCAGACTTACATTATCTTGATCGTTGATGTTGTCGAGAATAAACGATTACAGAATACCTAAACTAGTCACATACGAAACTTTATGATATAGTATTTGGTACGAAATGTCCAAGAAAGTAGTTGCATGCCAACTGAATTTCCTCAAAAAGCTCATAAAAGGTGCAGGATAGAGTTATCATTCCACATCAAACATAGAGGATAAACATAAAATGTGTGCTTTTGTAACTTTGTGTTAAGTTGCCATGAGTCAACTTGGTGCTTTCAGGTTTTATCAAATGCAGCGTCCAATTGAATTTGCCATCAGACACAAAAATACTGATTTTTTGAAATTTTCGCTTTAAATTTAGTTTAATTTATTTTAATTTTTTCGTTGAGGCGCGCAAATGTTTTGATGCTATTTCGTATATATTTCACCAGAAATCTGAGGTTGCAAGAAGTTTCATGCTAAGACATATTAAAAATGAAAATAAAAATATTTTTAAAATAATTTAAATGCAATCTTCACCAATCACCAAATGCTTGGGAGAGTAAGTGATAACACGAGAAAAAAACGGAACAGAAAGCTCCCACAGCAGAGTATCTATCAAATTTCACAGCTCCCACAGTAAAATTCCTATCAGATTCCTTGACGTAATTTTAAAAGAGCTGTGGATAGTCTTAAGAGAGCACTGAAAGGTTTCTTAAGGCTATGTCTATAAGGTAGAATAAAACTATTATGTTGGATGTTTTATTATAGCGTATAGAATTAGCTTTAAAAGAGTTAACAAAACAGGGCCTTTTTGGCCGTATGTTAGCTTTAAAGTAGTTGTGCTAATAGCGTAGAATGCGCTTTGGCTCATAAAGGTGCTTTAGGAAATAGTCTTAAGCGAACTGTGAAGGTTGGAATGAAACTTTTAGGGAAGAATGACATCAAAATGTTAAATTCCCAGAAAAAAAAAATGGAATGAAACTTAAATTGTTACTTGGGTTACGAAACCTTATGATATAGTATTTGGTACGAAATGTAAAAAAAAAGTAGCTGCATGCCAACTAAATTTCATCAAAATGCTCATAAAGTGGTGTAGGATTGAGATATTCCACATCAAATATAGAGGATAAACATAAAATATGTGCTTGTGTAACTTTGTGTTAAGTTTCCATTAGTCATTTTGGTGCTTTGAGGATTTTACCTGCATGCAGTCTCCATTTTAATTGGCCATCTTACACAAAAATACTGATTTTTAGAAATTTTCACTTAAAATTAAAAAAAAACGTGATAGAACTGCAATTTTTGTTTACATTTCAATAGCGTTTTTCTCGATTGCAAGCTTTTTCACAAGGGACAATCTTGCTTGGAACGGCAGAACTAGCAAAATTTGGCATTACTTTGCTATCCGCGTATGAAAATTTCCCTCTTTCTCATGTCAATCAAAATGAAAGCAAATTTGACTATCCAAGTATTTGGTAAAATTTGGTATGATTTTTCCTTGAATGCCTACTCGGGAGTAGATTGAAATTTCAGGTCACGAAATCTGATAAAAAGTGAAAAATTATAAGATGGTAATTTTAACGTTTGATTTTTCTGGTATTTTGAGCCTCTTGAGCTTATTCATCTATGTAAAGTTTTAATTACTGATTAGCAAAGCCATAAGATTGAAGAAAACAAACTTACTAGCGAAACGGCTTCTGGTTGATTCAGGAAATCTTCTCAATACGTTAAATCTCTAAACACTCCTTGGAAATCAATCTGACTAATTAATCCTTTTTTTTGCAGACCTGTGACAAACCTCCTCCACTGGACAAGCTAAACTGCTACCGGGACGATGGCAAAGATGGACTGAAATTCTACACCGACCCCAACTACTTCTTCGAGCTGTGGAGGCAAGAAATGCTGAAAGACACCGAGCGTGTAATGCACGATCGCGGCAAGAAGGTGCACAAACCCCGTGGAGCGGAAGGAACCGAAGGAGGAGGGCGCCAAAAGAAACGGCCACGTGCCCCACACAATACCCGAGAAAAACAACGACAACGAGCCATTGGCCATGGGGAAACGTTGATGCCGAACAATGTGATCTATCGCACACCACAGGCAATCGCACAAGCACAAGAGGAAGCAATCTACAACAGCACCATGGGCGGCAATATTATCTACGATCCAAGAAACTCCGGCCCGCCGAGACCGAACTCGATCGAGCTGCGAAGAAGTTACCCTCCGGAAACGGTAGATGGCGGCTATGCTCCTCCATCGCCTCACTATCAGCAACAACAGCAGATGGGACAACCGAACAATTACCAGCAACAACAGATGTACGATGAGTACAACGGACAGCCGCTCTATGGTGCCAACTCAAGCCAAATGTCCCAGGAAAGCCTGTACGCTCCGGGAACTCCCTCAAGGACCAAATCGCGGCCCTCGCAACCTCCACCAGCTCCTCCGTCAACTGGCAGTGGCAACGGAACACCAAATGCCTCGAACGCCAACACCCCAACCCGTGGCCGAAGTATGTCCACTGGTCGGGACAATCTACCACCTCCACCGCCAATTCCGGAAGGACTCCAGTCGCCACCCAACATTCCAAACGGTGGGGCGAACGTTGCCGCCAAATTGTTGAATCGAGCAAACTCTCGATCAGGCTCCCCTCAGCTCGGTGCCAATGGTCAACCCACGCAGCCGCCGATGAACACCGGTGGAGGACAGATGGGTGTGGTCCAGCAACACGCGCAAGCCATGATCGACCAAAACCAACTAGCCCTGGCCCAACTAAACCAACAGATCAACAACCTAAACCATCTGAACATGCAGCTAAACCAGTTGTCGGTCAACGATTTACCCCCGCCACCACCAATTCCCGAACAGGTAAGTGAATCAGTTTCGTTAATCCCGTGAACCCACAGGGAAACCAACTAAAGAGCAACAGCTTTCCTACAGGATAATGGAATTTTCCTTCGCTCCCCAACTGCACAGGGAAACTTAGTCGGGCTTCGCTTACGATAAGCCCCCATTTTTCCGAAAAGCAACTAGTGCTAGGCTTGAGTTTGTAACGTTTTTCGGTTTCAAGGAAGGGTAAGATTGTGCGTGTTTTCCCCCGGTGGGTAACTAATCCCGATGTCTTATGGGTGCAACAACATGCATATTGTGTATGTTGTTTCTTCTAAGTTCGATTGAAATTTGAGAACTTCACCCTCGTTTGCCTGTTGCATTTGCTCGTGACTAAAATTATTTGACATTGTGGTTATCTAATTAGCTCCGGTTTCCGGTTATTTTCCCTTGTTGGATTTTTTTTTCTGTTTTGTTGTTGCATAAATCAATCGTTATGAAAAGTTTAACGAAATTCATTCCTTAATAATCCACCCCTAGTGTTAACGTGAAGTTTTTTTTTACTTTCTTTCGAGCTTTCAGCTCCTCATCGATAAGGAATTTCTGACCAAGCAGCTGTTCGATTTCTTCTAATGTTTGCATATGTTATATCGTGCTAGATTGTGTGGAAGTGGAGTTTTCTATAAACGGTATCGTAGTTGAGGATGCAGTCATCTTTAAAGGTAGAAGCGAACTTTTGTTTACTGGTTCGGATGAGATGTTAGCTACCTGTGAACAACGTTTCATGACTGTTTTGCGGACTTCCGTTTGGCTTATCTTTCAAGCTTCACTTGATTTTTCCTTAACTGTTGAAGGAAGCTTACTTGTACCGGTCCAGGAGGGTCCAGGGGGTGGGAGAAACGTCAATGAGTACTGTGGATTCTCAGCTCTATGTACTTTAGCCAAACTATTTAAATTGGTGAAATTCGATCCCATTTTCAGGTTCTGTAAGCATAACTTGAAAAACGTGCGTTTGGCAGGTTTAAAATTCAAAACTCGGCTTATCGATTTCTACCGTTTTCTGCATTCAGTGTTTAAACTAAATCCAGGGTTGCTAGCGAACCGGGAAAACCGGGAAAAACTTTGGAATTTCATCGCGTCACCGGGAAACCGGGAGACAGGGAAAAAAGCGGGAATTTCAGCACCTCACCGTGAAAATGGTCATACTTAAATTTGTTTCACTGAATTTAAAAAATATTTTCAAAATAATTCCTAAATTTAAGAGCAGTTTTTGACAGTCTCAATATAGATTTATCTCATAAACGCTTATTTTCATTCATTAGTAAACAAACGAAGTTTTAATCGTATTTTTATCTAATTACGGAGCAATATTTGATTCTCAGCGTGTGCTATACTTACAAGCAAAACTCAAATGTTATTAATTTAATAATGAAACTATTCGACAAAACTAAACACAAAACTAACTGTAGTCGAAAGTCGATCAATGAGAGTCCAAAGGACTAAACATTTTTTTTTCTCGTTTAAAGTAGAGGTTTCTAACCAAACCAGATTCTTTTTTATAGAGGATCAGCAACATATAAAAGCATTAAAGTGATCTTGAAATGCAACTATGATAAAAATCCACTGATTTATAAGAAACCAGTTGATGCATCAGTTCGAAGTTTTCTCGAGTGATTTTCAATATGGAACTGTGGATATTTGCATTTTGGTAACCCAATATTCTTTAGGTTTCAAAACTTCAATACAATCCTGGTATTTTATCTTATTTCCTTGGTCTAGTCAGGAAAAGGACTCTAGCTTATAGTGGTTTTAAACTGCCACTTGATTAGGTTTTGTGCTTTAAAAACCTCGGAATTTGGTGTTTTCTCTCACTTATAGAGGTTTATCCCTTATCCAGGTTCGACTGTACCAGTTTAGTTTTAATAAATTTGTGCAAAGAGCAAATAATTTGACAGCGTAAGACGTTTTCAAGCAGAGTTACACCTTTTTTTACCAGAAAAAATGATTTTTCAATGTGGTTGTTGTTGTGCATTTCGTTTGAATTAGCCTGAGGAACGAAGCATTTTAACGCAAGTGTTTAGTGTTTAATTCTTCCTACGTTAAACTTTTGCTTAAAGTTTCCTATGTCTTATGTAAAAATTGTATCGAAAAAAGCTCCTGTCGAAATCCAAGTTCATGTTTGATTCAAGGTCTTTAACCTTATACAAAATGATAGCTTACATTCAAACGATTGAATTTCTGACCTGTCTTATACACGATTTTCAATATTTTCATCTTTAATTCAAATGACTAGAACACTACTTCAGTTATTCATTGTTTTGTATTGGATTCGTTAGATTCGTTTAAAAAAATGATGAAATCTGTCAATTTGATCCGAAAAGCCTACGTGTTTAAAGTAGCCAAAGTATTTGTCATGATTTCTAACCGGTTAACAAGTTTTAGGATATAATTTTTAACATTGTATTTTTTATTCATCATGATTTTTTTTTATTAAGAACCTAGTATAATAAATGGGCAAATCATCATTTACAACCGGGAAAAAACCGGAGAAAAACCGGGAAAAACTTTGGAATTTCAAAACGAAAAATCGCTAGCAACCCTGTAAATCGTATTTCACAAATTAACGATGGCTCTGTCTCCCGTCGCAAAGGAACGACTGGGCGTCGTATTCGAAATCGTCAAAACCACCTTCCATTGAGGATTCATCCCGGGAGTTTTGTACCTTGGGTTCCGGAAAGGATCCGAAGCGAGAATGCCTCCCCTGTCCGTGATGAGTTTGTTTTGGCAATAAGCTGTTTAGAAGCATAACTTCACCGATGTTCAGCACAGATTTATGTTCAAAAGCCTCCGGACAATTTTAGAAGCACAAAAATTTTAGTGTCAAATCTTTAATTATTGTCGATTTGTCTGCTGCATTCAACAAGCTAAATCATGAAATTACCGGTCGATCTGTACTTGGCTGAGTTCGCAGTTACTAAACCGGACATCAATTGATAAGGAGACTCCTCTGGTAGTTCTCAGTCTCTTCCGATATGCCTTAAGGAAGCCATCTAGGACCGATTAATTTCTTAATCTATTTCAACGATGTGCTCTCACTCCTCGACGGCCCTCTCGGTCTCTTGACATCGTAAAAAGAATTTAACATTTGGTCTGACCACCTCGCTCGTTCGATTCCTACAGGATTCCTAGCGAACACATGTTTTGCGACTGTCCTGCTTTCTAACAACATATGTCTGCATAGTGAGTTCGCCATAGAGTCGCGCGAGCTAGTAGTTCATCCTTTGCCTCCACATTCCGTTTTCCAACACGCCTACCCGTCACAATCACCTCCGAATAGTTTCTACGCTTGCTCTTGCTGAAGGAAAGATCGTAGCAGAGTGCGTTAGACCTTTTAAGCTCGTGTTTCGACCATTGATTCGGCTCCTGCTCCGTTCGTTAAGGCAGTTCAACATCATCCAGCTTTACTGGTTTCGCTCGAGGTCACTGGATTGCATGCTTCTTTCAAAAAATCAGCACCTCTCTATCTCGACTTCAAGAAAACGGATTTCAAGGCTATCTTCCATATCCTGGTCACCATCGACTAGGAATCTGAACTCGATCTATTGAATTCCAATGCTGCGGCCGAAAGCTTTTCGCATATCTTAAATCTATCGACCGCCACGTGCTAAAGCGAGCGACTGCCGGGAATTTTCGGACTCTCTGGTTTACGAAAGAGCTGCGTCGCTCAAATCCTCCCAAACTAACGATGCTTATCGAAGACTGAACTCCGTTTATAAAAAAGTCAGTAAGCGTTGTTACCAAAATTATCTTTTCCGAGTACAACCTAACCTCAAGTCCAACCCAAAATCGTTCTGGAAGCATGTCAAAAGTCAGCAGAATGAACCTGGTATTCCAACTCAAATGTTTCTGGATGGCAACACTGCGAACTCTGATTGCGGAATCAGTGCTCTTTTTGCTTAAAAATTCTCGAGTACCTGTGCTACTGCTTCAAATCCCCAGAACATGTGGAGATTGCTGTTAGGAATGTTTCGCCACTCGGCTTCTGCATGAGCACGATTGTAGGGTGCGGTCATATCTAAAGCAGCGGCAAAGCTCAAAAACTCCCTCTCAACTGGCTCGGACGGTATACCATCTACCTTTTTAAAACGATTAAAGCCTGTTTTACTGACTCCTGTGAGACTCATCTTCAAAGCTTCTCTTGACAGAGCCACCTACCCTTCACTGTGGAAGGAAACTTATCAACAACCATAGAGGAATTTCTGCTTTATGTGCAATCTCCGAACTATTCGAATTAGTCGTCATAGATCCGATTTTCTTGTACTGTTAGCCAAATTTTTTAATCGATCAGTACAGTTTTATGCCCAAACGCTCCACGACAACTAACCTGTTGACCTTCACCTCCTATGTACACGAAAGTTTTGCTGCTAAGTCTCAAACTGACTCTATTTATACCGATTTGTCAGCAGCGATTGATAAGGTGAACCACGATATCGCCATTGGTAAGCTTGGACGCTTAGGATTCTGCGGACCTTTACTTGGCTGGTTCCGCAGTTACTTAACTGGACGTAAATTGACAGTTCGCACTGGACACACTCTCTCCAGCCAGTTCTCTGCCTCCTCCGGTGTGCCCCAAGGGAGTCACCCAGGACCGATCATCTTCTTAATCTATTTTAACGATGTGCTCTCACTTCTAGACGGCTCGAAATTTCGTTATGCTGATGATCTTAAACTGTTCTACACCATAAACGGTTAGGACGACATTGATTTTCTGCTAAACCAGTTCAATCTTTTTGCACAATGGTACGACATCAACTGCCTGCCTCTGAATCACAGTAAATGTTCAGTCATCAGTTTCTCTCGAAGGCGGCAGCCTTTTTGCGCGGAGAACTTTTTACGAGATGAGTCTATTGCGCGGGTGGACCACATCAATGATTCGGGCGTAATACTTGGCCGTAAGCTGGAATTCAAAACACATGAACTAGGTCGTCGATAAAGCTTCTAGAAGCTTCGGATTTTTATTTCAAGTGGCCAAGGAATTCAAGGACGTGTACTGCCAAGAGCCTGTATTGTAGCATAATTCGAACCATCCTCGAATACGAATCAGCTACCACCAGAACGATAACACGCTATCCAGAGGCGCTTTTTGCGTTATATCCTCAGACACCTTAACTGGCAAGACCCGTTCCAAATGCCAAACTATGGACATCGCTGACGTCTCATAGACATGGATACTCTTCAAGCCCGAAGAAATGCAACACGGGCTTCTTTCGTCGCCGATCTACTGACATCGCGAATCGATAGTCCTACGCTACTGGAAGTTATTCCTCTTAATGTGAGACCCCATGGACTGAGAAACCAGGATCTTCAACTGTATGTTCCCATCCGATAGAACAACTATGGAGCCAATAGTGCATTCATCGGTGTTTAAAAACGTTCTACCGCTTTTCCGAGCTCTTCGACTTTGACGTTTTCCGAAGAAAATTATAAGAATATCAAGAAATCGCTAGTTAGATGTAAATGTTGTGTACCTTTAACTTTTTTTTTTTTATAGGAAAAACCTGGGGGAGGAAGACTGATTAAAAAAAGAAAAAAATCTTTCAAACGTCAAATTTCTCTCATCAATCTACTGACCAGTGCGGAGGTTTAATATTTTACTTTCTTATTTAGTGATTTTAATCGAACTTGTTTGATGCTGAAAAGCACTTGTTTTGTATAAAACAATGATTTAATTAGGTTTTGTTTTGCTCTGGAAAATTCTTGCATGATATGGCGTATTAAGTCGCTCAAATTTCGTCAAAGTTTTGAAGCTGATAAATAAAAACGGTTTGATTTATTGTTGTTCTAAAAATTTAGCTAAATCTAAATTTAGCACCCAAACAACCGAGTTAAATGACTCGCAACACGAAACTGATCATCTTAAGTTAAAATTTGAACGATTACAAATCTTTTCAACAATTGCTGGCTTTTTGCTGAACAGTAAAAAAACGATGCAGAAAACGATGCAGAAAATTTCAGTCTTCCTCCCCCAGGGAAAAACGAACTCAGACACATACAGGATCTCAATGAAACATGATGTTTCCTCCAAGAGATTCCTTTTTTCTTAACTCTAAGCGTACATCTTTCGAGGATATGATGGCTAGCATCTTACAAATGCTAAAACCACCAACCCACCGAAAGTGTACTTTGTATGCCGTGACCGGTGTTCGATCTCATACCCCCCGGCTTAGAAGACTTGAAGGCTATCCTCTACGCCACGGGCGGCGGCTTTAAATCATCATTTGGATCTATACTTGGTCTGTTGATTGAATAGACAAATAGACAAATAAGGTTCGCCACACGTATGATTCCGGCCTGGAAATCTGGTCTTAACATCCAGTGTAACCAGCAGAAGCTGAACAGTGTACAGAGGCGAATGAATTTGCGGGTTATCAGTGCATTCCGCAACGTTTCGTTGGAGGCTGCATGCGTTGTAGCGGGAGTCATGCCCATCTTGGTTTTGTTGGTGGAGGACTCCTATTGCTACGAAAATAGAGGCACGCAAAACGTGAGAACACGAGCCAGAGATAGCTCCATAGCCAACCTGCAGCAGCTGTGGGACAGCTCAGAAAGAGGAGTGTGGACCCATCGTTTGATCCCAAACATAAAGGAGTGGATGGAGAGGAAGCATGGCGAAGTGGATTTCTACATGACGCCCTTCCTGACTAGTCATGGATGCTTCATGAATTATCACCACAGGTTCGGACATACGGCCTCGCCGGTCTGCCTAACATTCGGTGACGTGGACGAGACACCCTTGCAAGTGGTATTCTATTGTCCAAGATTTAAAGAGGAACGTGCCAAAATATTCGCCGCCTGCAGACCAGAAACGACAGCGGACAACATGTTGCAGAAGATGTGTGATGACATCAACACATGGCAGGCAGTCAGTGATGGGCTTGCCCAGATAATGACTGCTTCGCAAAGGAGTTGGAGACTGACGCAAATTGCGATTGACGTAGGATAACGCAGGTTAACTTTACTAACTCATTTTAAATGATATGTGCTCACGTAAGAACCCAGCAAACATTTATGAAGGTATAACACAGGAACAACAGAATTATTCAAACCAATATACCAGATGAGAAGATTGTATTAAACTTACCAAAATAGCATATAGCTACAAAATTGGAGGCGATATATCTACAACCACCAGATTCCAACGATTCGATTTTCCCACAAAAAGCAAAATAAACGAAAAAAAATTTCCCCGACCGAGATTTGAACTCCAGACCTCCGAGTTGGCTGCCGGATATCTTACCACGATGCCAACTCATCATCTGATATGATTCACGCTATAGCTCTATGGGTGAGATTCTTTTTTTATGAGAGGAGACCGAAAAGAGTGTTAATTGAAGGACCGCCCATTTATCGTAAATTAGTTCACAGAAATCGTAAACGTTGAATTAGCATATTCTCAACGTTTTAGAGACATATATACGAATTGACTAAATTGCTATCCGATTCAGCTTTTTTTAGGCAAAGCTTGTCGTAAATGAATAATGGAAAATCACTCAATACCAACGTTTTTACGATGGTTATTGAAAATGTCTTAATATTCGATTTGGATTATCATTTTTATTACGATTTCATGTTAGCTGGGAACTTTTACTAGACACAAAAACACACGACGTATTACAGGACACGACACTTAACGTTCTTACTTAACGGAAAAAGGGTTTAAAATTACCTTTTTTGTCGACCGGTTTCGGGCTCGATGTTGCCCATCTACAGGACGATGTCCGACTGATTACTTGAAGACGGTTAACGTAACCAATTTCCTACACTGCTGATGTATTCGTCGAAAGGGTGTCGCATCATGCGAACTTTTGGTTGATCAGGTTGAAAAGTGGAGATATAATCGGCGGGTCATCTTCGTTCATCAACGGTTTCTCGGCCGTGCTGATGAACATAGACTCCCAAGCGTTAAGGTGTCCAGGTTTGCGTACGCATTTTTTAAATTTGACCTTTTCCCAGTCAATGGAATGGTCAAATTCTGTTGTGTGGGCGGCCACGCTCGATTCATTGATCCTTTTGTTTTCAACGGCATTCTTATGCTCTTTGAGCCGCACTTTAAATTTACGGCGGGTTTGGCCGATGTAAATCGATGGACAACTCTTACATGGAATTTCGTAAATTCCAGATCTTTCCTCTTCTGGAATCCTATCTTTGAGTGAAACTAGCCGATCCTTCAAAGTATTCCCACTTTTGTACGCAGTTTTGAATCCGTGTTGTAGAAGAATCTTACTTATTCCATTAGTTAGTTTCGTTAGTTTAGCCGGGATTGTGAACGGATATGACTACGAATTTGTTCGAAAAATCCTTCGCAAACACGCCCGAAAAAAGCATAGAAGTGATACAACTACCTTCAGACCGGAAAAAGAAGAATCTTACAGAGTTAGTCTACCATTTCATCCGAAACTAACTAATGGAATAAGTAAGATTCTTCTACAACACGGATTCAAAACTGCGTACAAAAGTGGGAATACTTTGAAGGATCGGCTAGTTTCACTCAAAGATAGGATTCCAGAAGAGGAAAGATCTGGAATTTACGAAATTCCATGTAAGAGTTATCCATCGATTTACATCGGCCAAACCCGCCGTAAATTTAAAGTGCGGCTCAAAGAGCATAAGAATGCCGTTGAAAACAAAAGGATCAATGAATCGAGCGTGGCCGCCCACACAACAGAATTTGACCATTCCATTGACTGGGAAAAGGTCAAATTTAAAAAATGCGTACGCAAACCTGGACACCTTAACGCTTGGGAGTCTATGTTCATCAGCACGGCCGAGAAACCGTTGATGAACGAAGATGACCCGCCGATTATATCTCCACTTTTCAACCTGATCAACCAAAAGTTCGCATGATGCGACACCCTTTCGACGAATACATCAGCAGTGTAGGAAATTGGTTACGTTAACCGTCTTCAAGTAATCAGTCGGACATCGTCCTGTAGATGGGCAACATCGAGCCCGAAACCGGTCGACAAAAAAGGTAATTTTAAACCCTTTTTCCGTTAAGTAAGAACGTTAAGTGTCGTGTCCTGTAATACGTCGTGTGTTTTTGTGTCTAACTTTACTAAGCTTAAAGAGTCCGAAGCTATGGAATGTACTACGCAAAACAATCAGCGTAGCTGATGGGACCACAACGTGAAGATTATCTTGGGCTGTCAGGATGATATTTAATTTAAATATGAACTTCTTGGCGAGTGTTGCATAAGTAACGCATATGCCTGAATTAAACACCCCCTGACGTAGTATTGCCTTTTAAATTGTGGTGTCACTCCTTCAACAATTTATTTCTACCCGTTTGACCTCTCTCCTGTTCGTTATCAGATCGCGTGGTTCGATACGTTCCATTGCTACTACCATTACATTGAAGCTGTTCATTGAGGTTTACGCACTCCTCTTGCTTAGTAACACTTCTCCACATCGTTATTTTTAACAGGGATGAGAATGTCATCCAAAAGACAGTCGCGATCGTGACAGTCGCATAACCTTTTTCAATGACATTCGAAAATGTCGCAATGACATTGACGGTCATCCAAAAAAATGTTAAACGACTGGAGAAAATGTCATTCAGTTTTGCAATGACAGTCGCTCAGAAAAATGTCATCGAATTATTCATCCCGATAACATTTTTGACTTGTGACAGTCGAAGAATCTGTTGGTCCTCTGACTGTCGGAATGACATGTTTGAATTTTGGATTCCGTGACTGTCATGGAAAATTTCAAAAAATGTCATGGTTTTGACAGTCATGTCGCAAGTTAAAATCTGATCATTTTGATTTTCCGGATTTCGGAACCGGCCAGATTGGCCAGCCCGCATGGCAAAGTCAGCAAGGAACCGTTTTGACTGTCGCGACATTAATTTTAATGACATTTCATCAAGATTCCTATGAATGTCATCGAAGCAACGACCGACTGTCATCAGCTTAGCGTAAATTTTTTTCCATGACTATCACAATAGGGCATTTGCACAGTGCATTACTATTAGTAAGCCGTTGGGCAAACAAAAGTGACAGCTTAATGCAAAATGAAAACGATTCGAAGGAAGAAAGTTAGTTTTCAAATTTATTTATGAAACCTATCGAGAGTTTTTCAATAAGCAGCACATTTTTAAGAAGCCAGTGCATTTGTTTATTTATTCGCAAATTTGTTTTCTGATTTCGAGTGAGGCGCTTTGAAAAAATTAAGATTCTGTGTAGGATACGACTGTTTCCTGAGGATACAGAGAAAATATTGCTTAACATCTTTATAAATTCCGAAACGAAAACACTTTGCTTCATCTTCCGGGTTTGAAATACTAAAAGACATACCTGAAAACGTGAACAAAAGATCTAGGGGAACCGTTGAATATACCTTTCAAACATAATAGTCATGTTTTTCCATTTAGTTCTGCTAGTTTCTGCTCTGCTACTCAATCAAATATTCACCGAATTGATTCAACTTGTTAGCCAATGATTCGAAATATGCTTATTGGCACTTTTTTAGAGAAAAGGCGCATTCATTTTAGTTTAAAACAACATTTTTGCTAAATTTTGCCTTTTCCGCATATAAAAACCATTGATGTGTGCCCAACAGACCTCTTGTATGTGTGTGTAGCAAAAGCCCTATCTCGATGCAAGTTTTGACATTCATCCCAAATGTTATTTGACATTTTCTCGAGGGAATTTCTTAGCGATGACATTCACAAAATCCAAAAAGGACATGACTGCGACAGTCGTTTTCGTACTGATGAATGTCGCTCTTGGCTTCAGAAAAATGTCAAATGACATTCGGACTGTTATCACCCCTGGTTTTCCAAGAGCTTCGACTATCTCCACTCACTCTCCAGCTCGTCGCCGTCGATCCTGACTTTTCATAACCGGAAAAGCGGGCCCGATCGGTTTTGGACTCGCAGGTCTTCGTATGCTTCGTCTGGAACTCGCGGTAGTTAGCCTCCATCGCCGCAAATGATCTACCAACTATACCCTTGTAATCGGCAAAGCAAATAAGTCGACTGTATCTGTTGCAAATCGTACATCGCATTTTGCCCACCGCTCGTCGAATAACACCTTCTACAGCCACTTTGAACATCATGCAGGATAGACCATAGCCTTGTCGAAACCCCCTGCGCGATTCGAATGAACTCAATATCAACCTGAAGTCTTCACACAATCCATGCATCGATGCCTTGATCAATCTGGTCAGCTTCCCGGGAAATGTCGTTCTCTTCCATAATTTTCCAAAGCTCACCACGGTCAATCGTGTTGTATATGGCTTTGAAGTCGATGAATAGATTATGCTTTGGGACTTGGCGTTTTGGAGGATTTGCCGTAGTGTGAAGATCTGGTTCGTCGTCGTTTCTGTACCCCTTAAGCTGATTACCTAAGCTATCAATGCCGAAAAAAAACACTCTGTGGTTTCCTGAGTAAATTAAGCGTTTAAATCCGCCACGAAAATATGTTCCTGGCTAGGATCTTTAAATTTAAGATTGCCGTCATTTATTCAACCGGAAACTCTTGTTGTTCAACACCTTGTAAAAAACCTATAAGATATCCAAGTTTGCTAGGGCAGGGTCGTAAGGCTGAGATACGAAAGATCTAGAGTCGTGTAACCATGTTGAGGCTGTATTCTGACTTAGGGTCGTGGTGAGGCGGAAATGGGAAAAGCCAATCTAACATTCATAACATCGAAGGCCGTAAGGTCCGGGTCATAAAGCTGAAGTTAGAAAAGCCAAGGTTTGTAAAGTTGAAAAGCCAATGGTCGAAAATTAATAGATCGCAGGGTCGACATTCGAAATATTGTGGGTTGGCAGGCCAAGAGTTTTAAGATTTATTGTTTTATTAGGTAGAGGGCTTTAACTCGAAGTCATTCCGTTCTCGTGTTTTAAGTGTGGGTCGTGAATGAAGTCTGATAAGATGATGGTCATAGGATCAAAGTTGTAAACTGAGGGTCGTAAGGCACAAATTCGCAAGGACGAGTGTCACAAGGTCGAGAGTCGTAATGTGAATGATCATTGAGCCGAAGTTCGAAAGTCCAAGAGTCGTTTGGAACGCCAAGGGTTATGAAATCGAGGTTTAAAAGCCGGGAGTCGTGAGGACAGAATATGTGTGATAATACACCCTCAATAAATAATTTGAATTTGTATTTATCATTCTTCTAGTTTTTAAACTGTGCTTTGTATCTACATCAGCTAATCATCGACGTTTATCTGTTTCTCCATAGCTTTCACCAAAGCAGTCTCCGCCGAACGTGGCCCCACCACCTCCTCCACCGCCGCCACCACTGCTAGATGGACCGCTTAGTCCCTCGAAGCCACCACAACAGCTTCCCAATGGCAACGTCATGCCCAACGGTAACCTCATCATGGGCCAGATGCATCAGCTAAAGAAGATTCCTCCCCAGGAGAAGATCGCTTACGAGGACCCCCGTTCGGACCTGATGAAGGCCATCCGGGATGGTGAGTTGTTAGAGGTCCCATAAACCTTAAACAGTCTATTAAACTTTGAAATTTTTTTAGGTATAAAACTACGCAAGGTGGAGCAGCGCAACGACGCCAAGGACAGTGACCGTACCATCGAGCGGTTGCACGATGTCGCCTCGATCCTGGCTCGACGGGTAGCTATCGAGCTGAGCGAATCGTCCGATTCCGAAAGTGATGACGATAGCGAGGGTTGGATGGAGAACGAAACGTCCGCATGACAACACGAGAATGCCGGCACCGGACAGGCCATTGCGGCCGGTGGCGGCAAAAAGAAGTAAACGTGGAGTCGAAAATGTGCAAAATTGAAACAAGAGGGAAAATCATGCAATCTGGTCACTTCCAAGATTTTTTGAAAAACGAAAATTTATGCTGAATGTTTTTAGACAGAGATATTCGGCGGTTCACTTCCTTTGTTCTGTTCATTTTTTTTCGGATATAGTTTGTTTAGGTATGAGATTCGATCAACGGTTAATCCGAATAAGTGTTGGCTATTGGTTTCACTCCAGCCTAGGAAAAAAACGAAGAGAGATATTAGCACAAACGGGTGCGTTGCATATAGGACAGAAAAAACACGACAGACGGTGGGAAGAGTGATATTAAAAACAGAAAAGAACACAGATGTATATTTTATTGTAATTATTAAGTTATTTATTAAAAGAGTAATAGAGCCCGGGGAAGAAAGAATAGGAAAAACGAATTACAAGCCTATAGCGAGCGAGCCTCTTTTTTTAGCTTTGATGATGATTTTGTACAGGTTGCACTTTTTTTAAATTGAATTCTAGGCCAGTCGTGTAATGTAAAGAAGATGATTGAAATTTCAAAAGCAAAATTTTTGAATATAATAGAAAAACAAATGGAAAAAATCAAAAACTTGTTGGTAGAGAAAAACAAAACCAATAATCATTAGATGACACACACAATTATCTAAACAAACAAACCGTAGTAATGAATCCATTAAGTCGTTGAAGGCAAACATGCAACCAAATAACTCCAGTGCCCTTTCGCTAACGACCAATGGCTGTACGTTTTTTTGGGTATTTATGAGTATGTAAGCAAAATTAATTAAACTATCACATTCAAATGAAATTCTTGGATTTTTCTACAATTATTTTGATTTTTTTTAAATATATCTTCCTCTCGGATTGTTCCTGCAGATAATTTTCGAAATTGCAAGTTATTGTTATCTTTTTAGCAGCATTGATCGTTAGCGAGTATTCATTCCCTATCAGCAAAGATTCCGTACTCTAGAATGTATTCAGACCAAAACAGCCAACAGCAGAATGTCTAAATTGTAAGCAAACACCATTGTTCTAAACATGAAAAGAACAAGCTAAAAATAACGAAAAAAAAATACCCCATTCGAAAAACCCCCACACGTGGTCAAAGACTCTAAAACTCACAAAGCAAAAAAAAAAAAATTCAAAAGTCTTGCTTTGCAAAAACACACAGCTTTTGAAAATAAAATGTAAAATAAAATGTCGCAACCATTTGGAATAGATGTTTATTTATAGTAGAAACAGCTCAAATTTTTGGCGAAGTAAAACAATGCTAGTTAGTGTTTTAGAAACGTTAGGATACTCACAGCGAAGAGAAGACAAGAAACGAACCTTTCTCTCCTCTTAACCGACTGTTTAAATTGGTTGGTAGTAAAATTGCAACTTCCCTATTGTCTCTATATCGAAAAAAAATCCCTTTAATAAACTTTACCGGTTTGTTAAATCCTTTCAATGATTTTATCGCATTGAACGATTTGATGAGCCAGTTGAGTTACCCATTAGCAGTGTGTCAGAATCTTAAGGTAAAAAGAAACCTATCGAAATTTAAACATCTTTGTGCTTTCTTCTTTTAAAGCTTAACTAAATTTGCAGCTTGCTTCTGTGCTCCATGAGAAAATAAAATAAAAAAGAAAACAATACAATTTTCAATTGCATCAAATGCTTTGATAAGAAAAATAAAATGAACATGATCATCATTGCTGAAAAGACTTATTAGAAATGGAACGGATAACATAAAAAGTACAGTTTAATAGCATATTCAACTCATCGACTCAAGAAAGAATTCACAATCGTTTTTTGGTTTCCGTTTTTGATTATAATATCCTATTGAAATCTTGTTAATGTGTAACGATAGCCAATTGCGTACCGGAGATTGTTTGTGACCGAAACTGAAATATTAAAAAAAACAACCAATAGCAAAACAAAACATGTAATCAAAGAGGAAAAGTCACATTTATGCTTAAACACACAATATCGTACTCACTCATAGATAGCCACTCTCTAGCAAGGATGATAAAACCAAATAGATTCATAAACGCCTAGCAGTGGAAGTTGAAAGTCGAAGAATTTGGAAACTCACCGAACGTTTGCTAGTACATAGCTAGAAAAGCTCACACAACAATGACGCATGACAGAGAAAAAGTGGAACAAATCTATTCCAACGCCAAAGCTAGGGAATCACCAGTTCCACAAACCATTACCACGACATGAATCAACAACTTAGATTCAATTAAAAAAGCTTCGATGCAACAACCACAATCGAATGAGAAGAAAATTAACATCGTAATCTTGACTAAAACTAAAACAGCAGAATGCCAATTCAAAGTTTTCGTCGGGTGGAACGTTCCCAATAAAAAATTATGTCCAGGTTATTTCCATATAACACAGAGAAAGAAAATGTGTTAAGTCATGGCTACGCGACGGTTGAATTGACTCAGTTGATTGGTATCATTTATTCTATTGTAGATTGTTTTAAACTTTTTCTCTAATTCTTATTATGAAAACATTTCCAAAGCTTAACGATTCAATTTGAACAGAACTCCTACTAAATTTGTTTGTTACTAAATTGTTTCAGCTTCACTTATTCAAAATGTGTATTGGCTCCTCCAAAAACTATCAACCCAAATGTCGACCAAACGAACCGTACGTATGCATGATCTTACCAGGGCCACAAGTTAGCATTATATTGTCGTTTGATTTTTGTTTATTTTATGTTATATACAATGATACTAGTAACGAATAAGTCAAACAGAGATACATATGTTTATATTGTTTTTTTTCCTTTTTTTTCATATAAGTATTTGCTTCTCCTTAGGCTACCCATTTCATCAAAATGCTATTCCAGTCGCAGATTAATGTTTATTTTTGTTTTATATGTTTATAGTTAATGATAAAAGAAAAGAAAAACAGAAAAAAGTCTAGAATTCAGATAACACACTATTTGAAGAAACCGATTTACAATTATTACTTTAATATTTGTTTGTATCATACACCCTAGCAAACTAAGGTAACAAACATTACATAATAAATAAAAGTTTGGCAAGCGCAGCGAGCGATTGCAGCAGAAAATAAGAAAAAAAACGGAATGAATACCAACCTGCTGTCACTTTCATATACATATAGATCTTACTAAGCGATGGTAAACGAATGGAATAATAACATTTAAAATTTATTAAAATAAAGTAAAACTTGAAAAAAAATCTTTGATCATGTTTTTCTGATCCGAAAACCCTTGATTTATTTTTTGCATTTTTTTTACGCAGAGGAAAACTTACTCTTGTCTGTTGATAACGTTGATAATTGCGACTTATTCTACTCTACTCGCTCGCGAGACTGCAGAGATGCTTAGAATTTTTGCTGTTTTGCAATCATCATCATTATTGCGTCACTTAACATCATCGGATGCGTCCTGAAAATGCTTGATCTAGTTTTGGAGTGACTTTGCTCTGATTGTTAAGAATAGTATTGTATTGTGAATTTTACTTAAATTAATGGTTGAGAATTTGTAGATTCTGCGAAGCATAAGGAAAAATTTATCGGAAAGAGGAACTTCCAATCTAATTTAACATATCAAATTATCAAAATTATCAATTTTCTTGGCTTTTTTCCCTCAAGGAAACAAATAAGTACAGCATAGAACTTCAAAGTTGAATAATGGTTCTGTGAAAAGCATTTTTTTTCTTTAAAGTAATAAATTTTTAAACTTTCTTATTTAGCATCACACTCCATTTTAGACCCTATTGACAATTTGCCTAGATTTTACTAGAAATGCAACTTTATTAAGGTACGAGTTGCTGAATCACCAAAAAAAACTGTCAATTGTCAATCATCAATCTTCTCTGGTAGAAATCGAAGTCATTGATATTTATCTAAAATTAAAATTCAAAAAACGTAAGAAATAAAATAAAAATTTATATTCATGTTAATTGTATTGAATATTGTTCTAAAAAAATGACCTGATACCTTTCTTTCAATATTAAAAATATTATTCCACATACTCAACTTTTTCCTAAAGTAATTATTATTCAATTTTTTTCACGATTTTTTCGGATATCTTGATAACAAGCCTACAATTTCAAAGTTCTAAGCGGTTTTGAACAACAAGACCTTTTAGATTTTTGTCTTTCAACCGTTCCTCGTTGATTCCATCCTGTTTCAAAATGAAATCTGTTTTAGTCACGTTGTTGAGTTATTGGCGAAATAAATAAGATTTCTCACATTCATTTTCTCGAGAACTGTAAATAGGCCTAAAGGCGGCAATCTTAATGTCAATCCTAAGTTTAATTTCAATTTTGTTGAATTGCAATGTAGGTACTAAAAGGCCGCGTCATTTACACTGTGCTGCATTCGAAACCTTATGGTTCGGAGGTATTTTTTTTTCACATAATTCAGTTCTGTAACAGATTTCCATCCCGGATTTTTTTTCGGTTGAAGTTCTCTAGGAGTGTCAATTTTACACGTATGCCCAAAATCCCTGTATTTTTTCAAGGAATTTCCCATTACATTGGTGACGCAGACCGGTAGAATATCAACAAAGCGCCGCCCGTGATGATTGGTAAACGTTTTTGCTTCACTTTTTGAATTTGTTTTTTGAAGTTTTTTTTTTTATTAAAGTGTATTTTTAAGACCTCATAACATCCAAAACCTTTCATATCAACCAGCTAGACTTGGTGATATATGCAGAGAGCGAGAACCCCGTCAGCGAGAGCGGAGCGAAGAGTGCCCTACGCAAGTGCGATGTCTGCCCTCTGCAGGGCAATCAAGGCGAGCAAAATGCACGTTTCAGGCAACTCTGCGAGGACGCCAACGACAACCCCTGAGGCGACGCTTACAGAATCGTTATGGCCAAGAAGCGGGGCGGAGGTGTGCCGCAAGAAACAAACTGCGCGAAATCGTCAACGAGCTGCTCTCACAGCACGAGGAAGCCACACGGCCGAGGGTCCCATATGACTGGGATACGCATGAAAAGGAGCAGATTACGCTGGAGGAACTGCGCGACATTGCTAAGTCCCTCCAGTTGGAAAAAGCTCCGGGTCCGGATGGCATCTCTAACGTAGCAGTTGAGGCCGCGCTCATGGAACGTCCTGAAATGTTACGGTCATCACTGCAACAATATGTTGATGAGAGGGTCTTCCCAGACGTGTGGAAGCGGCAGCGATTGGTGCTCCTGCCAAAACTAGGTACGCCACCAGGTGACCCATGAGCTTATCGCCCGATATATCTCCTGGATACTGCTGGAAAAATGCTAGAGAAAGTGGTCCAGAGCAGGACACAGCTCTACACCAAAGTTGCGAACGGTCTACCCGATAAACAGTTTGGTTTGGTCATCGAAGAGGCAGACGAAGCCAGTCTGAAGAAGTGGAGAGGAGACCGGTTTTGCGCAGTGGTCACCCTTGACGTGAAGAACGCCTTCAACAGCGTCAGTTGGGCAGTGATTGCGTCGTCGCTCATTTGTATGAGGATTAAGGCATATATCTGTAGGATGGTGGAGTATCACTTTTGTAATCACCAACTACAATATATGACCAGTGAGGGAATGGAAACAGTGAGTGTCTCGGCAGGGGTTCCACAAGGATCGATACTTGGCCCGGTATTGTGGAACATCGTTTACGATGAACTGCTGAGACGCAATCTCAGCACGGGAGTGAGATTTGTGGGATTCGCCGACGACGTGGTTCTCCTGGCATCGGGCTCATCAACAGGAGAGATCCAGCTACTCGCCACAGTAGCGATTGAGAAGGTGGAAAGTTGAAGAGCTCGCATTTGGCTCGCCACAAGACCACTAACCAACCTGATTTCAGCACAATCAGGGACGATTGCAGTTGGACCATGCGCAATCGATTCCAAGCGTGCGATCAAGTACCTGGGGGTGATGATCGACGACCGGTTGAGTTTTACGGCCCACGTCGACTACGCCTGCAAAAGAGCGGCATGTCGAACAACTCTGCGATCCGCTGCAGCAGAAGGATGGTCCTGACGAGTGTGATCTCGTCCTTGAGGGGGCAGTGTATACTGCAAGAGCTGCTGATCATATGGCGGGGATCATGTCCACCTCGGTCTTGCTAGAGGAAGATATCCTCTGTTACCGGCACAGGCACAGGCTCATGCCCGATGTGCGGAAACATGCCAGAGAGGCCTCGATGTCCAGCTTCCAGTACCAGTGGAACAGCTCAGAACGCGGCCGATGGATCCTTCACTTGATCCCTAACGGATTTCGGATGGATCGGAGACATAAAGAGATGGATTTCTGCATGACGCATTTTTTGACTGGTCACGGATGCTTCATGCACCACCATCGGTTTAGACACCTGGCCTCGCCATTCTGCCCAACCTGCGGTGACACAGTTGAGACACTAAAGCACGTAGTGTTCAACTGTCCGAGGTTCGAAGGGGTACGCGCTAACATGCTTGCCGCATGCGGACCAGACACGACAGCCGAAGCGCGTGGTCAGCAATAGGTTCACCCGGATCATGACTGCCCAGCAGATGAGTTGGAACCAGCACCAGTCCGCGACCGGTGTAGGGTGACTCCTTCGTCGGGGAGCATCTGAGTAGTGTGCTTTTGATCCTGGCAGTTGTGTAGGATACCTCCACCGTCGTGGAGTATCCGAGTAGAACGCGGTCCCTACGACGGAAGCTGCGGGGATAAAACTTTACCTTCTTCGCAGTCGAACTTCTAAGAGAAGAGTATTCACGTTGTGGCTTCACGTCGTCGGCGGCTGAGTCACTCGGGTTGGTGTAGGATGACGTCTTCGCCGGGAATCATCCGAGTAGTTTCGCCAAGCCCCGGACGTGTGCTGTGATAGGCCAAGCTTTCGAGTCGTTAGAGGAGAGATCATGGTCTCTAGCTGTTGTCTCGAACAGAGGCGGAGCGCACGATAGTCGTGGAGACCAAGCGAGCCTCGAGTTACGAGTAAAGGTCGGACCTCGAGCCGCTAGAGAAGAGGTCCTTGATCTTGAATCGTAACAAGAGGTGGACTTTATGGCCTAGGGGTACATAGTATCTAGAGTCGACCAATTGAGTCACCTATAGACTCAGAGTAGCATACTGGGGAGACGCGGTGGCTGGCCGTGCCTTGGAATACAAAGGATTTACCACCTGGGTGATCAACTAATAAAAAAAAACACCAACCAAATAGGGAATTCTTTGGTAGAGGTCTGCCAACTTATCAATTTGGCAGACCTCTAGTGCAGGGGTGAGCAACCTTTTGAACCAACGGGCCAATGTAAATTTGAAATCTAGTCAGCGCGGCGGGCCGCACTTAAAATGATATTTTTCTTTTAATAATTAGCAGACCTTCACATAATTTTATATAACTACAATTTTTTGGCGCAAACAAATCTAAAAAAGGAAAGATAAATCGAACTCACGTTTTTAAACAGAAATTCAACACGGCTTTTTGAATACCCGATATTGAAAAGGTACATCGCTAAATCTTTGTCATTTTTATGTTCTCTCAATTTTTTAATAGTACTTCTTGGTGAACATTCGTTCTTACAACATTCTTGTTAAAACCGATGATATTGTTCGTCATCACTTCCATTAAAAAATCTCCTGGAGCTTACCACAGTGTTAACTAAGAGTGTGAAAAATATATATTTAAAGAAATCACTGTATTTTTAGCGTTGAACGTTGAATTGCTAATTGACTTTCTGTGATTTTTTTCCACAACTGAAACTTATCCTCAAAGCCTAGATTTTTTTTTCTAGAAACGGTAAAAACCCCGTTTTTCAAATTGAAGATCATTGCATTGAGATGTTGAGCAAGGTTGTTGAAATCACAGAATCTTTTTAATATTATTTAGATATCATTGGAATAGGATTTCTTAAGCTGTATAATAACTTTGGCAATGTGGAATGTGAGTTATAAGTGCAATAACTCAATTTAACGATGTTTGTGATAAATTTTTTTCAAATTTCTGAAAAAAAGCATCACAGACAATCGTTAAAGACTTTTTTGGTCAAATCACAAAATTTCAAATACCTATCTCTTGATTTTATCAAGAACTAAAATTTTTTTCGCTTTGATGCCGTTTGCTTCATGTGGAAAAAATCTTAAATCGTTCACTCAGGCCTTATTATTAAACTTTCTTAATTTTTGTTAATATTCAGAAACAGAAAAACATATCACAAGTTTTTGGTTTCAATTTTTTTTTTCGTTGTTATTTGAATGCTTACAGAACAAGTCTTTTTGTCGAATTGGATAGAATTATTCAAAAAAAAAAAATTTGCTAAGCATATTTTTTATCAAACAACTTTAAACGAAAATAATTACTTCACTAACGAACTTCGAAATTGCTTTGATCATAAGTTTCCGATTTTTTTTCTGCTCTTCCGACTCACTTTAATGGATTTTGCTTTTCAAAGTGGTAGAAGTTAAACAATAAGGAAAAATGTATCTGAATAAAAAAAAACTTCAATATTATACTATGCTTATAAACTATATTGCATTCATGCCTTGAACAGAATACAATAAATGCTAAAAATGCCAGAAAAAAGCCTAAAAATCTGAATGATTGTGGGGTAACTGCAAATAAGTGCATATTAGATCAATGCATTTAAATTTTCCTAACAATCCATTGTAGAAAAAAGTAAGGGTATAAAAATTTGAAAAAAGCTTCGCGGGCCGCACAAAAAGGTCTCGCGGGCCACATGCGGCCCGCGGGATGTTTCGTGGTCTAAAAAAAATAAAATAATTTCGTTGGTTAGAAATTCCAATTTCACTATGTTCAAGTAAACGGTAAATCTATTTGGCCACGAATCCCGAATATTGTGTCAACTCATCTTATAAATAATCCTGAGACAACTGGCAGAAGTAGCGGTTTTCGGTGTAATACTAGCGAAAACTAAACACAACTTTTCAACTGTTTTTTTCCAAAACGAACAAAGTCAGCAGCATGACCTTTTCTTATAAGAATTTGAGAAATAAAATACTCGAAACCGATTTAAAGCATCTACTTAGATTTTACGTGAAATTCATGAGGCAATTATGTTGAAGTAAAGTAGTTACTACGATAGCTCACTTGAAACACTGTGGTTACTACAAGATTCACGTAGAATCGATTTGATGCAACCAAATGTTAGTTTATGTGAAAAATCCTGTAAAAATTATTTCTAAATTAGGCTGGAACAAATATCAATTTCTTCTTTTGTCACCCCCCCCTTCGAAATTTTCAAAAACCCGAAGGGGGAAATAAATAAAGTTTGAAGTATTAAATGTAAATTTCGAAATAAAAATTCAAGAATCCAAAAGATTACAAGACGAAAAAAACAAATTTTGGAAGATGGAAGTTATTCCACCTTTTGTATTCTTGATTTTGTAGAATTTTTCGATAAAAATTACATGTTTTTTAGGTTTTGTGCAATGATATTCTATGCAACTGTGTTGCATACAAGCTTTCGTGCAATTTATTCCAATTTATTTGTTTTTCGCATTATTTTTTATTGTCCCCCCCCTCGCGATGTTCCAACTCCGAGTGACAAAAGAAGAATTTGAAATTTGTTCCGGCCTTATTTTGGGTGTATAAAAGAGCTATAAGGCAACTGGTTTTATAAGGCTTTTAAACGGTCTTGTAGACTTTTACAAAAATTGATAATTGCTTGGGTCTTGTATGAAATATGGCATGATTAAGTTCTGTATGTATAGTGAAAAAATAAAATTACTCGAGGTTATAAAAAGATCCCTTCCACCTTGTGGGGATTCGACCTCGACCAGATGAAGATCTAGAACTGCAACTGCAATGTATCAAATCAAAGTTGAAGGATTCCGGTTATCAGGCCACTCTCTGAAGAGGAGAGTAGAAGCCGCCTGCCTGAAGAAGCAACAACGAAGCTCCAAAATAGATGCGCACATGCTGTCATGTTTATCAACAATCAACAATCCTCTACTACTTATTTAGTACCTACTCGCTTCGTCAGAAGAAGAACTTTCCTCGTCTGAGGAATTATCTCCCGTATCAAAGTGCAAAAACGTGATCTAGTTTTTGTTTTCGCTGGAAGGCTACAAATTCTTGAACCACACGACCTAATCATCTGTTTACCAACAAAGTCGGAAATCACTGCTTGTTGCTTACGCTGTGTGGCGTTTCGGTAATTTAAAAGTTCTGAGGAAATTATCTACAATTATTCTGAATCAGATGGTGATGTTGAATGATTTGTTATTAAGATTAAGCTGTGGTAGTCCGTATGGTTGAAATAATTTTTACTTCCGTATTTTTGCACTCGTATAATACCATCTCAAACATTGTATTCTTAAAAATGAATTAAATATATTTGCAGTAATTCAGTAATGCAGGTTTGATTCAAATTCCGTTTTCAGTGAATTAGTTCAACGGGAATAATTTTGCGGAAAGTATTGTATAAAAATAGAAACCGACCGTTCAGTGGGTTGGGTATAGTTATCCTCCTTTTAGATTGGAGTGAACGCAGCATGCAAAGTAATCATGTTAAGAGATTGTTTTCTCTCCTACCTACTACTATGTAGCATTTAATTGAGGTTTCTCGAGGAGAGTGGTTGGTTAATTGCCCATACCTAGACTCCTAATGAAGCTAGGCTCGTTCTTCAATACATTTCAGCTGATGCAATAACTCTCCAGTGTGCTATCAGTCATCGCTGATCAGCAGCGCCAGTCTCACCTTTAAGTGTCGCACTTAAGTAGTCTGTCCAATAATAGAATGAAAAGGTGTCATGCTTAGCCTTGTTCATAGCTTGTCATTTTTTTAAATAGAAAACCGAAGTGGAATAGGTGAACTTTTAAAAGTTTCAATCAATTAAATTAGAAACTTTTAGTTTGAGTTTTTTTTTCTTCCAAAAATTAACAACGCCCTAGTCCATCTGCATTTATGATAAACGCGCGCAGAGTGATGGCACCAAATCAACCACCTATCACTCAGCAGAAGCAGTTTTTAATAGCATATACACCGCAATCAATCTATCTGACGACATTAACGACATTATCGAGAGGCCTCTATGCAGTTTTTTTTCTGCAGAACCGGCTTCAACCAGTTGATAATGACGCAAGTATGCCACATGCAGAATCACCTCCCTCCTTTCGAGCATAATTTACTGCAAGAGTTCTAGTTTATCAAGATTGATATCTACTGCTGCAACTTGAAACTATGTTGAATAATGCTCTAGTTTTAAGTACGAAGTTTGGAAGTCGTCAAAAATTTAGTACATATAATGATGGCAAGAACAAAATTGATAAACGTGAAAGTGATACACTTAATTTACGTTATAAAACTCCAATCAGTTTTGACACATTAAAAACATTTGTTGTAGATTTGAGACGGAATGTCGAAGCTTCGAAAAGCGTCTACGGGCCGTTATCAAAGAGTTATAACAAACAAAATTATTCCGATGAGGTTTTGATAAAATCTCGAACTTTTCAGCGAATACCACTCATCATAGTTTGGACACCCTATTCGCTGACCTCATCTGTTCCACCATCTCTTCATCTTTGTTACATCCCGAGTCGTCGTACCATTCTTCTTCATCTTTTACTTGACAATTCCCCAATATTTTTCGATAGGGCGGAAGTTAGGGCAGTTGGGTCCTTTTCGACAAAATCCACCCCGTTGTCTCGATACCACTGTAGTAAATACCTCTTTGCTGTAGTGGCAGCTTGCCAAATCTGTCCAAAACTATACTGGTCCTTTGTGAGATCTAATGTATGGGAGAATACGTTTTCTCAGGCACTCCTCCTTGTACATCTTGGATTCCATGGTCTAGTTCGTCACAAAAACCGGGGTTTTTTATCCGCTGCTGATACCTTGCCAGATCAAACACTTCTTGCAAACTTATCAGCAAAAGCGAATTCGAACTTGCCGGGGGCATCACCCCGACCAGTGCACTGACTTTATAAAATTTTTGGCCAGGAAGCCGCCCAAAATCCATCTTCACGTACGTTTCGTCATTCATGAGGATGTATCTGTCGTACTTCGTTAGAACCTTGTTGTATAATGTCCGGGCACGTCCTTTGGCAACTACATTCTGCTTTAATGTCCGGTTTGGTTGCTTACTGGCCCGATAAGATCGTATTCGGCGTTGAATTTCTTGGCGATGCCATAGTCCGACTGCCCTGGGTTTACCTTGATCGTTCTCAACACCTTCAAATGCAGTTTCCGTTCCTTATTTCTTCTATGAAGCTTGGTATGAACCTGCCGATCTATAGTATGCATCTCACGGAAACGTTTGAGAACGCTGCACACGGTCGATTTGACAATTTTCAACGATTTTAGCGATTTTTGAACCTGACCATGTCGGATATTTGACGTAGGCGTCCAAAATTAATTTTCGTTTCGCGGCTTTCATCACGTGTAACTATTTTGAAAGAAAACAAATCGTAATGAAATTTTCAACACTGATAAAGGAAACATTCCAAAACAAAGTACTGTCAAAAGATTCCAGATCCGACCACTAGGAGCGCTGTGGTATAATATAAAAAGCTCCTCCGTTGATATAGTTCGTTTCAAATGTTTTGGAAATTCCGAAAGCACACAGAAATCTCCAAGAAACTTGTTGTGCAGTGTAAAATATCGATCAGTTTTCTGTGGCCAGTTGGCTTAACTTCATGGTTCTAAGGTTGATGTCATGCTGAGGCGACAAGCATCGCTTTGCGTTCTAGGTTCCAATAAGAAAGCAATGCGACGCATTGGTATGTCATGCTGGCGCGCCATGGTGCTTTCAAAATTCACTAGAAATCATCACTTCTCTACATTGGATAATGCTTGGAATCGTCTCCTTTCTTTCGACGGCGAGCTCGAAAGATAGGAGCCCCTCTCGAGGACTGTTGGGATACCATCGAGACAGCCATCAACAGTGCTGCGGAGAACGTCATCGGTTATGTGGAGCGAACTCGACGGAACGACTGGTTCGACGAGGAGTGTAGGAGGGTGATGGACGAAGAGAATGCCGCGCGGGCGGCAGTAGTGCAAAGAGGCACCCGTCGAAATGTGGAAAATCACCGACAGCGGAAGGGGCAGCGAGTCCGAATTTTCCAGGAGAAAAAGCGCCGCCTGGAGGAGGAGGAGCTCGCAAGGAGTTCCCAAGAAACACGAAAGTTCTATCAGAAACTCAACGCATCCCGCAAAGGCTTCGTGTCGCAAGCCGAAATGTGCCGGGATAAGGACGGGGGCATCCTGACGAACAATCGTGAGGTGATCAAATGGTGGAAGCAGCACTTCGATGAACACATGAACGGTGCACATGCAGGAGATCAAGAAGGTGGGGGAAGGTACATCGCCGGCGTAGCCAATGACTTAGAGGAGCTACTCCCAACGATGAGTGAAGTTAAGGAAGCCATTCGCCAGCTGAATAGAAACAAGTCGGCTGGGAAGGATGGTAACGCAGCTGAACTCATCAAAATGGGCCGGGACAAGTTGGCCGATTGCCTACACCGGTTGATAGTCCGGATCTGGGAACAGCTACCGGAGGAGTGAAAGGAGGGAGTAATATGCCCCATCTACAAGAAGGGCGACAAATTGGACTGTGAGAACTATCGAACGATCACTGTCCTCAATGCCGCCTACAAAGTATTATCCCGAATCCTGCTCCGCCGCCTAACGCCACAAGCAAACAGATTCGTGGGAAGTCACCAGGCCGGCTTCATGGAGGAACGGTCTAGGACGAACCAGATATTCACATTACGGCAAATGTATGTATGTATGTATAATCCATCCAACGACCCCCTGAGCTGGCAGGTATGTTATGCAAAAGAGCCAATCTTAATCTATTTGATTAACATTGTCCAATCGCGGGTGCTGGTGGTGTTAGCTCTATTGAAATTCCAGTAACCCATTTCAGAACGGCAGCTGCACATCCCGAGGCTACTTTCATTGCCAATAAGCCCCGCCCAATCATAGCTGCAAAACCAATTAGGTCATGTAATTATGATTAGATTTTCCACCTTTTATTGTTGACATATCCAGATACAAATTAAATATAATTGTCTAACTATATAGAATTGGCACCCTAATATGTCCAATAAAAGATAGACACGTATTTAGTTTAGTATTCATTGATGATTTTCATTCTGTTATTGATTGATCTTAAGATAAGAAAAAATATTGAAAGAATAATTTACGAAGAAAATACGTGAGTGCTGATCAGACCTGAGTGCTGATTCACATTACGGCAAATCCTCCAAAAATGCCGGGAACACCAAGTCCCTACGCACCATCTATTCATCGACTTCAAAGACCGTACGACACGATCGACTGTAACGAGCTATGGAAAATCATGGACGAGAACGGTTTTTCCGGGAAGCTGATCAGACTGATCAAGGCGACGATGGATGGAACGCAGTGCTGTGTGCGGATTTCGGGTGAACTGTCGAGTTCATTCGAATCGCGCAGGGGGCTTCGACAAGTGATGGTCTATCCTGCATGATGTTCAACGTGGCGCTAGAAGGTGTTATTCGACGAGCGGTGGACGAAATGCGGGGCACGATTTTCAACAGATCCAGTCAACTTATCTGCTTTGCCGATGACATTGATATAGTCGGCAGATCATCTGCGGCGGTGGAAGACATCTACCGCAAACTGAAACGCGAAGCAGGAAGGATTGGGTTGATGATTAATACGTCCAAGACGGTATACATGCTGGCCTGCGGATCCGAGACCGACCGAACCCGCTTGTCCAGTAGTAACAAGGTCACGATCGTCGGCGACGAGCTGGAGATAGTCGAAGACTTTGTCTATCGCGGCTCACTGGTGACCGCAGACAATGACACCAGCCGTGAGATCCGCAGGCGAATTATCTGCGGAAGTCGTGCCTACTATGGACTCCACAAGCAACTGCGGTCGAGAAGACTTAACCCTCGCACGAAGTGTAACCTGTATATGACGCTCATTTGACCGGTTGTTCTCTACGGGCACGAGACATGAATATTGCTCGAGGAAGACCTGCGTACACTCGGAGTATTCGAGCGACGAGTGTTAAGAACAATCTATGGCGGCGTACAGGAGAACGGAGTGTGGAGGCGAAGGATGAACCACGAGTTCGCGCGACTCTACGGCGAACCCAGTATCCAGAAGGTGGTGAAGGCTGGCCGGATACGCAGGGCGGGACATGTTGCGAGAATGCCGGACGACTGTCCTGCAAAACAGGTGTTCGCTACGAATCCGGTAGGAACAAGACGAGCGGGGGCGCAACGAGCGCGGTGGTTAGACCAAGTGGAGCGTGATCTGGCGATCGTGAGGTGCCCGAGATATTGAAGAACGGTTGCCATGGACCGAGTGAATTATAGGAATTATGTTCGTCAAGTTATGTCGTGAGGCGATATACTGTGTAAATAAATAATCGCGTGATCGTATTGCACATCAACGCGCTGCTTGTCGCCTTAGCATGACATCAGCCTAAATTTTAAACGCTACACAACTTAGATTTAGACGACTCAATGATAAGTTCAGAAAGTCTCTCATCATCAGGTCCGTGACACTTATTGATTCAACTTCCAAAATCTAAGGATTTGGTTGGGCTATAGTACTGTAGCGTACCTACATAGATTAAAGCAACTTTAATCCTTTTAACCTATAAAATCTGGTGTGGCTAATTGGTCGAAAATTAGTCTCTGTTTGCGATATGGGTCAAATAGCTAGTGAAACAAGTTTTTTATTTCTTCGAGCTTGCCAACTAGTTTTTAAGTGTTTTATGTTGTTTGTAGTTGTTTAACTGATCACATCTATGCAGAAAATTTTTTGAAAATTTACTCCAATAATGGCACCTTCTCCTGAAATGGGCTTGATTCGGCTTAACTGTGAAAAATTAAAACTTTATTTCAAATTGTCTATTCCTTATCAGCATATTTAAATGGAATGTTAAAAGCTATAGAAGAAAAAACAGGTGGTTGTCGTAAGAAATGTTCAATAAACAAGTGTACCTAAAATTTAGGTCCTAAATAGAGAGTGGGAAAAGTTAAAGAGTGTAAGTTCAAGAATGAGTTAACGTGAACAAACAAAACTTGACTACACGAATAGAAAAGGAAAAGATGAACTGAATTATTCGAAAATTGCGAATTAATCGCTGACGTAAATATAGCAAAAATTAGAAAACAACTGATATAGTTTAAGGGTAGTCCAAAATAGGTCCAGAGGGTGGTAGAAAATAGAAACCTGGTGGTCCAAAATACCAACCATAGTTATGATTAAAGAAACGAGATTATGGGCTTAAATCTTAATACATTGCCACAAACAACGATATGTTTCGATAGAAAAAGCCTTGATCTTCGTAATGAACGGATAAAGCAGTCAAAAATTGTAACATGTACTTTTTTATATCCGAAAATAGCATAGCCACTTCCCAAAGCGGTCCAAAATAGATCCGTTACACTATACATCACTAGCTTAAAGTTGTGGAAGGATGGATATTGTAAATATAGAGAAATAAAAAGTTTTTAACCATGATCGATTTCTTTTCATTCTCAAAATGACGAAAAACATTTTTGTAATAGATATGTTGTAGAATTTTTAGGAACAAAAAATAGATTCAAAGAACGAATGCTTTTGAATTGAAACACAAATACCGTTGGAGTAAAGGTTAATTTAATCAAACTAAATTAAAAGGCTTTTGAATCAAACGCATTTTATTATTTAAAATAAAATAAAATGTTTGGATTCGAAGGAATTTTTATTTGTCTCAAAATCAAAGGAAATTTTCTTTTGTTTTTGAGGCACTTTCTTATATATACGTACATATATTTATAAATTAAAGCTGCCAGATTGCCCTGTTTTATCCGAGTTTGCCCGGATATTTGATACAATATTATTCGACATATACAATATACACAGTGCGGTGATCCCATTGAGCCGATGAATAAAAGTCGTTAAAAGTTTTCATTCGATAAAATATTTGTTTAAATGTTCAATTATTCAAAGTACGCCACCAAAGAGTGCTATGAAGGTTTTGTCTCAATTTAGATTTTTTAACCCTAAAAATCCATGGGGCTTATTTATTCTGCGACTCGAGTGACGCGACCCACGAAATTTCACGTCTTCTTCCTGACTGCATAAAATGCTTCAGAAAAGAAATTTGTGTATCGATGAGCTCTGAAGATCAATAACAGCTCATCCGAACGAAAATTTTGAGGCTAGAGAGGCTATTTAAGCCAGCAAAACGATATGAAATTTCGTAAGTCACGTCACTCGAGTCGCAGAATAAGCCCCCAAGTCTCACAAACCCATATTTTGAAGATTTTCAATCTTTCTTATGAAAGATCAGTAGTATCTGTAAAATATTTGTTTTCGTGAAAGAATATGTTTGCTACTGATAATGTAACACATAGAAAGTAACTGAATACAACAATTTCCTTTTCAAGCGAATGTGAAATTCACGGGAAATTGGCCAAATCTAAGGAAAAAATATTTTAAAATTCAAACCACAAAGCTTCATATAATTTGTGTGTGTGAACCTAAGGTTTTATCATCTTCCGCCGAAAATGAATCGCCAATGAAGTCTGTACCAAAGCCACTTTTTAAAGTGGAAACATTTTTTATCTTAGTTAACCATCAAAAGTACAGCTCCTACCAAAAAACGATCAGTTCAATTCCAAATGTTTCTATTTTATATGCTTTTGTATTAGAATTGAATATCTTACGCAGCTGTTTTAAACAATATTAAAAATTATCGGAATCTGATTTAAAAATGTCATTAATAAAAAAATTAATAAAAAAATATATTCGAGGGAACCACGAAAAAACATGTATGGCTCCAGAGAGGATCGAACTCACGACCTTCGCGTTATTAGCACGACGCTCTAACCAACTGAGCTATGGAGCCACTTGTTGGGTTGCCCTTTCTCTACCCGCATGGAGCAGTATCATACACTAACGATCTCTATTATCTTCTTCCCAAGACACCCAAAAGATTTCCTTTATCGTTTTTGGATTATTAATGAACGATTATACTAATCGTTTTTTCATGAAATGGAATCGTTTAGACACAAATAACGATACAGGGAACGGGTTGTTAAGTAAATAAACGATTCAATTTTTTGCTTTTTTCTTTTCCAAAACGGACGTGACCTGAGTAGTACGATACGTGTAATCTTTACTTAATGATATTTTTTGGGCAATGTGACGATAGAAGGCATCGTTTAGTAATATTTAAAAGATAAAAAAACCATCTAGGCAGGACGATTCGGGGTATCCTTGGTAATAAATAGGAATATAAATAAATTCGATAGTAAAAATGTAAAATATAAGTTTTATTTTATTTTATTATAATTAAAATAGTCATTTTATAGTAGTTACAAACATATTTCCTATAATAACTTAAAAATCCTATATAAAGTTTTCAACTCTTATCTTAACTTCTTATTCTTTTAAGCAGATGCATCTGGCAGCGACTCAATGTCTGACATTCATCGAAAAGTGATTAAAGCTTTTAGTATGCTGGATTTTGCCTGGTATACTAGCCGAACTCTCAACACGCAGGTTATGTCATAGTCTCCATTAATAAATCGGCGCAAAAGAAGTAACGCACATTTGCGCTTGCCTCTACAAATGAAGTGCACGATCTCAAACCGCCCAACGTGCTTTTCAAATGTTATTTCCGGCGGTGATCATTTTTTTTCAAAATTCCTCGCCAAGATAATGAAATTAATCTTTGACAACGTTGCACCAGATGAGGCCTCACGTTAGTGGATCATTAAATGATTGTCTTCTCTGTTACCTGAAAAATATAAAACAAATAGGAAAAAAATCACAATTTTAACACTAGAAGTATGTGAATCCATAAGACCTGTAGTATGTGTGATGTTGGGTAGTAGCTGCTTTTAAGCTGTTTTAGCAGAGAAAGGTTTCATAGGAGAACAACCGAGGATTGATCATAAGTTAAATTAAAATCAATATAAATAATAATAAAATTTAATTGTGATTTTGTTTATTTACTGTAAACCCTCTTAACGTTATATGACAATTGCCACCTATCTTACCGAAATCACAAATATTTATCAATATTTGTGATTTCGGAGCTATCTGAAGTTTAAATTTAAGAATTAAAATAAAATTTAAAAAAACTTATTTTTCAGTTAGAATTTCGATGTTAGTTAGTTTTTAGTACAACCGTGATTGTTTTCTGAAAAATAGTAATTAGTTCTTCGTTCAACGATTTTCCCTATACATGAGGTGTAGGATAATATGTCTGTGTGATGATTGAAATGACCACAAAATTTGAACATCTGATTCGAAAACATTTTAGGTGAAATTATTGTTGTTTAAAAACAACATTTTTACCGGTTTAAAAAAATAATTTCATCCAAACCACTTGGTTGAATATACTGTTAAAAATTCAATAAAAAGATTCATCTTCCAGGGGTCTAATCTGTAGCACTCTGTAGTTAAATTAAAAGCAATAATTTTTATATCGAATTTTGTTGATCATACAAGATAACCAATTGAATCTTAAGTATAGAGTCGTGAATAAATCAAAAGTCGAAAAACGACTTTTATCTAAATAACACACTTTTTTATTTTTCGTGTTTCATCAGCTGGAAATTGGCAAGGCGTTTCGGCATAAGGAAAACAGTAACGTTTCCATTAGTTGAATGTAATATTTTGCGAACTTTTAAATATTGTTTTCCTATGTTGAAGTTCTAATAATTGAAAATTTTATGATATACTTACATCCCTCTACAGCACCTTGTACCGCGATTTGTTGATAATATGATGTGAAGAGGCTTGCAGCTTAAGCAGCTCTTCCTTGATTAGTCGCGTAATTTCCTGCTTCGCCTTGGTCACCGCCAGCTCGTTGCAACTCTCGATGGCCAGATAAAATTTACGTTCGCCTTCAGGTGGGCTCTTACCTGGAGGCACATAAGTACCGCGCACCGTGAGACCAGCCTCGGAGTATTCCGAAATTTGAGCCAGCGCTTCCTGAAAGCAGAAACAAATTTAGATTAAAAGATTCATCGGGAGAAAACTTAAAAAGTCTACCTTTGACGTGACTTTCCATCGAGCTTGCTGGGGGAAATCGTTGATTTCCAGCTCTTCCTCGTACTTTCGGAAGACCGTTTCGTTTGATTCAGGGGCCGGTTCTTCTTCGTCCTTGGGTTGATAATTCAGTTTGTTATTCAATTTTGCTGCCAGCTGTTCAGCGACAGTCTTGGCCGTAATAAGCTGCTGAGTATTGCCACCTTTGAGAATAGCTTCTGCAGCTTGCTGAGTTGCGCCTTTGGCTTCCAATCCGAAATTTTTCTGCATATTGATTCGAGAAGCCAGCCTTTTGGCCAATTCCAACTTGTCTGAGTTAGTCGTGGTTGGTACTGGGGCTGCAATCGTTTGCGTTATAACTGGGGCTTCTACTTCCTTAACAATTCGCTTGGTAGCAAACATGCTCTCGATGTGCTGATCAATATCCTGTTCTAGGTCATCCTCATCATCTGAATCCTGCAGACCCAATGCTGCCTTCTGTAACTTTTTACGTTCGTTGACAGCAGCAGCCTCTTGTTCATCGAATTTGAACCCTTTGCCACTGAAACCACCCCCTGTGTGGACGGTTTTGCCCTCGGCTTCTTGAGCCGTCTTGTACGTTTCCCAGAGAATTCGCAAATCGTCTGGAATGGTGCCGCCTGAAAGCTCTAATGCCCTTACAATTTCACCGGCAAACCGCCCCTGATCATGTGTTAGGAATGTCCATGCGAATCCCTTGTTCCCAGCTCGACCTGTTCGTCCGCATCTAAAATAACAAAACTAATCCTTAAATTTTTCATTTCAATAAATGTGTTTCTATCATGTACCAGTGAACGTAATCCTCGTAATGATTGGGACAGTCATAGTTAACCACGAGAATGAGTTGCTTCACATCCAAACCTCTTGCTGCCACCGAAGTCGCAATAAGCAGTTTGACACGACCCTGCTTAAAATCAATGATAGTCGAGTCACGATCAAATTGATCAATGCCACCGTGTAAACTCATGCAGGGATAGGAAGCTTTCATCAGGTCCTTCAGTAAAATATCAGCATTTTCCTGTTTATCGACGAATACTATGATGCTACCAAGTTCTTGGTATAAACCGAGCAGTTCCAGCAGTTTGAAGAACTTGGCGTCTTCTTCTAAAACAACAACATGCTGTTCAACGTCTTTACAAACTACAGAGCGACCTCCGACCTGAATTTCAATAGGCTTCTGGAGAATTCGCCTTGCTAGTGCCTCCATTTGCCGTGGAAATGTTGCACTGAACATAACGGTTTGTCGATCAGGTCGAACGTTGTCAATGATTCTCATTACTTGAGGTTCAAAACCCATGTCAAACATGCGATCTGCTTCGTCCAACACTACGTAGGTGACCCGTCGAAGATTTGTCACCCGACCAGAATTGGCTGCCAACATATCAATCATTCGACCTGGAGTACAAACTATGATTTCTGCGCCCCGCTTCAGTTCTGCAATCTGTTCAGATATTCCAGTACCTCCGTAAACACAAACTGATTTCGATGCCTTTGTTCCAATCGATAGAGATCCTCCGAACCAGTGGCATCCGGAACTGCATAACCTTAAAAAACAAAATAAATTTTCAATAACATTTATAATTAATACTAACCTTACAACTCCTACCGCCACCAAAAGGTAACTCCGGGATATTCCACAGTGCCGATGAACCCGATTCCTTTTCCACGAGGATTCCGGTCTTCCGCGAGGTAACATTTTTTGTTCCCTGCGATTCCCGCTCTTGTTTTTTGTTGACTGGCAGTGAAGACACACGATACACTCGGATGCACCAAAATTGGGTTAATTTTTAAGATTATTACCCGTATCTTTCAATAATATTTTTATATCGTTTTAAGCGAAGACGCATAAAAAACGCAAAAGATTGTTGAAAATTAGAAGATACTAGAACGATTACACGAATAGTTACCATACATGTAATCAGAACAGAATAATATTAAAGATTAAGTGTATGATATTTGATCATGCGGGTAACAACTTATTTTTCTTTCAAAATTTTCACAGCACACCACTGTATATTACCACCGACAACCGAAAGTAGCTAGAAGCGTAAATAAACATAAGCCGCGCTGAGGAACATAACGTTCAACTGAGTCGATTTTATTACTTTTGCTGGTTGAATTTCTTCTAAGTGGTCATTTTTAGAACTGTTTTGAAGAAGATTTCAGCACATCAGAGTTACACTATATGGTCTAGAGATCATAAAAAGGCTGAACCTTATTTTCCCAATCGACTCAGCCGAGTAATTAATAAGAGTAGTTAGTAATGGTGCCGAAAAACGACGCCGCTTAAGATAAGACGCAAAGGAATTAATCACGTGCAAAA
Source organism: Uranotaenia lowii (assembly GCF_029784155.1). Lineage (NCBI taxonomy): Eukaryota > Metazoa > Arthropoda > Insecta > Diptera > Culicidae > Uranotaenia > Uranotaenia lowii. The sequence continues at coordinate 206,783,316 of NC_073692.1, forward strand.
ACAGTGGCCTGCAAACGCTTTCAGCCAACAGCGATATAGGCCTGAGAAGTAAACACGTTGATTTCGTTGAGAGCCGTTGGAAAATCGAAGGTGGTGATATAGGGGCAACAAAGTTAGCTGAAAATAAACCTAGCCGTCTATTATTGGACCTTTTTTCCGATCAGTGATGAGCTGCCTCCTGTCCTGCCTGGTAGCGAGTAATCAATGAAGGTTGCAAATCGTCATCTTCGAACGGGATGCGGTAAAACAAGATACTTAGATCTTTCATACGTGTCTATCAATAGGTTTCAGAGAGATGGGCTTGTATGCAGACTTGCCCTTCATCATCGCTAAACTAGACACCTCTTTAATTACCAATCCAATATCGGAAAGATGCCTAATTATGGTGCATAAAACGGTCATCGATCGCCCTTTCGGTGCGAGCACTCTCGATGTTCTGTGGCAGTGCATTCCGATCCACCATTACCTACCTACTGGATCATTTCAGTTGATTAACCTGTGTATATCGAACACCATTCTTTAAGCGAGATGTGATTCAAGATCAAGGACGAAACTACTTACTGATTCCCAAATGAAAATATGAGCCAAGTAATGAATTCCCTGCTATCTATCCGAACTAATAGACAGTCCCGCACGGGAATGTTTACAAAAGGTTGCGTAAAAATGATCTAAATTGTATAAGATCTTTCATTTTTACGTGCCTGTGTGCGAGATATCGTATACAATTATAAGATAACACAGTGAATCTCTTATTGTTCGATCGTGTACCACACAGTACTGCCGTGATATGACGAAGTGACGTATATCCATTTTTTTCGATTTTGACTTTTTGACGCTATTGTGTGCGTTTTCCTATGAGCTATCAAATGCTTTCAACAAATCTAGGAAATATCAAACAGTTTTTGAGAAAATCGATAAAAACGAATCGCCAAAATTGCGATTTATACGCCGAAGTGACGTATATCCATGCGTTGTTGAAACTAATACAGAACAATTTCAATAACCCGTATAATTTACAGGCGACATTCCTCAGATTTGAAAAAAAAAATCATATTTTAACATGACAATCGGTTACGAATAAAATAAAAAAGTCACACTCCCCCCCCCCCCCCCCCCCCTCCCCCTTTCCTCAGAATAAAGGGTTCTCAAACAAAGAAGTTGTCGATCCTTTTTGATAAATTAAATTTGAATGCAAACGTCGACATCTACATTAATTAAAAAAAATCGAGAAATTATTTAACATTTGTAGAACAAAACTAATTGTTCATTAATTTTGCGATGTTTCTGTTATAAAGAAATTTGTTTGTGTGGTCATTTGTTTGTGGTAAGTTTGTTTGTCAAGCAACAATATTGTTTTTTTTTAAAGCTGGGCACTCGAGTTTTATTAACGAGAAGAATTCTGGTTTCAAAAATGAGATAATGTTTAAAAAATTCAAATATTTATTTAGTAATAAAATCATAAAAAAAAACAATAGTTATAAATTAGAATTCTTCCAGAAACTTTTTTCTTCGAGCTTTTCCCAAAAATCTTTCTTATTATCTGGCATTAGTGGACAAAGTTTCTTTATAATCGTTTTTTTTCTTTCAACCTCTATTCCTCTATTTTCATTTCTAAAGTGAAGCGAAGTTGAAGGTCAAAGTCCGGGCGCGATACTTCCTTGAGTTGTTTCACCGTAAATAATGAAAATCGCTTCCAATCTCCTCCTTTAAAGCACGATTTATAATGAAACGAAAACGATCTTCTGACGAATTTCACCTCTTTGATTTCGGCCAATTTTGGTCACTGAGCACCTTTCTTAAAAACGGATTGCTTCAATTTAAAGCTGCTTGTGAAAAAATCTCCATAGCTCATGGGAACTACTACAACTTCTGACGCTGTTTCCACAACAACGCTGTTAGACAACTGTATAGACGGATGTACGGATATATACGGATGACTGATTTTCCTGACATTATTTCTAAAATCTAAAATCATAGACCTCACAAAACCCCCGAGTATGCATTTTCGTCTCAAAAATATGCAAGATTTGATACCTGAATCTATTGTTTACCCCGCCTAATTTACATACAGTTGCGTTCAAAAAAGAATGAAATAGCTTGAAGCTGCGCACCCACTACAATCTTTGACAAGCTGCCATTTCTCTCTCGGTTGATATTTTTTTTATGAAAATTTCACACGATCTAGTTCAACTATCCTACTAACACTCTACGAAATTTGAAGTCTTTACAATGACTGGAAACAAAGATACAGCTATTCCCGTTACAAAGGGAAATTTGAAATTGCTTCACTAAATGTGCTGTATCTTTGAAAATTTTCATTGAAAAATCTTTAAATTTGGTCCAATGAACCTCATTTTCTACCCGGCACCATTTTTGATCACGTTCTTTGATTTTGACGAAACTTGACCTGGTACTAGATCAAACATTTTTACATCTTTGGACCAAATTTCATGATTTTCCAATGAAAATTGTCAAAGATACAGCATATTTAATGAAGCAATTCCAAATTTCCCTTTTTTACGGGAATAGCTGTATCTTTGTTTCCAGTCATTGTAAAGACTTCAAATTTCGTAGAGCGTTAATTAGATAGTTGAACTAAATTGTGTGAAAATTTCATGAAAAAATATCAACCGAGAGAGAAATGGCAGCTTGTCAAAGTTGGAAGTGGGTACGCCGCTTCGCGCAAATTCATTCTTTTTTGAACGCAACTGTATGTCAATTTTCATCTGAATCCAATGTAAAACATTATGAAACATCTACAAATCTGACATTTTCCTTCATTCCTGGTAATAATTAGCACCCACTTATACCGAATTTCAGTTCTCTAGGTCTTTCTTAACGCTAAAACTAGGGCTGAGAGGGCAATTGAGGTCAAATAAAAAAACTCACAAACGAACAAAGGGAAATTGTTTTTTATGTACAAAGAAATACATACCTTGAGAAGTTTCTCCGACAGCATCACTAAAATTTTCTTCCTCACTCGAATACAATTTAAGAAGATCCAACGCACTGGCCATTTTAACTAAGAACGAAATTTGTTCCAACTGCACGAAAAGACTAAGGATAAACGTCACTCCGACGGAGAATCGTCTAATCAAAACAAACGTTTATACGCCGAACTGACGTATATCCATTTGAAGTAATTATATGAATTTTACGCAAAATAAAGAGTTGTGTTTCAAAAGGCTGCATTTGTCATCTATCTATGCATAAATTCTACAGATCACATTTTATGAAAAGTCTCAGATTAACGAATAAAGAGGAAAAAGAGAAAATCGCTTTTATTCGCTCAAAACGAAAATGGTTTATACGTCACTTCGGCGTAACACGGCAGAGTAGGGGAAAGTGTTTCTAAATGTGCATATTCGGTAATATGCGCATACAGCCGATTGACGAAATGGCTGATAGTAATCGAAATCCCAAATTTCAGTTTTGACGTATACTGCCGCTATTCGCAAGACTGTCCCATATGCATTTTCGTCATTTTTCAGTTTATCTCAAAAATCGTTCAAATACAGTTAGTTCTTCAATTTAGACTAAAAACATTCATAACTTTGTTCTCAACATATATGAAAAAAATACCAAGTCATGTCTGTCCCATATGAAATATACCCGCAAAGCTGTCCCATATGTCTATTTATACAGAATGCTTTAAAATTGCTCCTCTAATTTACGTTAATTTAACAAATATTCATACAATGTGTGCGACAAAATAAGCATTCATTGAAATAGCGAAAGATAAACTAGATAAAACAGTACAGTAAAGTTAAAAATAACAATCTTCATAATTTTTACAAGCTAAGTTTAGCCTAATGGGTAAATTCCATCAAACTGTTTTTTTTTTAAATTTCGCATGAAGCTTATTGAATCGTTCTTTGTAAAACATGGAAAATAGTCAGCTACAAAGCCATATTTTTTTTTGTTTTTGTCATGCTGTTACTTGCTGCTTGGACTTTCATAAAATCTATGAACAAAAATACGCGTACCTGGTAGCACACGCTTAAGTCATATTGAATTGATTTTTCTTATCAAATATTTGCAGCCAAGATATTTTGCTGTTTTTTATTCAGCATTAATTTAATGAGAAGGTATTTATAGTCTTTCTAAAAAGATAATCGACCGAAAAACTTTCCAAAATATGATGGTACAGGTTTTTTATTCATGGAAAGTTGTTATTCATTTTATTTTAGACCCAGTCAATTCTTACGATAAACTTTCTTTATCTTTGACTCTCTTATTTAACATGTCATAAACATCATTTCAAACTTATTTTTATCAGTAAACTACCAGTAAAGTGAATAATACAGCGCAGATAGAGAGAATCAAATGATCAACTGACAAAAGAAAAGCCAAATATGGGACAGCTACTCCGCATCAACAACTTCCAAATCAAAAACACATTAGACGAAATTCTACAACAATTATCTTAATATCTGTGAAGAAAGAAGTTGAAAAGGTAAAGTTTCAACCGAGAAATCCACGAAAGTTTATAAAAATCTTTAAAGCCGTTTTTCTCGGTTCGTTGTTTTTGCATATGGGACAGACTTGCCGGCAGCGGCAGTATACTTAACATCAGTTTCTACCATTTTCAATTAAATTTTACGAAAATATTGCAAATTGAATTGAAATCTAGCTGAAAACATAAATATGCGCCCGCCCGATTTCGAAAATCGACTATTTTGACAACTTTTATTATAAAATCATTTTCTCAAACACTGTAAGAGATTTTAACAGAAAATTTGTTCCAGCGTATATATAACAGATGTCCGCTCATGTGCGTATAGTTTTCAGACTCCTCTCTATTGGAATATGGGAGAGAATGAGTATTCTCCTTAGTATGCGCATTTAGCCCGCTTCTCCCCTAATCAAAGTCGAAGAAAAAAAAATCGAAAAAAAGCCTGCTTCGGAATAAAGGATGTAGGTAGATTAACTCATGCTCAAAAAGAAATTCACTTAGTGCCTAAGGAAGCTGAAGATAGAAGCGTCATACAGGTTTGTTACAAATAGGGCCGTAGGAAGAACTCGGTCAGGGATGGGAGGCTAGAGCTGTTATTTTGAATTCACGTGTTTTTTGACATAAAGAATAAACCGTATTTCAACAATTAGAATGCTCATTATTTTCCTTTCTAAGTTCTAGTGCATAAACTAGGGGGCGTATATGTAGTAGTCTTTATTGAAACAGTTTTCCATTTGCTATGCAAAATATGGAAATTACAAATGAAGCCTGAAATACTGTGGAAAATTTTAAAAGGAATTTTCAAATAGGAAGCAATTTTTTCCATTTTTAAAGAATATTCATTACAGAAATTAATTCTTAATTTTTTATTCAGGAAGATTCATAATTCAAAACCCCATTCCCTATAAAAATTTTGATTCAAATTGAATAAAAATATTTTGTACAAACAACAACTTAAAAAATCTGACAATGAATTGTAGATTTTATTTCTAAAAGTCACAATGAAATCAGAAACTAAAATTCATCGTTTCTTAATATGATTCTCAACTTTTTCTTAATACTGGATCTTATTTCTTGACTCTGATTTCCATATAAATAAGAAACCTGATTACGGAAATAAACTTGAGATATTTTTAACAGATTTTAAAATACAGACCCCGTTTGATTTTGGCGTATGCGCAAAAATCGAACGGTTTTTTTTTCTAAATAACATTACTCAGCATTTTCCGCATTTACAGGACTAATATAATTAGATTCTTTAATGTTAATCGAATATAACAAAAATGATAAATTTAATAAAAATTGCATAAAGTTTGAGTAACGACAAAAATAATCTTTTTTTTTATTAAATTCAAAGCAAATACGTCTTCTGAGCCGATGTCTGCGAGTTCGAGCCCAAGAGTAAACATCGAACACTGTTGTACCGGATGAGTTTTTCAATAACTTTCCGCCAACTGCAACGTTGATATAAAGTCGCGAATGCCATAAATACGGTAAAACGACTACAATCGAAACAACAACAAAAAACAAATACGAACAAAAGACTAAAAACGACAAAAATAACTAAAAAACTAATTAAAATGACAAAAATTATATATAGGACAAAAATAACCAACATTATAAACAAAATTAAAAAAGTATTGAATGAATCTAAAACATAAAAAAATAAATTAAAAAATGATTAGCTCAATTATACTAGTTTTAAGGTAAAAAAAGGAACATTCTTTTTTAAACTGCTTAAAACTAATATAATTGAGCCAACTAAATAAGTTTAATGCAATTTTTATGTTCTATGTTAATTTTGATTAATTTAAAATATATAAAAACGGATTTCTGACTGTCTGTCTATTCCCTTTAGACTCGGAAACTACTAACCCGATTTACTTGAAACTTGGCAGGTAGGTGCTTCTAAGGCCTGGGAAGGTTCCTATTATTTTTTAAAAATTTGTTTGTTGTTTTATTTATCCTTGCAATTTGAGATACAATCTCATAAAATACTGCAATTGGTTTTTACTGGGATTTTTAATTCACAAACTCTCGAACTAAATTAGGTACCTACTTTCATCTTTTCCTAATCTAACCTGGCTAAACACACTCCACATACCAATGTTGATAACCATTTTGATTTCATCAGGTAATTGGTTGGACAATGCCTCGTACAAGCAGTGTGCCATTGTAGTGGAAAGTAAAGTTATGGTTTGAGATCCCTCCCTCTTACTGGAACGGAGGAGGGAGTCTCTCGAATAAAAGACAAATGTTGGCATATCTCGAAACTTGATCATGCAAATGAAACCAAATTTGGCACGGGAAGGTATATAAAGTCAAGAAATGTTTTTATGAATATTTGGAACCCCCCCCTCCTTCCAATGAGCAAATAGAAAGGGGGAAGGGGCTAGCTCACAATTTTTTACAAAACTCGAGAACTAATCGAGCAAATGGAACCAAATTAGTCAAGGGAGGGTATTGATACACGAGAAATATTTTAATGATTAGTTCAGACTCCTCTCTTTTTTCAGTGCAAGTAGAAGAAGGGGGAAGAGGGCGTCCAGGGCGTGAGAACTATTCGAGCAAATGGAACAAAATTTGGCTTGGAAGGGCATTTGGGTACGCGAAATAGTTCCATGAATATTTGGTGCCCCTCCTTCCTTCCAGTGAGGAAAAAAAGTGGAGAGGGGGCTCTTACAAACTTTTCAGCATAACTACTCAATAAAATGGAACGAAATTTAGCTTTGGAAGGTATTTGAATACCAGAAATGTTTCTATGATATTTTGAAAACCATCCGTTCTTTCAGAGAAATTTTTATTCGCAAAACTCGAGAACTAATAGAGCACATGGGAAAAAATAGCATGAGAGGGCATTTGGATACGAGAAACGGTTAAATGCTTAGACTGCTGAGACTCCATTTTCCTTCAATTGGGGATAACGTTAAGGAAGAGGAAAGCTCCCATACAATTGTTTTGCATAAACCAAGAACTTATCTCTCAAATGGAACCAAATATTATATAGGAACACTCATGCAATTGAGCAAATGGAACAGAATTTTGAATGGTAGTGTATTTGAATGCATGGAATGTTTCTATGATTATTTGAGACCCAAAACTTGAGCGGGAAAGGGGGTCACTAATTTTTTTTTTTAATATTTCGGTTAATAATCGAGAAAATGGAACCATATTTTCATGAAAGCATATTTGTGTACGGGAAATGTTTCTCAGATGGCTTGAGATGTTCTTCTACTTCCATAGGGGAGATATAAAGTGGAAAGAAGGTCACCCATTTTTCGAATAACATTAGAACATATCGAGAATGAAACCATACATGGCATGGGATCGTATTTGTATACAAGACATGTTTTTTTCTGATGGTTACCCTTTACAAAATTTATAGGTACTAATTGGAAATAAATCGAGAATATGAGACCAAATTTGACAAAGAAGGGTAATAAGAGCCAAATGTGGCCCGTGACGCAAACCTGTTACTAAAAATGTTTCTTTAATAGCTTGCTATCTCTACATTGGAAAGGGACATAAAGGATTTCATATATTTAAAAAAAATGTTGAAGTAATTAATAAACTTATATAAACCAAAAAAAATCAGAGCCATAAAAAGGATTAAAACCATGGTGAAAAAACAATTTTAATTATGTTTTAAAAATAGGAAAATAGTTGCTGCTTATTTTTAAGGATCATCTAAATGATTTTGGAATTCAATTTAAAATGTTGTGCAAATCAATGAAAAGTCAAATAAGGGACCGCTCCAAAATTACTTAATGCAATTTTCGTGATTTTTCGAAGCCCCCTTCCCACTACGTAAAACATTCTTATCAGATGTTTTTCCAAAATTTAAAAAGCGTAGGGTCTTTTATCCCTCGTCCCCCCCCCCCTCCTCCTAAAGGCGGTTACGTAATATTTTTATAGTATAGTGATAAATATTTGGAGGGACCATTCAAATATTACGTAACGCGTTAAGGGGGGGGGGGGGTATAGCAGTTTGTTACGGTCAGTGGATTCTGGATAGAAAATCTGAAACGAATGTGCTACGGGTGGGGGCATTGAAAATGATCGAAAATTGCGTTACGTTATATTTGAACGGTTTCAAGTGTAGCAAAGCACACCGGGTCAGCTTAAAATAAAGATAAAAAGTTGACAAAAAAGACCTTTTCATTGGATGTGCAAAAAACGAATGGTTATGCACGCATGTTGCAAAATCGAACGGGGTCTGAACTGTAAAAAATTGACGATAAATGTCATAAATGATTATATTGTCATTCTATTCTGGTTTATTCTAACAAGTAAAAAAATAATGAGAAGAAATATTTCGATTTTGACAATACACAGTATTCGGGTGGGTTGCCAATATCAAAAGGTGTCTGTGTTCTTTTTCAATGTGAATTCTTCATCCGAATATCAAAAATAAGTTTTGAATCTGAATTTTAAATTTTGAATTATTTGAGACACCACTCTTCTTTCCGTCAGTACACAGAGAGGGAAAATTGATCTCAACACAACTTCGGGGGCATTAATTAAGAATAATTCAAGCGAATAGAATCAAATTTGGCATGAAAAAGTATTTGAATATGTTTCTTTTAATGATCCTCCTTGCAGTTGCATAGGTTAAGAACTTATCAACTAATGGAATCAAATGTGATATGAGAATGTTTTTGGATACGAAAAATAAGGACGCGAAAGGGGGAGGGCTACCATACAAGTTTTTTTTTGTATAAATCGATAAGCAAAAGTGACCATATTTTATACGCTAACCATGTGCCATATTTTATTACCATATTTTATACGCTAACAGCGTAAGGATAATTTGAGACACTCGCTTTTTCTAGACGAACTCAGAGCAGGAGCCAATTGCGGAATGTGACAATTTTTCAGATAAATACAAACAATGTTTTTTATGGTTTTTATTTTTTTCTCGGGAATTTTTAAATCCCGGATGATGGTTCATCCCTCATGTTTTTATGGTAGTTTGTGAGACCTTCCAACTTCTAAAGAGGGAGAGGGTGGAGAACCCATTTCAGTAAAACATATATTTTGGAATTCTTCTAGAACTTATGAAACTCTTCAAAACATAGAAAAATTCCAGATCCTGAAAATCAAGTTTAGATATCAACCTTCCGTAAATAATTTTTTTTGTTTCGATTATAGTCGTGACTTCATATTAAAGTTGCAGTTGGCGGACAATTATTGAAAAACTTAGCCGGTTCATCTGTGTTCGATACTCTTGGGCTCGAACTCACGGACATCGGCCCAGGAGGCAGCTGACTTGCCAACTGAGCTATATCACAAGCCCTTTCAGTTAAAAAGATGAAATCATTCATTTCGAAACTCCAGCTGCAGCTCTCATTCTAAAGTGATTCCTTTTGAATTATGTTGACACGAAACCTATTGCAAGTTCGATTACAAAACGCTTCCTGGCGACAAGTTTTACACTGTTCAGGATGGCCGAAGCGTTGATGAGATGGAGACATCAATATTTATCGAAAAACTTGATAAAAATTTATGATATTTATGATTGTGGCATGCTTTCAGAGCCATTTGTGACCACTGACATAGTGAATATAGCTGTTCACGCCCGAGAGTGCCTGGACCGTCGCCTGCTGCCTGTGATCCGCATAATGTAGGGCAGTAGGGGAGAGAAGGACAACGTGGGCCATGGGGAAACGTGGGCCACTCTTAATATCTCAGTTGGCTGTTGAGATAAAAATCTCAATCCATCTGTCATCGTTGTCGCTTTGCGAAAGCATGTTTTTCTATATGTTGTTGACGCATTATATGCTTCTTTTGTTTAACTACCTAAAATAAAATGTACACAAAACAGAATTACAGAATTAAACAAGCACCCGAAAATTGCATGGGTGGGGAATCTAAAGTTCATAACAAAAATATGCTCATATGTTTATTATCTTAGTTTTGTTTTGTGCTTTCACATGGAAAAGAAATTTTTCATGAATTATCAATAAGTCACCCAAATGCAACCGATTTGCAAATTATAGCTTGTGGGGAATCATAGGCCACACAATGTGGGGTATTTTAGGTCATAATTATTTTTGTGTGTTTATAGACATTCATAACTTTGAATACATTTCTGTAAAGTTTTCTTATGCCAGATGAAGAGTTATGGAAAATATTCTATCAATTTCATTCAATGCGATAGAATATATAAGCAATTTTGACAAAACGTTTGCGAGCCATGTTTTTGAATCTATTCGATCAGAAACATCTATCTTTTTAATATTTTTACCAGAAGTTGCATCTGAATTACTAAATGAATTTTGAAATCGCAATCAAAAACTTTGCATGTTATTTGGTCTATTTGGATTTGGTGGCCCAGAAATCCCCACAGTTTTTCAAAATCCAAAAAAAAGTCAGAACTTGAAGAAAATAATTTACAAAAAATTTAAAAAAAAATTCCTAATGATACGTCACAAATGTAGAAAACAATACAATGACTGAAAAAGTAATCAAAATAATCGCAAATCAATTTGTGCTCAAGCTAACGATCAAAAATTTGATCACTGACCTACGATTGACTGGAATCTATCTTTTATTGATTCACTGTAAAAGTATACAATAAAGAACATGGCAGTGGAACAAAAAATAATTTGCTCGCTCCAAAATTATAAAAAAAAGAAACATCCTAAACTATAAATTTTTATACTGTTCATTTTAAATCGTGCTTTTACAAGAGTCGCTCATTTCAGTTATATTTATCACATAAACATCCTGACGAGCACTTGTGTTTAATCCCCAAAAGAAGTTAAATCACTATTCGGATGGAAATTGGAAAAGAAGTAATAAGTCTGACACTTTTAAACTTGTGTTTCAAAAGCTGAGAATCCGCCATTATTTAAATGGGGAGAACTGGGCACTTCCTAGAGAAATGACACATTTTGTTTAAAATGCCTAGTTATGATGCATCTGAAAGATCTTCAATTTTTTTTTCTGGTTTAATTTTAATTTAAACACTTTTTAAAGCGTTGAACACCGATTAGGTTATGACAATATTGTGGAGGTTCCTTGAAATTGGTCAGTAATCAAGACCGACACCAGCAGCATGCCGGTTCCCATTGGATAGGCGGAAATTCTTAGGCCGTTGTAATAATATCAACTACAACACAGATACTAAATTAAAAGCCTTCGGTTTATCTTCTGAAATGGCAAAATAAACTATATCACTGCAGAGAGGAAAAATAAAAACAAAATCAGAGCACGGGCCATCACATTGCAGGCAGCCATCAGGCCAAGCGGACAGGCAGTAAATCAACGGACGCCGCGAAAAACCGCGATCGATCCGATTCTCGCGATCCATTCATTACGATCTTGATCGTCGACACGAGCGGACGCGGTATTTTCCTTTTTAACTACTCCTGTACGTAGTTTGTACGTTTGTTTTCAAAGTACAAGTGTGAAGTGTTTGGTTCTACATTTTTTGGAGTGCGGAATTTTTTTGTACAGAACGCGCTGAGCTGTTTCCGGTTGCTGGTACTAAAATTGGTGGAATTTTTGTGGGCTTTAACACTGATCACTGATCACGAACTATTTTCTTGGAAGGAGTGCTCTGCTACGCTAATGCTGCTGCACCATGCGGTGGTCGATGGTGTCAGTTATACTCGTATTACGCCACATACGCGCGTATCGTTAATAGGAAAACGAGGCTTGCGCGCGCGAATGCAATTCACATTTTGGAGGCTCTCGTGCGTTTTGCGCTGCTCAGCGTCAGGTGTTGTTGGTTGTTTTGAGAAGGTAGATAACCGGTGCGTGGCTGATTTGCTGCTGGTGGCTCATCATATTAAGTTGACGTAACAGGGAGTTGTGTGAAGTTTTCCGAGCTTAAGTGCATTGAGCGCACACAAAAAGAAAAACAAACCGAAAAAAGCGAGACGCGCGTTGGAAAAGTTCATCGCAATTAGGCCGGCAGCGAGACGCACAGTGGCGAAAAGCGATCAAAGTGAAAACATTTTGTTTAGAAGTTTATTGGTTAACATGAAATTGCTGAACTTAATAGGAGAGTAAGCAACATATCTGAGCAAGATAAATCTAACGATTTTTCTTGTTCAAACAATAACATAGAAGTTTCTTTGATGCTGGTTGTTTTTGGGATTGTGAATGAATATTGAATATTAAGAATAAATTTCGATATCAGGTAGTTATTTCAACATGTGGTGAAACATTATAACTTGAAATATGTTAAAAATACACTCGGCTATCCTCACAGCTGAACGGTATTAGGTATTTAGGGAATAAATAACGAAGGGACTAATATTAGATATGGCGAAATGTGAAATCAATATAGCCACTCTAGGATTGAGCAGTTCTTCATTCAGGGTGTTCTGCTTTAGTAAAGAATACAGACAAATGTATTTAGAAATTTCAACGGGACTTACAGGGATTGATCCTCACCTTGAAGGGAAACATCAGGGCCGCATCAGTGGTTATATACTTTGGGCGGTCCTATGGGGTTCTAAAAAACTAAAACGCTCGAACTTCTATAAAAATTTAGAGCTTTTCCGGTATTCCTTTGAATTTTCGAAATTTTCCAGTTAGTGAAAAGAGCAGTTATTGCAGACAAACTTTTTATTGGACTGATCATTTTTTCAATATGCGCTCCAGAAATGTAGGACTTCTACTGGCCGTCAAACTTTCTGACCTTTCTTTCAACATTGTTTCTACCATTATGTAATGTTAACCCTTTAATGCATAGTGTTTTTTTTTAAACAACACTAATCAAAATTCAAATATCTCGAAAACGCGTGGATATTTTTGAGTGATGTATTCACAAAAAATATTTTAGAGATTAAAAGAAATTAGCCCATGGTATTTTTATCACGCTATTTTAAAGTATGTGTGAAATATGGAACAAACTATGCGGGAAAATTGCGAAAATGAAATTTATTAATCTTTAAAAAAAATCGGTATTTGGAAAATTGCTGTTATTTCTTCAGATTCGCATATTCTAACAAATGTATTAATCTCAATCAATCACAAACACCTTCCTCCACCCAATTAAGTATGAATTTCAAAAATTATTTTCAAACCTGTTGAGTTTTGTTATTCGAATTAAAATGTTATTATTTCACTGAATCAGTAACTGCAATTCTCATTTAAAAAAAGTCATGCATTAAAGGATTAAACGTTAAAAACCTCAGTTTTTGCCTTTCTTACAGAAAATATCAATAGCTATTTTGGATCGAATAACACATGGATCAAGAATTTTCGACGCTATCAAAACAATAATTTTTTTACTGTTTTGGACTAGATTTAACCATTTTAAAAATTTAATTTCTTTTAACCTTGAATGTCAGTTTGAAACGAAAAATGTTCATCAAATTTGGTTAAAATTTTTTAAAGCGATGATTGTTTTACTGTAATAATATTGCTTGTTTTGTTTATGATATTGAATAACCGTAGTATACAGTAAAGTTACTAATCTTAAAATATAAAGCATAAAACATAATAAATCATTGGATCATTGCTTTTCAGTAGGTTACATGCCAATTTTAAGCAAGATCTGACTACAGGAAAAGGTTGCATTGAGCCTTTAAAATGAATGGGATTTTAAGACATTTTGCTCACAAAAAAAAATCAGTGGCCGATTTTATATTAAGAACGTTTACTTAGTGGTTTACTTAGTTCAAAAATACTGTAAACAAATGTTATTTAAACAATCCCGTTATCAGTCAACTATTTTCTAATCAGCGAGGCTTAAGACTGCATTAAAGAATAATATTTACTAAACAAGATAACAGTATTTTAGTGCATATGTTTTAAAAACTGACTTTTAATGTTTTTGGCGTCATGAAATCGAATTGTACTTCGTCAGATTTTTCAATCACCTCTAGTTATAATACTATGGCCCAGGAAAATTTTAAAATTTACCAATTTTTACTGAAATCACTAATTTCGAATCTTTTTTTTTGTCTCTAAATTTTTTAGTTTCAAAAAATGATTTAGAAATTAAATGTTTCGTCAAACGGGGCATCATGCAAAAGCAAGGTTAGATACAACGTTTGTATACCACAACACTCATTAAATTTTTATATCAATATACTGTAATAAAGTTAATTGAATGTCCACAATGAATGATAAAAAATTGATGATGACATACTTTTTAACATCGTGAAAGAGTTTTTTTTAAGTTTTTGATTCTCATAAAAAATTTAAAAAATCGAGCAATGTATTTGCTAAATTGTTGCATTTTTTCGATGCCGTAAAAACTTTACTCAGTATGACGGATTGGCTTGATGATATCACCTACAAACTTTATATTGCTTTCATTATCCTATACTAACACTGTTGGAGTAAAAATATTTTTCGGACAATCACCATTTTTTTTAAATAATTATTTTTATAATTCACTTACTTATCTGGGGCAAAATGCAACAAAATGCAAATCAGAACTAAATCTCATAAATCGCGTTTCCATATGCTGGGATATGATTGTTTTGCTTAATGCGTTTGTTAACATTAAATTTTCATCCAGCCCAAGATTTATTTACATGACTTAAGATAATATAATATTTTGTTGTATTTTTACCCCTAAATGTATGCAGCAGATTAACACTTTATTCTTAAAAACATTTTTGACAGAAAAAAATGTAAAATTTAATTCGAACAAAAATTACTGCAATTGATGCTTTATGCGTTATTACATCACAAATGAGTCAAAAACTATAAATTTTCAAGCGTTTAATTTGATTTTTCATTAATCACAGAGTTTGTTGCAACTTACCCCTTTTGCTTATTAAGGTGAAAATCGCATGTTTTTGTAAATTTATAAATAACAAGTTAAACCAATAATTTTTCTGACTGCGTCAATTTGGTGTCCCATTAACCTTAAAACATATGATGTACAAGAGGTATGATTATCTGTAGGCATTAAGATTTTAGAAGCCGATTCCAGATCCAACTTAAACAGAATATAAACTTTGTGGGACCTATTGAAGAGCTTTTCTGAGAAAACGATCTCATTTGAAAACTTTGTATTTCTAGCCATTCATCCTGTCAATCTTTATGAAAGAATGAATAATTTGCAGTTTTCGCAGATCGATAGCCTCTTAAAGTACTAGACATTCAATTTTTCATCCTTGTTTATCTCTGGGAAATGTCAAAGAATAGTTTCTGGTTGCAACCTGCCAGGTGATCGCTAAAGAGTTCGTTTTGCTGTCCATTGCGAGATTTTTCAAAATATCAGTCCAAATATTTTGCACATGATTTTATCACCGTATTTTGTTTATTTTACCGGTGGCCAGCTTTTCTATCTTGTAGAAATGAAGTCGACCCTATATAAGTCAGCTAGACAAACCAGTCAGAAAAAATTGACTTTTTTTATCACTTCTTCATACATATTTTCGGATTGAGTTTGAAAAAAACCTCTCACAGTCCTCTCACTTCATGGAATCAACAATCTTCACTTTTATGTAATTCAAGTTTAGGATCCTAAATATAGGACTTCTTAAACGATTTACCATGTGAACTTTGGTCGAATAGTTGATTTCCCACTTTTTTTGGGTCTCCCAATGAAACTTTTCTGGCTTTTTCTCGATCCTGCCCAAAAAATTTTGTCATTGAACTTTCAGTATTGGTCGCTACACGGAAAAAAATTGAGTGGTTATCCCAAAGACGCTGTCATGATAATTTTACCATTTCAGTGCTATAGTATTTTCAACCACGGAAAGTATAACATCGATTTTGTAAAAGTGCGCATGAAACAATATTGAAATTACTATGTACCTGGTAATTTTCGATAACTCTCAATGTTTGTTGTCGAAAATACTATGGTCATGATAATTTCATCATAATTTCTATTACAACTAGCGTCCGCATAGTAATTTAGACATTGTGGCAC
The DNA here is from genome assembly GCF_029784155.1 of Uranotaenia lowii. Lineage (NCBI taxonomy): Eukaryota > Metazoa > Arthropoda > Insecta > Diptera > Culicidae > Uranotaenia > Uranotaenia lowii. The sequence continues at coordinate 206,799,623 of NC_073692.1, forward strand.
CAATTTCTATCAACAAAATACTACACACATAGTACTTTTGAGAACAAAACATATTTGACTCAAAAACATCAGTGCGTATGTAATTTTACTATGGTAAACATTCTTGTTGATTATACTAATTGAGGATCATTAATCATCAAACCCGTGAGTAAACAAACAAATTTTGAGCTGCCTTCAAGTTTCATAACTTTCTTAATCTTTTCAGAGCATCGGGAGAACACACTAACATTGATCGACGTGTGTCGGAAGTGTGAATTTTAATGTTTTTAATCATGTAATAATGTATGCATGGAAATAAACAAACAAACCTACATAGTAATTTTACTATTTAAATCAAGCTCTTTATCATAACACATACTAGTTTCATCATGAAACATATCAATTTTACTTGGCACAAAGTAAAACAATGAATCATTTCATTGACCATTTTACTAAAACGCAGTTGAATTTACTATGCGCAGCCAAATTGAGCACATGGTAAAATAGCTATGCGTAAGGTATTATAAACAACAAAACATATTTGACTCAAATGGTTGCCTGTTGTTCATTTAAACCACGGATCTAGTAGTTTTACTATGCTTTTTTTTTGTGTGTATCTCATAAACCACTTGCAGATAGTCACCAAATTTTGGGTACGTAAAAGGTGTCCACGATGTAATTGCCACACTATGAAATTGCTCTAACTTTTTAACCGATATTCTACCCATCGGTGAATGAATTAATGAAAGTTCGGGTGGATTTAGTTCATAGTGCATTGTTTACATCCTACAAGTTTTAAAGTTCTGTGATCAAAACTCGCTGAAATAAAGTCGAAAGAACAGCTCGTGTGCGATAAAATCTTGCGCATTCATCACTAGAACAAGGATCTCTCGCATCGTTCCATCGCTTAAACGTTGGGAATCGCGAATTCCACGGTGTCACGAGTGATTAGGCGGTTCGAAGAACAATTGACCACCGATCGGAAGCCCAGAAGTTAAGGAAAAAGTATTCCGTACAACACCAAAAATCACAACCGCGTAGTTGGGGCATTCAACCGAAACTCGAACGCCTCCGTTAGCAACATCCCGCTAAGAAGCTGCACCTAAGCCGAAGTTTTGTCCGAAAGGTCAAAACTAAGGCTGGGCTTCGAACGTTTAAGGTACAAAAAACCTCTAATCGCGACGAGAAGCAGAACAAGTCCGCCAAAACCCGTGCCAGGAAGTTGTACCTCAACCCGCTGACAAAAGTTGAATGCTGCATCATAGACGACAAAACATATGTTAAGGCCGACTTCAAACAGATCTCCGGCAACCTTTTTTTAACGCCAAGGATAAGTTCAGCGTTCTGGAGCGAAGAAATTTGGGAAGAAATTCCTGGTTTGGCAAGCCATCTCACGTGCCGGAAGCGGAGTACACCTTTCGTTACACGATGAACGGACATGTGTACATGAAAGAGTGCCTCCAGAAGCGGCTGCTTCCTCTCCTGAAGGCCCACAACGTCCCAACAATCTTCTGGCCCGATTTGGCCTCATGCGACTACTCCAAGGACGTGCTGAAGTGGTATGCGGACAATAAGTTCAATTTCATGCACATTTGCACATTTTTTTTTATAAAAAATAAGATTTAAAATCAATTTGTTATAAGAACCAATAGTATTCCGTCTCACGACATAACTTGACGAACATAGTCCCTAAAATTTACTCGGTCCATGTCAACCGTTCTCCAATTTCTCGGACACCCCACGTTCGCCAGATCGCGCTACACTTGGTCTTACCACCTCGCTCGTTGCGCCCCCACTCGTCTTGTTCCTACCGGATTCGTAGCGAACACCTGTTTTGCAGGACAGTCGTCCGGCATTCTCGCAACATGTCCCGCCCAGCGTATCCGGCCAGCCTTCACCACCTTCTGGGTACTGGGTTCGCCGTAGAGTCACGCGAGCTCGTGGTGCATCCTTAGCCTCCACACTCCGTTCTCCTGTACGCCGCCAAAGATGGTTCTTAACACTCGTCGCTCGAATACCCTGAGTGTACGCAGGTCCTCCTCGAGGAATATAGATAGACAAAGTCTTCGACTATCTTCAGCTCGTCACCGTCGACTGTGACCTTGTTATTGCTGGACAAGCGGGTTCGGTCGGTCTCGAATCCGCAGGCCAGCATGTATTTCGTCTTGGACGTATCAATCATCAACCCAATCCTTCTTGCTTCGCGTTTCAGTTTGCGGTAGATCTCCTCCACCGCCGCAAATGATCTGCCGGCTTGCGGCACGAAGCCTTTGCGGGATGCGTTGAGTTTCTGATAGAACTTTCGGGTTTCTCGGGAACGATGCAGCTGCTCCAGCTCCTCGAGCTCCTCTTCCTCCTCCAGGCGGTGCTTTTTCTCCAAGAAAATTCGAACTCGCTGCCTCTTCCACTGTCGGTGATTTTCTACATTTCGACGGGTGCCTCTTTGCACTACTGTCGCCCGCGCGGCATTCTCTTCGTCCATCACTCTCCTACACTCCTCATCGAACCAGTCGTTCTGTCGAGTTCGCTCCACATAACCGATGACGTTCTCCGCAGCACTGTTGATGGCTTTCTTGATGGTATCCCAACAGTCATCGAGAGGGGCTTCGTCAAGCTCGCCCTCTTCTGGCAGCGCTGCTTAGACCGATTGCGAGTAGTCTGCCGCGACCTCAGGTTGCTTCAGTCGTGCGATATTTAACCGAGGCGGGCGCCGGTTTCGTCTGTTGTTCACTACGGAGAGTTTTTGGCGCGCCTTCAACATCACCAGATAATGGTCTGACTCGATGTCGGCGCCTCGACAGGATCTGACGTCGATGATGTCCGAGAAGTGCAGGCTGTCGATCAAAACGTGGTCGATCTGTGATTGCGTTTGGTACGGTGATCTCCAGGTGTACTTGTGTGGGAGGCGGTGCTGGAAAAAGGTACTACGTACGGCCATTCGTTTGGAGGCGGCGTTTTCGTTGGTCAGCTGGTGCGCACTGAACCTTCCAATTGTCAGTTTGAATTCCTCCTCCTGGCCGACCTTCATCCGAAATTTGTTGTTCGTTGCTTATGTTTTTTGTAGTCACGGGCTCGCAAGGCCCGCAGCTAACCCCACTATCTCGCAGAAGGACCGTCGTGATCCCAGCAAACATAAAATCGCATTAAAAATGATAACTCAAGTCATTAAAAACGTTACTGCGAATCGTAATTCCAACTAACGCAAGTGAAAGGTCGAATAAATCGTTACTCGAAGTCGCATTATATGGTTTTAATCGGATATGATAAAAAGTCCGCCATGTTTGCAGATTTCGAAGACAATTATGTTCCTTTTTTTTCTCCCGCGTGGGTCGAAAGAGAGAACAGCTTTGTTGTTCTCTTTGCGACCAGCACCCAAGTAACCATAAGCACTAAAACATAGCCCTTAATCAACACTATATTCCCATATATAACTCTGTATTAATGCTTGTTTTGCACTATATGCGTATATAATGCAGATTTAATGCTAAAAAGGCGAAATAGCGGGCTGATTAAATGCTATCACAACATAGCCTTTAAAAAGCATTACAAATGCTGAATTAGAGCACCATCAAAACGTCATTTTTCGCAAGCCATATAAAAGCATTAACAATGCATACTTAGAACACCTTTTGTTTATTTAATTATTATTTCTTGAATAATTAAAATGAACAAAAAATAAATAAATAATTATTATCTGCAACATCAATCAACCTGCTGAATGAAGGAGGATTATGCCTGCTTAATGAATTCTTCTGAGTCTCGAACCGAGGATCCCGCAGCAGCCTTTATCTCTCCTTGCGCCTTTACCATTTCGACCACTCTTGATGCTGATAAGGTGGGTGAAAAAATCCGTACTTCAAGTACTGTTCGGGTCACACCACTCCTAATGCTTATTAACTTTAGAGCTACTCTATATGTGCATATAGTGCTATCATTAGTGCTAATTTTCTTTATTGCTTCTATGCATTAATAATGCTTATATAAAACAAAAAAGCATTATGAATGATGATTTAATGCCAACTTGCATTAGAAATGGTGATTTCATGCTAACTTGCATTAGAAATGTTGATTTAATGCTGATTCAGGGTTTTGGCTTAATGCTTATGGTTACTTGGGCAGTGCAACCAGATTGCTAAAAATCAGATGGTGTATTTACAAGAATTGCCCAATGACGGAGGCAGCAAATATTGTCGCTGGCAATGGTTCGCATGCGTTGAGAGAAAAAACTTGTGCTCTCTTCCATTCTTTCAGTATGCTCTTATCGCTTTAGCCAGAAGTTGGAAATTTGTATGTATATTGCCTCCACTTTGGTAGGTAAATGCTGTTTTTTCGAGTTTCATACGATCATTCTATAATGTATATGAAACGTATAACAAAGTTGTTGAGAAATATACCTACAAAAATGTTTGCTGGGATGTTGCTGTTTAGGGCCCCGAACACCACCAGTACGTTGTTGCACTCCGCACGCCGCCTCTGACATGGAGAACAGACGCGTACGCGTTATTTGTTATAAGATTCTCCTCTATTAGGTGACGAAATTGCAGAAACGTTGTTGTTTTACTGATATGAGCTATATGAGAAAATTTTTTTGCTTAACCCTTTCCTTCGCATGGTAGCACAGGTGATCCACAACTTCGCACTGCTGGCATTTCAACTGGGCGCTTTGGATCAACACCATTTTCTCATCGAATGTGCAGGTATGAATGAAGAATCACATTTTCTTAGGTGATGGAAAGAATTAGAGAAACATAAGCTATCAAAGAACGAAAGAACATAAGCCGTAAATATCATGAATTTTTCGAAAAAGATACAAAGGATCACCGGCAGGACTTGAACCTGCAATCTCCGCTCAAGTCCTTTCTTATGTTGTTTCGTTCTTTGATAGCTCATGTTACTCTAATTTTTTCCATCACCTACGAAAATGTGATTATTTTCAGGTACAAAGATGTACCAAGCGATTTCATAACATCAGAATTGAATGAAGAATCATTGCACAAAATTTGAAGAAAATCGATTCATTAGTTTTTGCTCGGCAGATCAAAAGCTGCGCAGAAGTTGGATTTTAAAAAAAATTCAAATCAAGTCGTTATTTGATGTTTAATAAATTCTCAATTTTTCATAAAAATACTGATGACAAATGATAAAACATATAAATTTTCGAATAAGTAAAGTGGATCACAGGTGATACACTGCGAACAAAACGTAGAAAACGTAAAGCTCTTTATCAATACTCATGAAAATCATTCTGTCAAAAGTTTTTTCTCTTCAGGATAGGTATTTAACCTACTAAAATAAACACTGGTCCGAAAAAATGTTGAAAGTTATGTGAGTTTTTCAAAAAAACGTAATATTCTATTTTTTCTTGGTTTTGGTGCCCAATTCAAGTGAAATTTTGTACACAAATGCCAAAAACAATCACAAAGGAACAGACGAACAATTAGTTGAGGAAATACATTGAACTGAACAGAGAAAATTCAAAGCAAGTTTCCCATACAAATGAAATCGGAAAAATTTCCCACTGTGCGTCTCCGCTCGGATAAAGCTGGAAGTTGAAATAACTAAAGCCAGACCCCAAAGATGAAAAACGCGTCGTAATATGTCTGGGGCGCGAAGATGAATGCACCCACCGCGATCTATTGCAATTCCCATGATCTGCGCCTCAGTTCGCTTCCAGCTTCAACCTTGCACCAGTTTATCTACCGGCAAATGTATAAATCAATCATCAACAACACCAGAAGCTGTGGCTGTGCTGCCTGGCACGAGCAACAATTTTTGTTGATTTGATTTTGCTATTTTTGCGAGAGACGTTCAATTAATCGAAATCCATAAATTAAAAGTGAAACCTCCTCTCAATTGTTTTTTTTTCAAGTGCACGATGCCAACTGTCTCAAGAGAGTTAGTTGCTTTATAAAGTTTACCCTTAAAACCGCGTGGGGACAAGCCAGTGTTTGATGGCGTGGTGATCATCGATCGATTTGGTTCGGAATCCGAACGATTGAAATTGAAAGCAAACTTCCAATAGCCGATCACGATCAACCGAGAAGGGTCCAATACCTCAGCTATTGACCGATAGTGCAGAAAATTGGACCGTTCGCATAATCGCCGATATATAACATACAAAAATAGACTTTTTTGGACTCTAACAGATATACAACACGTTTGAATGGTAGTCCGAATGAATGAAGAACCCGGATCGCACAGAAAAACTAATTTTTGGACAGAAGGAAAAATAACACTTGGAAAAGACACATTCACCAGTGATTTGTAGTTGGAAAAACCACGTGTATAGAGAGTGAGACGAGTTTTCATACAAGTCACCCGAAGAGACTCCTACTCAGCTCCTGGGGCCAGCCGAAGACAGTTTGGACGATACGAATCCAAAAAAAGTGTTGAGTGCGGTAATAATTACGGTTGTGCTTCTGTGGGTGGAAAATTATTCCTGCTTTTTTATTGCTTTTGGCTCAGTTTTGGAAAAGGTTCGTGCTCTGGGTGTTCGTGTGTAACTGCTAGCTAGCTGTTGCTGTTCTGGTTCAGTCGTTTCGTGGACTTCGAGTGGCCATTCTCCTGCTGCTACTGCTGGCGAAGATGGCCTTTTTCAAGAGCATTTGGAAAAACAATTCCAAACATAAAAGTGAGTATAGCTTTTTTGCCTTAAACTCTAAACAGCCATCATCTCGTGTGGAAATGAAACTTGAATTATAACCGAACGCACTACTGTGATATAAGAGATATGCCGTTTGCAATTTAAATAAGGAAAAAATAAATTATTCTCACGGAAACCGATCCACTGGGTGCATTTCTGCAGATATAACTCTCATCATGTGATTGACGTGTTTCGACGTCGGAAAAGTCTTCCTGATATGTATTGAGTTACCGACATTAGGGTGGCAATGGGATGTATGGGAACAATTTCATGGTCGAATTTAGAAAACGGACCATATAAATTTAGTAGATTGGCCCAAAAAACCTATGGAAAATTTCAACTCTATGGGGGGCCTAAAAGCGCTCAAAGATTCGGCTTTTTGACCCTTAAAAAATTACCAAAGTGGGGACGAACAAAGGAAATCGGAAACATCTAAATTTTAATTTTGATGCCAAATGACATAAAAATGCATGAAATCGACTTTCTGGGACTGGGTTTTCCAAAAAACGTCCCAGAAAGTTGATATTTGACCAAAATTTTTTCCGAGATAACACCAGATCTCGACGTTTTATGCATTTTAAGCCATTTAGCATAGCATAGCATTGGGTGACTACACACATCTTGAATTGGCTGATACACAATGTACAACAAATAATCAAGCCCAACACAAGATGCTAAAATGAGTACCTGAATTCAATACTCATTAAACGCGTTCGTCGCCAAGCGTCACCAATTCAAAAAATGTCCAACTTTGAAAAGTCAAAACATCAACAGGAAATATTGTTTCGGCTCCAAATTTAGCCTAGAGTACAGAGAAGAATATGGTTATGATCCGAGATAGTTTTGATTAAAAAAATAATCTCCAAATTGGTTTTTAGACTTTTCAAATTTAGACGTATTTTGCATCACCCACTCTTGGCGACGAAAGTGTTATAGTGCTACTATTGAGGATTAGTATGGTAGGGTGGGTGTGCCGTATTTCGCTAAATTTTGGCAGGACTTTGTAGTTTTGATATGAGTAGGATTAATTTTTAGATATAATTGTTTTTGGTAACTTAGTTCCAAATTCTTCTCTGGACTCTGTTAAAGTTTGAAATACTCATTTTAAGCTTTAATTATCGAAAAATTACATGCTTTTTAAAGTGTGGTTATGTTCCTAATTTGGCACTTATTGTTTCTAATTATTAACATATATGTTCCTAATTATGGACATATGAGGGAAAAGTTTATTGGCGTACCCAATAATAACCTTTTTGTTCCTATTTTTGCACATGGTTATGTGTCTTATTATTTTTATAAGATAAATCTCAAAATTTACCGTTTCATTAAGACTTGAATAACTTTTTTGGAATATGAGCAGAAAAATGGGTCTATTAAAATCATTGTTTTGAAGAAATTAAAACTTTGTCTTTCTAATGTATACTATGTACTGAAACTTGTTTGAGTTTTTCTTTTTCTCAACTATTTTTTTCATTTAACATTCATTATATTTGAATAAGTATAAATTTCAAAGTAACAGATTGGGAAAACGTGGGCAACTCTGAACATCTCAGATGTGTGTTGGTTGAGTAAATCTCAATTATTGACTTAAATACGCATCATATGCTTCCATGCTTGTCCCACACCTCGCAAACAGAACAGAGCAGAGAACGAATTACACTTTTATCATTTCGGTTTCCGAGTGCACTGCTCAGCCGATCAACGTTCACTTATCTTTTTGCCGAGTGCGCCCGATTGCGGTTGCTGCGACGGTCGGGTGGACGTCTCTTGCTCTAAAGAAAAGAGAAGGAGCTGGCTAGAAAATTGTTCTCTAGCGACGCTGCTGTGTCGCTCAGTGTATCAAGCCAGAAAGATTTCAACGCAGGAATGTTTTTTTTAAAAAAAGCCGCTATGCAGTGCGTAACAGTGCATCAATCGAAGAGATCCAATGTAGGTATATGTATAAAATATTTTTGTACGTAGCCGGGCCGGGCACTTCCTGGCAAATTATTTGAAAAAACATCGTGAAAACCGGGTAAATAATCTGAAATTTTCCATTCCAAAAACCGAGCAATATCCGGCCAAATCTGAGGAAATTCCAGACATTTATCTAGTGAAGAAAAAACGACTTACATTTTTTTTTGTCGCAACACATCAGCAGTGTTACATTTATGTATAAAGCATACGAAGAAAAGTTTTGGTTTGATTTTTGATGAAACAAACTTTCACAAATCCTATTTTCGACAAACAATTTTAAACTGAATTCGATTTTCTTGTTTCATTTTCCAAATTATGTGGATAAAACTGGGAAAAATCCAAGTAGTTTTTTCACAATATCCGGGCATCCACATATTGCTGTATACTTAGGTTTATGTACTTTAAATATCGTACGTGGGTAGCATTAATTTAAAAAAGCAGCAATTCGCAAAGTAACATTTACTAAAATTATCCAAAAACCTTTGTCTATTAAACAAATCGTGAAAATTACGCAGGGATCTGGGACAAATTTTAGTAATAAAACTGCAAAACTTTCACAAATCGTAAAATTTTGGATTTATCTTCCTTTACCGCTATGCTTTTGATATTTTTTGACCGAAGAAAGCTTTCGTAGCTAATCATTGGTCCTGGTGCAGAACATCAATCTAGAGGAACTCGCTCAGGAATGACCAGATAGGTGTTTTGGCCAAAGTTGTTAATTCAGATATTTTGATATAAAATTTAAAGTGGAGAGATTAAAAAATAGCGCGATAATAACTAACTTTTTGTAAAGTATTTTTTTTTTCAATTTAACCGTATCTCCTTGGGTTAAGATTATAGAACTTTGACATGTTAAGCAAAGTTGTGTGTTTTATTGCGATAAATAACTTTGTAGAAAAAATTTAAGCTCTAAAATGCTAAATAAGAAAGTCATCATTTATATCTGGCTATTGGTGGACCTGTAAACTTTATATTTCATATCAAAATATGCGCTTTATTATACAGAGCAATATTGTCGAAGACACCAGCATTCTATCTTAACTACCTTTGGCGTTATCAATTTAGTTCCGTTAGATTTATTTTCTGCATTGTAAATTCTGACGCACTTCAAAACATCGATCCAGACGCAACCGATGAAGACAAACCGAGTTTTCTGTAAAGCTTCTCTTTCGCCCGAGTGCGAACGAATTTATCTGCACCGAGAACGCACTTCATCAGTTTGTTTGCTTCTCTTGCCCACACTTGGGTGGACGCTTGGTCGCTCTGGAGGTAACTGAGCATTTTTTAAAGATTCTCCGTTTGGGAAGAGCACAGCGAAAAAAATACACGCTTTTACTCTGAACGGGCAAATCTGAGGAGCGATGCCAAGCATGTATGCTTCTTTCATTTATTAAGCTTAAAAAATTTAAAAAAAATCGATGGGGTACCTAAAGTTTATAACAAAAATATGCTCATGGCTCATACGCTTGTGATCTTAGTTTTTTCATGTTCTTTCACGTGGAAAAGTAATTTTTGATGAAACATAGCTTGTGGAGAATCGTGAGCAACATTTTGTGGGTTATCCTGGGCCACCTGCTTTTATGTTTTCATACACATTCAGAACTTAAACTATGTTTTTCCTATCTGTAAAGTTTTCTTATGCCAAATGGAAGAGTTATGAAAAATATTTTGTCCATCCTATATAAAGAATTTTGCCGAAACGTCCGCGAACCAGGTTCTAGAAATTATTCGATCATACACAAATCTTTTATTATTTCCTCATCTGGAATTGCTTTTTTTAAAACAGACAGAGCTCGAGGAAATCAATTTATCAAAAAAAAAAATGGCTAATGATACCTTAAAATTGTAGAAAACCTTCCCATATTTTTTTTTCATTTTATCTTTTATAATAAAGAAGTTATGAAGCAAAGAAAAAAGAGTGGCCCATTACACGCCACACTCCCCTACAAATAAGTTTATAACGTATTTATTTTATACAGTCTTTTTTGAATTTTTTCATCTTTGTAGCTTGATGATATCCCTTTCAATTTTTTTGCTGAGTCTTTCTTGAATCGTCTTCACTGGCAAAAACAAGAATGTTTTTTTTATCGTATATTTCAAACTCAAAACACTAGATTGAACAAGAAAGTATCGTTTGATCCTCGATAGAAAATTAATGTATTTTCTTACATGTTTTGTAGTGTCGCGTTCTATAAAACCTGGCAAAAATATGATTTCGATATTTTCTACTAAAAGGTACCCTAAAGTTAAAAAAAAACTATCATGTTTTAACTTGAAACCATTTATTTTACAATTCGTTGACAATAAAGTTGAAGTTGTAAGCAGTGATGGTAAATTTCGCCCGTCACGCTTGACCCGACTAGTTTTGTTTCATCAAACGACTGGCACTGTTCTCAATTGACGGAGCCTCACAACTCGCATGACGGATAAAGCACGACAACAATCAACATTTCTCCATCATCGACTGGCGAATCTCCTACACATGGTCAAAATTTCTCCTGAGAGTGACTGGCAAATCTCTTCACACTTCGATCGGCTGCTGACGGCAGGTACAACTAATTGAACGATTTGCTGGCAGAGAGCAACAATAGCAATAAAAAACTGAAAACGAGCTTGCTGGCAGGAGCAACAATAATAATAAATGCTTTTCTTGTTCCTCTTTGGTCGTCTTCGGCTTGCTGGCAGGAGCAACAATAATAATAAATGCGTTTCTTTTTCGTCAACGGTCGTTTGAATGCGATTGCTTGACTAGGTTATTATTTTAGCTTCAAATGACTGGGGAATGAATGACTGGCAAACGAAGTGACTAGTCGTTAAGGAACAGTCAATTGAGTTTGATGGACCAAGAGGCTTCACAGTCACAGCTTCACGCCTCATGACGATGACTTTTGCCAAGCCTGGTTGTAAGTAAGTTTTAATATTTTTGAAGCCAATCAGATGCATGTCAGAAGCATGCTATACTTTTGATATAGTTTGGAACACCATGGCAATGTCCATAATTAGGAACACACTAAAAAAAGTTTCCTAATTAAGGACATTTTTTAAATTATTACTTAAAATACACATGTTGTTAACATTCTAATTACAAAAGTCAGGATAAAAAACAACCCGACAAATATTTTTAGAAAACTCGGTTTTCAAATTTAGTTTATATCTTCCATAAATAAAAAAAACTGTTTTGAAGCAAAATGCTAAGAATTCCGTTTAATTTGGTCATACTTTGAAACAATCCAGTATTTACTAGAAATCCTGATAATTAGATAAATAAATTGTATGTACAATTAGAGTTCAAATGATCAGTTACATAGTCAAATTTTTGTAGTTATGATAAGTGAGAAATAACGCCACAGACGATCAAAATCAAACGGCATGATAACACATGCCGAATTGAGAACACCCACCCTACCGTAATGCACACCGTGCCATGTCAATGTAGGGGAAAGTGTTCCTAAATGCACCTAGTGGGTTAAATGCGCCGACGGCTGTTTGTCGAAGTGGCTACACAACATATCTTATCAATGAATTATGCTTTGACCATAAGGTAAAAAAAATTATTTATGAATTTATTTACCAACTTAAAAAAAAATTAAAAATTCATACAAGGTTTTGATACCTTTTGATATAATATTTTGACTTATAAAAATTATACGCAAAGAAACTCAAAACAAACCTTGGGTTGTTTTTGTTTCTTATTCGAATCAACTTAAAAAGTAAAACTAATTTAAACTTTCGTGAAAGTTTCATAATAATTAGAAAATGGAATAAGAGAGTGTTTTTGTATGTCCCTATCATGTTTGTAAAATGCCTCTATCCTAAAATTGCCAGAAGTTTTCCAGCACGTATCCGGGCCGGACAAATCCGGGCAATTCTTAATATAGAACCTAGAAAAATCCTAGCAAATTTTGTCAAAACCCAGCAATAACTAAAATAAATCAACAAGGGAAAATAAAACAAAAATCATCGAAACTCATCGACAGATCTTAAATCATATTTTAGGCTCCCAGAAAACCTTTCATGATTTTTTTATATAAAACTGGCTTGAAAAAATTCGTTTTGGAGGCATAAATAAAAAAATTTATACAACACAATTTGTTTGATTTGTCAAATAAAGTAAATAACTCCGGGCAAAAGTAGGGTAAGTGAGCCTAGGTAATTTCGCTATATTTTGTCAGAGGTTTTAAGATTTGATATTATCACGCCGAATCTTCATTACTAAGATATACAATTTTTCAGTAACTAAGTTCCAAATTTTTTTTCTGAACTCTGTTTTGGTTTGAAAAAATCATTTCAAGCCTTAATCTACGAAAAATATCATGTTTTATAAAGTGTGTCGATGTTCCTAATTTGGCACTAATTGTTCCTAATGTTTACATATGGGTGTTCGCAATGTTAACATATGAGGAAAAATGTATCAGCGTACCCAATATTAAACTATTTGTTCCTGATTTTGCATATGTGTCTGTTTTTTTTAATATTTTAAAAAGAAAAATCTCAAAACTCACCTTTTTAAAAATTTTACAAAGTTTTTGTAATATGAATAGAGAAATAAGGACTATTTAAATCCTACACAATATTCCTTTACGGTAGTTTTGAAGAAAATAGTGGATGTTGAGCTTATTAAAATTCAAACTTTTACTTTTCCAATGGATACATTTATTATATTTCAAAAAGTAGAAAATTCATTGTGATGGATACAAATGAGTACAGTCAAACAGAGCATTATGCAACAGCATGGTTCGATGCAATATTTGTGTACCACAACACTTATTTAACTTTTATTTTAATATAATGTAATAAAATTATCATTTAATGATAACAAAACGATGATGCAATAGTTGCTCACATCGTGAGATAGTTTTTTGAAGTTTTTGATTCTCATAGAAAATTTGAAAAATCAAAATTTTTACGTTTTTTCAATGCCTTAAAAAACTTTACACAATGTGACAGATTGGCGTAATGATATTACCTACAATCTTTATATGGATTTTATTATCCTATATCAACACTGTTGGTGTATGAACATTTTTCGGACAATCATTTAATTTTTTTTAATAAATATTTTTAAAATTCCATTACCAGTCTGAGCTAAAATGCATCGACATGCGAATCAATGATTCACAGTTTAAATCTTATTTCCATATGCTAGAATATGATGTAAAATGCTTTGTAGTATTTTTTTTATCCCTAAATGTATACAGTACCCTTATGTTCCTTTTAAAAAAAAATCTTTGACAGAAAAAATATAAACTTTAATTCTAACAAAATCAAAAATAACTGAAGATCGTGCTTCCGAACGACATCACAAATATGTCAAAAACTATAACTATTCAAACTTTTTTTTTTCATTAAAAACAAAGGTTTTTGCAACTTACCCCTTTTTCTTAGTAGGGTGAAAATCGCATGTTTTGTAAATTTCAAAATAACTGGTGGAACCAATTATTTTTCTGACTACGTTAATTTGATTTCCCATTAACCTTAAAACTTTTGATGTACAAATGGTAGGATTATCTGTGGACATTAGGTTTTTAGAAGCCATTGAAGCTGAAAAGTGTTGCATGATGCCCCAGATGACGGTATACAACGTATTTCATTGAGATTTTTTTATTTTTTTCCTTTCGATTCAGTTCTCGTTGAGAAGCTCTCTGTAACTTGATGGTTTCCTTTTCTGTCGCGAAGGGTGCGATCTTTACAATCTGGTGAAAATATTTTTTCAACATTTTTAGCTTTGAGATACACTGAAGTAAAAAAATCATGTTTTATTAGCTCAAAACAGTTTATTTTAACAGATCGTTGAAAATTAAGTTTAAACACAATTCAATCAATCAAATTTATTTCAAATAAATTCAATGACTTTGATATAGTTTGGAAAACTTTGACTATGTCCATAATTAGGAACACATTGAAAAAAGTGTTCCTAATTGTGGACATATGCTTTTTTAGTTTTTACACGATCAAAACATGGTTCCAACATACTTATTACTTAAATCACGATAAAAAACAATCCGACGAAAAATTTCAAAAAAATCGGTTGACAAATTCAGCTTTAATCTTCCATTTTTAAACAGGTGTTTTTTTTAAGAAATTTGCTAACAATTCCATTTAAATTGGACGTACTTTGAAACAATCGGGATTTTACGGAAAATCCTGTGAGTTAGAAAACTAATTTGTTTGTAAAATGAAAGTTCACATGATTCGTTACATTATCATGTTTTTTAGAATTGTGATAAGTGAAACATAACGGCAAAACAGTCAAAATCGAACGGTATGTTAACATTAGGTACACATGCCAAATAAGGAACACCTACCCTAGGTGTTTTTCAATGGAATCTGGGCAACCTGGCCGGGCCAGACTGTTTTCAAATTTTTTATTGAATATCCATGGAAAACGCTAAACAAACCCGAAAGTTCAACAACCTTGAAAACGCTGCGAAACTTAATCAAACACACTCCTGGTCGCCCACTGTTTTATAAATCTCACACATATATTCATCAAGAAACCTATAAATATATTTAAATTTAAAAAAAGAGAAAAATTCCCAGATCCGAGAAAAACGCACTTTAAATCAACGCCTACTCTTCGTTCATGCATTTTAAAGTCATTTGGCATCAGAATTAAAATTTCGATTTTTTCAATTTCCTTCCAGTAAATTGTGCAATTCAGCAAGGCCCTGTTACAACTCAAAGCGATATTGAAACGAGTCATGGAAAATTTAATGGATTTTCAAGATAGTTAAAAAAATACAAGTTATGTAAAGTTTTTCTTTCAAACTTCAGTCTTGTTTAACTGATGTTGCGTTCCAAAAGTTAGTTTTTTTATTCGATCTCAAGTAAAACAAACTGATCCTTGAAAAACAAAATGCATTCAAGGAAAGATTTGATAGAAATCAGGAACAAAAGGAAAAACAATCTTAATTTTTTTTGTCTTTATTAGTGACACTTTACTAATTATTATTTTGAATAAAAAAACTTGAACTTTAAAGTACTTGAATGGAGTGGGGATTTGTGCTTAAACAATTAAACCTGCCTCTTCACACGGCTATAGTATAATTGAAACGAATTGAAAATATGAGAAAAGTGATATAAAGGAACGGGCTCACCGGAAATGCTGAGTAAACTGCAAATTCTAGATTCAGGGTGGCCACTCAAATTCATTTTTTTATTTTCTGCATTTTTCCCGACTTTTTCCCGCATGGTCTCACGAATTTCCCGATTCTCAAAACTGGTCACAGAAGTTCCATTTCACGGTTTTCAACCTTCAATGATGTAATTACAATATTCTACCTTAACCTCAACATCCTAGCATATTTAAGATTACAATTTTAAAAACCTCTCCGTGCTGTCACAAGAATTTTTTTTTAAATCAATCAAAAAATTAAATAAAGGCTAACCAAACAGAGAAAATGGGCTATGTTTGTATGGGTAATTTATAGTAATACTCATTTTCATTAAATGGCATATCAAATGATTCAACACAGCCGCGAAAAAGTAAAATCATGTCACAAAAAAGGTGATTTTCCAATCTGTTTCATTTATTTTAAAAACCTTGTTTGAATGTATTTAAAAAACTTTTTAAACCCTAGACTTTTCAAGAAAATATTTTTTAAAAATTCAACAACCACGATGATACACACATTTTCATTTCTTCCTACTTGATATTTCATCTAAAAATATTTCTGATTTTTTAATTATAAACAAAAGGACAAATGGTCGGAATTCGACCAGAATGAACTTAACGCCATCAGCATCTTTTCGAGAAACTTTAGTTTAATGTACTACAAATATATATATTGACCAACGTTTTCCGTTTCTACTCCGTGGAGATTACAATCTTGTATACTCCGTAGAGATATTTTGCATTCTATCGGAGTATACGTAGAGTTTACAAATCCATTTTTGTTTCTTCGTGTTTTACATTTTCGTTGTGTGTGTTCATTTTTGCGTCCGTGGACTTACATATTTTCCTTAACCTAGATTGGAAGTGGTGGGAATCGATCTCCGGTCGTCCAGCTTATAAGCTAAACACGCTACACAGCAAGAAAAATTCGTGTAAATTTAGATCGAAACGAAAACGGAACATCGATTTTGATGTAAAATTCTATCACGGTGTATTTTTTTCGAGGATGTTATTTTGAGGCGTGTAAATTTAGATCGAAATCAATGCACGCGATTGGATCACAAAAGCCGTCGTGTAAAAATACACAGGGATGTAAATTTTAAAATTTACTATCGTAAGTATTGATATTTTTTCTAAATATTAAGGTTTTTGCTTTTGTCTTGAATAAATACGCCGCATGTATCATTTTTAATTCACATTTATTTCCAAAACTGAACATAAAAAAAACATTCGGAAAGCATCAGGCTGATATTGTTGTTGCATCCGATGATTCCCAGCACGGGGATGTTTTTCAAATCAGCATGATCAGCATCCTCGAATGGTTCCGGAAATCATAATTTTTCGGTCAGCATCCTGCACACTTGAATTGTTGTGGCAAAAGATTCTCCGGATAATCACTGGCCGGATATCAGCCGCTGCGAAAAATCTGACCTTGCTGTAATGGAGAGAGAATTTATCAGTTTCAACCATATTCTTTATTTCACGTCTCATAAGCTTACTACTTTAAAGACTCTTAAAGTGCTCCTGTAGCTACGCCTTTGAATGACTCATTTCCGAATAATTTTCCGACTTGTTTACTCTGTGCCAGACGCGCAAACTAACTTGAAATATAAAAAGGCACAATTTAAATACTTGTATTCAATTTTAAAACAGATATAATTTTACACTGTTTGTGATATAAATTTCACTGATCGGTTAATTTTCGCATGATGCAGTGTAAAACTAAATCAAAACAGTTTATTTCTATTCAATTTTGGAAAATAGACTAATATTACATCGAAAGAAGTTTAAAATTACATCTTTTTGTAATTACACTCAAGAAAAAATAGATCACTCGTGTTTTAGATTCCGTGTACTTTTAGAAATTTTTTGCTGTGTAGCCATTAGGCTAAACGCCAACCTCTACGAAGTTATTGAAGTTTGTCCTTTAGCTGGAGTTGCCAAAAAATACGATACCCAGAATATATGGTAGGCCAAAGAATTATTACTTTGCATTGACCCAATTAGTGAGTATTCCCGTTGAAATTCGTAAAGCTAATTTATGACGGTTGCCATGGAGAAAACACAGACGCCTTACAAAGAAAACAAAAGTCACCGAAACCAGTGATTTTAAATTAATTATTAAGTTATTTGAAATTAAAAATAGCTATTTCTTCGAAATAGGTAGGAGTTCAACCAGCACAACCTGTCTTCGATCATTGTGAGGAGATTAATTGAATATTCATTTATTTTTAACAAGACATAATTATGCATACTGCTCCTGATTTGCATTGATTGAACATAAAAACTCCTAACGTAAATCTTGAGAATGGCACCTCAAAAACTAAAAAAAACGACTAATAGCAGGACTATTTGAAACCAATTCGGTTGCATAATTAATTTTATGATAATTGTTCTCTCTATCGATAATTATGACATACAGCACCTGTATTACACGACACGATCCAAATGAGTGCAGGGCAGTTAGCTAACTTTCTAAATCGCAATTAACCCGACCGTCTCTGGCGAACCTATCCGCAATTCCGATCGAGATCAAAATGCAAATTTTGAAAATTGATACCGGAGATTGGATAAATTTATCCATCAAAAGGTATAGACAGACTTTGACATGGGCACCACACACCTGCAGTGCAGTGTCGGAGTAACGCAACTTTCGCGATTAAAACAAGCGCAGGCAGCTCGCTTTTTTTCTGCAAATCTCGGCCAATCGCTCACCAATTTGATGCTTTAATTATCAGTGGACTCTCGGTACAGGGCTCTAATGGTAGCAATTACAATTATCAAAGATTTTATTATACACCTTATGGTTTATTGAAAAAATAATTTAAGACACCCGGAAAACGTTATAAAAATGAAATGTTGATCCGATTAATTTAGTGGCTTGGAAAGGGCAAGGTTTTACTTTTCTAGCTGAACTGGATCTGAACCTTTTAAAGCCTTTTAAAAAATAAATATGTAAAGGAATGATATATGTTGACTTCATAAAACCTATTCAATCTCGCATGTTCTATGGAAAAACAAGGAAAGAGAAAAAAAGTTTCGAGTTTTGTTCAAAATAATTTTCACTTAAAATGAAACTGACATTTGGAGTGAATTTTGACCGTACTAGATTCATGTGAATTCAAAGTGAATTTCATGTGAACAGCGGAGTGAATTCTAAATATTTACAGAGTAACATTAAAGTTCACGTACTTTTTCAAAAATACTTCAACAAACTAGAACTTTTTCGTAGAAAATAAAATCGAATCAAGTAACATTCCTTGGAACTTTGAACAATAATTTAGCAAAAATTTCATAAGTGAAAAAAGGCTACGATTTAAAAGGGCCTAACTGTACGCACCATTGATCTTTCCGTTAAAATACGGAAACAAGCTTAAACCGCTGAATGGAAAACTCCTGTCCATATGAGTGCAATCAGAAATAATTGATTTGACTATAGAAATCCGAAACCTTGCTCAACAAGTACCATGGTGAATTGGATCAATTAAGTGACGACTTTTGGTCTTCTTTTCGAACAGCAGTAGCAGCAACATTTTTCGATGGCAGCGGGCAGCGTGAATAGAATTCGCGATCGATGAGTGTTTTAATTAGTTAAAAATTTGCACTCAGGTGTGTTCAATTATTGATGGTCGAAAGAAAAACATCTAAATATGTTGCAACAAAATTCAACGCAACGTGAAACACATCTCTGAGTTGATTTGATTTGTCAATTAAGATACATTGAATTTTGAAATATTATTTTGAAGGTAACAATTCTTCTTGTAAAGAATCTCAACTGTCATTCTGAAGTGGTTCAGTTCATAGGCACTGAGACACTGAGACAATCTCATTTCTTTAGAAAAACAGAAAAGAAGAATTGCACACGCATTCTTTAACCTTGAATATCCTGCTTTATGAAATGATACCCTTGCGCAGCAGATTATGGATTTCATGCGCGCGCGCACACTAATGATTAAAATAATTAGTATCTATCGGGCGGCGGACAGTCCGGCGACATGACGCCAGCCGGCCGACTTCCGAAGACCATCGATGGAAGCCTGCCTGATAGTAGTGTGCGGACGACTAACTGACATGTCCCTAGCACGGTCCACTTCAGAACGTCTGCAGTGAACTATACAAGATTAAATATGGCAGGCAAAATCTTCACAACGAATACCGGACGAACCGTCATAATCTCTCGTTGTTGCCCTTCTTTGAGATATTTATGTCGGAGGTATCACGTTTTGAGCACACTATCGGAGCGCCCCTCGCTTGGTGCTGGTTCCAATCTTCCAGGTCGGCTATTAACCGCATTCGAAGTGAGATAATTAAAATAAACAATTTAAATTACAACATTCTTTGCCCAAGAGAAGAGAATGGGCCATATCGGAACAGAAAATTTACAATTAAAATTACGTCCGGGCGCATTGTTCAATGAATTTGCAAACCAGCTTCTTAAGTTCCGCGATAATGCAATCGCGGGTGCGCCCATTCGGCAGTTCTTTTTCGACAGGTTTCCATCAATTAATTACTCATTGTTCTTTCTTTATCTCTGTTCACCTTCCAGAGCTTTGCGAGGAGCTGGCCCTTGCCAACAGCATCCGTGACTTTTCGGATAACAGCGAGGATCTGCTGGAGGATGGCAACAGTAGTGATGCCATTGGCGGAGGTTTCGACGATGCTATCACCTACACAGTTAAATACCTTGGTAACACAACGATCCCCACGCCAAGATCGGACAGTTCCACATCGGACGCCGTCAAACGTGTCATAACGACGGCCAAAGGATGCAAAAAGTTGCAACGGGTAACGCTTTCCATTTCCCCGAAAGGGATCGAGATACTGGACCAGATCACTGGAGAAGCTATCCAGAAGGTTTCGATCTACAATATCTCGTATTGCTCGGCTGACGCGTCTCACGATCACGTGTTCGCCTTTGCCGCCATCACTCAAAGTCCGGAAGCCGAGGTCAAGGAGATGTGCTTCCGTAAGGAGGTTCACGAGGTCGATTTCGAAGGCCCCCTAGTGTGCTACGCCTTCCTCTGCCAAAAGCGAAAAATGGCACAAACCGTAACATTGACCGTGGCTCGGAGTTTCGAACGTGCATATCAGATCTGGCAAAACAAACAGTTTCACGCGGAACGGAAAAGGAAGGAGCTGAACAAGCTCAACTCCAACAACCGAACTCATCACAGTGGTAATGTCGTCGACAGCTCTTCTGCAACCGGTACAACCTCTAGTAATACACCGCAGCATCACACAAGAGCTCCCAGTGAATCCGACTGTCCAAGCTTGTTGATCGACTTTAACTCCGACTTGACGGCAGAGATCTGTGCCAAGGATCATCGCGGACTACTGCAGAATACTTGGGTAAATATTTATACATCTAGTTAAATCTCTACAACCATTAAAACTATCCATTTTTTTCTTTCCCTTTTCTCGTAGGTGTCATTTGAAGATGATCAACAACCGCAAGAATTCTTCGCAGTGCCAAACCTGAACGCAACCGGTCGAAGTGGACCCACTGGTAGCGGTTGGAGTAGGACGGCCATTTGCTCAAACTAAACAATGAGTGTTAATTTCTTAACGATATCATTATGCTAAAGGATAATTTTATTTTTGTTTAAATAAAAAGAAACGGGCCCACACCTTCTAATGGATAAGGCTGCATCGAAGTGGCGCTGACGAAGTGTACCTTTATTATTTTTCTCTCTCATGATATTGTTAAGTGCTAGTTTTAATTGTGATATTTTCTCGGTTTTAAATATATTGATTTGAAAATGGTTAAATGGTAAAAAAAATCTGAAAGAAATTTTGTTTGAAACTGAAAAAAGACTATTCATGTTAAAACTTCAAACCATACGCACCCCTAAAGAAACTTACGACATTGAAACTCGAAGACAACAGCTTGCACAAAATCAGATCCGAGGTCAACGATTAGTGATTAGCATTTTCACTGCTCACTGCTTCACTGCTCGAATCTTCGATTCGAGTTCCCATCCCACATCCCAGTAGACTTCATGCTATCGAGCAGTACAGCAAACAACTAAACGATTCAGTCTGTCGACCTTAGCAACGTAAACTTATTGCTTGAAAAAGATCCAATAGGAAGCCGAGTTCTACTTCAAGCAATTCAACCAACTTGTTCTTACTAGCAAGATCTTAGCTAGTGTCGCAGGTTATATTCTAAGTCGATCGATGCGATTCTAGGTCGATCAGTCTTGGATAAAGGTGGTTACGTTATTGCATTGCATCTCTATCGGGAACGTTACGATAATTCATTTGAATTAAGAGAAAGTTGAAAGTTTATTCTTCACGATCGAAATATGGTACCATCGATTGAGATTCGTGGGAAGTCATCAGGCCGGCTACATAGAGGGACGGTCTACGACGGACCAGATCTTCACACTACGGAAAATCCTCCAAAAATGCCGTCCTACTAACTACCTATTCATCCACTTCAAAGCCGCATACGACACGATCGACCGTGACGAGCTATGGAACATCATGGACGAGACCGGCTTTTCCGGAAAGATGACCAAACTGATTAAGGAGACGATGAATGGAACGCAGTGCTGTGTGCGGTTTTCTGGTGAATTGTCGAGTTTATTCGAATCGCGCAGAGGGCTTTGACAAGACGATGGTCTATACTGCAGGATGTTCAACGTAGCGCTAGAAGGTGTTATTTGACGAGCGGTGGGTGAAATGCGGGGCACGATTTTCAACAGATCCAGTCAACTTATCTGCTTTGCCGACAATATTAATATAGTCGGCAGATCATCTGCGGGCGGTGGAGAGGATCTACCGCAAACTGAAACACGAAGCAGGAAGGATTGGGTTAAGGAATAATACGTCCAAGACGAAGCCTGCGGATCCGAGACCGACCGAGTCCGCTTGTCCAGCAATAACAAGATAACGATCGAGCTTGAGATAGTCGAAGACCTTGTCTATCTCGGCTCACTGGTGACCGCAGAAAATGACACCAGCCGTGAGATCCGGCAGCCAATGATCAGCGGAAGTCGTGCCTGCTATGGACTCCACAAGCAACTGCGGTCGAGAAGACTTAGCCCTCGCACAAAATGTAACCTGTACACAACGCTGATTAGACCGGTTATTCTCTACGGGCACGAGACGTGGATGCGAACACTCGGAGTATTCGAGGGACGAGTGTTAAGAACTATCTTTGGCAGCTTGCATGAGAACGGAATGTGGTGGCGAAGGATGAACCACGAGCACGCGCGACTCTTCGGCGGACCCAGTATCCAGAAGGTGGCGAAGACTGGACGGATACGCTGGGGACTTGTTGCGAGAACGCCGGAAAACTGTCCTGCAAAACAGGTGTTCGCTGCCAATCCGGTAGGAAAGAGACGAGCAGGAGCGCAACGAGCGAGGTGTTTAGACCAAGTGGAGCGTGATCTGGCGTAAATATGTGGGATGCCCGAGAAGTTGAAGAAATGTGACTTTGAAGTCGATGAATAGATGGCGGATAGAGAATCGATGTTCGCGGTATTTTTGGAGGATTTGTCGAAGGGTGAAGATATTGCCCGTCGTAGACCTTTTCTCCATGAAGCCGGCCTGATGACTTCACACGAATCTTTTGAGGATTCAGTACAGTGATCGCTCGGTAGTTCTCACAGTTCAATTTGTCGCCCTTCATGAAGATGAGACATATTACCTCCTCTTCCTACTCCTCCGGTAGCTGTTCGGTGTCCCAGATCCGGACCATCAACCGATGTAGGTAATCGGCCAACTTTTCCGGGTATATTTTGATGAGTACAGCTGCGATGTCATACTTCCCAGCCCACTTGTTGCTATTCAGCTGGCGAATGGCTTCCTTAACTTCACTAATCATTGGGAGTGACATGTCTCCTGTATGTGCGCCGAGCAGGTGTTCAACTTAGTGCTGCTTCCACCTTTTGATTTCCTCACGATTGTCCGTCAGGATGCCTTCGTCCTTATCCCGTCACAAGAAGGCTTTGTGGAATGCGTTGAGCTTCTGATAGAACTTTCGTGTTTCCTGAGAACGACGCAACTACTCCAGCTCATCGAGCTCCTCCTGCTAAAGGCGGCACATTTTCTTTTGGAAAATTCGGACTCGCTGCCTTTTCCGATGTCGTTGATTTTTCACGCTTCCTAAAAAGTCGAAGCTAGATGATGATTCCATGTCCGTTTCACTATTTGTTTTCAGTTCAAAAGATTAATCCTTTGGTGTCAGAAGGGTGCAAGTGCACTTGCACCCTTCTGACACCAACCGAAACAGCATTTTCATTAACACGTTATTTTGAAAACAGCTTAAAAATATCGAAATATTTTTTTTTCGACCTGTGTCTTCTACAGAATGTTAATCTATACTTTAAATTTCCAAAAAAACAGTATATCTCAGTTTTGATAAAAAATCACTTGCACCCCTCTGATCCCAAGTGCCTCAATTTATACTTGAGTAAGTAAAAGTTTAAACAGTTTAAAGAGACTCATGTCTCAAGCCTCATGTCTCAAGTGTTCGGTCTCATGTCTCAGGTCTTAGGTCTAATGTCTCATGTCTCAACTCTCCGGTCTCATGTCTTAAGTCACAAGTCTCAGGTCTCAAGCCTCAGGTCTCAGGTCTCATGTCTCATGTCGCATGTCTCTTGTCTCAGGTCTAATGTCTCAAGTCTCAGATCTCATGTCTCAGGTCACATGTCTCATATCTCAAGCCTCGTCCACTCTCGGCAACTTGAAGTACGAAATCGCAATTCAAACTTCCGAGTGTGGACTAGGTTTCAAGGTCTCAGGTCTCAAAAAGATTCTGTGTTTTCCTTTGAAAAGGACTATATTTCCTCTCAAATACTGCGTAAACTCCGAAAACCGCTTAAAAAACCGCGTAAAAAAGTTGTTGCGGAAACTGGAGTGGGTATGAAAAGGGGTAGTTTGCCCTATAGAAGCAACTGCCAACTATTTTAATAGCTACGAAGGAGAATCAAAACAAAGATCCAAGTTTATAAAAAGTGTGAAAATCATACTCTAGTTAAAAATGATACTTATTTAAAATAGTTCTAACAACACTCAATCAATGTAAGTACACTGTTATTATTAAGGTTGTTGAACGAATAGAACATAAAATAATCACACTTTTCTCAGGTTACTAGTGATCTATTCAACATCCTATTGATCTACTCAGATCAACGATTCTATTTGAGGAATAGGAAGGAACTTTGAATTGTAAGTTGCTAAATTATGTAAATGATTTAACTTTATTTATTTAAAATATATTGCAGTTTGAGCTGCGTCTAACCTGCTACAAAAACAAAAGTTTCGTAAAAAGTTATCCGAACAATCTCAAAAATTCAAAAGGGGATGCGGATTTAACCTCAAATTGTTGTTGATCGAATATAGCCGTGAAAAGCCACAAATATGACCCACAATAAATGTGCTGTTTGCAAAGAAACAATCGGTGTCTGCGATTCAGCGGCTAGATGCCAGCGCTGCCATTCTCGTTACCATGAAAAATGCGTTGGTGAAGGGGAATTAACTTCTAACGGAAATTCTTGGTTCTGTGCCTCCGACAAGTGTCAGGCTGAGAAGATACGATTGGATATGCCATTAGGCTCGGCTTGCTGTAACGAGGCTTTGGAAGAAAAAATCCGATTGATTGAGAAGGAGAAACGGGATAAAATGTTGGAAATCGAAGCTGAAAATATACTAAAGGAAAAAGAATTAGATATGCGTCGTATGCTTAGAGAAATGCAACTCAACATGGACAGAAGAAGAAAGAAAAAAGAAGAAGATCAGGAGAGAAGATATTGGGAGCAATCTTTTCGAGATCAACAGGATCATTTGGGGAGAATGAAAGCTCTGCAAGGTGAATTTATGACCAAAATCAATCTCATCCAACAGGAATTGCAGGTTATAGGGAATACGCAATCATCAGCGATGAATCCGATTCGACGTTCGCGACGTAGCAAGAAGGAACTCCTGGACACTTGCTCTGAAGAAAGTGACTCACTCAGCGAAAGTGAGGAACAAGAGGTGACACAAACACCCCGATTATTAAACGGGCTGGGGAATGCTCACAGCGGTCCTTCTCAAATGCAGTTGGCGGCGAGGAATGGGATCGTAAGTAAACTTCCTATCTTTACGGGCAAGCCTGAGGAGTGGCCATTGTTTCACTGCGCCTATGTTACATCTAATGAAGCATGCGGGTTTACAGATGTAGAAAACCTCGTTAGGCTTCACGAAAGTTTAAAAGGTCCAGCTTTAGAAAGCGTACGAGGTAGACTTCTTCTTCCTAAAACTGTTCCTCAAGCAATAGCCAAATTGGAACAACTCTTCGGAAGACCGGAACTCATGCTGCAACATTACTTTGAAAAAATTAAAAGAATAAAACCACCAAATGCGGTAAAGTTAGAGACGTTTCTTCCATTTGGCAATGCAGTAGAAGAACTGTGCGATCATCTGGAAGCTCTTAAGCTTGAAGCCCATTTAGTCAACCCGCTCCTCCTTACGGAACTAGTCAACAAACTTCCAGCTACGGATAAACGTGCCTGGGTGCGATTTAAAAGGAAAAAGAAGAATGTGAACCTAAAAACCTTCGCTAAATTTCTTTCAAGAATCGTATCAGAAGCTTGTCAGGCAAATGTTCAACTGAAAATTGAAGAGAAACCGAAACAAGTGAGTAAGGGAAAAATCGACAAGGGTAGTATATTTCATCATACTAGCAAAAACTACGTGGCTAAGAAAACTTGTAAGATGTGCCATGAAAGAAATCATCCATTAGTTTTCTGCAAGACGTTCAGAAGGTTAACGGTGTCCGATCGTTTAGCTGCAGTGCATAGATGGAAAGCTTGTCAAACTTGTTTGAACACTCACGGGAGTAGTGTATGTAAATTCAAAATCACATGTAAGGTGGATGGATGTGAAAGTTTTCATAATCCCTTATTGCATCCAATACAGAACAAACCCATGAAAACAAACTCTCATAGGAAAAGCAACATCTTATTTCGAATGATACCTGTTACACTTCAGAGGGCAGGAAAATCTATTAACACTCTAGCATTCCTAGACGAAGGGGCTTCAGTGTCTTTACTAGATGATTCGATTGCAAAGAAACTTGGAGTTAAAGGAAAAAAACGAAAATTCGAAGTATCTTGGACATCCGACATAACAAGAATTGAAAATGAATCAATTCAAACAAGCTTATCCATATCTGGTTTGGATAGTAGCGAAGTATTCCAGTTGAAATCAGTACGCACAGTGCGAGAATTGCATTTGCCGAAACAATCTCTGAATGCAGTTAAGTTAACTCAAGACCATCAACATCTTCAAGGACTTCCCATTCGATCGTATAGCTCCGAACGACCAGGACTCTTAATTGGATTGGACAACATTGATATATTCTCTCCACAAGAAGTTGTTTCTTGTGATTCTACTAAAGGGAGACCAATAGCTGTGAAATCGAAATTGGGGTGGTCCGTTTACGGCCCCTGTGATGAAGTTTAAATTTGACTGTTAAGGAACATTTGGGCTAAACCCGCTTATTTATACGGACGCAATACAAGCAAACAAATGAACCAGTTTCTAGGTTGTAGTGTAGTAAAACCGGCATCATCTTTAGACTAGACTAGGCTTTACGGGCTGGGGTGTTGCGGAAACTGGAGTGGGTATGAAAAGGGGTAGTTTGCCCTATAGAAGCAACTGCCAACTATTTTAATAGCTACGAAGGAGAATCAAAACAAAGATCCAAGTTTATAAAAAGTGTGAAAATCATACTCTAGTTAAAAATGATACTTATTTAAAATAGTTCTAACAACACTCAATCAATGTAAGTACACTGTTATTATTAAGGTTGTTGAACGAATAGAACATAAAATAATCACACTTTTCTCAGGTTACTAGTGATCTATTCAACATCCTATTGATCTACTCAGATCAACGATTCTATTTGAGGAATAGGAAGGAACTTTGAATTGTAAGTTGCTAAATTATGTAAATGATTTAACTTTATTTATTTAAAATATATTGCAGTTTGAGCTGCGTCTAACCTGCTACAAAAACAAAAGTTTCGTAAAAAGTTATCCGAACAAAAGTCGTGTAAAAAATATGATGACAAGTCAATTTGAATGAATTTTTATTCAAATCAGCGAGTTCGGCTGCCGAAATGCATTTTAAGAAGCTACGGATAAAGGCATGAAATTGGAGATCGGCTGTCTAACTCAGTTTTGATTTGATTTGATTTGATATTCGTTTATTTGAAAGGGTGCCGTGCGCTATTCCGATTAAGCACGATTAAGCACTCAGTTTTGAGTATGCCAGTTCAAGCAAAGACCAGAGGACTGAACCAGCTGTCAAATCGCATACAAACGCATCGTACACGGTAAATTTAGATTATTCAGAGACTGATTAATTTCGGTTCAGCGGTCGCACCATGTATGAAGATGAAAACAACTGAGTTGAAATCCATCAAAATTCTGAGTTGTTTTCATCTATTGACTTTCAAAGCCTGGAACTTAGCGAAGACGCATACGTTTTCGAACAAAATAGATGAAAACAACTCAGAGAGTTCCAAAAACGATTGTTGATTGTTTGGATTGATTGGAAACAGTTGACGAAATAATCAAGGTGAGTTTTAATTACATTTTCTATTAGAAATTAAGTGGTTTCGAAAGGAAATAAAAAATTGAACAATTTTATCTTTTCTTCCAGCAATCTCTACGGAAGCCATCATTCACAACTGTAAGTATAATTTTCTTATAATTTTGAAGTGTAAATCATTTTCACCAATGGTGTTTTTTTTTTCTTGTCTTTTCAGATCAGCTCAAATTAGACAGAGTGTGCTGGTGGGTGAGCGTGCCAAGTGGGACAGCACGAAGCTCCACCGGCTGGATGCGGTCAAATGAATCGGTGACACTAACTTGTGGTAAAAATTAAACCAACCGTATAAAAATGCACGCATCCATCTTCTAAATACACCGTACAATCGTCTTTTTCTTTTGCAATCAGAAATTCCATTCAAAACCGCTTTGAAATTTCATAAATTTTTGATTTTTTTCCATTCAGTCGATCCATGAACAAGCCTAAACCACCCTGAACAAAAACAACTCAGAATTCGCGAAAACCCCTACAATTCATTTCTGAGTTTTACCGCTCTAATCAAAATTTGAGTTTTCCCAGTTTTGGCGCATTTTGAATTATTTTCCTTCAAATCTGAGTCAAGGAGAATTAGAGTGTACCAAATTTTTGGTACCAGAACGTCAGTGTGGTTCCCGAAATTAAACACTTCACCCCATAACAGACTCGAAATAGGGTAACATTTTGGTTGCCAAACGCATCTGTTGTTGTCATACTGCAGATTTAGAATCAATTTTAACAAGGATTATACTGTAAATTCTGCATTTTGTGCCCAATCATAATTTATTAATGTTACCAAAAATCCCTTTGATTGACATTCCCGAGCCGCAAATATTATTTTAAGGATTATTAAAAAATTGCCTCTGGTTGAAATTTTTGCAATGAGGACGCCATGTTGCCCCTACCCGGATCGAAAAATCGGCCCAAAATCGGTAGGATTTCGGACCGTTCAACCCGTGAATCGGTTAGAATTCTGACGAGAAATCCAACCGATTTCCGACGAATTCAGTGCCCTGGTGAAACAACTTTCCTGACGACGATAAGTTTTTGCGAGTGAGCTGTCAAAACAATCAGTTCGTTTTCTGATCCAATCCCGACCGATTTCGGATGGAAATGAGTTCGACTTCGAACCAAATTGGCCCGATTTCGGACCAAATCCGTTCGAAACCAGACAAAAATTGGTACGATTTCGAACGAATTGCCGTCATGTAGAAATTTGTTTTTATTTATTTCATCATTGCGTCATCATGAATTTCAATTCAGCCATTTTACTGTCACTCTGTTTTTTTATTTTGAAAACAAAAAATTTTGTATACATATATAAGATATAATAATCGTACTTTTTTATGTGAGCACTTCAATTGCCGGATATGCTAGAGAAAATGTTGTAATTTCGATTATGCTGCTGGTGGTAATCCTTTTGAAGACCTGATTGCTGCTGACCCAGTACTACTAACAGTGTCTGCTGCCGGCCGCCGAAATCAGCTGCTGCTGGTTTTGCCTCTGACGCTGGCTTTGTTTAGATCTCCAGCGACCCAAGAGCCTCAGCAGATCGTCCGTCGTTAGGGGCAATTGGGATGCACTGGACGCTCCCAGAATCTTTCGTGTCCTGCTCATGGCACCGACCGATGGCAAAGACGTCGATTTGGCTCATCTGCATCCCGTTCACCTTCAACGGCGATATGCAGTAGTTTTTTTTCTTTGCTGTGGCTGGGGCCAGTAAAAAAAAAATAAAAAAAGAAAACAAATCTGATCGTTCCGGCCAAGACAATCTGACGGAAATCGGAACAAAACTGAACTGATTCGATCTGACAGCGTTGGATTTCTGTCATGTCGATACTGTTTTTATAGCAGTGTGGAAAGGGTCCGGAAAATCGAAGGGAAATCCAACAAAATTTTGACGGGTTTCAACTGACAAGCTTTACTTTGACAGTAATCGGTCCGTTTGTGAGATTCGCTCCGATCCGGGTATACGTGTTTCACTCGTCTGATTCTTCCTGCGGGCTTCTTGACTAAAAAACTTGGTACGGGAATTTTTGTTTTCTTCAGCCCCTTGGCAAAGACGAACTCACTGCCACTGAAGTGATGTTTTGAACCAAAAAAAACTTAATTTTGAGTTTGAAAAAAGGAGCGCGTGTGTTCAACAAAGTACGCAGCCGTTTCTAAAGTGGTGAATATGTATTTATTTACAAATCGTGGATAAACATCGAGCACTGATGGACGGTAAGCAATTTATTCCATTTTAATTGAAGAATACACTAGTTAAAACTGATATTTACTACAGAAAGGAAAGACGCAAGCCTGCTGGTGATCGTTCTTGACACCAACCCATCGCAGAGGATCATACGGGAGAACCCACACCACCTGACGCAATGTCTGGATTCGATCGTGGCCTTCGGCAATGCGCATCTGATGCAGAAAACACAGAACCGGCTGGCCGTGGTCGCCTGCCATCATCACGCTACGTAGGTTTCATAAAAAATCTTATATATGTTGGTCATTATTTGAACTTAATTTTTTTTAGAGAATTTCTTTATCCAACACCGGGTAAACCCTTGGATATTAGACAAGTCGACGGACAATACGAGGCGTTCACGATGGTCGAAAAGACTATAAAGCAGAGATTGGCCAAGATGATTAACGATGCGCCTCGTCTCACAACCCCCACAGAATCCCTGCTGGCTGGGAGCATGGCAATGGCATTGTGCTACATTGCTAGGGTATAGCGTTTGGTCACTTCCCTTGAACATTTTTTTTGAAGTTAAATTTTTGTCCATAGGTCCATCGGAATAAACCGGCAGGTGTAAAGATTAACGCCCGCATATTAGTGGTAACCGGAAGCAACGAGTGTGCCTCCCAGTACATGACATATATGAACGTGTTTTTCACGGCCCAGAAACAAGCCGTAACGCTGGATGTGTGTGCCCTAGACAAACCACTAAGTTTACTCCAGCAGGGATGTGACATCACTGGCGGGCAATATCTCAAACTACCGCAGCTGGACGGGTTTCTGCAGTATTTGTTGGTGAGAGCCTCTTTTAAAATTGCCAATGATTGAGACTAAATCATAGTTCTTTTCTGATATAGTGGGTTTTCCTGCCAGATCCCCAGGTTCGCTGTAAGCTGGTCTTACCTCCACCTGTCAAGGTTGATTATCGTGCAGCTTGTTTTTGTCACCGCGAGCTTATCGACATAGGTTACGTTTGTTCAGTTTGTCTTTCGATTTTCTGCAAGTTCAGTCCTATATGTACAACTTGTCAGTAAGTTGATTTAACGTTTTACTTGAAGAGTTAAACATTAACAAGGCTTTCTTTCTTTCAGTACCGTTTTTAAAGCGCCGGCACCAATCGCAACCAAGCCGAAAAAGAAGAAAATGAAAACCTAGACTGTGTAACCGTTGGGTTTAGGTTTAATCTTTTTTTGTTTAAATAAAACAGAAACTACTTAAGAATAAAAATTATTTAGTACATACTACTTACCGAGCTGATTTTTCTTCAGTCATCAGGTGTTGCGTTGCAGCTTACAGAAGTACATTGGCCCAAAGTTAGTCGGAAGGAATGGCAGAACCAGCTGGCCGTACTTCAACGTGTTTGGGAATGCAAATTTGAACAGATCCGAAAAAGGTTGCATCACAAGGCTCAGGTCCCTGGAAATGAATGAATGGAGAATTCAAGCTCAGATGAAGGATTCAGATTTTCGTAAGTTTCCAAAACTAAAATGTACGAATCAATTAAACGGTGGTTAACTTGTCTTAAAAGGATTCAGACTTTCAAAATCAGTCTCAGAATAGAGCCAGATTGAAAATTAATTTTTCTACGATTTCAACAAGAGTTTATACAAGCTACAATAGTTAAGGACATTATAAAACGACTTATGTAAGCAACACATGAGATTAGAAAGATGAAAATCTAACGATTATCGTTAAAAAGTGAATAGATTTTGAAAACTAATTCAGCAAAAATGTTAACTTACTTGACAGTAACCGTCAATCCGGTATCGTTGAAGACATTGCTAAGCGCCATATGGACAACTCCGTCGTTCTGCACCGGACTTAAGCTGCAAGTGGAGTATACCAGAGATCCACCGGGTCGTAAAAGTTTTAAGCAGTTGCTCAAAATAGCGGCCTGCAGTTCCGGAAGCCGGATGCGTTCCTTCACCCGACCCGGTTTGAAAATGTTATTATCGTTTTCCATGACCGAGTGACGATCTGTCGTGCACGGGACGTCGACCAAAACGCGATCGTACATGTCATATTCCTTGAGGTCTCGCGCATCGGTCTGGGTGATGAAGCATCGATTCTTTCGCCACCGTTCGTTGAAGTCGTAAAAGTAGCTGTTCATGAGTTTCTTTATCCTATTGACCCGACTTTCTTGAAGGTCGTTACAGACTAATGTTCCAGGACGCAAAGTTTGCAGCAGCAAAAGTGATTTGCCTCCAGGAGCTGCACAGGCATCCAATACGCGATCACCTGGTTGAACATCTAACGCTAGGGCGGGAAGGATGGATGCTCCATCTAATAGAATATGTGAAAGAACGCCAGTAGAACTTGTACGAGGTGGTTCGAATTGCGACGTGTTACATCGTTCATAAGTGTAGATATCGAGGTTCTCTGGAATCTCAAAATTATGTTCCATTTCTATTTTAATTGGGAAATCTGCGTTTGTGTTGTAGTATTTGTAATGATCAGATTCCGGAACATAATCTTCCATTCCCTTCAATTTGGTCGCAGGAATGAACTCATGCAAACTCGAAGAACCTGTACTGGGATCGATCAACCGCTGGTAGTCCATCTCAGTATCATCATGAAGCGTGCGATTCAGAGATTTCTTGTAATCAACAGTTTTTGCTTCCCCTACCTCATTCTTTTCAAAACTAACGCCAGAATCTGGAACATCATTGTGGTAAATCTTTTCCATCTCCTGCCTCTGCTGTTGCTCGGCAAAAACGCCAATTTTCTGATCCATCTTGAAAACTCTATCTTTGGCGAACATCGTCTGATTCGATTCGGTCATGTTTCGTTTTCGAGCTTTGTAAACCTCGCGCACATTGATGGCTCCTTCCGCCTCCAGTCGGGCCACCGTTTGCTCGTTATCCCCGAACTGATTGACCAGGGCCATGTACTTGTGCTCGCTAAGCAGCGCTATCCGGATGCTCTTCCATCCTTTGCCGTAAACTTGGCCGTAGAAGTCGTCGAAATTTTCTAGGGCTCGATCCTTGGCGAACTGCTTTTTTTGGGCCTGGGACTGAAATTAGATAATTTTTTGAATTTTCGTGAGCATTTATATGAAAAAAAAAAAAAATAAACGCAATTTCTACTGTAGATCTCTTACAACAATAACGATCGTTCGAAATTGTTTAGCGATTCGTAGCGAATGTCTGAGAGTTCATGAAACATAACAAAAATCTACAACTTTAAATTTTATTTCAGGCTCTGTGAGACCAACTATTTCTTAAGCTTTTGTCAATAGTCAAAATTATTAAAAAGACAGTATAATACAAAAGCATGTTCCATTTGGTCATTATTTTTTGTAACGATTGTACGAGTAATATTGAGTTAAATTTGAAAGAATATTCAGTTAAAGATGGAATAATATTCAGTTAAATCTGGAATAAAAAACAGTTAAAACTGGAATATTTGGCTTAAACAGAAATGAAATACCTACAGTTATAACAGAAATAAAATACAGCTAACTGGAATAAAATAAAGTTAGAACTGGAAAAAAATACAGTTAAAACTAGAATACAATAGTTTAAACTGAAATAAAACAGTTAAAACTTGAATAAAATACAGTTAAAACTCGAATAAAGTAAAGTTAAAACTGGAATAAAATACAGTTAAAATTTTATTCCAGTTTAACTCTATTTTATTCCAGTTTTATTTTACTCTAATTTTAACTGTATTTTATTCCAGTTTTAACTGTATTTTATTCCAGTCTTAACTGTATTTTATTCCAGTTTTAATTGTTTTTTTTTATTCCAGTTTTAACTGTATTTTATTCCAGTTCAACTATATTTTATTCCAGTTATAACTGTATTTTATTCCAGCTTTAACTTGTACATATTTTTATTAAAAAAATAAAACTGGAATAAAATACATTTGAAACTGGAATAAAATACATTTAAAACTGGAATAAAATACATTTAAAGCTGGAATAAAATAAATTTAAAACTGGAATAAAATACATTTAAAACTGGAATAAAATACATTTAAAACTGGAATAAAATACATTTAAAACTGGAATAAAATACATTTAAAACTGGAATAAAATACATTTAAAACTGGATTAAAATACATTTAAAACTGGAATAAAATACATTTAAAACTGGAATAAAATACATTTAAAACTGGAATAAAATACATTTAAAACTGGATAAAATACATTTAAAACTGGAATAAAATACATTTAAAACTGGAATAAAATATATTTATAACTGGAATAAAATACATTTAAAACTGGAAAAAAATACATTTAAAACTGGAATGAAGTACATTTAAAACTGGAATAAAATACATTTAAAACTGGAATAAAATACATTTAAAACTGGAATAAAATACATTTAAAACTGGAATAAAATACATTTAAAACTGGAATAAAATACAGTTAAAACTACAATAAAATACAGTTAAAACTAGAATAAAATACAGTTAAAACTTGAATAAAAATTAATACAGTTAAAACTGGAACAATTTTAAGTTTAAAACGTTTTAGCCTATGGTAAATTCTCAATTGCTACTTGTATACTTAACTATTTATTGGAAATTAATATTCCAAAGGAGCGATTGAATTCGATTTTTTTCTTTGCAGGAACATGAAGTTTGACTTGTATTGAAATCTTGGAGTAAATAATTCAAGCCATACTTACCCAGTGTGTTTTGCTGTGCTTCAGCCGGATAAATACATGATTCCATGTACGTATTTTCAGCATACTTTACTTTTAAATTGATAAAATGTTAATTAATCACAACCGGAATTAGCGTTTTAACAGAGTTTGGTTGTTTACAAACAAGCTGCACGTGCTGCGTGTACCCGAGCAGAAAATAACCGACAAAAGGGGTGAAGCACCAGTACGCAGCCATTTGAAACTCACCACCAGTGCCGGTTATTTATTTGTAAACATTT
Source organism: Uranotaenia lowii (assembly GCF_029784155.1). NCBI lineage: Eukaryota > Metazoa > Arthropoda > Insecta > Diptera > Culicidae > Uranotaenia > Uranotaenia lowii. The sequence goes on from NC_073692.1 coordinate 206,835,018, forward strand.
CGCGTCCCTCAGAAAGCTCCGAAATATTTTTCGCACTTTATTTTTCGTAAAATTTAGATTTTGTGCTTAAAAAATGAATATATCAACCGATTTTGGACCGGACTCCGGTGGACGAGTAAAGGTATGTAAAACTGCGTTCAAAATTTTAATTTTACTATTCATGAAAGTCATTCCCAACAGGGTTTAACAATCGTAAAACCACTTGTTTATGGAAACGTAGCCCGGTCATTCGGCAAAAAGCGAGAAGAGGACGGCCACACGCACCAGTGGACCGTGTACGTGAAACCGTACCACAACGAGGACATGTCCACCTACGTAAAGAAGATCCACTTCAAACTGCACGAAAGCTATGCCAATCCGAACCGAGTGGTCACCAAACCGCCCTTCGAAGTGACCGAAACCGGCTGGGGTGAGTTTGAGATTGTGATAAAAATCCACTTCCACGATCCCACCGAACGTCCCGTCACCATGTACCACATCCTGAAGCTGTTCCAATCACCGGTGCTGGAAGGAGAAGTCTCAACCCAGCTGGAGGGTAAGAAGGGATTGGTTTCGGAACAGTATGAAGAAATCGTGTTCCAGGAACCGACTCAGCTGATGCAGCAACTGCTTACCAATGTACAACCGGTTACCAGCGGACTGTGGAAGCATGATACAGATTGTAAGCTATACATATTTATCATACAATATTGGTTCACAGTTCTAATTAGTTAATTATTTCCTTCAAGTCGAGGAACGGAAGGTTCAGTCGCTGGAGAACATCATTGAAACCAAAGGAAAGGTGAAGGCAGAAATAACGATAAACAAGGAGAAGCTAAAATTGGCGAGGGAAACAATCGCTAAGTTTAAGGCTGAAATTGCGAAAATTCAAGGACAGCAGCCAGCCGCTTGACAAATGAGGAATAGCAGTAAGTAAAAGTAAGACTGTATCATTAAAATAGCTTATCAAAACTTTTAAGAATACTACATAATATGTATAAATTCAAGATATTTGAATCTTTTATCTGAAGCATACCGATTTTCCTTAGGAACATACCTACCATCACAGTGGATAGAATTATTGATGTCTCTTTTTTTATATTAGGTTTAGAGTATTTGAAATTATTCAACCCTGATTCTGGGCGCAGGGTCACTTATTAAAAATTTTCTCAAACACAAAGAAGTATAAGATGTGGGTTGTCCTGTTAGATTGATTAATCGAAATTCGGTTCTGACTAAAACTGGAAGCAGGTCTCAGTGTCGATTCAATATAAAAAATTTCCATAGTTTTCAAGCTCTTCTTTGGCAGTTCTAATTTCTGTGGCTAAGCTTCGGCACTTGTGGCATGGAGTGGAGTTTCATTTATCCTTTTACGACATTTTTAAAGATAACATTGATTAACGGATTGGATACATTCGTGCATGGGATCTGTTTAGAGACAGAGCTGGCGGCCACTCTTCTGCTGCCTTACAAAAAGGTATGAGATCCACTTGAAACGGTCAGAAGTTAAGAAAGTAGTTGTCTGCTGCCCTGTTACAGGGAAAATTTAGCTGACCATCGCTAAACTGACCATCTAGTTGGTGCGGTCATTTGATGTCTCTCCCGATTTTTATCGACCTGCCTCATAGGCCTCGTTAGAAGAAAAGTAACTCTGTGCCAGGGCCAGGATCTGAAAAAGGTAACCTGGAGACCACGAAAGGCGATCACATATGCGGAAGGCGTATTCTTCTCCTTGATTTGGGACCAAAAGCATGTCGAGGTTGAAAGGACCTAAAATAGCAGAAATATTGGTGAAACCCAGACACCGAGAATTGTAGACGGTCTGTTGAGAGTTGAGTGTGCGATTTCGGGAGTATGACATTTGGCATAAAGTCATTTGGCATAATGGCTTTTGGCATAAAGCCATTTGGCATAAAAGCCATTTGGCATAAAGCCATTTAGCATAATTTCAGCTTACTGAGTGGTCACTATTTAAATAAACTCGCAATTTTTTTTCAAATTTTGCGGCGTTGCCGCAAACATCGAGGATGCAGGGGGTGAGGCGGCACAAAGCCGCCGAAGCTCTCCAATCCGAGGTGCCGCCGACCCGCCGTCGGAAACGGCGGCCTTATTACATTGGTCTAGGTCTACTGGGGCCTCCTAGGTTTACGTGAAAGCTAGGGGTGATCCCTTAGCTCCGTCCGCCGCGCGATAGCGCGAAGGACACACTTTTATGAAAGTTCGAACGCGCAGCGTGAGGAGTCGGTTCAAGCTTAGGTCTAAACGCCTTACTACTTCTACAAAAGTCAACACCAGCCTCCTCACGCTATTGCGCGGCGGACGGGGCTAAGGGATCACCCCTAGCTTTCACGTAAACCTAGGAGGCCCCAGTAGACCTAGACCAGTGGTTTTCAAACTTTTTTCACTCACCGCCCCCTTTTGCATTATTTTTAATCTGAACGCCCCCCTGGGCAAAATTTGAGAAGATCTTTATAAAAAATCATAATCTGGATCGATGAAAACCCATTAGCTTTTCGCTTCATGTTGTTGTAAGACTTAACTCAAAATTCATTCAAATTTATATGAGGCTCTCAGAACCAAAGGGCCCGACCCCTTTTATTATAAGTGTGAAAATGATCGATTTTGACTATATTTCGTGATTTTAAAAATTATTAGAATTTTAATCACATACTAGACCTTATTCATGCTCATAAATTTTATGTTGTCAAAATCGAATGTTGCCAAAATCGAACGGTTTTTTGTAATATTAGTATAACATTTTAAATTTTGCTCAATTATTTATGGAAAATCACCAAACATAACAACTTAAACCCGTGTTTTCTTAAATGAGCTTTTATAAGATTTTATGCACTTATACCCATTTGGCTCCAAGGACCTTATATTGCTTCAAACCTCCACTAAACACTTAATTTTATGTAAAGTTTTCTGGACAAATACTTGAACTGATTTTTTAACTTGTTTTGATATCAAATCATATCTGTCTATGCAAATCATGAATTTTGGCAAACATGATTTTATATTCACAATTCATTTGCATTACTGAATACAAATTAATTACTGTCAAGCCGGTGAAATAACGTAAAAAATAGTATTCCTATTTCTTGATATCTGATTTCTGAGTCCTGTTCAAAGTTATGCAGCATTCACGGGTGTTAAAATTTAAATAAGATTCTAATAACTGAATTTCAACAATGTTAGGATGACCGAATTATTAAAAGTCTATCCACGGAAAATTGCAAAAAAGATTTTGTGAATCGATTAAAATGAAGGTGAACAAAAAAAACTTAAAATAAAAAATCACTTGCTTTAAAAAATCTTTCATATTTTCGTTCAAATAAATCTGTCATTAAATCACAGATGACGCATTTTTAAACAGATTTTTCGAAGGTTTTTTCTGTTTAGCAGATTTTTTGAGACAAAAATTAATCTTTTTCAGTAGAATCCAAAACAAAACAAGATCAACATTCAAAAATAAAAAAAATCTGTGATAATTTCAAAAAAAGTCTTCTAGGTGCATTTTAAGAAAAACAATATTTTTATTCCAGAAAATAAGCTTTTAGTTCTGGGAAACTATAGATATTTCAGTCTTGAACATGATGTCTAGTTCTGTAACGTAATTTCATTGTTTTGCATCGAACCTTCTCGTTGTTGTTTCAAATCTACGTTGTTTTGAGATTTGTGAAAATATGTATTCAGACCTCATCGCCCCCCTAAGCCCTTCCAACGCCCCCCGAATTTTAAAATTGAGCTCACCGCCCCCCTGGAAGCTCTCAACGCCCCCAAGGGGGCGGTAGGGACCACTTTGAAAACCACTGACCTAGACTAATGTAATAAGGCCGCCGCTTCAGACGGCGGGTCGGCGGCCACCTCGGATTGGGGAGCCTCGGCGGCTTTATGCCGCCTCACCCCCTGCATCCTCGATGTTTGCGGCAATGCCGCAAAACTTAAGAAAAGAAAACATGCAACGTTGTCCGAAAAGTGAATCTCAACGTGATCACACGAAAAAAGAAATTATGCCAAATGGCTTTATGCCAAATGGCTTTTATGCCAAATGACCTTAATGCCAAATGGCCTTTATGCCAAATGGCTTTATGCCAAAAGGCATTATGCCAAATGGCTTTATGCCAAATGTCATACTCCCTGCGATTTCCTATGCGGTGAAACGAATATTGCGGTTACTGGGAAAATTTCTAATCGCGCGACGGTAGCCTTCCGTGCGGTAGGCTAGCCGGAGCAGTAAACACAGTTAAAAAATTCACTCTTACTCACTAATTTCATTGAAAAGTTAAGAAGTAAATTCTTGAATCAATCTTCAAATCATTATTTTGCAAGAGAGGACAAAACATGAAGTCATCGGAATGAAATATTATTATTCTTAGTATTCATTGAGATTGAATTAATTACGAGCGTTAAAATCCCAGACAAAACAAAAAACAATCTACATTATTGAAAACACATTTTTCCATAGCCTGAGAATTAACTAATTTGGCATGACGAAGATTTTTGATGCGATAAATGCGTCTTTGATACTTTATATGCTGGTCGAATTCAATTATGTTGTCGTTAAAATGTAACAAATCGTATATGAGAAGTTAAAAAAAGGAGTTGTGTACGGTGAATAGTCTATTATAGGAAATAATACCATTCGCATCGCAAAAAATAGAACTGCGCACTCATAACTGCGAAATTTGTGCGATCTGTCAAATCAGTATAAAATTTGACAGTTTTATACACGCTAACCGCTTTTCAGTTAAACTTTATACGGATAACTCCGACTGCAAAACATAGCACGAAATCCAATATTCAATGAATGATCGCTACCGTGTCGTTGAACTCTAAACTTATTTAAACAACTACAGGTTTTCATTTTTTTTTTTTTCATGAATTTGTCCGCTGGTTGACCCCATCGCAAACAGGTTTTTTTTATTATTCATTTTTCCGTGATTTTGACCGCTGATTGACCAAGCTCAAGGCAAACACAATTTTTTGTTTTATAAACAATAGATAATCCGATAATAATATTTGGTATACATGTTTGTTTGACAACTTTTTATTAAATCATCTTTCAATGTTTTCCGCTTGTTCATCCGATTTAATTTCAGTCGATAAATAATCCTTATGTAGAACATTGCTCATTTTTTTCTTGAATACTGTAATTTTTTTTACAGTGGTACCCTACGGGAGCCCAAATCAGCTATCGCAGAAATAGAAAAAAAGAGTGGATCAGCAATATTTGACCGAATCTTCTGTACAACATTTAAGGAAATAATAAAATATATGACAAAAGAATTACTTACTTTAAACTTTTGATCGTATTAAGATATTTATATAGTTTTCGATGAAGGGGGAGAAAATTAACGAAAGTGAACGATGAAATAAGAGATTGACAATGAGGCGGGATTCTGTTAACAAATTTTGTAGAACAAGGTCGCGTCTTTTTTTCCGAATAATCGGTAGACATCCTCCTGAAGCGCAACACAATCCAATATCGAGTCAATGGTCCGGTAGATTTTAAGATCATTAGCGAATAGCAGTTTCAGCGACTGAAGGAATGTTGCCAGGTCGTTAATAAAAATCACGAAGATGAGCGGTCCAAGATGACAACCTTGCGGAACACCAGACGGCATGTCGAACACGGAGGAGTGAGTCCCACGAATGTTTATAAAGCCTTGACGATTCAGCAGATACGAATAATACAGTCATTTAGTTGCCCATTTGAGAAATCCATATCCATGTAGGCGAAATGTACGTATATCGAATCCACTTGCTGTTTTTTATCGGTTGCAGAATGCAAATCGCTGGCATAGGTCATTAGGTTTGTCAAGGTTGATCAAGGTGGACATCGCGGTGAGTATTGGAGTGGCTGCTAAATAGATTCTCTCGTATATCAGGACTTTTAGCACTTTGGAAAAACAGCAAAGAATCGATATTGGCCTGAAATGCTCCACACGATGAGCATTTCCTGACTGATGGATCGGTGAGATTGATGCGGTTTTCCATGGAGTAGGAAAAGTACCTTCCGAGATAGATCGATTGAAAATCATGCACGGCATGCGAAGCAGCTGTTTTTGCGCTTTTAGAACTTCTTGTTCACTGAAAACGGGTTGCGGTAGACTGATGTCATAGCTAGGAAGTGTATCAATGTATACATTGTTACAATCAGGAGTGACTGAGCTATACACGCTGCTAAAAAAATCGGCAAACAAGTTAGCTGACTCTCTGATGCTTTCCGATGTGCGTCCTTGATGCGTCACAGACGATCGGATACAGTTAGTAAGGCACCGGCTACTGATGTATTTCCACAATGTCGAAGGATCTTGTTGCGAAGAGTCGAATATTCAATCTCTAGCCTTGAGAGCATTGACTTGTTTTGGTCCGTTCTGTCTCGAAGGTAGCGTTTACGGGCTTTGTGAACTAAGTTGCGGTTAATCCGTAACTCAGAATTCCACCAAGGGTGCTTGTAAGGCTGGTGCCGGTGTAGTCGTTCAGGCGGCGTGTAAATGCGTAAGACGTCCCAGAGATGATCATAGAAGGTTGATACAGCAACATCGACGTTCAGATCTTCGAAAAGTATTTGTCAGTTAGTGTCCCGTAACATTTCCATAACACGCCCAAGCAACACAAAGTCTCGTTAAAAAGGTCGAACACAGCTTAATCAGCATAATCAATGTGCTGAAGTTCCTTTTATTCAGCCTAAAATTTAAGTTCTTATTGAAACTTTGAAGTTCCATTACAGATTTGAACGGCCTTCTATTCAGCTCACAAGTAAACGTTTAATCAGCAAAAACAAAAAATAATTCTCCTCTCCTCTCTCATTTTGGTCTTCACCAGCCCATGTGGTGCTGCCGGTTTCTCGGCATCCATCTTTATTCCTCCCATCTCCTCCCTCAATTGATCATACTTAATTGCTTTGTTTTTAATTTTGTTCGATACATGCCGGCGGCACGCACGCCAGTTCTGCTACACAATTATTTGATTTGCTTAATCAAGCAATCAAACAACCTAATGGAAAAAATTAGTCCTGGTACCAGATTTGAACCCCATCCTCCGAGATGATAGCCGAACACGCTGCCACGATGCCACGCCTAGATATTGCCTTACCGGCAGCTAAAATTCGAAGTGGTTATAAGCTTCCTAGAATACCAGCAAGGGCAGTGAGTGGCCAACAGCAAAAACGCATGTTGTTTATTACTAAGAAACATTACGAAACGGCGTATAAATCAATCATCCGTTAAAATAATATCGGTTTAAAAAAAACGAAATTCCATGTTTATTACTGTTAAGCATGAAATTCTTGATTTTTTCTTGATATTTAATCAATGAATTGCTTCAACTGACTTGCAATGTGTGATAAATTCGTGGTAAGTAAATACAGATGGACGAAATTTTATAAAGTCAAAGTATTTACTCTTTTCAAAAACAATCATTTGCGAGTTGACTTTAAGTTGTTCTGAGTTGAAGATTCAAAATAAATTATACATTTCAATAATTTCTAAGTTCCAAAAAATGATTTATTTATTATATGCCCTTTTGTGATGTTCGTTCACATTTCATATTCATGAAATGGTGGACATGTCTCAAAAAAGGCTATTTGAGGAACTTTCTGGAACTTCGAGTCCATAGAAGGCTATTTGAGATCCAATTTGAAATTTTATACTGCGTGGATGCGATTGACATGTTACAGAACACGCTATTTGAGGAACTTCTTGGAACTTGAAGTTCACTGAAGGCTATTTGAGGAACTTCTTAGAACTTGAAGTTCACAGAAGGCTATTTGAGACCTAATTTGTAACTTTTATACTGTGTGGATGCGATTGACATGTCACAAAATAGGGTGATTGAGAAACTTTTTGGAACTTGAAGTTCACAGACGGCTATATGAGGAACTTCTTGGAACTTGAAGTTCACAGAAGGCTATTTGAGACCTAATTTGTAACTTTTATACTGTGTGGATGCGATTGGCATGTCATAAAAAAGACTATTTGAGGAACTTTTTGGAACTTCAAGTCCATAGAAGGCTATTTGAGGAACTTTTTGTAACTTTCATGCTCACATTCGAGAAAATTTGGTACCAATTCCCTTTGAAACCTTTGTTCAGCGAAATTCGAACTTTGGAGGAACGAGTTTAAATAGATATGACACTTTTGGTTGCTTGGGCGGTCACATTGCATAAAATCTAGATTTAGTCTATTCGGGTCTAACGGGATCCGTAAGTTCGTCAGAAAAATAGTCGATCAGTAAAACAGTAGGATGATGATGCGGTCGGTATTTAAAATTGCGTTTGGAGGGTGTAAAATATCAGCTAAATCGAATCTATTCTCAAACAGAAGGCCTAGAATTTTACCATTGGCGATTGCAAGCGAACACATCTGATACAACCCGCAGGCTATATTCGATTCGATGACAGAAAGCTCCTGTTCGGTGGAGGCGTTCACTGGTAAAAATCCATCTGCATCCTTATCGAAGGTCCAAAGCAAATTCAGTAGGTTGTAATCCTCACCTACGACGATTACATCATTACTACTAACCATATTTATCAGAAATTCGAGAGTAGACATGTGAGACGCATACATGTTTCGCTGTTTGGCCTAAAATAGGCACAACAGAAATAGACATTGCGACACCGATCTTTGACCCGCACAATAACTTGCCCTAGGTGATCACAGCCTGGTATCGCCACAGTGGCTACGTCTATACCATGTCGAACTGCAATTAACACACCTCCTCCACGTCTTAAATGGCTTGTATTGGCATTTCTGGACAATACCTGTGCGCAAGGGCCTGAAAGAGAAAGAAAATTTCCGAACTGACATTTCAGTGCCGCACTGACGTTTTGGTACCATTAATGCCATTAAATGCCATTGAAATCAAAGGGGAACTGACGTTCTGGTTCCAAAAAGCCGGTACGGTCCGTTTGTATGTGATTTGACAGTTACTTCAGCCCTTTGCCTGTGCGGGTGCGGGTGGAGCTGATTTGCCAATACGAGCAAGAATCGGTTTGGGTGCTTTGGAATTTCAGCGAAATATTTGAATAATTTCGGAGCAGCTTAAACAGGTCATTAGGTTGCCAGAGTTTTTTTTTTTTGAGTTGTGGAAATTATTTTATTCATTCGGACCAATCTACACAGCAAAAAATTTCTAAAAGTATACGGAATCTAAAACACGAGTAGTCTAATTTTTTACAAGTGTAAATCGAAGACGATGTAATTTTCAACTCCTTTTGATGTAATTTTAGTCTTTTTTCAAAAAGCGAATAGAAATAAATTGTTTTGCTATAATTTTATATTCCGTGATGTAAAAATCAAACTGTCGATGAATTTTATATCACAAACAGTGTAAAATTGTATGTTTGATTTAAAATTAAATGGAAATGTGCAACTTGTGTAGCGCGCGTCGGATAAAAAGTAAATAAGTAAGAAAATTATTCGAAAACGAGTCGTAGGCGTACACTCAGGCAAATTCTTATTATAATTTTCATAAGATGCATCTTATGAACCGTTTTTTAGAGTGTAAAATAATGTTTCATAAGAGTCTTATAAAATTCTTTCAATTTTCATACGATGCTCTTATGAAAAATAGAAGAAACGGCATTGTGAAAAAATAATGAACACATTCATTCATTGCATCAGTTTTTTTCATCATCTAACTGTACGAAGCAATCGCCAGTTCATGTTATTATAATTTCCATTCAATGTTAAATGTTATTGCTATCTCCAGAATGGTAAGTTCGATTTGATGTTTTTTGTGTAAACGTCTAATATATTAGTAAACTAAAATACATTATTTGTTTACTTTTCAGCAAGCTGATCGGCAAAAAACGAAAGGTCAAAGATTTAGATGCGGCAAAAAAAAACTTTGATGGAGCCGTCTCTTGATGCGCTGCTGATGGTGACCATTAGGGATTTAATTTTAAACAAATTTGGCAAACAATAAAGTGATTGTTTTAGCATGAAATATCTAGAATTTTTCTTATTAGAAAGTGATTTACTATTTCCACAAGAATCTCTTATGAAAAGCAACAACCTTTCATTGAAGTAGGCGTTCATCTTCAGAATTCATTCGCGTCATAAGACAATCTTATGAATTTCATTAATTTTTCTTATGGCGCCACTTCATAAGAGAATCTTATGGCATACATAATAGTATTTTTCTGAGTGTAGCTCTAGCATTTCCAGAATCCTTCAAAAGCTGGTAGGTTCATAATTATGTCATATTGAAAAAAGGATGCTGTTGAAATTAATCAGTTTTCTCTCCATTGCAGCATGATAAGATTTTTCGCAGCGGCAGTGATTTTTCGGAGAAATTTTCGTCAGGCGGAGGTAACGCTGACCGAAAAATGATGGTGTTCTGGGACGAATCGAGGATCCTGGTGACTGCCATCTGTATAACATCACCGTGCTGGGAATCATCGGATGAAACAAAAATTCCAGGCTGACGCTGTGCGTGATGGTGTATATCTTTTTAGGTTATTTTGGAAATATATGCGAAAATAAAATTTTAAAAGCAGCGTATTCATTCATAGACAACAGCAAAACCTGAATATTTAGCAAAGTTTCCTAATATTTACGATAATAAATTTTAAAATTTACATCCCCGTGTATTTTTACACGACGGCTTTCGTCGCCCGATTTCGTGCATTGTTTTCGATCTAAATTTACACGCCTCAAAAATTACATTCTTGAAAAAAATACATCGTGATAGAATTTTACATCAAAATCGATGTTCCGTTTTCGTGCATCGTTTTCGGTCTAAAATTACACGAATTTTTCTTGCTGTGTAGACGAATCCAGACTTCATACCAAAACATAAAAGAGGGAAGTGAAAGAAAAATAAAAAAATTTGCTGACGGAAAGGCTGGTAACCCTTCCTCAGTCTAGCAGAAAGCGCCACAAGGGACAACCAGCAGTGAATGAGATGGAAGATGAAAAACAAACGTCACTCTTTCACTTCTTTCCTTCATCTGAGCGGATCACCACGTTTGTTTTTTAGTAAATTTGCTAACATTTTTAAATTCGGGAAGTATATGAATATAATTTGTTAATCTATTATAGTACCTAACATCTACCACATAATTTCCTCGATATAGTGAAAAGTAGATAAGTGAATTGGTTAGAACAGAATCGATATCGGTGAGATTTAGTTGAAAGTTGTTAACGTACCTTAGTTCATTAGTTTGCTGAAATCGTTGTCATTCTAGTTCTCAAAAATCTACAATTTGTTATCCTACATTTCGCTACACTACAATTTGATAGCCTACAATCTAAACCGAAATTTGTAAGTAAACATAATCATTTAAAATAGTGATTATACCTAAAAATAAAACTATTTACAGTTGAGGCCTGTTCATATCGAACCTAACCTTGTATGAGTCGTGACTTGCTGGAAGAAATCGGTCCCACCAACAATCGTTCCCAACTTCTAAAGAGAAGCCGGACCAACTCCTAACTCTCCCAGAGCCGGAATTAACACTTCAAAAATTTCGTGGTACGATGGCAGAAGGAAACCAAAGTGAATCAGCAGCTGTTATCACCTTCAGCAAGGAGGATTTCAACTGCCAGGCATGTGATCGTCCGGATGATGCCGACTCCATGGTGTCATGCGATTCCTGTCGGTTGTGGTGGCATCAGATGTGTGCGCAGGGTACTTCCAGTGTAGAGTCGCGCCATTGGCTTTGTCCTGGATGCAGGCCTGCATCGTCTCGTATCATTTCCAATGTTGCTTCATCTAAAGTTCGTCGCGCGGATTTAAAACTAAAGCAACTGGAGGAAAAGCAAGCATTGGGAAAAAGTTGTTGGACGCGGAAAAAAAGAGTTGGACGCGGAAAAGCGCTCCCTGGATGAAAAACAAAAAAAAATCAACTGGAACAATTGGAGCTTGAATCTCAAGAAGGCAGTGTACGCAGTCACGTCAGTCTGTCGGTTGTGAAACAAAAAACAGCTTACTGGGATGAAAATCTTCCGGCAGCTTCTGGAGAGGTGGGAAATCTTAACCTGGTAGAACAACCAACATCATTTTTGCCTGGAAAGGAGCTCCTCTGTCTTCCGGATTTCTCCACTCTACAACGCATCGTTTTTAAAGGCATGAAATTAGCGAAACCTGCTTCGAAATCGCTGCCACCGCCGTTCCATTGGTCGAATGAGTATGCTGATCCGATTCCTGTTGGGAAAACCGGTGCCTATCCAAAAAGCGACGCTCTCAAACAACCGCCGAAACCGTTTCCCGTGGAACAACGGGTGTCGAGGCAAACGATGGTACCACCCCCCGAGTCGTGTCTTCCCCGGTCACTGCCCATTCCCCTTGCAGTGGTCCCCGATCCGCTGCCAGCCCCTCCCACGGCGGTCTCTTCGGCAGCCCATGGTAGGAATACTGTGATCCAAGGTAATCAAAAGCAGTCACGCCCAGGTAAGCCCGAACCATCTGAAAATATTAATGGATATGAGCCCCTAGATTCCTTAATGGATCAATTGGGACTTAGTCCCACAAAAAATGCCCAAATTATGAATAGTCTGCCCAGATATACAACAACGTCCTCTCAAATGGCAGCTTGCAAAGTTATGTCTCGAGATTTGCCCAACTTTTCGGGCGATCCAGCTGATTGGCCAGCTTTTATAAACTTTTTACAAGCTCTACGATTGCTTGTGGATATAGGCCTACTGAAAACTTATTCCGACTCCAACGTTGCTTGAGAGGCGCTGCTTCTTTCGGACGAAAACTTGGGAGATTTTAATGAATTCATATCTCGTCTAGCCCGTTTCGCGAGTCGGGTAACTTTATATAATGGTAGTATTGAATTCTATAGCTATTTCCAGAACCGTAATCTACACTGCAAGACAAGCGGAGGGTATCAGGAAATGGATGTTACAGCTGGAGTACTATAAGGATCGATGCTGGGTCCGATTCTGTGGAATATAACGTATGATGAGTTGCTGGCAGTGAGCCTGCTAGAGAGATTGAAGTTGATTGGTTTAGCAGACGACGTCGTGCTACTAGCCTCGACAAAAATCGTCCAGCTATGAGCTTCAGAGGCTGTAGAAGCAGTGGAGAGCTGGGTGTCAAAAAGAGTGTCTTCAAAAACAATTTTTGCCGTTAATTCGATCACACGACCATCCCGTAATGTTTTGGCCAGCTGTCAAGCAAAGCAAAGTCGTTCAAGAATGGTATGCAGAAAGAGGCATCCAGTTTGTTCCGAAAAACCTTAACCCACCCAACTGCCCCTAGTTCCGCCCTTTTGAGAAATACTGGGCAATCATGAAGAGGAGACTCACGGCAAAGGGAAAGGTTGTCAAAGACATCAATCAGATGAAGACCTGGTGGAATAAGATAGCTCAAACGATGGACGAAGAAGGTGTGCGCCGCAAAATAAGCCGTGTTACAGGAAAAGTTTCAGAATTTCTTCGAAACCGTGACGAACAATTTTATCCGTATTTTTTCTCAAAAATATGAAGAAAACGCTAGATTTGTAAAAAAGGTCTTGAATTCAATAATAAATAACTGAAATACAGGCAATTGTTTTTGTTCCAATTCTATCTGAAGCTCGCTTTACCATGGTCCCACCCAGATAAGCTCTGAGGAGCCACGGTAACTCGCCGTGCCTTGGTTCCAATTCGTATGATTCTTACTTCAAATTTTCCACCTTAACTATTAAAATAAGGTGGTTTAAAGCCTATTCCACACAAGGCAACTGCGATTTTGGCTATGAGACAAACTTTGATGTCTGTTGTTGTTGGAAACCTGAGACGGTCTCAGTGTCTCCCGAAGAAAATGGGAGACGCTGAGACCGTCTCGAGACGAACCGTCTCGAGACGAACCGTCTCCTAGTGTGGGCTAGGCTTAAAACAACGATTACGGAGTTGGACAGATAGATTTGCCAAGATCAACCAATCCTTGTATGATGACATCTTCGTCAAGAATCACTCGTTAAGTACCGAACGTGTGCCTTGACAGACGAGAGTCCAGGATAAGCGGCACACGATCAGCACACGGTGGGCAAAAGTGTGAACTTCAAGTCATCACGAAGAGAGCAAACTAGGAAGACGCGTTGACTAGTCGTGGGTATACAATTTAAAAAGATGTCAGACAAATATCTTTCTGCAGATGTCGTTCACATCTCTTCAGCGTGTATGTTCAATCCATCTCTACTAACGTTTCCAATACTCGATCTCCGATCTTGAGATCCAGTTGCTCCTCCAAGTTAACCAAGTAACCCTTTAAAAATATCTTTTAATAGTTATTTACTGATCTCAGATTTTGATATTTCTTCTCGTTACGAATAAACCATTATTAAATTTGGAAAAAGCTGCATTACGACAACCCTTCCGAGATTCTTCCAAGACTTGCTCGCTAGTCGATTGTAGTGTTCTTCAAAAAGGCATCCAATGCTTCGACGATTACTAGCCGACATTCCTGGAATCGAACCAACGTTGAGGCACTGTTCAAGCCTATTTTACAGCCCGTCAGTTATTGAGTTATATTTGTGACAAAAGTGTTTAAATCCGTCAAATAAAGTATTCGGCGTTCAAGTCGGTGTTTTAAGCAAAGCAAATTATCAAAAGCAAATAGGTAATAAAACAGTTTTTTTTTTATTTTTATTTCACATTGAAGTTTTTTTATTGATCTTCCTTTAATTTGTTGATGAACCCCACCACAGCCAAACTTTCCATAGTTTCGATCTTGTATATTTTTCGTACTTCTACATGGTTGTAAAGCATGTTGCTATGCTATATGTTGCAAATGCATTCTCTCGCAAGCGGGGGGGTAGTTGATCATTTTAAATTTTGTCTATTTATTTGGACTTCATTACTCGTATTTATGTTTTAACCTTCTCTTTATACTGTGGTTTTACACAGTTTTCCAAAGTCAGATTTTATTTTCCTAGCAATGTGCCACATTTAAAGCATTGACGAATGTTTCCAGATACATAGTACTTTTCTTGTTTGTTTTTGTTTATCAGATATCTAACATTTTTTAAACCATTTTATGAATCTAAATGCCTATATATTTTGTTTCTGTTTTAAGTCTCTTTTGTCTTAAGTATCCTTAATTGCTTGTTGCAGTTTAGAGATTTTTTAAAAATAAGTTTGTTAAGAATATTAATTGTTTCGTGCATGGCAGCATTTGCATAATCGGAGGTTTTTTGTCGCAGGAAGAAGTTTCTTTTTGTTCCGAAGTTTGTTTTTGTGATCCGATAAGTTTTTTTTGAGTGAACCGCATACCTATTACAAAATGTGTACACACTTTACATAACTAAGTACTAAAATTCTCAAAATTAAGTAACATTAATATGATGATTTATAGCAGCTGATGTCGTAAAGGTAATAAAATCTCTTAAAAACAAATAATCTGATATCGATTTTGTCGTTTTGGAGCATGGGTGTCAGCTATTTTCCCATGCTTGGTTCAAGAAATGTCCTCCTCTAATGAGTTCGGAGGGCAATGATTTACTCGTCTTGTGGGGTGTACGTTTTTGATTCTTTAGTATTGAGTGGTGTCGCTTCGGCCTCGCCGTTTTCTACCGCACTATTGTTTTGTTTGTCTCCCTTGTTCCACGGTTGTTCCTCTCCCGAACCCAGGAAGCTGTAGCCGAGGATCTCGATTATGTAAAGAGCAATCGTCACGAAGAAGATAATGCGCCAGGCACCAATAGTTTGCTGTAAGATAGAAAGTAAAATGATAAAATTGACTTACTAGTCCTATCGTTTTTGATCTTACATTTCCATGAGTAATTTGGCCGACGAAAATTGGAACGGTGATTCCGGGCAGAGTAGCAGCGGTGTTGGTGATGGCCATCAAGGTACCGGCATAGTTCGGAGCAATATCAATGTGGTTTGACAGGAATCCGCAGAACATTCCACCAATGGATGTGATGCCGATGGTCATCAGAGCCACCGCAACACCTCGTTGACATCCGATGTAGCACAAGGCCAACAGGCAACACATAGGGATGACGGATGCGATCAAAGTAGCGGTCTTACGAGCGATGGTTGTATTGATCTTTCCCCGAGCACGAAGGGCATCCAGAGTTTTACTGAGAGCCATACTGAAGAACCACATGGTCAAGAACGGAATGGCGGTGACGACGGCATTTTCTTTGATGTTGAACTGCAAAACTTGCTTCATGTAGAACGGCAATTCAATGAGCAACATGTACCAGCCCCAGTTGTTGCAGACATGAGCGATCAAGATTCCGTAAAATGGTGCCGAGGTAAAGACCTTCTTCCATGGAATGGCTGGTTTTGGACCACTGTGTCCACCTTCTGAACCGAGCGATGAAGTAATGAAGGTACGTTCCTCTTGGCTCATCAAAGCTTGTTTGTTTGGAGTATCTTGAATCAACCAAACCCACAACAGCAACCAGAGACAGCTTAGTCCACCCATTACGTAGAATACTGACTCCCATCCCAAGGTTCCAGCCAACACACCAGCCATCAACATAGAGATAACCGTTCCCAGAGCAGTGCCAGCATAAACTATAGCCGACATAACAGATCGTTCATTTGGTGGAGCCCACGAGGCTAACATCACGTGCATCGACGGGAAAGTGACACCTCCTCCGATACCTTCGCCGATACGCATCGCAATGACGGCTCCGTAGTGCAGGTTCGCCGAAATGGGAGTCAGCAGGGTGCACAGGACGTTGATGAACACCGAGAAGAACATGACCCATTTGGCGGAAACGCTTTCCGCGATACGTGCCCCCGGAATCTGGGACACGAAGTATCCCCAGAAGTAGCAACTGAGGATGGCTCCCTGCAGCGGTTCACTCCAGGCGAAGGGTCCGTCCTGTGGATAGAAATAAAAGAGAATTTGTTACTTATCTTGAAACATTATGAATTGTAAAAGTATGATTCTAGAAGTTTTAGATAACATTGTAATAGTATACTTAATTTGATGAGTTCTTGTTTTGTTACGCTTAAATACTTCCTACGAAATTCACTTGGAAAGGGGTCACTATTTGCTCTGAAATCAGACGTCATGGAGAAATTAATAGATGTCTAACTAACTAACTACCATCTTCCATATCGAGTGATGAAATACGCCAGTTAAGAAAAACACCCCTTGAAGTTTACCCCCTTTTCCCTAACATCCAGCTAGGAAATTGCGTCTTGTAGATTTTTGCACCAAGACAGTAGCTTTGAACGAATCCCTGTAATTACCATTTCTAAGTTGAAGAACTTTCTTTCTTTTGAATCAAAATTAGCATCACCAATCTAGATGTGCTGTGACTTGCAGTGGTTCATCTTGGATATTTCCTAAGCCATATTTAAAGTTTATAACTGGCTATTACTTGTAAAATGGCGTGGAATAAAAACTCGCGTAGTTTAGTTGAAGTAGAAATTTAGAATAGAATTTATTTGCTGCTGAGCACGTTTTTATACCCAACAGAAAAACATATTGCTTAAATATCCGGACACCATATCGAAACGATATGGAAGGTAGAGTGCATTGGGCAGTTACGTTCTTAAAATGTCGTCTAGATAAAGCGGGTTCGTCTATACACCTCCTATGGAACATTCCACATCACAATGGCTAAACTTTTTATTCACTAGTAATAAACTGTACTTTCGATGGAGACAAACTACATCCTTTCCCCAAATGAATCGTACCGGTTACTCAACTTGTACCTTCACTCCCTTGAAATAGTCCATTCAAAAGCAGTTTAGAGCTAGTAAATAGAAAATTTGGATCAAGTTGTGATGCGCGATAGTTCGCTACAAACGGGCTGTGCCACGCTACATAGGATGTAAAAATACAGCATACAACAGAAAAACATATTGCTTAAATACAGTTTGTTTACCTTGACAACGGATTAAAAGGTTACTATAATTTATCATAAACTCAACACTCCTCCTTAACCTATGATTACAATCAACTTTTTGAAATCTTGATGCTTTATCCGAGCCAAGGGTTTCGTTAATCCATCTGCTGGTTGCTGGCTCGTGGGGATGTAGTAGATGTTGATGTCTCCTTTTTCAACGACGTCCTTAACGAAATGATAACGGATGGAAATGTGTTTGGACCGTGGGTCTTCGTGCTTCGCGGTGCAGATTACAGACTGATTGTCACACCACAATGTATCCACCTTCTTCCCTTGGGCTTCTTCCAAAACCTGCTGCCACCAGATTCCCTCCTGGGTCGCTTGGGAAAGGGCCATAAACTCAGCTTCGCATGATGACAATGCCACACTCGGTTGCCGCGTGACCTTCCAGGATATCGCTCCTTCCATCTTCTGGAATATGTATCCGGTAGAAGATTTCCGAGTATCTGGATCTCCTCCCCTATCGGCATCCGCATAGCCGAGAGTTGGGATCTTCGTTTTTTGAGTAAACCAGTTGAGCTTCTTTGGTGCCACGGAGATACCACGTTATGCGTTTGCAAGAGCAGCGTTTGCAGAGCAGCAAGCTTCATGCTTCCATCGTACGAAGTGTACACTGCCTTGGACTCGTGCATGTCGAACCGTTTCAGTACGCCTTCGATGTACTGCTGCTGATCGAGGTAAAGCTTGCCATCCTGACGATCCCGTTTGATACGCAGTCCCAAGCAAAACTGCGCTGCTCCTAGGTCCTTCATTTTGAACTGGTTGTTCAAAAATGACTTCAGTCTCTTCTTCAATTTTTGATCGTTGCTGAATATCAAGAAGTTGTCGACGTAAATTGTCAAATTGTCATATACGACATCCTCGCCTCATGGATAATGTAGTACATACAAGGATCCAGCTTCGAACGTATAAAGCTTCGTCCAGCTGGCTGTTCCATAACCTGATGGATTGTTTCAGGCCATATAACGCACGCTTCAGTCTGCACACCTTTGAAGAACTATCGTTGAACCCTTCCGGTTGTTCCATGTAGATGTCCTCCGAAAGCTCTCCTTGTAAGAACATTGTTACTGCGTCCATCTGGGCGGATGAGCGCCCAGGTTTCGTTTTCGGCAAGCGCTTTCATTTCTTCCTGTGTGGCCATCTTCCAGCTATGGTGATTCGAACTCCCCATAGCGTCGGTGTAGCTCGTTGGATCGGCCTCGTCGCCAAACTGTAAGGAACCAGGACCAGTAACAGGATTAAAACAGATGAAGTCTTTATAATTGCCTGGAAAAACGCGCTCCCTACCGCTGTGCCTCGACCCTTGCTGCTCATCAGTTGGTCTTGTTTTTAGTTGCGGTGGGAGCGCCTCGTCAGGCTTCACCGTTAGGCTCCTTCACAATCGATTCAGCTTCTGGGTGAACATCCGGTATGGCTTCAACATTTTGTTCACTCTGCAGAACAACGCTTTGATGATCTACTCCTGGATTGACCATGTTCGGCTGCCTTGGAGTCATACTGTAGAACAATTCCGTTAGTTCTACCGTAGTTCCTCTGGAATTTTAGCCGGTTTCCCTTTGTTAATCCGCCATAGCCCATTTGTCTCGGATCCAGATGCAATTATGTCACCATCTTCATCCAGGATCTCCCAACGACTGCTCGGAACACTACTTGCAACCCTTTGTTGCAGATTTTGCTGATAGACTGTAGGTTGGTTGCTATATCGGGAACTAGAAGAACATCGCGTACTTCGATGGGACCTTCTTCAACCTGGTCATGTGGGAACTGGCCACCAAATCAAAAAATCACTCGTATAATCCTCTCGCCATCATCACCGCGAATAATGCCTTGCCTTTCTTCGATCTTTCTGGATTCAAAGAACCTTGTTATTCGGGACAATTGGCTGCGTAATGGCCAGGTTGATTGCAGTTGAACAAACGCTCTGTCTTCTAGCACCATCAGACCGAGAAACACCCTTCGCATGCCGAAACTTTTGCTTCGTGTGCAGGGTACCTTCATCACCAGAGTTTGTCAATGGCCACATAACGTTTTGAAGAATCTTCGTTTTGATGGCATCGGACGCCAACTTCATTCGCGACGCTTGAATGCCCATTATCATTAGGGCATAGTAAGCCGGAAGACCCTTCAGCAGCAAAGATGCCAGCCACTGATCGTTAACCTGGAAACCGATTTCACACAGGCTGTCGGTTGTCCTGACCATCTCATCGACCAATGCAGTGGTCACTGGTCAATAACGCTGTACGACGTAGGAGTCCACGACATCAAGCCGGTTACGAACGAAGACATGGTGGTCATTGAGTGGTGAAGGTATTTACATATAAGAACAACAGATCCTAATTACAGAGCGCACTTTGGCTGATGGTCCTGCAAGTGTTCTATACCTAAATGAACATCTTAGCAGATGCAGCTTCAGCTTTTGTCATTGTGTGCATGATTACATAATTCCGGTGGAAGACGAGAAATGTAATGAGGCAAGGGTTTTTTTTTTGGTATTTCTCCATTGTCATCTTTCTCCTTTTCTCTATCGCCAGCTTCAGACTGGTACGGGAGACCCCGAGACGTGTGCCGGTTAGGTAACACTTTCATAGTAACTCACGCCCGTCACAGCATCCACTATCCCGGGGACTTCGAGACGTTTGTTAATTAGGTAACGCTTTCAAAGTAACTCGCGCCCGTCACAACATCCACTCCCGCAGGAGGCCAAGGCATGGCCGATTCAGAAACTACCAAGCTAGAATTCCGTCACGACCACCCCGAATGGTATCTCCGCTTCCTTTTGCTTGCTACAGGAAAGATCGTAGCTGAGTACGTGAGACCTTTTAAGTCCCACCACACCTATGAGTCCAGATTAGGGTTATACCGTGCCCTAAGATAGCGTTGCTTTTGAATTGTAGCGTCATACGAGGCCCAAGACCTTCCGTTAGCTTGTCAAATTTGGTTGACTATCTCGCTCTCTCCGTTCATCATCTTTCCTGATTCTTATTAAATCGCGCATGATTTGCGAGATTTCGTCGACTATAGCACGCCACAAAGCACGCCACTATAGCACGCCAGACAAAGATAGCATGTTCTGCCGATTCGTCCGTATCTACGCATTCCGGGCAATAAGGCAAGCTGATAAGCTTAAACCGATAAAGGTATTGCTTAAAGCACCCATGACCCGAAAGGAACTGCTTCAGGTAGAAGTTGACCTCTCCATACTTCCGATTTACCCAGTCTGAAAGTCTCGGGATTAGCCTATGCGTCCATCTTGCGTTGTTCGATGCGCCCCATTGTCCCTGCCACTTGAGCATTGACGCTGCACGTTGAATTTTACGCACTTCTATAACAGCTCTTGCATTGTAACACTCCATATCTTCCGCCAGAGTTATATCGATGGGAAACATGCCCGCGGTGACAAAATCTGCATCTGCTGATATGGTACTGTATGCACAGGAAACGCGCATGGCTATGCGTAATTTGGATCTGTTGCGCTCTACCTCTATCGTGGAGCTCCAGGCCGCTCCACCGTATCGTAGTTTGGACAGTGCTACGCTCGCAAGGAGACGTCTCTTGATACTCTTCGGACCATGGCAGTTCGGCATAATCCAGGCCAATGAATCGATGACTTTCGATGCACAGTATTTGACATGTGCACCAAAACTTAAGCGATTGTCGACCATTACTCCAAGGTATTTCAGCTGCTGTTTCGAAGATGTCATGTGCCCTCCAACAGTAATCTCCATATGCGGCACAACTCTCTTATTGGTCTCGAGCAGAACTTCTGTTTTATGGTGAGCTATCTGAAGCTTAACTCCCTCCATCCAGATGCCAACCCTTTCTACGGACACCGTTGCAAGGTCTTCTACCTCCTCGATTGTTTTGCCGGTGATCATGAGCACGATATCGTCAGCAAATCCAACTATCTGCACGCCTGCTGGTAGTTTCATCGTTAACACCTCATTGTACATGACATTCCAAAGCACAATTCCGAGTATGGAACCCTGTGGAACACCCGCTGTTAAGGCAGTAGATTGTTATCCCGTTTCGGTTTCGTACGAAAGAACTCGATTTTCGAAGAAGCTTCCTCGAGTCTTGACGTACGAAACCGAAACTGGGTTACGATCTACTACCCTAACAGCGGGTGTTCCACATGAGGCAAGAGTATGTAGAGACGTTTGACGGACTTTATCAATTGGCTGATTTTAAGGCTTTTGGATTAAGTAAATCGAACGTTTAAGACATTTTCAAGCTAAAAACTCTACGGGAATGATTGATGTAAAGAACACCAGTAACTTTGAAATAAGAGAGTTTGTGATTTATTGTTAAACGAGCTTGTAGACGAGACAATTTATTTATTTACATCAGGCATGTCAAACTCGTTCAGGTGTGCGGGCCGCATTAAAAATTTTCTATGACGTAGAGGGCCGCAGCCAAAATCAGTTAAATCGGTACATTCAGTTTTAGTTTTTTTGCTATAATATTTTATATAAAAATCATTGGTGTTTTTTTTTGTGACAATTTAAGACGGGGCTACGCGGGCCGAATGCGGCCCGCGAACCCCCTGTTTGACATGCCTGATTTACATAGTATTCTGTCTCACGACATAACTTGACGAACATAATTCCTAAAATTCACTCGGTCCATGGCAACCGTTCTCCGATTTCTCGGACACCCCACGTTCGCCAGATCACGCTCCACTTGGTCTAACCACCTCGCTCGTTGCGCCCCCGCTCGTCTTGTTTCTACCGGATTCGTAGCGAACACCTGTTTTGCAGGACAGTCGTTCAAGAAGTCGGACAAGACAAGCCTGGACAAACTCCCTAGCCGATTTTAGGGAAAGAGCCGCTGCCAATGGAGATATCCGATTACGTTATGACATTTCTGACTAATGCTAGAATGATGCTAAAAGACCGAGCAGGTCAGTTATTGATCGATCGAACAGATCAGCTCAAACGATGGACTGAGTACTTTGAACAACTCTTCCAAGTCACGAATAGCGATGGCCAACAGAACCCGCAGCTCGAAGAGCCAACAATAAGTAAGCGTCCTCGCTGGCTGAAATAGAAGCGGCAATGAAAAACATGGAATCCAACAAAGCACCTGGGATCGATTGCATCCCTGCTGAAATGCTGTTGCATATATTGCGGTGACGACGCGAAAACTGCAAGTATTTGTAAACCGCTGCCTGCAAAATATCATCCGCGCTTGGTGGCCTGGCAACTGGATCTTGGATTCGGGAACGTAAGTGGAGATGGATTGGGCACACGTTGCGAAAAGATGAGAACGAGATTTGCGGAGAGGAGCTTGAATGGAATCCAGAAGGACATCGAAGAAGAGGCAGACCCAGAAACTCGTGGCGGCGAAGCCTAGCCGTCGAAATACGAACTGTCGACGCGAGTCTTGACTGGGACCAAGTGAAGACGCTGGCTCCGGTTCGTCAACAGTGTTTTTATTTAAAAAATGCACGTAATTTTTCATTATAATTCTTATTTTATTTTGTAGATTTCGATAAACGTATGTGGTATACCTATTCAAATATATCAAATGACCCCTAACACTTTTTCCGCCAAAACTTTCTTGTTTCTCAGCCGATTTTTACAAAATTTCGAGTTTTGGAAAGCTTATAGCGTGACACAAATATAATTATCAGACAATATTCAGCTACAATAATTTATTTTAAAGTTATTCAAAGTCTAAGACAAAAAAAATCGAAAAACATGCTTTGAGAAAAAAGCTGAAAGTCAGTCAGTGCTCGAAAAAAAAATTACTTAGTTCATGAATTGATGCTAGAATCCACATTTAGCCCATACGAATTTTTTTTTAATTTATTAAGATCATGGCCACAAAAATCATAATAAAGTGATGTAAAAAACGTAATTTTTAATGAATCAATCGCCAATGCTGTTCCAGTAACAATAGAAATGTTTTGAAAAGTGAAATAGTAAGTTGACGTTATTTGTGATAGGTATTTGGTATTTTTAGATTCATAAAACACGAAACACAGAAATTTTTGACGACTATTTAAACTTACTTCTAGCCTTTTTCCAAAAGCATGTTTTTCGTATTTCAGTCTAAGAATGAATAATTTTAAAATAAAAAATTGTAGCTGAATATTGTCTGAGAATCATTTTTGAGTCACGTTACAAGTTTCCGAAACTATAAATTTTGTAAAAATCGGCTGAGAAACAAGATAGTTTTAGCGGAAAAAGTCTTAGGGGTCATTTGACCCCCGGTGGTATAAAAAGGTATATACAAAGTGTCGGTATGTTTTGTGTTAAATTTGTTAATAACAACGGCTGATAAAGATTAATAATAGTTAAAAAATTACGGATATCAGTGCTAAGTTGTCTGTTTGGCCGTTAGCGGTGTTTCCATTTATTTACTGAAAAAAAATGATCATTTCCAATCTGCATACACTCGGATCATTACATAGAATCAACAAACGTCCTATTTGCACACCTATTTCCATTTTCAACTCACTCAATTTTTCTTCAAGTCCTCATTTATTTTCCCACTGTCAATTAGTTTGCAATTTCGAATCAATCATCAGTTCGCTGATCACTGCTGCAAATCCACTTGACCGATCAAAACTCGATTAATTAAGATCTACATGGCGGGCAGCGAAACATTTGCTGCATCAAATTGATCGAACGCATTTGCCCGTTCACAACTTTGAGAACTGCAAAATTGCAATTGAAAAGTTGGGTATCCCCAATCAAGCACATGATGAGGCCCCATTCAAGAAGTAATCTTTTAGAACCAGCATCCTACAGTTCAGATGTGTCGAACGAAAGTGAAACCAATTGAATGGAACCGGGAAGCAGTTTCGCCAATTGATTGACACGGGAATTTTCGTTTTTTTTTGCGAACAGATGATGCCAAAAATTCTTGGGTTCACCAACCGGTTTATTCTTGGAGCATTCTTCATCATTAGTGTTAATTGAAATATGATCGAATGAGTTGGTTATTGCCATTCAGAGTGATTCCGTGAACAGTTGATATGTGGAAAGTTCCCAAATATCCATGGCGCATACCAGTTCCTATCAATTCTAAACTCGGTTACCGAATCGCGGAGGCGCTGATATGGTTTTTTCTTCCTATCAAAATGATTGGGTGCTATAAATCAATATCTGCTTGTTGAGAGCGAACAATTCGGTCAGTAATGGACGGCAGCTGATTAGGAACCACATCGTTGGCAAAATTGAAAACGTATCGTATTAAAGGGTAATTTGTCCGGATTTTTGTCTCAGATTCTGAGCTAGCTAGTAATTTAGTAAATGGTTGATGGCATAAGAAGTTTATTCGAAAAAAAAATACAACACTTTTTTTTGTGAATAACTTTTGAATGCATGCATGGAAATAGATTAAGTTTTAAGTGAAGCTTCCTATTAAGGTAATGTGTACATGTACAAAATTTGGTGACAATCTATCAAGTTCAGACAAAATCCAGAAAAGTCCCAGTGGGAGACCCAAAAACAGCTGGAAATCAACTATTCGACCAAAGTTTACATGAGAAATCGTTTAAGAAGTCCTAGAGGACCCAATAGTGAGCTTAAATTTGAAAAAAGAGAAGATTGTTGATTCCATGATGTGAAAGGATTGTGAGAAGTCTTTTTCTGACTGGTTCGTCTAGCTGACTTATAAATAAGCCTGAATTAATTTCTGCAAGATAGAAAAGCTGCCCATTGGTAAAATAAACAAAATACGGTGGTCAAATCGTGCCCAAAATATTTGGACTGTTCGTGAGGAGTCTCGCCTGTATTTTTGGGAGATGAACAAGGAGATAAAATTGAAAAATTTAGTTCTAGTACTTGAGGCGGCAAACGATCTGTGGTAACTGCAAATTACTCAGTCTTTTATAACGATTGATTCGATGAATAGCTAAAAATACATAGAAGACTGCCTCCAAATGCGACATCTTTCCCTGTATAGTACTTCAATAGGTCCAACAAAGTATATGCGCTGTTTAAATTGTATTTGAAATCGTGCCATTACGCAAAAACGGTGGTGGAGTGATAAAAAGTCAAATATTTTGGCTAAATTTGTTATAACTTCGACCAAATTTATTTTTTTTTTCCTTTGTTAAAGCAATTTAATCCATTTAGGTTCTTCCTCGGGTATGCATTATAGATGGCGCACGTATTGCCCAAAAATTTAAGTCGAAAAATATCTTCATGGGAAAACCACTATAAAGTGGTAAAGATTTTCCAAATTTTTGAAAATCAGTCAATAATAATGTACGTCAATATCTGGTGAAAAAAAACGTTAATTTTGAGACAGTGAATGGAAGGGAGAGGATGCAGTTCCAAATGAATCTTGAATTTTTGCTGCACACTGTTCCTCCTCCTCTTCCTGGATAATTGATTGAACAAAATCAGAGGTATTTTGAAAAAAATGAAATTAAAGAAAAATAGTGAAAATTTTTAAAAATTTTCTCAATATAGTAATTTTGATATCGTTTTATACAACTCATAAACTCATTTCATAAAACAATCTGTAGTAGTAATTTTTATATCCTTTTATACAACTCATACATCATTTCATAAAACAATTTGCGAATCTATAGGAATATGCACTGCGAAAATATGTTGATAAAAAAAATTTCATAATTTGTTAATCTGGTAGTTTAAAGTTTTCACTTTTTGAACTCTTTAAAGAATCTCTCGTTATAATTTTTTTCACACATAAAAATAATGCACACATTTTCGAAGAAAAAAATGCAGAGAAAAATAATCTACAAGTTAACTAAATCACTTTTCCTAAGCTTTTTTCTCATTTTGTAACTATAGGGGAGAGTGGGGATACTTGATCCCCTTTTCTTATTTTCACCATATCTTTTTGGAAAAATTCAGCAACTCGCCGTCTTTGACATTTTCTGACAGCTTGTAATTTCAAGTTTCTATGCTCCAAAAATTAGAACGATACTTGAACCCGTTGATAAACTAGAAGCATTTTCGTGGGAGTAAAAAAATTGCGATTTTTCTGAAGTTAGGGGAGACTTGATCCCCTACTGAAGGAGACTTGATCTTTTATTCAGGAAGCCCTAATCCTTGTATAAAAATCGAACAAAACCCCAAGATAGAATGTTAATTGACTATGGTCATGTTTGTTCTCATTTCACAATTTATAGTAGACATAAGAAGAAAATTCTATAACTTTGTCTCAACGCTAATAACATTGCATACTTAAAGGCGCTATTTATTAAAATCAAGAAAAAAATAATTATTTTTGCTCTTTTCTTCAGACAAATGTTTGATATTTACTAGTTTTTGGATAAATATTAGTAATTTCGTAATCAGCAATCATAACGATCAATTCAGAAGAAGAATATGCCGTTTGGAAGGGGGATCAATTGTACCCAACTCTAGGGGATCAATTGTACCCATAATCAACATTTTAGAAAACTTTTTCTGAAAAAAGTTGAGATTTTTCCATTACTTTGAAAATATGGCATTATGAAGCTCATTTTACGCTCGAACGATTGATACATTGGAACAAATATTATTTTCATAATTTTCCCATGTAAGGAATATTTTAAAGTGATGAAAAAAGATCTTCAAGTTACATTTTGTGAAAACAAAGTTCAATTACTCAAACAATAATTTTGTTAAATTTTTTTAAACTACAAGCATTGTTATTTTGATCACTTTGGCACATTTTTCTAGAACATTTGATCTTTGTAAGACATTCCAGTTTCGAGATATAGCTAAGGAATCAAGTATCCCCAGGGATCAAGTATCCTCATTCTCCCCTACGTTTAAAAAACCATAAATTTAAGAAAAGTGTTTGTTTTCAATTGCTATTAAATTAAAAATGATTGTCAAACACTTCTACATTTTCCATTCATACATTCATAAAAATGTGAAAAATCGTATTTTATAAGTACACATCACTTCTAATTTTTGTATGATTTTTAAATATAGTAAAAAATATCAAATAAAGAGTTAACTTATGATAATTGAAACTATTCTTTAATGAAGAGTCTTACACGATTGCAATTGAAATAATACAACTTCCAGATTCTGAGTGAAATTTCTACCTTAAATCTCATCCTGGATTTCTAGTTGAAATTTAATTTATTATTGTGTGGATGAGCTAGAAGCAGTATCGGCGATATTATTGGGGTGAATCTTGAAATCCCGCCTTGTTGGTAAAAAAATGTAAAAAGATCTTCATAATTTTCAACTTCAGCGTTTGTCTGGATTCTGACTCAGACTCTGGAAGCTGAGAAAATATTCGACTGATAACGGGATACTTTCAATACATCAGAGAAAATTTTAAACATAGGCAAATTTTTGGTGCCTATGGTTTAAAAACTTATTTCTGAGGATTTTTGCAACCTGAATTCAATTTTTTTTTTCAGATTGTGTCTATCAACTCTGGTTTTTAGAATATGGCGTTTAGAAGTTTTAAAGTTAATCAGTTTAGAGTGAAATCAATCACTGATAACTGATAAAGAAGCTTACCTCCGGGAAAAATATGATTTTGAATCTATCAATTTCATTCATTCAACGATACAGAGTATAGGGAAGAATTTCACAAAGTGGTTAATTCCCGAAAAAAATTATACAGATTTTGCTTAGATAATCTTCTTTCAGAGATAAAATGCTCTAGAAAAATTAATTTTACAATTTCTAGAAAATTGAATAGCCGAATGAAATTCAGCCGCCGGTCGTGGCCTAGAGGATAGCGTTCCAGTCTTCTAAGCCAGAGTCCATGAGATCGAATCCCGATCACGGCACATATAGTACTCTTTCTGTGGTCTGGTGGTTTTAGCATTTGTTAGATGCTAGCCATAATATCCTTGAAAGATGTACGCCTTAGAGTTAAGTAAATTAGATCTCTTCAAAGAAACATGAAGTTTCACTGAGATCCTATATGTGTGTGTTCGAATAGATATCATTATTACTATTTCTGACATAAAGGGCATGTGATATATGTAGCTCAGTTGGCAAGTCTGTTGTCTCCTGAGCCGATGTCGGCGAGTGAGATTAAATCAGTTAACTATTTGATACTGGAAATTTTAATCTATTTACTAAGACTGCAAGGAGTTTTGACTTAAGCTTTTGAAAATATCTGAGGTTCATTTTGGTTCACCATAGTTTCGAAAATTCCCGTAAAGGGGAAAAAATAACAAAATTATAACTTTTATAACTTTTATTCAGAAGTAAAATTTTCTCAAGTTTTAGGGAAAATAACGATTAATTTAAACCGTTATTTTCTAAACCTTTGTAATATTTTACACTTTTGCCAAAAAAGCGCACATTTTTTTGTTGAATATTTACTTTTTTTTAAAGGGTGTACGGAAAACAATAGCTGATAGAAAAAAAAATATTTGGAATCAGAGCCCCCAAATAATTCAAATTCAGTTTTCAAATTTATTTATTTACAATTGATATTGAATTCTGGAGATGAATTTAAACATACATAAAGTGATGTGCGAAAAAATAGCAGTGCTACTAATTTCTACATTAAAATGCTTTGAACTCATGTAAATTAAATTAATTCTTAAAATTGTAAATGGATGTGTGCAACAAAAAAAAAGACGAATATTATAAAATTGATTTTTGAATGGTTGTGCATTGGGGAAAAATATATTTTTTTTTTGCTGTTCGAAATGATAGCAACGCAAAATAAAATAAAAAAATAGCCGTGTTATATTATATATACATTTGTTTTTTTTTTGTTATATGAATTGTTGAAATAAGCATTGACATAAAATTTTGAAAAATTCATCAAGACATGCAACGTAGTTTAAAATCCAGTATAAAATTTTCTTTTTTTCAAAATCTTGGTGTTGTGCAACATCTAATGTTGTTAAATGACTGTTACATTTATTTAATTGAAAAGGTTTTATATCAAACTGCATGTTCATGTTCAATTGATATGTTTTGAATCAATTTTTATTTCAAAATCGATAGATACTTGCTCATAAAACCTTGAAACTAGAATTACAAACTGATCGCAATTTCAGGAAAAAAAAAATTTGGAGCAATGATAGTTTAAATTTAAAATTATCGTTCAAAATGTTTATTATCATATTTAAAAAAAATATTGTTAAAAACAAAATCAAAATTGCTTTTCAATTAGCAGATTTTTTTCTAAATCAAAAAACTATAAAATTAATCTTCATTTTTATTTGATTTTTTACAGTCTGCTCATCATTCTTTGAGAACCAATATATCATAATATGGATGTTCACGTTCATAAAAAATCTACTATAAGTAACAGGATGATATCATATGATTGCTAAGCCGTTGCATAACTTTAGGCTATAAGGTTACTCGAGCAAACTTCTGTAGAAAAAAAGCGACCAAATATTGCTATCACGCCCTGAATTTAGCTTTAAATTTGGATGACTTAAGATGGTAGACACAGCAAAAATAATAACAAAATTTTTAACACGAATAGAGAAACAATCCAAATTTTATTGTATCGAGACCTTATCTTAACCTCGATTTTTTTTTGTTTTCTAAAAGCTTTGAAAGTATAATGATTCCAGAATTTGCTCTACCGGAAAATTATGTAATACCTTATATTGGCATTATTATGCTCTCCAAGATCTCGAAAAATCAGGTGTAGTTAAGGTCTCAGTTTTAGCTCAATTTGGTATCACTTTGCTAACCATGTATGAAAATTTTAGCTCTCATTTTTGCTGTGTACCACCGTATGTCAAGTAAAATGATAGCAAACTCGGCTTTCAGGGCATGATAGCACAATTTGCTATAATTTTGCCATAAAATTCTGCTCGAGTATTCTGTTACAGCGAGGATTTGAAAATTTTTGTTGGATCTAAAGTGGAACATTTTTTTCTAAAATTGTGATCGATTTGGAATTCTAGTTTCAAGATGCATAAATTCATGATGTTGCTTCGATTTTGAAAAAAATCATGAAATTTAATAAAAACCTTAAAAGGGGACTTTCGTTCATCATTTGACGCGTGAGCTTTCATTACGTCGGATGAAACAAAATTTATACAAACAGTTTTATTAAAAAAATAAAAAAAAAACTGACATAAACTAGTCGTAACTTCATTTACAATATTTGTAGTCTGAACAACATATTCTATATGAGAAATATAAAGTTTTTATTTGTTTTGGTAACTTTTGCAGCGGTTTTCTGTGAATTCTTGAAATGTTTCATACGACGTAACGAAAGCTCACGCGAGATTTGTTGTACATAATGATTGAAACTTTATTGTGTAACATTGATAATAGAAATTTACATTCATGATTTTAATCGTAATTTGGTCTCAGGTGTGTAAGGACAATGATTTTTTATTAGTTTTTGAGAACAGTAGGGGAGAATGGGGATACTTTATCCCCTTTTCTTATTTTCATCATATATTTTTGGAAAAATTAAGTAACTCACCGTCTTTTTCTATGGATAGAAGCTGCTATTTTAAGTAGATGATTGAAAAAAAAAATCGATAGAGATTGGCTGCCTACACCCTGGCAATAAAAAAAGAAAAATATGAAGAACTTCAAACGTTATGTTCCTTCATATTGTGTCTCGTAAACGCGATGATGTCAACAGTTTTAAACTATGGAATATATTAATTAGACAAAACTTTTTGTCTGATAAGCGTTTAAAGGTTTGATGGGTCAAGATGTTAAAGTTTTTAACGAAATATTGTTATTCGCTTTAACGTAGCTAAGCTCAATTGAGAAAATTATACTTGGGACAGAGAGGTAAAGGCATAAGGTATATCCTTTGAGCCAGAGGTGGTTATGTGCAAATATTGAAAATATGGAATCGCTTAAATAGACATGCCATGCTTATTTGTTGAAAATATGCCTAATGCTTAATTTTTAGTCACAAAGTAGTTGTACATTAATATTTTCGTAATAAATTGTTGTGGAATTTAGAGGAACTGTTTGAACTTCCATTGCCTTTTTCTCAAAATCAGTTTTAGCCCCTCTTGCCAGGCTTTAAGGGCTTCAAATGTGTAAAGATAAATTCGAACTTTTTAAATAAACTTTTTGCTGAGTGGAATACATAGAAAAAAGTTAAAATTCGACAGGAATTCCCTTTATACAGCATTCATTCAGTAATACAGTAGTTTTTCGATTTTATCACGGTCAAAAAAAATTTTACCGTGAATATGGCGAAACTGTGAATTTGGCGAAACTAAAAATTGAAGTGGAAAAAGTATTTTTATTGTATTTAATCAATAATTTATAATGTTTTCTGTAGAGGAAACGTTTTGTATCAATAAATTTTGATCATACTATGTAATAATCAAAGATCAATAAACACAAAAAATCGACTTCAGATAAAATAGTTCTTCTCTATAGCAATTTTGAGATTTTTTCTTGAAATAAAACAATATAAAATATCCATTTGATAAAATCAAGCAAATTATTTAGTTTTCATGGAAATTTAACAGTCGTTATCTTTTATCTCGATTTTAAAGAAGAGTTCAAAGAAAAATGCATCAAAAAATTTTCTTCTACAAATTTTAATATTTTAATCATCACACCTTTGAATAACTTGAAAGTTTACCTTCGTGAAAATATTTTCAAATTCGCTCAACTTAGACTTTTAAAATGTGTTTCTCGAAATTAGCTTTATGGGGGTAGATAATCCTTTGTCTTTCACATGTAAAAAATTAGAAATTTTAGTCCTTTTTATTTATTTCAAGGCCAAGCTAGCAGAATTTCATTTTGATCTTGCAAAATTATCCATTCAGACAATACTAAAGGCTGTCCAATCTGGATTTCACACGCCATTCTTTCAAATAAACAAATTCAACAAAGAAATCAGAGAAAATTATCTCTTTTCAAAAACGCTTAAATTCATCCACATCTTTAGTTGATTCACATAACCAAAAAAGTTTACTTTTTATAGCGGCTAACCAAGCATAAGTGTCAAAACCAGTGTTCAAAATTTTCACAGTCAAAGCTCAATATTCACTCAACTGACAGCATCCTCACTGTCAAAGTCAAGGCATTTAAATAGCTTTCATACTTGCATCTTTCAAAGTAAAGGAGCTTTTTACCGTATTCATTTCCTGTCAAAATCCTTTCAAATTCATTTGAAAGCCGCTCCAGTCATATTCAATTGAAAATGATTGATATTTTTGTTCATGAATATTTTTGCAGGTCCTTGAACAAAATTTTCGCAACCTGAATTTTTTTTTTCTTCCATGTTCAAAATAAATAGGCACTACGAGATGTTTTATATGATAGCTGTAATGGAAATCGCGTAATCCGTCGCCTACTGAGGACATAGTTTGGAGATCATTATTTTTCAAAACGAAAGATAACCAAAAATTAGTTTAGTGTTTTTTTTTTTCATATTTTAAATGTTTATAAAATATAACTAGAATTTGAAAGATAAACGTATATGTATCCCAAAATAATCCTTCATTCCATAAGATAATCACTGAAAGCAACACACATCAAAACAATCTTGTGTGCAATCGATTTGGCATACACCGCATCATGTCCTTCACACCGCCACACACAGTATAGTGTTTGTTGTTGTTGCTGTATTCAAGCCTTCCTTGGCGCTCTTTCAATCCTTTATGACTGAAAATGTCTGCCTTTCAAATGAATATGAATATGAACAGCGCACAAAGTCATCGAAAATTGAAAGGCGGTTTCCAGCTTTCATTCCAATTGGACTGAAAGCCGGGCTAGTATTCGTTCAATTGGAAAAGACTGACAGCAATGATGGCTTCATGTGAGCTTGAAAGTCGAAAAGCTTCATTGTGACAGGAATAAGTGTTGCGCGGCTTTGAGCTTGTGTTGCTTTCGGCTTTCAATGATTGAAACGAATATTTGGCACACTGGTCAAAACTAGCATGCGCGTGACGTTAAAATACTTATGTCGATTATTACAAGTGTTTTTAAATCCAAAAGACGATTTCAAACACTATATAGCTAAAATAAGCAGTTCAATGGCATTTTCATATTATTGAATACCTATATACCATAACTTAAACCATAAAAAATACCATGAACAAAGACGCTCTACGCTTTGAACCAAAATTAAGGTCCTGGAAGTGGTTTCTGAATGATTTCTCACAAAGCGTGATAAAATCGAAACAATAACCGTGATAAAATCGAGCGTGAATTTGGCGAGTATTGATAAAATCGAACAGTGATAAAATCGAAAAACTACTGTATATACAAATATAGTATTGTTCTGGGCTTTAAAGGAGCGTTCACAAAAAAGTAATGATGGAAAATTAAAGATTTCAGGAATCTTTTGGGGGTCATGGAAGATTTTTTAAAAATTGGAATGCATCCGAATAAAATCACAACTTCCAATAGTGTCATATTGACACTTAAAAGCGGTTGAGCGTTAATCCGTTTTCTCGAAAAAGTTGGCTGTAATATTGGCTAAAGTAAATAAATAAATCGTTCCGACATTGAAAATGTCAAAATAACACATTTGCAAGCAATCGTATTTCAATCGACTGCGAGTGCAAATATGTCTGTTCAATTACATTTTTGCATAACTGATCTGTGAAGAAGGAGATCTTTTTATTACCGATTGCTCTACGTAGTTTTCCAAACATGTTTTGCCGATATGTGCCTCTATTTCTAAGAACTCGTTTGTGGATTCTTTAGTCCGTCGAAAGAAATCCGGTTCCTAAACCGCTGGATTTCACCTGAACCTGCAAGATGTTTCAGAAATTGCACATGACGTGCCTGGCCAACCTGCCTCATGACCTCTTCCACTGGCAAACCTAGTCCAAACTACCTTAACCCGAATGGAATGGAATCACAGATCTCTTCTGTCTTGCTTCCTTACCTCGACGGCTTCGGTGGAGTTTCCTCCCTGGCAGACCGGTTCCGCAGCCGTTTGATGTGACGCCTCATGGGACATCGGAGCGTTGTGGGCTAGGGCAGAGTGGTTCAACATGGCCACCATGGCCACGCTCAGGTTCACCTTAAGCCCGTAAATGATGGCCATGCCAATGGAACCGAGCACTGCCAAGATGTAGCGGGCCGGGAGCAATGCTGTAATGAAGAAAAACAAAATTAAACTGTAAGATTATGATTTATAATAAAAAAAACTTAAAGTAAGTTTACAGGTATATTTGTGATTAATTTGAACTCAATCGAAGTATCTCTAAGTGTTAAGTATTGACTTTGTAAAATATAAACGTCTTCTGAATGCATAAAGTCCATCCGTATACTATAAACAACAAGAATAAGTTTATTGACCCTTTAAACGACTTGCACCAATGCAATGTGCACTAATTTTAGGCCGGTACCTTTCACATTTACATACGGGGATTTTTTTTTATTATCTGACAATTTGCGCCGAGGGTCTTCAGATTTTCCCCAAAATCGAAAATTCGGTTCATTTTTGCGACTTAAAAACACATGTATTTTTTCAGATTTCTAACATTTTTATTTTTTGAGTTAGCTTCGATTAGAATTTTTTGAAAATAAAAAATAACCATTTTTCAAAGCTACATAACTCTGTTGTTTCTCAACGGAAATTATGAAATAGCACATCAAAATGCATTGAAATTTTATCAGCTTTCCAAATAGAATAGTTGAAAAAATTTAAATAATGACCTTCAACATGAAAAGTTGTAAATAAACTTTAAATGGCGTCTAAAAGTACCGTCTGCACCACCGAATATTTGGCAAAAAATACCATTGTATAGCTCGATTTATGATGCAACTTTCATCTGAAGACACCAAAGTGGGCCATTAACACCTTGAAGAGTTATGAAAGAAATAATGATAATAAATCTCTTTTTTTGCATCGAAAACAAACAATGGTGGTACAACTGCACTCACATATGGAGATAGCAAGCACTTCTAACAACATGGAAACAAAAGAACTTATCAAAGCAGATAAAAAACACTACTTTTTCGTGCTTTGTAAAGTGTTTGCAGCAAAACTGACTTTAAATTTTAACCAAAATTCTGAGTATCGTATTGCTTAAGTGATATAACTGATAATGGGAATGTTGCTTTTACAACCTGGTCATATACTATATAACTTATTAATTTTTCGATCAAAGATCATTGTGAAGCATAATCAATGCCAATAGTAGAAGGTTCAGTCCCTGTGTTTGGGATCACAAAAATGTGATTAAAAAATTAATTATAGACGTGCTTTACATAGTTTTTATATCGGGAGCTAAGCACTGGACACCAAAATCCTTTCCCATTGATCAAAAAAGTATGAAAAAGTGGCACAAATGTTGTAGAAATAATCAAAGAGCTTAGTATGGCCAGCCCAGGCTGTAAAATTATGAAAATATGATACTTTTTCCGTATTCGTTTTCTACATTCGCCCAGTTTTTAGGTACTAGAACGAACATAATTCGTCGTCAGTGTTTTGCTACCTCGATCGCTCACACACGAATCTTCAGTGTTCCACCGTCCATTTTAAATCAAATCTGGGGAATTACGGATGCAAAACTTAGCGCATAAACTTCTAAAAATGACAGTAAAATGTGCATAACTTGTTGTGACCTGGAGCAAAACTGAGTATAAATGAATACGTTATTAGATTTTTGAATATAACATGAAGTCAGTTAAGCTGCAACATTCTACCGCCCCTTCTTTCATAACAGTCCCATTTACAAAAATAAGCAAGCGAGACAATAAGCTTTTTCTGTTTTGGAATATATTTTTAAATTGTGACCACCACTTTCAGCATAAACGAAAATCGTTTCTAGGTTGTCATAATAAATCGTTAGGCCTGAAATTTTCGAAATTGGGTTATTGGTAAGGTCGAGAGCACTGTTTTTATTAATTATGGGACTGTTAATCGACCATATTTGAAACCTTTTTAGAATCTACTAGCATAACACTCCCATACAAAATATATTTTTCTCACCAAGCTACTTTCTAAGACTTAAATTTGATCATTTTTGAACTTCTAAATGCAATTGTCAGAAAAAGAAACATACTTTTGCAAAAAAATATCATGAATTTCACATTGTAAGTTGAATCTTTTTACGATTTTTGATTGCATCCTATATTTTTTCGCTCAGGAAGTCATTCCTAAGAAAGTCAGACCTTCCTTCGAAAACAAGTGTGCATCATTCGACATCAAGTGAGTTAAAAACATGTTTAAATGATTCAAAGCAATAAACCAAACACTATTTCGCCGAAAGAAACATTGAAAAGTAACCAAATCCGTGGTATTTCACATATGGGACTGTTATTCAGGTATATTTCATATAGGACAGCCACAAATTGATTTTTTTTTTCGAAATTTCTAGAACAAAACCTCTTTTTTTAGTCTTTTATGTTGAAGCCTTATGTTGACCTAAAATGACGAAAATTCATATGGGACTGTTATGCGAGTAAGGGCAGTCTGAAAAGGACGAAAAAATAGTGTTTTTACCAGCTTTGATAAGTTCTTTTGTTTCCATGTTGTTAGAAGTGCTTGCTATCTCCATATGTGAGTGCAGTTGTTCAACCATTGTTTGTTTTCGATGCAAAAAAAAGAGATTTATTGTCATTATTTCTTTCATAACTTTTCAAGGTGTTAATGGCCCACTTTGGTGTCTTCAGATGAAAGTTGCATCATGAATCGAGCTATACAATGGTATTTTTTGCCAAATATTCGGTGGTGCAGACGGTACTTTTAGACGCCATTTAAAGTTTATTTACAACTTTTTATGTTGAAGGTCATTATTTAAATTTTTTCAACTATTCTATTTGGAAAGCTGATAAAATTTCAATGCATTTTGATGTGCTATTTTATAATTTCCGTTGAGAAACAACAGAGTTATGTAGCTGTGAAAAATGGTTATTTTTTATTTTCAAAAAAATCTAACCGAAGCTAACTCAAAAAATAAAAATGTTAGAAATCTGAAAAAATACATGTGTTTTTAAGTCGCAAAAATGAACCAAATTTTCAATTTTGGGGAAAATCTGAAGACCCCCGGCGCAAACCCGTCAGATAATAAAAAAAAATCCCCATACCTCACCTCACCCTCAATACAAGAAAGAATGAAAAAAATCACATTGATGCCAACCACGGTCATCGGAACGAATTCCCCAGTTCATCCCATTCAGATTTTCACCCATTCATTCAGCCAGTCGCGAGCGTCGCGTTTTATTTAGTTTGTTTCGTTCGTTTAATAGTTTTGGTTATGGATCGCTGCACAAAACTTATTGTTTGTTTATCTGGCTTCGGTTGATGCATTCGATGTGTGTCTTGTAAATTTGTTCGCGGTACCTGTATGGGAGTTTCTTCCGTTAGGAATAATCATTTTCTTTGTTCTATATCGTGTGATAGAAAGAAATCTTAAAATTATGCTTTAGGCAAAAAAAAATAAGAAAAATTATTAAGAAACGAAAATTTTCTAAATATCGAGAATTAGAACTTAGAAGCTTGAATATCTCGCAGTTCAAACTCCTAATTAAACCTTGAACACAGTTGCAACAGATACATTTTTAAATACCATTTAATTGAATTTAAATACATTTTAAATACATTTTTAAGTACCTTTTCAGTCAACAGAATCTAACAAAATATAAGGTCGCGCATGGCAAAAATGTTTAAAGCGATTTCAATAAAAAAAAAACCTTATGACCTATATAATATGCGAAAATCTGTCTCCAAGGTTCAAAAACACTTTTCTTAATATTAACTTGAATATACGCCCATATCAAAGAGCCAAGAGGGTTCAAATCCGGACTGCTCGTAGTCCAAAAATCCTTCGACCAAAACTTCATGTTCTCCTCCAGCCAGGTTTCGGTCCGTTCCGAGGTATGGCATGGACTCCATCTTGTTGGAAAACAACATTCTCGGATTAACCGAAGATTGCCCGAATCACGGAACCACCTGATTCTTCAAAATTTTCATATAAATTTCAGTATTAAGTTTTACTCCAGCATTTACGAAAACAAGAGGCATCTTCAAAACATTCGAAACAACAGCTCCAAAAACCATGACTCCAGCGGGATGCTGGGTAGTAAATTTCACATTCTTTAGAACATCCTTAGCCTTCAGAGATGAAATATACCGATCCGTACGTGAATTGGACACTGGATAAATCGGAAAAAGTTTCTTGTCTGAGAACAGAACGATGAGCTGATTCTTCTTAATCTTAGACAGCAATCGTTTCGAGCGCTCAAGTCGCAGTGCTTTAATTCGTCCTTGGCGCCTTGCTCTTCCCTTTGATGATACTTTTAAGTTATCTATGACCAATCGTTGCATGGAAGAATTCGAGATATTCGCTTCCTTAGTCAGCCTCTGGATTGATCTCTCTGGATTCTGTTTCACTTTCGTCTTGAATAATTTTACTACTTTTATAGTGCGCTTTCCACTACCCGGCTTCCGTGGACATGGTCCAACAAGGAGAGAACGTTTTACACGGTAAACAGTCGCTAGATGGCATGATGATACAACCACCGAAATTTGCATGGAAGATTTTAGGGCGAAAAGCACACTTCTCTTTTGTGTACACAGAGATGCCAATGTGCCTTATTTTTCAGGATTTGCCTGAAAACCTGAAAAGCCTTTGTATTTCCCGGATTTTTGAAAATATGCCTGATTTAATTTGATGAATGTGATGGAAAAGGGCAGTAAGAAACTGCGTAGTCTGACTTTTATTTTTACCTGTCACTAATTTTTGAAAAACAATATTGGCAACCCTGTCAAGGGCTCATTTGAAATGAATTCAAAACTCAAACTCGTGTTTCTTCGGGATCAGAACACATCAATCGGACAACGCAGCGGGGTGTGGCTAAAAGTGTTAGGGACAGGGTTGCCTACGCCTGATTTTTAAGGATTCGCCTGATTTTTGGAGGTCCGTCCTGATTACCTGGTAATCCTCCTTTTTTCTGGATTTTTGGGAATAAGCTTGATTTTCTAATTTTGACAGAAAATGATATCTTTCAATAAGTATGATGTCCATTTTAAACTGAGATGTCTGTTTCTGTGTATTGCTCTACCTGAAATCGTTTCCGATTGCATTCACCTTTTTCAATATAATTTAACGACTGATCAATTTTCGTTTTCATTTGGAATGGCATTTCAGTCAATGAGTCAATCATTGACTGAAATGCCATTCCAAATCAACATGATTACATTCACCAAATCACACATTTATGTTTCTTCACTTCAATCGATTTCATTCATAAAGCTCAATCACTTGAAACATGTAGGGGGCAGACTAAACTATATACATCGAATTTACAGGTTACCTATTTATGATAGTTCTTAAAGTTATTTTGGATATTTTTGTTTAAAATTGTATAGAAGCCAAATCCGTTATGAATCACATTCCTCAAAGGAAAATGTAACAATTTATAAGAATAGCATTCTTGCATTACTGAATAAATATAAAATATAAACAATGAACATTTTAAGGACGATTAACAGTACTTAGGGGCCGTTCACTAATTACGTAAGCACGATTTGGGAAATTTTCAACCCTCCCTCCACCCCTGGTAAGACAAAGTAAGATTTTTCTAAACCCCCCCTCCCCCCCTAGTAAGATCTTACGTTTTTTATTCTTTGAGAAATTGACACGTTTTTTCAATAGCTTGAAAATAATAAAAATGTAACATAGATGCTTCAAAACAAAGCACTTTTCATGTAAAATTTTAAAACTGTATTTGAAAAGCACAATCTATGCAAAACAACAGATGAAATATTATAATCGATTAAAGAAAACATTATTCAAGACATGTTTGGGGTAACAATTATTTTCAATAACTTTCCACAATCGAATAAACAATATAAAATCTATATTCCGATTTAAAAAAGAGAGATCAGGTTAGCCATAAAACATTGCTATGTTTTTTATTTGAAAATCATAAAAATCTTTGGAAAAAATATCATTCTATACTACTAGGATTGGGAAAAAAAATTTAACGACAATCACGTTGTCAACTAATCTAAAAGCTCAGACTCATTCAGTGGTATCACTGAAAAAACTGTCTTGAAATCCATTATTAAAAGCGGCTTATTTTGATTTTTAAAGATTTTTTTCTGGATGAAGTCATTTTCGAAATATGATAGATTAAACTTGTGTTGTCACATCGCGCCATTTTCTTTGTTGTTTCTATAAATTTCTCAATTTAAAAGATTGTTATGATGGAAAGCGAAAAGCGACGATCTTTTTGAAATAATGTGATTTTGTGTTTTTGATGGAATGTTGGTTTGAATTGGTTCTCTATAAATTTTATGAACCTGCAATTTTTTTTATGAATTCAAAGACATTATAAGATAAATAACATAACATCAAAATTAACCAACAAATAGGTACCCAGCCAACAATTTGGTAGGTATATCAAAAGATATACGTACGTCTATGTCGACACTAATCATCGTATATGACGTTAGAAAAAAGCATATACCTACCAAAAGTGGAGGCAATATACGTACATCTTTTCGTTATTTTCTGGTTTACGACATCGACAACATCATATGTGATGTCATTTACGATGTTAGAAATACTTTGGTACTTTATGTCGCATTGGCGTCATTTTATACGTTACATTAAAGGATTCGATTCATGCGCATTTACGATGATGGGAGAATTGACAGTTCCAACCACACTTTATGCGATGTGTATTTTACCCTTTTACGACTTGAAGCGATATGATGATAAATTGGCGATTTAAGTCACCCCTAATGCGAGGTGTGTGGAACTCTTGTACGACTTGAAGCAATCTATCGATGGATTGGCGATTTAAGTCACCCTTTATGCGAGATGTTTTGTACTCTTGTATGATTCGAAGAAATCTGACGATGGAATGTCGATTTATGTCACCCTTTATGCGAGATGGTTCCAGTCTTATACGATGTTCATAGATTTTAACATCGATTGACAACTTAAGTCACATTTTATAAGATGTGTGTTGTAAGCTTGTACTATATGATCCAATTTGACATTTGATGGACTCTTTAAGCGATACTTTATGTGAGTTGAGATGCACTCATGTACGATTTGTACCAATAAACGATTTTGCGGACCACTTTATGTAGCATGTTATGTGTAATATTGTGATTGAAGTACAGCTCTAGGGAGAAATAAAATTAATTGATGACTTTTACTGATTTTTATTATAAAAAACATTGAAATGCACTACACAATAAGGCTCATTAAAAAACTTGCACTTAAATTATCTTCAATTCTTAAAACAATATATTTTCGCAGGTACCGGGCGCGTGCGGACGTGTCTAACGTTGTTTTCCAAAACCTACCTTTATTATTTTATTTTATCCGTTTGCTTTAGTCGTCAATTCACACAAAATTCAAATGCTGATACAAAATTGCAAGCACGATCGCAAAATTGCACATCCACTTAACACGATCCAACACGGTGAAGTTTTAATATCATGATAAGATGTGGGCGAACGCTAAGTATCTGTTAATACGAATCTGATTCGATCGCGTTAAATATATTTACATCGTGGGTAAAGTGACCGATTATACGATTATAATTATACTTGTTATAATATTTGTAGCTATATCGGAAAGACACGGTGTTAATTTGCCTACTTATGTGACATTCTAGTAAACATACAAAGTGATACGAAAGACGATGCTTACGAAGAATTCTTTACGAATTTATTTGAAGTCATTTACGATTTCGATTCGAAAGTAATTTGTTTACCAATAAAATGCATCATAAGAAATCTTATACGATCGTTATAAGATTTAATTTGACATCGGTGGAACTAAATACGACGTCATCCAACATATCGTAACTAAGTCGTATTTCATTGAGATGTTGCATCTTCTACGATGAATATACGATATGGTCGAAT
The DNA here is from genome assembly GCF_029784155.1 of Uranotaenia lowii. NCBI lineage: Eukaryota > Metazoa > Arthropoda > Insecta > Diptera > Culicidae > Uranotaenia > Uranotaenia lowii. The sequence goes on from NC_073692.1 coordinate 206,877,514, forward strand.
GGTAAGTGTACATATTTACGATTCCGATTAAAGTTGCATCCATATACGAGTTCGACGATGATTTCTTTTACGATTTCATGTTGGCTGGGTAGTGAGTAAAAAAACCTGAGTAAAATCGATTCGTATGGCTGTGGCTGTGATGAATTTTTAATGTAATATTTCTTACGTAAGATTTTTGGAAATCCCCCCTACCCCCCTAGTAAGACATCGTAAGCAAATGTGAAACCCCCCACCCCCCCCTATGTGCTTACGTAATTAGTGAACAGCCCCTTACACAGATAACAGACATCGTACATGCTTGGTGAAATTATCCTCAGAAATCTGTGCAATATTTCAAAAACAATCGGCAGAGAAGCCTTTGAAAATTAAAGTGAAAATTAATTTAAATAAATCAAATAAGTCTTTGTTTCAGAAGAATGAATGTTCAGATATCAGAATGAAGGTAGGCTTAACAGCGGCACGTTTTCCAAACATACGGGAAAATTGTGCCAACAATCTAATATTAACAGAATTCCTACCTGTTGGAGTATAAGGAAATATTTTTCATGAGCTTGTTTATGAGTTTATTGATAAGTTATCAAGACTAGTGTGCGCAAAAACGTGAAGCGATTCTTATTGTCTTTCTCTCTTTTTTTTATTTTTTATTTTTTTACCTTTTTCACAAAAGGCACTCAACTATAAATATAATAGATTCAACCACAAACTGCTGATTGACGTTACACAATCAACTATGAATATGATAGATGCAACTGTAATGGTATAATTGATTGATGATAATGGTATGATAGATTCAACTACACTTGTGTAATTGATTATAAGTATTAAAGTAAAAATATAGTACATTCAGAAATATTTTTATAATTGATTGCATTTCATTAAGATAGGTTTTACAAAAAAATGAGTACCCTTGAATAAGCATGTAGTTGCTGGAGTGGAAAAACGATGACGAAAAAGCGATGACGGGTAACTCGAAATCATTTGCTTTTTGTTAACCCGAATAACTTTTTAATTGTTGCTCTTCTTATCTCTAGATGAATCTATCCCTCGGCAGATGCGGCTGAAATCAATAGGCATTCCGAGAGCAGCAACTTACATCGAATTTTCCATTCCCTTGCGCCTGATGGCAAAGCGGACGAAGTTTCGGGATGATTCGAACCATTTCCGAACTGGATGCTTATTCAACTAAGGCGCATACCAGAACAACGAAATTCGTGACGGAATCATCACAGGAGCTGATTTCAACACTTAATTTGCTACCTGCAGCCATTCTAAAGTACGTCATCTGGCCGCAAGAGAACGAAGTGGCTTCTACCCGGCAAGACGTTAAGGAAGCATTTTGTTGCCGCTCAGCACCAGGTTTGTGTAGAGTTTTAAATGTTTCCATAAACAAAAATTCGTTGTTTCAACTTTTAGGGTATTTTAATATTTGCTTGCTTAATAATGATTAAGAAGAGGCTGCGCTAAGCTAGCAAGATTACAAACCATCATCAGGTGACAGAAGCAACTGGATCCAAAGACGTTCAGGAAAAAAACTAGTCAACTCGACCGACCTATTGCACCACTTTCATTCACCTATTTTCATTGCAGTTTTCACGGCTCAATTTATCCAAATTAAATCAACCGATGGGAGTGAGGGCCAGTTTATGAAAATGCAATATTAAATAACATAAATGCTTCAAATTTGTATAAACTATTTGAAATAAATAAATTTTTAATCGTAAAATAAATATTCTATTATATTTTATAGTTAAAGCATACATCCATCATAGAAATTTAGTTGAATGTGTATGAAATCAATTATAAAAGATAGTTGATCTAACTAAATCTATAGTTAATCCAATTATAAAAATATAGTTGATTCAAATGTATCTTAAATTGATTGCAAAAAATCAACTTTAAAAATATAGTTGAATGAACTCAATCATAGAAGTATAGTTCAATCAACTCTATTTATAGTTGAATGCATAAACCTCATCAGATAATCTACCATACATACAGTTAAATGTTTAATATTTATGATTGGTTGTAAATTAACCATTAATATATGTAGTTGAATATAAGTGAAATATGGTTGGAAAAACTATACTTTTTTCTCCGTGCATGATCGTTAACTAAACCTTTTTTTAAGAAACACAAAAAAAAGTGACCAGGCCGTTTATTTATTTGGAGCCTGATTTACCTTGTTTTTTTTTTATAATCAAGGTTCCCTGAATTTCTGAAAAAAAATGATGGCAACCCTGTATTTACATTTTGCCGTTATAGCGTATACTCTAATACTGCATTGTTTACGTAAATTAACACATGAAGATTAGCCCTTATATGCCCACAAAGAATTCCTCAAAATTTTTCAAAAACAACCCAATGACTTCTACAAATTTGTGCATATGATCCATAAACACTGGATTATGGATTATCGATCCATAGAGCTTATTTTCTGATGCTCGAAAATTATAGTTTTTTCGTCACTTGAGGACTTATTTTTTTTCAATATTTCTGTGAAACGTAAAAGTAATTTTTTTGCTGAAAAAATAATAGGTACTATAGGAATTACGGATCCGTTCCCCATGCAAATTCATTTAAAAAAATACGTACTGCTGTAGAAAAGAGGATGCTCGTTATACTCTTATCTCCCCTGCTTTGAAAAACAAAAAAATATGTTCAGGGCTACATACACATTATTTTTGAATCGGAATGATTAAATTGGAAAATGATCGAATATCTGGCAGCACTGTGCGTGCCAATACAGTTTTTCTTGCGGTGTGTAAAATGGAACTATTTCCCACTAGACGTAACTTGACGTGTAGCACTGAGTTTTAACTTGTAAATAATTTTTGGATCAATTAATTTCATACGCACATATGCGCATGTTTATCCATTTGAAATTAAAATTAATTTTAAGAAAGTAATGTCATGGCAGCTTACTACCAACATAGCATAGATGGTTTCAATGTACTCTTGCAATGTGTTTTCTCTAACATATATTTCTGCACGGAGATCGGACCGGTTGCGTTTATTATAAAGACAAGCCAGATAAAATACATTCAAATGAGAAATATAAACGGGAATAGGCACAACAGGTTGACCAACTACATTCAGTTGCACATGAAATTGCTTAACGAACCAGAGAAAAAAAATCCGCGACACTGAAACACCGGAAACTTCATACAATCAAATAAGATTAATGTTTATGCAAATAGCAAATCGGTAGATGGAAATCGCGTTTCCCTGCCCATGCTCAATGTGCTTTCAGCGTGTGCCCGATGGCTTCTCTATACTCAAATATTTAGGTTCCTTACTCTGTGACATGCCTGACACTCACTCGCCGTTTACTACCGTTTTTGTTAGATTTTCCATACATGGGAAATCACCTCTGGGAGGATGAGCAACATGCATTGTATGCTAAAATGATGAATATATGGGCTCTGAAGTAGTAAACGATCATAAGTCTCTAAATTGTTACCGTTTTGTGTAATTAACCTTAGGTTAGGCTTGGCTAAGCTTAGTTGTGTACTCAAATTCACCAAAACACATTAGGTTTCAGTGACAAACTGAAAACCATAATGTTCCTTTTAACGATTCATCAGATCTCGAGGTTTATTTTGCATTTTAAATTGATATGGGATTCCCCAATTTCATTGATATTAAAATTCCATCCCATTCCATATTCGTGAACGAAGAGAAGTTGAAGCCATGCTATCCATATCCCAAACCAAAGCATATTGCACATGAACAGTTTTTTTTGTGTTAAATTGTTTAAATGTGTTAAATAGTGCGTTAAATTCTTTAACAATCAGAGTTACAATTTTGAGTTTTTATTAGAATTTGGATTCTTGCAAAAGCAGCCAATTTATTTTTGTCCTCATATCTGGCATAGTATTCGGAAAAGAGCGGGTTAAAGCTACAGGCAAGGTAAGACTCTTGTTTAGAAGATTAAGTTGTTGTCAATCAAATTCACATCAAGAAATTCCATCTGTTTTTATCAATTAGTTTTTTTTTCATCAGACTTCAACATGAATAATAAGAAAACAAATACTGTTTTTTTTTCAATTTTGTGTAATTTTGTATAAAACTTTTCCTGTAACTACCTGTTGATTATAATCACCGGTCGTATTGGTAACCCATAATATGGAGATTTTCTATTTGGGCGTGTACCCTTTCAAGTAGGTATTCAACAACCTGTTGAATATTGAAAATGTAAACATTCTCGATAGTGAGAAGAGCATGCAGAGCGCCACCAGTTCGTTGACTCGCATTTGCCGGGTGCTGTTCTCGGCATTCGCTTTCTCCAGAAATGAGCGGAAGAATGTAGGCAGAAGCGAGAATCGGATTCACTTTCACTTTTTGAGGAAGAGTACGTGAACTATTTACCTTCCTTGAACTTTTTTTTTATCACGGTCAAGAGAGTTCAGCCTTCCGAAGGATGTTTCAATGTCAAATCGATAACATCTGTGAAGATTAGATGGCGCTGAATAGACAAGGTAGATATTCTTATTTTATAAGACTGCGTTGAGTGAACTCGAAATGGAATCATATAAAATTAAATACATCATATCACATCAAAATAGTTTTTACGGGTTTTGCACGGATTTCATTACACGGCATTTTACACGTTTTTTTGCAGTCAGCTCTTTCACACGGTTTTCGCGAAAACACGGTATCTGAGAGAAAATATGAAAGTGCTTGGTGTAACCGGCGGATTTGATACCATGTAAACAAATCTAGTGTACCTACTAAAAAATAAGTCAGTCTTTAATTTTGAATATGGCGAATGCGCCAAATACGGTTATCAGCTAGGTAAAAAAAGTACGTTCGAAGGCTTACATTTTGGTTGTACAAAATCATCATATCTGAAATATATTTGCTTTCGAGAAATGAAGATAAAAAATATTTTTGCTGGGAGATTAACCCGTATTCAAAATTCGATGTCGAATCATGTTTTTAAAAATGAGTTGTAAAAGATGTCCGCTAGGTGTTTTTGAAACTGTCCAAGCAACCAAAAGTCCCATAAAACAAGTACGAAAAAGCTTAGTCAGCCCCATCATTGATCTGAAGTACGTACTATGCAGCTCAAAATCTATGTAAGTTCTTATTGATTCTTTAAAGTACAAAAACAACTCTGAATGACCTTCTATACATACGGCCATTTAGATCAGCTCCAAAAATCGTAAAATGAGCAAAAAAGTCTCTCTCTACCTAAATTTGACACTAGGCATCAGTTTGTCACGGGTTCTTTGGGAGAAAACTTCAGTTTTCGAAAATAAGCATCGCTAATTTTTGCACCATTCGAAAGCTGGGCTTTCCCTTTAACTTAAGCTTAAATTTAAAATAATCCATCAGGGGGTCTAGATCATTTTATTTTATTTTATTTTTCTGAAGATTGTGCAAACTTTTTGATGGTTTATTCAAATGCATAATCATACTTTAGTTGGTTTGCTGGATATATTTTTTCTATGATATATTTTCTCAATCAATGCATGAATGAAAAAGTTAAACAGATTTTTTTATACTATTTGTTTATTCATACTTAAGTTCTTACAATTTTTTGTGTTTCATTTTATAAATACTTTTGAAAATATTTCCTAAAATCTTTAAGCGAGATTTGTATATGGAATACATACATCGATGGTTGAAATCTTTGAATTTGCTTAAAAAATCAGGCGAATTTAGGTTATTTTAATTGAGCATAGAATTAGATTTTTTTTTTCAAAAAAGGCTTTAATTTCTCAAACAATGTATCCAAGCTCAAATCAAATAAGCTAAATCTATCAAGCTCTTGAGATGTGATCATTCAATGAAAAATTTTCAATAGAATATTAAGTTGCTGTGATTTAAATCTGATTCTTCAAAACTCGACCCAAATTTAAGATTTAAGATTAATGTTAATCCAATACACAAAAAAAAGAAATCTTTTTGATATTTTTTATGCAAAGATTACATTTTTCTTTTTCAGCAAATATTTTCATTTAAAATTAATTATATAATTAAAATCTTGTGGAAGATTTTTTAAAAATAAAATCTAGTTTTTTTAAGTTTCAAAAAAATCGAAATAAACTCATACTTCTGCTATATATTCGTGATTTAATTCCTCAAAAAAATAGTTATTTTGATAATTTTTACATACACAGAAATATGTCGTTTTATATCTTGCACGAATGTATTACATTCAGAAGCATTACTCAAATGTTATAAATTTTATCGTTGAACTATTTTACCCAATTAAACACAATACTAAATTTGTAGAATTTGGTCCAGTGGTTTCTAAGATAAAGAATGTCGAATATCGGTGCTTTTGGGGTAAAATTTTGTTCGCGGTCTTTAATGTGTTAATTTGATAGTGAAACTTATTTTAAAGCGGAACCTGAATCTGAGTTTTGTATATCAATTCGGCATCAGAATTCTGAACCGGAATTCAAAATTTGAATTTCGCATATGTTTTCGAGTTTCAAAACGATTTCTGAAATGTACAAAAAACAATTTCTGAATTAAGACTTCAGATAAGAATTTAAAATAAAAGAAGAATTGAAATTTATTTCAAAGCCCTTGCCGATGACATTGATATAGTCGGCAGATCATCTGCGGCGGTGGAGGAGATCTACCGCAAACTGAAACGCGAAGCAGGAAGGATTGGGTTGATGATTAATACGTCCAAGACGAAGTACATGCTGGCCTGCGGATCCGAGACCGACCGAACCCGCTTGTCCAGTAATAACAAGGTCACGATCGACGGCGACGAGCTGGAGATAGTCGAAGACTTTGTCTATCTCGGCTCACTGGTGACCGCAGACAATGACACCAGCCGTGAGATCCGGAGGCGAATTATCAGCGGAAGTCGTGCCTACTATGGACTCCACAAGCAACTGCGGTCGAGAAGACTTAGCCCTCGCACGAAGTGTAACCTGTATACGACGCTCATTAGACCGGTTGTTCTCTACGGGCACGAGACATGGATATTGCTCGAGGAGGACCTGCGTACACTCGGAGTATTCGAGCGACGAGTGTTAAGAACCATCTTTGGCGGCGTACAGGAGAACGGAATGTGGAGGCGAAGGATGAACCACGAGCTCGCGCGACTCTACGGCGAACCCAGTATCCAGAAGGTGGTGAAGGCTGGCCGGATACGCTGGGCGGGACAAGTTGCGAGAATGCCGGACGACTGTCCTACAAAACAGGTGTTCGCTACGAATCCGGTAGGAACAAGACGAGCAGGGGCGCAACGAGCGAGGTGGTTAGACCAAGTGGAGCGTGATCTGGCGAACGTGGGGTGCCCGAGAAATTGGAGAACGGCTGCCATGGACCGAGTGAATTTTAGGAATTATGTTCGTCAAGTTATGTCGTAAGACGGAATACTATGTAAATAGAAATTATTCAAAGCCCTCAGTCATGAATCTTTGATTTAAATCTGGATTTATTGTATCAATTATTTATATTCAATCCGACTTGCGAATCTGAATTAAAATATGAATATCGAATTAGGAATCTGATTCTGAGTGTTCGATTCTGAATCGCCGTTTTGAAACTTGTTATGCTTGAATTCTACATAAGAACTTCGAATCTGAAACATGAAAAACATCGGAATGGTTTCTAATTTTTTTTCACATCCTTATGTGTTCCGAAAACCATTAATCCATAAATATTTTAAAATATTTTCTGAATTCACTTTTAGCTGGTTGACTAAGCTTAAATTAATCAGTTTTCTTGTGATCTTTTAATTTTGTTTTTTAAAAGTTTTTTATTTGTTCAAATTACAGGTAGGTTTGACAAAAGAAGAATTTTATATTTGCTCCGGTCCTATTGTTTGAGTTGAGTTTAAGTTTAAGACCTTTAGGTTTGATTTGTACATCAACGAAGATTTTTTTTTCCATGAAACTCTACTTTTCTTCAATATATGTATCTACGGTGTTTTCTAATAAATCTATCTACTAAACTGTGCTCCTAAAAAAACAAAGTCCGATACCAATTGTCCTATACAAACCTTTTTTAATTCCTTTAAAGGAATGAATGTTTGTGATCTTAAATGTTTTTTAAGCTATCAACTGACATGAAACTTTTATCAACAGTAACTAAATTGTAAGTAAATTGTCAATCATATAACTATTTTCAAGGTATTTGATTTCTAGTCCACTGGGAGTAGCAAAGAAGAAAATTTATTATCATTTAATGGTCTGAATCATTCCTGTTCTGTTTCAGTTTCTTCCTTAAGGCCCATTTACACTTCACATGATCTTATTTCGTCAATAAGTAAACAACGCGACGAAACTAGGTTTTGTAACGCAATGGAATCGATGGGGAATGGTTGAATAATAAAATTCCAGCCAGACTCGTTCCTTAAAACCTGATGATAAATTTCTGCAGTGAAAATCAGGGGAATCAAAATAAAAAACAGTTCTATTGAGAAGGTTTTAAGGAACAGGTCCGGCAGGAATTTAATTTTTTAATCATTTCCCATCGATTCCACCATGTTACACATGCTATATGTGTCGCGGTTTTGAATTATTGTTAAACAAAGATTTTTTCACGTTCATTTTCACTAGAACTTGAACAAATATCAAATTCTTCTTTTATCAACCCCCTCTTTGATTCCCTTAAAAATCCTGAACGAGTGAATACAGTTCAAGGATTTATTGAAAAAATTAAAAAAAAAAACGTAATTCTTACTGTAGGATATCGGAATTCTATTATCATTTTTAAACGAGTTTTTTTCAAGGTGTCGAGCATAAATAACTAGAGTTGTCGATTTTGTGCAATAGAGATTGTATACAACTTGGTTGTATGCAAGCCTTTGTCCAATTTGTTCCGATTTATTGAAAAATAGAAATTTTTTATTATGGGACTTCAACATCTCTTATAGAGTTACAACTTGTCCCTCGAACAACTAATGAGTAGGCCTTGTGGTAAAGTGTTGGATTGGACTCGAAGGATTAGAGTTCGATTTTCAATCAGAGCGGAGTTCTTTTTATTTACTTAAAATTTTTCATGATTGTATATTTTACTTGTTGTAGGCGTAAAGAAATGGCAAATCCATTTTTTTTAAGTTAGTCATCAAAGGTATATCGCCTCCACTTTTGTAGCTATTTTGGTAATATAATACGATTATTCCTTCTTAAGCGTTTTTATATTCCTGTTGTTGCTGGGCTATACCTAGTTAAATGTTTGCTGGGTTACATCTTATGAAGCTTTTCTTCAAATTTGTCCTCCACATTAAATATGGTCTTTTCAAACAACTTGCATGGTTTCGCGAACTCATGAAACCAAACGAAATTCAGAAGAAACCGAAAGATATTGATTGAATAAACTGTCCTCATGTGCCTCATGTGAAGAAAAATTGTTCTCGATCGTTTTTTTTCATCACACCTTCCATGAATTCCAAGTGGCATCTTTCATGATGAAGTTATTAACAAAACGATCGTGGACATGAAGTTTGCGTGTCGCTAGGTATCGTGTCTGACCACAATCAAACAGATTTCTCATTTCGATAATAGTTGTCAATCTATTTTCCATTTCGGGGTGTTTGATTTGGCTAATGACGATTTAATTCTTCCAATGTATGTTTGTCTCACAGTTTGAGATAGCTATTATTTTCATAATAACATCAAAACAAACAAAAAGTCCGAATGATAACCACATTCGCCTGCAAGTATGGGGCTTATAGCCTCATCATAAACCGTCAACATTGATTACAAATCAGCAGCGAATCTAACTGGCAGTAAAGTTTTATCACACGGTAACAGCAGCTGCAACAGCAGGTAGAGCAGAGACAAGTTCATATTCACGAAAGCGACGAAAAAAAAAGCGGGAAATGGAAGTTTTCTGATGACATGCGCCTGTCAAGTTGACAAATGCAATTTCAAACAATGGACATGTTCCGGCATGATGTAGGAGACTAGTAATAAGACATCTTCTGAAAACGAATGTACTTCGACGACAAATTCATCAATCTGGTAGTAAGGTTTCGTTACATGTTTTTGTCAACGTTAACTCGAAAGGATTAAAAAGGAATATATTTTTGGGCCTCAATTAAATCACCAAAAAGCAACATGCATCAATTTGAGGTGGATTGCTCAATTCAAACAAAGCCATAATTTTCACACGCCAGACGGGCATGGTATGTCCCGTAAAAATATGAGGGCAAAATATTGCTTCCGTCCTCTATTTGACCTTTCCATTTGCTGCTGCTACTCACGACGATTGGAAGCCGGTTGGCTGGCTGTCGTTTGTGTTATTGTTATTGAGAAAATCCTATGAAGATTTTCCTTCATCCTCTCAGGGAAAACTCACCTCATTTGGAGGGAGTGTGAGTAGGACTAGCAAAACGAGCAAGCTGAAGCTGTGCAATTTTAGAGAAGTGGATTAAAAGGGCCGTGTGGGTGTTAGGAAGATTTTGTTTGTGCTGGTAGAGTGAACGACGAGTAACGAAGCTTCCGAACGCACCACACCAGGTATTTATTTTTGTGACTTGTATCCTAGAAGAATCAAAGCTTATGATTGAGCAAATTCAACGAATCGATAACATAATCAGAATCAAACGAATCGAAAAGAAGAATTCAAGTTGAAGATAATCGTGGCGTACATTTATGCAATGGAAAACGCTGAATCATGTTCTAAATGTATTGAAACAGGTTTCCGTCCTCTGTGCCCCTGGTTTTGAGACAGAAACCTGGCATGAGCCCGCTCAAGAATATCATAGATCGCACCCGCACCTCAGAATTTGGAATGACATCATTCTGTTGGGAGAGATCTTCAGAAAGCTTAGCTTGAATTGGAGTTTTAATAAGCTTGCAGATTTAAAAAAAAATCTAGATTCAGAATAAAAATTTAAAGTTATCATTTCGTTTTCTTTTCCCTATCTCGTAGCTTAATTTGGATTTTTTCGTAAATTAATGTATGTATTATGTACTAACGTTTTCCTGAAATAAAATACCTACAGTCTGTGACAAAAGCTAGTAACAAATAATATTTTCCACCACCATTCTACTAATGTGCCTTATAAATTGAATGTTTTAGGGAAAAACTTTTAATGCTGAGAGTATTTAGTCCCTATAGACTACCATGTAGTTATTTTTTGGAAAAATAATTAACAATGTTTTAAACCCATTTATCATCAGAATATATCGGGACAAAGGTAAGTACCGTAAAACGGGATAACATTGATCACCGGGGTAGCTTTGATCAACTGAAATTTTCCACATAATCATCAATAACTAAGTCTAAAGTGAAAATATCTTAAAACTTTTTTCTACGATTAAAAACCTACATGTTGAGTTTCAAATTGGGAAAAACTTGAGTTTCAAATTGAGAAAAAACGTTATTAAAAATGTTAGTTTCAAATCTTTAATTATCTAATTTTTCGAAGGCTCGCAAACAAACCACGGTGTCTCTGGGAGAAAACTTTATTTTTCGAAAATTAGCATCGCTAATTTTTGTACCATTCGAAAGCTAGGACCTTCCCCTTTTATTTGAGCCCAAATTTGAAATAATCCACCGGGGGGTCTAGAACATTTAATTTTTTTGACGATTTTATAACCTTTTTAACAGTTTTTTCAAAGACAAAATCATACTAATCACTGTGAAAACGCTCGTCTTATCTTTAACGTAAATCCAACATCATATGTCATTAATATAATTTAATAAAAAATTTCTCTGGCTACAATTTTGCAAAAGACATCAAAGTGATACAAATTGAGAGAAAAGAGTTGGAATGTCACAAATAGAATGATTATTATTTCATTTGAAAAATCTAATAAAACTTCTCACCACTGATTGTACTAAGACCAGGAAAAGTATTTTACGAGCTTAGCTATTGACTGTAGAGTGTATAAATGTTCAAAACGGTTTATTTACATTAAAAAATCAATATTTTACATGAAATTGATCAGGATTATCTGAAGTGTTTTATTTTGGAAAAAATGTCTCCCGCCTTTCTTGAAAATTTAGTTATTTATGTTTTGAGCTTAGTTAGTTTGAATACTTCATGAACAAACATTTGGTACTAGGAATCAAATTAGATTAACCTCTTATATTCATGCTCAAATTTTAAATAATTCACCTGGATTTCAAAATCAAACATCTTTGTTGAAAATCTTTTATCCTTTTTGATGGTTTCATAAGGTTTTCATACTTTTCACTTTTGATTGATTGTAAAACTTTACAATCACAATCACAAGCATGGCAAAGTGTCATATATAAAATTTAAAAAAAAATTCAACCTATGGTGTATGCTTGATTGCTAGATTAGTGTTTTTGGAAGCACTTGTTATGTAAAAATGTGGTCTAATTTATGTTTTCAAGCTAAAATTATCGATTCTTCGTTTTTCTCAAAAGTACACGAACTGAACCTAATGTCTTTCATTGTTTTATTTTTTTTTTTTTTTTTGATAAAAAGGAAAAAAAGATTACAAAATCTCAACATCAACTTTGTTTTCAACAATTTTAAGAGATTGATTTGATGTAATACTATTATCTGGAAATATTCTCTCAATTTACTTTAAGTTGTCAGATCTGAAGTTTTCAGATTTTTTTGCGAATTTTTAATATCTTTTTCTGAAAATTTTGCATGTGTTCAAATCGATGACTTTTGTTCAAATTTCCTAGATAAAAAAAAACTTGGGTTTTTCATCTGATAGTAAAAAAAATACTGCAAACATTTGTCTGAGCATTCCTGCATTTTTTGCTTTCCCCTGAAATGTTATTTTCTTACTTCTATGAAAACAAAATATAACATCGTTTCATGAACAGTATTTAAAACAGTGGCTACGAATGCTTAAAATAATTTTTGCTACATATATTTGCCAAAATTAAGCACTTATTTTGGAAAAGTGCCTAACATTGCTCAAAGTATGAAATGAGTAACCAAATTTTCAAGTCAAGCAGGTGCCATCTTTTCTATATGGCTGGAACAAATTGGAAATATATCTTTTGCCATTAGGAGTTGAAACATCACGAGAAAAGAGGGGGGGGGGGGTTCAAAATAAAAATTGATGAAAATTTTCAATACATTGAAAAAAAAACTAAAGCTGGCTTGCAACAAACTTGTATCAATCTACATTGCACAAAATCATACAATCGAGAAAATTAACATCAAACATTTGAAAAAAATTTCTAAACGACAGGTGATATTACTACCATCTTCTACAGTTTGGCTTTCGCTCTTTTAACTGTTTGAATTTTCTAAGAATGTATGAATTTTTTGTTTAAAATACCTTAAACTTTATTTATTCCCACATCGGATTTTTGGAAAAATCGGAGTGACAAAAATAAAAAGAATTTGATATTTGTTCCAGAACAATAAAAACTTCAAAATGCTCATAACTTCAGATAATCTTAATCAATTTCATGTAAAATATTGGTTTTTGATGTAAATAAACCGTTTTGAACATTTATACACTCTACAATCAATAACTAAGCTCGTAGAATACTTTTCCTGGTCTTAGTACAATCAGTGGTGAGAAGTTTTATTAGATTTTTCAAATGAAATAATAATCACTGTGTTTGTGACATTCCAACTCTTTTCTCTCAATTTGTATCACTTTGATGCCTTCTACAAAATTGTAGCCAGGGAAATTTCCTATTAAATCATATTTTTGACATATGATGTTGGATTTACGTTAAAGGTAAGACGAGCGTTTTCACAGTGATTAGTATGATTTTGTCTTTGAAAAAACCTTTAAAAAGGTTATAAAATCTTCAAAAAAATTAAATGTTCTAGACCCCCCGGTGGATTATTTCAAATTTGGGCTCAAATGAAAGGGAAAATTACCAGCTTTCGAATGGTGCAAAAATTAGCGATGCTAATTTTCGATAAATAAAATCGTTTCATCAGAGACACCGTGAAACACCCTTCCTGATGAAATCAAAGCGTTTAGAAGCAGCAGGTTGATTTATGTAACAGTTCAACTTTTTTCCTTAGTAAATTTATATTTTTTTCTGTAGTTTTTGTTGTATTTTGAGTCAAATTTTGGATATTTAAAAAAAATAGCTAGAAACCCTATCAAATGGTAAAGTCTGATAGAAAAAAATAAAGGGGAATAGTGCGAGGTCCTAGAAAATTTAATAAAGGCAAAATTTCTTTTTTTTTTGTAGATACAATTTTATAAGTAATGTTTAAAAAATTTAGCCCCTTAATTTATGCAGCATCATTGTCCATTTTTCGATTTTAATTGTTGTTCGGCCTTTAAACACAAACTGCGTTAGCTTATCAATTACTAGCATTTGTTGATATGATGAACGTGTTTTGTATCCTTAATGATCAAGAAAACCGTCAAAATAGAGGTTGATCAATATTTCCCCGAAGCATCAAATTCTAAACAAAGACGAAAGCTTTACGTGCATAGGAGTCCAGCATTGGTTTAAAAAAATATGAAACATGGCACATTCTTCTTAACAGAAAAAAATAATCGAGAAATATTGAAAATAAGTGATCAATCTTACCCCGTTTTACGGTAACCGTATAAGGAAAACAATAAATTCATCAAAATTCAAATGGAAAACAAGTTAAAAAAGTCATCTGTCCTAAAATAGCAACACGTATCAAATCAAGCTTCGACTATTTTTAATTCCCTAAGTTCTATCAGATAAAAAAAGGATTTATTTCGGATCTTTAAAAATTGTGGAGTGTTGCGGACCACTGTCCAAACTGACTTGCTTGACCTTTTCAACTATTCGGCCAAACGAATATTCGGCCAAACGAATATTCGGCCAAACGAATATTCGGTCGTGTATTCTGCTGAATTTTTCAATAGCAATATTTCTATTTCTACTTCTATTTCTAAAAGAAATCTTCTTTTAGTGTCATCTTAATGCTCTTCATGTTTTTAAGTCGATTAATTCCAACCAGATGTATCAGATCTTTTTTAAGTAGAGGTCTCTTTGATTTTCAAAATGTCACCGTTAGCTAGCTGAAAGGACATCAGATGACTTGTCGCTTCTAGGACGTTGATCACAAAAGAGATTGGTTTCCAGTGAAATCTGGAACAAACCATGTTGCTTTTTTATATCGAATTAGATGAATGTCTAACTTTTGCTAGATGTCATCAAAATAGTTGCCAAAAGATGATATTTAACCTTTAGCATACAATACACGTATCCACACGGCCGGGTCTGAACGATTTTTGAAAAAATCGTTTGGTAACCCAAATTTAAAAATTAAAAAAAAACATTTGATTTTTTTTTGTTTGATTTAGCAAAAAATCTGAATGAACCCGGGTAAAATCCCGAAAGTTTAAAATAATATGTGGCGGTCCCGGTCAGACTTAACTTTTCTCGAATTCTTTATTTAGTTTATGGGCAAGCCTGGATATATCAAGAAAATTTGGAATAAACGATAATCAAAGTTTAAAGCTATCTACAGTGAAAAATACACGAACACATCTAAAATGTTTTACTGAAACCATTAGTTTTTGTTGGTTTTGAAGCTTTTTCAACATTACTTTTGGATATTTTATAAATTATTCAACATCAGTTGAAAAATTTGACAAGTCTGTTCCTGTATAAATTTAAAAAAAAAAAGAATATTCCGCCTATTCGGTCTATTCGGCCGAATACCTAGCTCAACTATTCGGTGAACTTTAGTGAAATTTTCCGGAAAATCGATTGGAGATAGTTCGAGGAATCAAATGAAGACTGTTTGATCCACCGCACACTTCGGAAACTGGAGTTATGGCTGTTTTTACCCTCAATTCTCTTACATTTTAATATAGTTCAGAAAAAGCATGTTCGGGTTGAAAATTTTGAATCAAATGAGAATTATGTTTCGTGGTTTTTTAAGGAATCGAATGAATGCTAATTTAGGCATCGCACGCATCGGAGAATGGAGCTACGGCTGCATTTACCCTCAATTCCCCTACATATTCAATATTGTTCAGAAAATGCATGTTCGGACTGAAAAATTCGTAAAACAGCCTTCATTTGATTCCTCGGAAAAAAATATCACACAAAATATGTCTCATTTGGTTCAAAATTTTCAAGTCCAAACCTGCTTTTTCTGAAATATTTAAAAAAAATTTAGGGGAATTTAAGTTAAAACAGTCATAACTCTTTTCCGACGCGTAAATCAATAGCCTTCATTCGATTCCTCGATAAAAAAAAATCACACTAGATAAGTCTCATTTGCTCCAAAATCTTCCAGTCCGTTCAAAATTTTCTGAACGATATAAAAAAGGTAGGGAAATTGTGAGTAAAACGGCCATAGCTTCAGTTTCCAGCGTGCGGTGGCTCAAATAGCCTTCTTTCGATTCCTCTGAAAAAAGAAATCACACCAAATAAGTCTCGTTTGATTCAAAATTTTTAAGTTCTAGCGTTTGTTTTTCTGAATAAATTTAAAAATATAGGAGAACTGAGGGTAAAAACAGCCAGAACTTCATTTTCCGATGCTTGCGCTGGCTCAAACAGCCTTCATTCGATTCCTCAAAAAAAAAAATCACACTAGATAGGATTCATTTAGTTCAAAATTTTCAAGTCCGAACTTACAATTTTTATAATTAATAGAAACATATAAGGGAATCGAGGGTTAAATCAGCCAGAACTTCATTTTCTGAAGCGTGGAGTAGCTTAAACAGTCTTTTTTCGATTCCTCGAAAAACAAAAAAAACAATCGCACAAAACAGGACTCATTTTATTCAAAATGTTCTAGTCCAAATCAGTGTGTTTCTGGATTGTTTGCAAAATATAGGGGAATAAGGGGTTAAAAAGGGACTCTATATCCGTTTGTTAGCTCATGCGGCGTTTGAAACTATATCCAATCGATTCTATATTTTCATAGATTTGGTTCATGTAGGATGTCAGATATTGAATTTCTTCGCGGTTTATACACGTTTTACCCAATGTGAATTGGTTAATGAAATAATCATAAAGTCTGTTCAATGAAGTCCGGTCGAATAGGTCGATACAAATAATAATGTGTTGACAGTTGATCATCTGTCTTTTTCCAATTGACTTCGATAGGTTTTAGGGTCAAACCCAACCAATTGAAATTGTTACAGTTCAAATACAATTTTCATAATCTTAACATGATGTTTGTTCCACATTTTCTTTTCACAATATCGAATAAGATTGACAATTGAGAATATAGATTCTAGAATTTGATGTATTTAAAGCAGAAATAAGAATTTGAACTTAAAAATGTGTCACCTAGTGAGAATAAAGTTGACTTTGAATTCAGAATTGATTATCATCATCGTTTAAAGATTATCATTTTAAACTGAGGAACTTTCTTGAAGGGATGGTTTTTCCAATATCGTCAAATTAAACGGGTTTCAATTTTGTTATAAAGTTGCGTTCAAAAAAGAATGAAATCACGTGAAGCTACGCACCCACTTCCAACTTCGACCAGCTGCCATTTCTCTCTCGGTAGATATTTTTTCATGAAATTACAAACATCCGTCAAAAAAAAAAAGAATGAAATCGTCTGTTGGGCGATAATGAACCTCATTTTCTACCCGGCACCATTTTTGATCGCGTTCATAGATTTTGACGAAACTTGGCCAGGTACTAGACCAGTCATTTTTACATCTGGGGACCAAATTTCAAGATTTTTCAATGGAAATTGTCAAAGTTACAGAAAATTTTGTGAAGCAATTCCAAATTTCCCTTTTTACTGATATAGCTGTATCTTTGTTTTCATTCATTGTAATGACTTTTAATTTTTAGAGCGTTAGTTGGATAGTTGAACTAGATTGTGTGAAAATTTCATGAAAAAATATAAACTGAGAGTGAAATGGCAGCTGGTTAAAGTTGGAAGTGGGTGCGCAGCTTCACGCGATTTCATTCTATTTTGAACGCAACTGTAAATGTCCATTCATCATAGCTAAACTTGTTGGAATTTTACATAGGTTTTTCATATAAAAAATATTAATCGCCAACTTGATATGCCATTGGATTATTAGATTATATAAAAGAATTTTTTTTTACAAATTCTTGTTGGGGAAAGATACTACGGGAAATAAGCACTTGGCGATAGTTGATCATTTTTTCGCCATTAAACTTAACATAGGGGAGAGGCGGGCTATATGCGCATATTAAGGAAAGCACCCATTTTCTCCCATATTCCAATAGATAGGAGTCTGAAAACTATATGTACATGAGCGGACATCTGTTTTACATACGTTAGAACAATTTTTCTATTAAAATCTCTTACAGTTTTTGTGAAAATAATTTTATAATAAAAGAAGTCAAAATAGCCGATTTCCGAAACTGGCGGGCTAAATGCGCATATTTGTGTTTTTAGCCATATTTCATTTACACTTGCAATATTTTGATTTTATTTAATTGAAAATGTTAGAAACGGATGTTAAGCATACGTCAAGGCTGAAATTTTGGTGAAAATTTTTACATCACTAGTTCTTTTGCATGAAACATAGTTAAGTATGCCATATGGCCATATTAATATGTTGATCATATCGTATTTTTATCGGATCATTATGAAGTTCTTCTTTTTTCGCTGCAAGGTCGTGATTTGAGCGTAGATTTAATGTTTAAATTATAAAAAGTAAAAAAATTATAAGACTAATCTATTTTTCTTGATATAGGCATTATACCTGCCTTGATATGGGCATTCAGAACCTGTCTCTTATTCCAATATCTTATCATTTACAACTTTGCCGAAAGCTTCAATTTTTTGAATTTCCAATTTCCAGATGAATGAGAAAGAAAAACCATTCAAATTTTTGTTCACAGAATCTGTACGGACGATAATTAAAGTTCAATATATTATAAAAAAACTGACAAAAATCTTGTTTGAATTTTTAAATTTTTTCGACTTTATATAACAATTTAATTTTTTCATGCCATGTGTTAAAAGCGTATTACCCTCAAACTGCACTGATTAGGTATGATGAATCTCCAGCCATATCGTCCATCGGCTGTATGCGCATATTACCCAATATGCGCATTTAGGAACACTTCCCCCTACTTATGTGGGGCACGAATGGATGTATGGGTGTAGCGACACTTCTTCTCAGAGCAGGCTTGAGCATCTCCCCCAGTCACGACGCAACATCCAATCGAATGAGTCACAACGTCCGTTCAGGGACCTAACAGAGGGTGATCTTCAGCGTTAAGCGGAGTTGCACAATACTCATGGCTTTCTATGAACTGAAAGCTTTTATTAGAAATTATTAGAAATTTGGAAAATAATTGTTATGGTTCACCGTAACACTAGTTAAAAATGTCTCCCAATCCATTCCTTTAACCCCTCTCAAAACCAAAATTATTTGGTTCCAAAGCACAAAATTGATCTCTCATCCCTTTCTCTTTCTTCCAATCTATCCATTGTCTACTAGGACGTGGCCGGCGCCGTCATTTACGTAGTAAGAGAGAACATCATTTTGTTCAGTGTAAATGAGCTGCTTATCCCGATCATCATTCATTTGACCTCTAAATTCAGGCAAGTACCATTCTTTCCCTCCCGCTTCGTTCAGTGATTGCCTCTCAAATTGCAGCTCCAATCCTATCGATCATCAAGCCACATCACGACAATTACCTGATGCATCCAATTCATCTAATTTTCTGCGCTTGTACTATCAGAACGTGCGTGGATTGAAATCAAAAATTGCTGAATGTTTCGTTGCTTCATCGGAGCTTGGCTATGAAATTTACTCCTTCACTGAAACCTGGCTCGATTCTTCTGTACCGTCTAGTCAGCTATTTTGTTCTGACTATAACGTGTTTCGTTGTGACAGAAGTAGTGCCAATAGTCGTCGCAGTAGAGGTGGTGGGGTCTTGATAGCGGTATCAAATAAGCTTAGCGCATCAATCGTAACTTTTAACACTGATAGCGTAGAAAATTTATGGGTTAGAGTGTCACATGATAACAGCTCATTTCTGATCGGAACCGGATATATACCTCCAGAAAAAAGTTACGACTGTTCAATCATCGATTTGCACGTTGACATGCTATCAGAGGCTAGACTACGATACCCTGCGTGTAATGTTATTCTTCTTGGTGACTTCAACCAATCGCAATTGTTTTGGATTCCTGGCCAGAACAACACCATGGTGTTAGATTCTGCCTCAGTGATAAACACAGCTAGTGCTTCACTCTTGGATGGAACGACGCTGAATGAAATAAAACAGCGAAACGGGATTCGAAATTCTCAAAATCGAACGCTGGATTTGGTTTTCGTGGATGAATCTAATCTGATCAGCCCCATAATCGAGGCCAGCAATGTCGTCGTACCTATAGACGTGTACCACCCTCCTTTGGAGTTCGAAATTACATTCCCGAGTTCTATCGCATTTGTTGAGGATTTCGATGCATCAGCTCGTGACTTTAATCGCGCGGATTTTGATGCTATGAACCGTGTTCTGTCTGAAGTCGACTGGTCCAATATCCAAAGTTGCTTTGACGTAGATGTAGCTGTTAATACATTTAACGCAATTCTGGATGACGTTTTCGATCAATCCGTACCCTTGATGCGACCTCCTCTTCGACCTCCTTGGACTAACGCTCACCTGAAACGATTGAAAAAGACACGTTCGAAATTGTTGCGGATGTTTTGTAACTCCAGATGCCCATTTGCGAAAATCAACTTGAACGCTGCTACTAAACAATACCGAATATATAATCGATTGTGCTATCCTCAAATTAAAAAATTGCATTGCCACGTCGCCTGCTGATAAATGTTGCCTTTTCGCGACGCATTTCGCCAGTGTCTTTTCAGTGGAATCGCCAACTGCCGATCAATTAAACGCCGCTGTAACACGATTACCCATCGATGTGTTGGATCTGGATGTTTTTGCTGTTCGCGAGGAAATGGTTTTAGAAGCTATCAATAATTTAAAGAACTCCACTTCAGCTGGTCAGGATGGAATACCGGCATGCGTATTGAAAAACTGTCGCGCTTTGTTGGTAAAACCACTTACGCGAATTTTCAATCAGTCTCTCCAACAGCAAAAATTTCCTACCATCTGGAAAAAATCGCTTATGAGCCCAGTACATAAAAAAGGTGACAAGCAAGATGTTCTTAACTACCGCGGAGTCACATCGCTAGCTGCCTGTTCGAAAGTATTTGAGAGGATCGTCAACGATGTCATGTTTTCAGCTTGCCGGAACTGGATCTCTGAGAATCAGCATGGATTTTTTCCTAAACGTTCGGTAACTTCAAACCTGATGGTTTTCACATCCTTCTGCATATCCAACATGGATGGCGGGAAACAAATCGACGCGATATATACCGATATTTCGGCGGCATTCGATTCTGTAAACCATGATATTCTCCTGAAAAAATTGCATCGACTTGGCTTCTCCGAACGATTGTGTGCATGGATCAGAAGCTACCTAACGGATCGTCGATTGGCTGTAAGAATTGGTTCTGCTGAATCCTCTGACTTTACTCCAAAGTCTGGGGTACCCCAAGGCAGCAATTTGGGTCCTTTATTGTTTACACTATTCTGTAACGACATTAATTTTTTGCTCACTGGATGTGGAGTTCTCCTATACGCGGACGACCTGAAAATATTTTTAGTCATAAACAACCAAGCTGATTGTTATGAATTGCAACGATTCTTGGACACAGTTGTGAACTGGTGCGCTAATAATTTACTTGTTTTGAGCGTAGCGAAGTGCTGTATTATCACATTTGGGCGTATGAAAAATCCA
Source organism: Uranotaenia lowii (assembly GCF_029784155.1). Taxonomy (NCBI): domain Eukaryota; kingdom Metazoa; phylum Arthropoda; class Insecta; order Diptera; family Culicidae; genus Uranotaenia; species Uranotaenia lowii. The sequence continues at coordinate 206,899,103 of NC_073692.1, forward strand.
TTCATGCATCACTACAATATTCTGGGCGAGCAGTTGCATCGTGTTGACGAGATTAAGGATCTTGGCATTTTATTGGACAACCGTATGACTTTTAAGCGTCACTATTCTGTGGTACTCGAGAAGGCAAATCGTATGCTGGGATTCATTATGCGTTTGAGCAAAGAATTCACTGATCCGATTTGCTTGCGAGCCTTGTATTGCTGTCTGGTGCGTTCAATATTGGAATCTGCGAACCTGATATGGTGGCCGTTTGAAGCTGCATGGACAGCGCGTTTTGAAGCAATTCAACGTCGGTTCGTTCGTTATGCTCTTCGTGAGCTACCTTGGGAGAATCCATTAAATTTACCTCCATACGCACATCGATGTGCCCTGCTTGGACTTCATACGCTGTCGGATCGTCGCTCCATCGGTCAATCGATGTTCGTGGCAAAGATTCTTCGGAACGAAATTGACTGCTCCTGGATACTCTCTCGCTGTAATATTTATGCTCCAGAAAGAACCCTGCGCAATAGGAATTGGCTCTCTCTGGAACCAAGAAGCACGCGATATGGCAGCAATGACCCTCTCCGTTCCGCGAAATTATGCTTTTTACGTTATTTTAATGTCTTCGACTTCAATGTATCCATTTCAACTTTTAGACGCCACATTGAATCTGACTTGAGTGACCAACTAAGAACTTAGGAATAGTATCATGTTATGTACAAATAATATTAAGTAGATCATTAAGACACCTACATGTGTCAGATGATTTTATATTAAATAAACAATAAACAATAAACAAATAAAATTGATGGTCTCGGTCAATCACGGAGTAGTAACCATTTGCGATGTGAAGCTTGTTCTACTGAGCTACACTAGCCAGAGATCGTGGAACTTGAAGTGATTGTTATCATAATTTGATTTTGGAACATGTAATCCATACATTATCTACAACCATGCATTTCGGGTTTTGCGGTTTAATCTGAATGTGTGTAGTTAATCAAGCTCAGCTAAGCTAAGCTATGCTATACTATTCTACAAAATTCTTTTGCTCAACAGCAATTCCCATTATGAAATCATATCAAACGCCAAGCGGCAAACAGTCAAATAGCTAATGTACAAGTCTGTCGCTTATTTGACAACTGTTCGTCACTAAAATATCCAATAAATCAGCGTTCACTCTGTTCCTAAACATCACCCACCAAATCGTCACAAACAAGTGGTTCTTTCTTTATGCTACTAATATCGTCACTTCGAATGTATTGGTAAAGCAAACCAAGCACACACAGAGAAAATTCAAGTCCTGACTACCGATGCACACAAATTTTCGCGAATTCCGCCGAAACGAAAACGATTTTCACTTTCGTTTGTTGAGGGAGGACATTGGCCCAATGCAGCTCGACTGCTGTGAATGGTTCTTCTCCTCTTTCCTAATGTTTGTTTAGATTTGTTTTTAGTATATTCTGCTTCTGGTGTCGTTGTTGGGGTGATTCTTGCACCGGTAAAATGGGATTTTTATTACGAAACGAGCGGCAGACGGTTTGGTTTTTATTCCTTGCTTAGACACAGAATACATAATCACGGAGCTGCAGGATTTGTATGCTAATGATGGAGTGTGGAGATCGACGAGAAAATATTCGACACCGAAACAGAAGGGTTGTCAACTTGGGGAAGATTGATTGGCGGGTTTCAAGAATTTTGGACCTTTTTTTCTCTTAATTCTGACCTAGTTGCTAACTTAAGTTTTAAATTATGGAAACGTCCTACAGAATTATTCGTTTTGGATCATTGAATGATTTATGTTTGAATGTACCTATTTATTTGTAAATATTATTATGGTACGGTAAATGTAGGTATATCTCGAAAATCACTTCAGCTTAGCGTCAAAGTTTATGGTAGGTTTAAGTTTCAGTTTCAGACTACCAAGGGACTGAAGCAACTGTCAAATCACATACAAAAGATTTTTTGGAACCAGCACCAAAACGTTAGTGTAGTACTTAAATGTCAGTTCGAAAATTTTCTTCTCTTTCAGCTCCTTGGTTGAAACACCTCCTGGTTCTACTCATGACCTGGGTTCTTCAATGACAAGTTGCATCGGCAGTAATGAGGAATGTAGTCTCAACAATCCGAAACCATATCGGTTCTAAATTTAAGTCCCCCCAGCGAACGTATGTGAATTCACTCTTCTTTCACGCAGTTTATCAACCGACATTTCAACCAACGACAGAGACGCGCACCACCAGGAGCAGCAGTCATCTGAATCTCGCTTGCATAAATTACCATGGTGTTGCTCTTCTTGTTTTGGATTTCTTCTCGGCTTGGCTTGGCTGATGATTTAATTTTAGCGCGCCTATTTTGTGTGCTGTAGAATTTCGTACGAAATCGACGTTCTACTCAATGATGATCGTGTGCTGCTGTTGATATTGTTATCAATCGCGCCACAAAACAACAGAACCGAGGAATTTGAAAGGAACGCGACGAGACGGTGTTACAAAAAAAAAACGGATGCTTACGAACATGTCGGCTTCGAAATCGGAACACTTGAGGTTGTCATGATCCAATTTCGTTCTTTATTACCGATGGTTTATTTTGTTTTCTTTTTTTTGCGTTCGGGAACGAAGAGCTGCTACATTAAATTGTACATTGTGTCAGCATCCCATATATATATATATATCAAAAATAATATATTCCAAGATACCTAGCTCTTGAAATTTTTCATATAAATGCCAACAGACAATCCTTTAACAAACCTTAACACCATCTACTGACAGAAAAGGTCAACATTTCTCGATAATTGAACTTTTCACATGTACCCCTCGTTCCGGGGGGTTCAAATGCACTTTAATTTGCTTTTGTTCAAATTTGGAATACATTTGCAAAGTGCACTCTGACATACTTTCACCAATTTTTTGAGAAAAGCTATTCCATTGACTCAATTTAATTGAGAACCTGACTCGATTTTGCGCATTCAGATTCCTCAATTAAAAATAATAATCTTTATTTAAAACAGATAACTTATTTGTATTGCATATCTCGTTGAGCCTGATTATTGATTCCAAATTCCACAAAACAGTGCTGAAAATATTGCGATTAAGGGTTTTGATGACTTGGCCAAGTATTTATTTTGATTGGGATCCTGATTTATGTTATAATACAAATTTTTTTACCAAGGTCTTTATTTAATTTAGTCTAATTCATTCAGGTAAAGATAAATTTTATCTAGTTTTATTAGGATATTTAATTCAAAATCTTAAAATTGCAAAGTTTTCCAGTTTAAGATTAAACAACTGGGGTAACAGACTTATTTTGGACCAGAAGACCAATTTGGGACCACCTTGTCTAGCTCTCTTATAAAACAAATAATCTTGAAATATTTAGCAAATATTTTTTAAGCCCGGGCACTCAATGTAATGCACTATTTGTTTCATTATTACTTGATCCATAAGAGATGATAGTCCATAATCCCCTGGTCCAATATAAGTCCGTTACCTTAGTAGCCACTTGAAAGCAAGTGATAAAAATCATAGTTTAGAAATTTAAAATTTTTAAAATAATTTCATATCAGGAATTGCTATTTCGTTTTTTTTTTAAAAATCAGCCATTTCTTTAACAATACAACAGAAAGTAGTGTTTTCTAACTGTCAAATTAGATTTAGAAAAAAAAAATCAAACTTGTCCACGTCACCGGATGTCCTGACGGGATAGGGTTTGCAAACGTCCACGCTTGTAAACGCAGGAGGAGGAGGGGCTCTAAAATCTCATGTTTCTATCCGCGTGGTATCTGAACGGTCCCCAAGGAAAAAAAGAGCTTTGAATAGCGAATGACGACTCTGATACCGAAAAACCGTGCTCATTCTGGAGAGCCAAGACCACGTAGAGAAAGACCTCATTGTGTTTGTTGTGCAAATGAACCCTCAAACTTCTAGTTATTTCCGATCGTGTAATATAAATTGTTTTTTTTTCCTTAGCGTGTTTTACTAAATAGTTGCATTTCTGCCGCAGCATTTGATGGTGGCGCTTTTGGATTTTGTCCGTCGATTCCCGCAAGAGTTCCGAATCTTGTAATGGATAATTTTTGTATATATTAAGTCTGGTTACATTCAACAGGTATGGTGTCCTGGTCACCTTCGCTTTGAATGCTTGATCCTGAAATGTTTCACAAATGTTCTGAATTCATTATCTATAACCAAAAATAATATATTCAAAGATACCTAGCTCTTGAAATTTTGCATATAAATGCTAACGGACAATCTTTTAACAGACCTTAACACCATCTACTGACAGAACAGGTCAACATTTCTCGATAATTGAATTTTTCACTTGTACCCCTCGTTCCGGGGGGTTTAAAATGCACTCTAATATGCTCTTGTTCATTTTTGAAATACATTTGAAAATGCACTCTGACATACTTTCACCTATTTTTGAAGAAAAGCTATGCCACTGACTCAATTGAATTGAGAACCTCACTCGTTTTTGCGCATTCAGATTCTTCAATAAAAAAAATCTTCAATTTAAACAGATAACTAATTTGTACGGCATATCTCGTTGAGCCTGATTATTGATTCCAAATTCCACGGAACAGGGCTGAGGATATTGCGATTCAGGGTTTTGATGACGTGGCCAATATTTATTTTTATTGGGATGCTGATTTTTTATATATTACAGAATTTTTTCCCAAGGTTTTAATTTAATTTAGTTTAATTCATTCAAATGCTGATAAATATTATTTAGTTTTATTAAGATGTTTGAATCAAAATCTTAAAATTGCAAAGCTTCCCAGTTTAAGTTTAAACAACTAGTAGCCACTTGAAAGCATGTGGTAAATATGATAAATAAGAAATTCAAAACTTTCAAAACTATTTTATATCAGGAAGTGCTATTTCGTTTTTTCCAAATCAGCCATTTCAATAACAAAAAAGCAAAAAGTAGTGTAAAGTACTCTCAAATTAGATTTGAAAAAAAAAATCAAATCTGTCCACGTGAACATCCAGGGACGGGGGTTGGGATTTGCCAAATTTCCACGCTGGTCCACGGAGGGATAGGAGGGGGTCTAAAATCTCATTTCTCTATCCAAGTGGTATCTGAACAGCCCCCAAGGAAGAAAAAGCTTTGAATAACGATTGAAGACTCTGATATCGAAAACCCGTGGGCAACAGGTTGAGAAAGTGGAGTGCTTGCAGTATCTTGGTAGCCAGATAACGCCTGATGGTGGTACCAAGAAAGACATCGAGATTCGGATCAGAAAGGCCCGATTTGCGTTTGCGAGTCTCCGAAACATCTGGCGCTCATGACAGATCTTCCTACGAACTAAAATCCGAATCTTCAACTCAAACGTCAAATCCGTATTGTTGTGAGGGTGCGAAACTTGGAGCACATATGCGGTAACGACGCGAAAACTTCAAGTTTTTGTGAATCGCTGCCTGCGGAACATCATGCGCGCTTGGTGGCCGGGCGTAGTCTAGCCACTGAAATCCGCACAGTTGACGAGAACCTTGGCTGGCAGCAAGTGAAGACGCTGGCTGCGGATCGCCAGCATTGGAGATCTTTTATCTCAGCTCTATGAAGGTCAATCGGCGCCTAACCATTAGGTAGGTAGGTAGGTGAACTTCACATACATATGTAGATTACAATGATAAAGGCTTTACACGCACCTACCGCATGGTTCATGTGTAAGTCCTCTTTTGTACAACTTCTACGTGAGTGACTCCGACGAATGTCTCTCTGAAGCCTTAACTTTAGACAACTTATCTGTATTGATGGCATGGATTTTTGAAACATACTTGAGACAGGTTGTACTCTCGTGCTTTGGGGATTGGGTTCGTTTCTCTATACAGAAAAATCGAAATAGTTCAGTTAAACTAATCTCTAACCCCTAGGAAGAACAGTCTAAGTGACTGTTGGGGATTTTTTTTTATTATCTGACAATTTGCGCCGGGGGTCTTCAGATTTTCCCCAAAATTGAAAATTTGGTTCATTTTTGCGACTTAAAAACACATGTATTTTTTCAGATTTCTAACATTTTTATTTTTTGAGTTAGCTTCGGTTAGATTTTTTTGTAAATAAAAAATGACCATTTTTCAAAGCTACATAACTCTGTTGTTTCTCAACGGAAATTATAAAATAGCACATCAAAATGCATTGAAATTTTATCAGCTTTCCAAATAGAATAGTTGAAAAAAATTAAATAATGACCTTCAACATGAAAAGTTGTAAATAAACTTTAAATGGCGTCTAAAAGTACCGTCTGCACCACCGAATATTTTGCAAAAAATACCATTGTATAGCTCGATTCATGATGCAACTTTCATCTGAAGACACCAAAGTGGGCCATTAACACCTTGAAGAGTTATGAAAGAAATAATGACAATAAATCTCTATTTTTGCATCGAAATCAAACAATGGTCGAACAATTGCACTCACATATAGAGATAGCGCGCACTTCTAACAATATGGAAACAAAAGAACTTACCAAAGCAGGTAAAAAACACTACTTTTTCGTGCTTTGTAGAGTGTTTGCAGCAAAACTGACTTTAAATTTGAACCAAAATTCTGAGTATCGTATTGTTTAAGTGATATAACTAATAATGGGAATGTTGCTTTCACAACCTGGTCATATGATATATAACTTATTAATTTTTCGATCAAAGATCATTGTGAAGCATAATCAATGCCAATAGTAGAAGGTTCAGTCCCTGTGTTTGGGTTCACAAAAATGTGATTAAAAAAATGAAATATAGACGCGCTTTACATAGTTTTTATATCGGGAGCTAAGCACTGGACACCAAAATCCTTTCCCATTGATCAAAAAAGTATGAGAAAGTGGCACAAATGTTGTAGAAATAATCAAAGAGCTCAGTATGGCCAGCCCAGGCTGTAAAATGATGAAAATATGATACTTTTACCGTATTCGTTTTCTACATTCGCCCAGTTTGGAGGTTTACCATACTAGAACGAACATAATTCGTCGTAAGTGTTTTGCTACTTCGATCGCTCACACACGAATCTTCAGTGTTCCACCGTCCATTTTAAATCAAATCTGGGGAATTACGGATGCAAAACTTAGCGCATAAACTTCTAAAAATGACAGTAAAATGTGCATAACTTGTTGTGACCTGGTGCAAAACTGGGTATAAACGAATACGTTATTAGATTTTTGGATATAACATGAAGTCAGTTAAGCTGCAACAATCTACCGCCCCTTCTTTCATAACAGTCCCATGTACAAAAATAAGCAAGCGAGACAATCAGCTTTTTCTGTTTTGGAATATATTTTTAAATTGTGACCACCACTTTCAGCATAGACGAAAATCGTTTCTAGGTTGTCATAATAAATCGTTAGGCCTGAAATTTTCGAAATTGGATTATTGGTAAGGTCGAGAGCACCATTTTTATTCATTATGGGACTGTTAATCGACCATATTTGAAACCTTTTTCGAATCTACTAGCATAACAGTCCCATACAAAATATATTTTTCTCACCAAGCTACTTTTTAAGACTTAAATTTGATCATTTTTGAACTTCTAAATGCAATTGTCAGAAAAAGAAACATACTTTTGCAAAAAAATATCTTGAATTCCACATTGTAAGTTGAATCTTTTTACGATTTTTTATTGCATCCGATAGTTTTTCGCTCAGGAAGCCATTCCTAAGAAAGTCAGACCTGCCTTCGAAAACTAGTGTGCATCATTCGACATCAAGTGAGTTAAAAAAATGTTTAAATGATTCAAAGCAATAAACCAAAGACTATTTCGCCGAAAGAAACATTGAAAAGTAACCAAATCCGTGGTATTTCACATATGGGACTGTTATTCAGGTATATTTCATATAGAACAGCCACGAATTGATATTTTTTTTCGAAATTTTTAGAACAAAACCTCTTTTTTTTGTGTTTAATGTTGAAGCCTTATGTTGACCTAAAATGACGAAAATTCATATGGGACTGTTATGCGAGTAAGGGCAGTCTGAAAAGGACGAAAAAATAGTGTTTTTACCAGCTTTGATAAGTTCTTTTGTTTCCATGTTGTTAGAAGTGCGCGCTATCTCCATATGTGAGTGCAGTTGTTCGACCATTGTTTGATTTCGATGCAAAAAAAAGAGATTTATTGTCATTATTTCTTTCATAACTCTTCAAGGTGTTAATGGCCCACTTTGGTGTCTTCAGATGAAAGTTGCATCATGAATCGAGCTATACAATGGTATTTTTTGCAAAATATTCGGTGGTGCAGACGGTACTTTTAGACGCCATTTAAAGTTTATTTACAACTTTTCATGTTGAAGGTCATTATTTAATTTTTTTCAACTATTCTATTTGGAAAGCTGATAAAATTTCAATACATTTTGATGTGCTATTTTATAATTTCCGTTGAGAAACAACAGAGTTATGTAGCTTTGAAAAATGGTTATTTTTTATTTTCAAAAAAATCTAACCGAAGCTAACTCAAAAAATAAAAATGTTAGAAATCTGAAAAAATACATGTGTTTTTAAGTTGCAAAAATGAACCAAATTTTCAATTTTGGGGAAAATCTGAATACCCCCGGCGCAAACCCGTCAGATAATAAAAAAAAATCCCCTGTTGTCTGACAAAGTTGTTTATCGTTTGATTTGCTTTGATCACAAGTGTGTCTGGATTGTTCACAGTGGCCTTTATTCTGCGCAGCGCGTAAGGTGACGATAGTGGAGTCACCCGAGTTGCTCGATTCCAGGAGAGGAACGTCACCTCGGACGAACTTTGGGAAGAATCTCTATCACTTCACTTACACCGACTATCGGAATAAAATGACAAAAATTCCGTGACGGTAAGGTGTCTCGACTCGACTATCGTCACCTCAGGCGCGGTGCAGAATAAGGCCCAGTGTGTATATGAAGAGAGGCTTCTTGTAAAGATTCATTCAACCGGTACTCAGGGTGAGGTGTTATAAAATTGACTATTGAACGAGTATACAGGGTGACAAAAAAGACCTGTCACACTTTTTTTGGGGTCGCCTGTAGCCTATACGTTGTATCTCTCTGGTGCCATCTATATGTCAAATGAAAGGGCTAACTTTGCTGCCCACAGTGGCAGAGTTCCGTTTCTGTGCAGTTTGTGTACATTAAGTTGTGAGTGGCAGAGTTGAGAGCAGCTGTTATCGCTGAATATGTGAGAGGGTACAAACCCGGTCACATATTCAACATATTCAAACACCTAAAACCGCTCGTAATTAACCGGAAATTCGTGTACCAGACCATAAATCGATCCTAGAGACCAGGGGCTCCGAGGACAAGACACGATCTGGACGACCAAGGTCTGTGAGAACTCCAAGGTTGAAAAAGATTATACGAGACCGGACTTGTGCGCCGCTTGCGATGACTTTCCGAGACGTCTGAAGCTGGTTCGATCAGAGAAAGGTGGTGTAATTCCGAGATATCGTCTGTAAAGTTTCTTGATGAGTTACTGAATAAAGCTATGAAAGTCAGATTCTGATTTTCTTCTTATTCTTTGAAATAATAAGATTTTTCTGTGTGACCGGGCTTTTTTGTCACCCTGTACTCTCAGTAGAGTAGAGTAGCAGTTGCTGTTTCCAATCAGCTGTTGAAACCTACCTTCTAAAACTTGAGCGTATTCTATATATGTAGTTATCTATGCACTGCGCTTGGTTGTATACACCAAACGCATAACACGCGTCTTGAGGTTTCGGGTGGCATACTTCATCAGTGACATACTTACTTGCACTGAAAGATCAATTCTGTTTACTATCTCTGCGGTTCCTTATCAGGTGTGAGGTTATGGACCCCTTGATAAAACGCAATCGGAACGAAGATGAGTTGGTCGATGGTTTCGCTAGACAATCAGAAAGGTAAACCTTAAACCGTTGTTAAACAGGTTAAACGTTGTCACATCACATGTCTATTGGTTGGGTTGTTCTTAAGACACTTTGCTTTTTCGTGTTTATTTTGCTTGCAGAATTTATGTCGTAATGATCATGACTTTGAGCATTTGTAGGTTCCAATCGTTCCAATAGACTTAGAGGACAAAGGAGATGGAAGTGTTAACCCATAGATTGTTGCATAGAGAACAAAATATAAGTTTTTTTTAAATCTTTTTCCTTTTGACTGGTACTTTGGAATAATTCAAACAATATAAATTTGAATGAAACTATTATTCTACATTTTATTTCTCGAAGACGACATTTACAGGAACTTACAGAACTTGTAGAGATATAGTACGTCTACCTTCGAAAGTCATTTGTTTAAATTTGTGTGTGTCCTTTATGTGTTTATAGGGAAGTGCCTGTCAATGTCTGTATATTATACCACAGCGCTCCTGGTGGTCAGATTTGGAATGTTTTGATAGTACTTTTTTTTGGAATGTTTCTTCTATCAGTGCTGAAAGTTTCATTATGATTTGTTTTGTATCAAAAAAGTTACACGTGATGAAAGCAGCGAAAATTGAATTAATTTTGAACACCCATGTCAAAAACCCGACGTGGTCAGACTCAAAAATCGTGATATCGTTGAAAATGGTCAATCAACCGTGTGCAGCGTTCTCAAACACGGAAAATAATAAAAAAGGTAAAATTAACCTTTTTGTGAGGTGATTTTTTTTCATCCCTCTTTCGAGGTAAATTTTACCTTTTTTTTCTTCACCTAGAAAAAAAGTAAATTTTACGTTTTCCAATTCACCTGGCAAAAAGGTAAATTTCACCATTTTTGCATTCACCTAGCAAAATAGTAAATAATACCGTTTTTCTATTCACTGATGTGGAAGGTAATTGCTAGTTGGTTTGATTAGTTTCTTCAATAAAAATTAAAACAAAATTCATTCAAAAATTAATTTCATTATTAAGTTTTATTAGTGACACTTTACCATCTTCGTGTCATTTTCAAAAATTAATATTTATTTGATATAAATAGGGACTTTTACGTAATCCCCCTGCATTGCGTTAAAATATTCTTGTCTTATCTGGAGGATGACGTGGAATTCACCTTGAAGCTATGTGGGCTGATCTGAAACAAAAGAAAAGTATTATGACGAGAACTAGCACAACTAAATGATATATAGGAAAACACTTACCATTCTGTTCCAATATTCACATATTGGGCACGGAGCAAAACTTCCTTCCTGAACGACAAAACAGCTTAACCTCAATAAACGTGTTCGGCAAAAGTTACTTTTTTCGAGATGAATTGTACCGTTTTGTTTAGCTCAATTCAGGTCAACTTCACCTAGCTACGAGGTAAGTTTTACCTTATTTGGATTCACCTTTTTTCTCGGTGAATTGTTCCTTTTTTCAAACCTCGATTCAGGTAAATTTTACCTCGCTGTGAAGTGAGTTTCACATCGAAGAGGTAGAAGTTACCTTCTACCTTTCACGAGCTTTCACCACGCTATCTCGGTAAATTTTACCTTTTTATTATTTTCCGTGCACTCAGAAATGAAAAAATATAAAAATATTATTTTTCATGTATTTCCACGCTTTACCGTGCCCACTCACAGAGTTAAATTTCTCTGGGTGTAATTACTGGGATATTTCTCGCCGAGAAATATCTTGGTTATTAAATTTTATGCATTGGAAGTGACGGAAGTGACATCTGGTGGTTGGGGAAAAAAGTTTAGCCGGAGCCTATAACAAACGCTTAAAGCAGAACTAGCCAAACAAAATCAAACGAAAATCATTTGATTTTCGTTAACGTTCTATGGCCAATATGCATAATTGACCATAGCATACATTGAGGGACACTTTTCCCTTTGCAAACAACTTGCTGCTATTAATTCCTACCTTTTTTAACATGATCAAATCCCATATTTACAAAAGTTGGAATCAACATGTAGTCAAGTTGAAGATCGTCTCGTTACTGAAAATCTAGCACGTGATCTCATCCTGGTTAGCTGGGACTCAAACGCACAAAACACAAAGCGTTCGTCAGGGAAAAAATATCGCAGTTATTAAATTTTATGCATTGGATTATTTTTCGATGAGAAATTATTGTGCGTTATTACTTTTTAATGGTTTTAGTTTAATATCGTCAAAGATCCAGACAACCATTTGGTGGGTATATCAAATTTGCAACACAATTATACGTGCAAATATACGTGTAAACAATTTGTATATAATGCAGCAAAACCAGTATATACGTATCATTTTGGAGGCCATATAGGTACATTAGCACACATATTCTTGATTTGGTTTATTTTGTCGTAATAAAATCATGCAATGTATTTAAATACGATAAAGAATATGCATGGGACGCACATTGTAGATGCATATATACGAATTGTCGTAATAAAAACGTGCAATGCATTTAAATACGATAATTGTCTGGGGAAATACCAAATATCTGAAAGCTAATAATTTTTATATTATTTTCATTTCTGAGTGTGAACGTTTCCGTGATATGCAAACACTGAAAAAACTATTCACATGAACGTTACGTGAAAATGTTCTAAGATTTTTGCCACCTTGAAAATCAGATGAAAACTACGTGAATCATCAGGTGAGGTAGAAAATAGAGCTCGCATAGCAAACAGAATTCACGTAATTTTCATATGAGTTGTGGGTGAATTCCACTTGAAAGGTAACGTAGACCGAATGTGAACAGAATTCGTTCTGCTACATGAATTTCACGTAGATTTCATTGAAATATGAACGTTGCGGTGTTGTATCTCGTATCGTGATATAAAAACTGTTTGGATTTTCCAGTGGAATTTTATTATTTTAAAATAATCATATGAATCAAAACATACACTTATTTTTTGTGTTAAAATAGTAAAAATTTAGATAGCAACGACACAACCAAAAACATTTAAAACTTCCATCAGCTTTTTAATCACGTGTTGAGTGCCTACGTGAAAACCTAGGTGAATTTAACGTATTTTTTCGGCTGAGTGTACTATCGATCGGAAGGATCATACCAAGCATCATAGTGGAACTAAGGATCGGAACGGTGTTGAGAACACAGAGAACAGACATCGGGCCCCGAACAAAAATTTGTTGAAATCGTGTGTGAGAATACCCACCTAAGTTTCAAACCAAATTCGTAAGTGGACTAACATCCATAAGATGTCGCTACTAGTACACATATTTTTCCATTTTTTCGGCACGCTTAGAAATTAATACTCATAACTTATCTCAAATGAGGCCATTGCAATGTATGAGAGTAACACAACTTTTTGTGTAATAAATTTTAAGAACATCTTGATTTTTAAAAAACGCAAATCAAATTTCAATCATACTTTAATCGCTGTCGTATGTCCCAGCATATGCCCCATATTGTTCAATCAATATTGACGCTGAATTGAAAGTTGAATTCCAAGTTTTAAAGTATGTCTGTCAGTAAATAGTTTTCTAGAACAGAGAATGTGAACATAAATGTTATAATTCGGTATCAAATTTTGAATACGGCGAATGCGCCAAGACCTTTGTTTTGAGAAAAACGCATTCCAAGTTTCAGAAAATAAAATCAATTTCCTATTTAGCTGCGTACAATCATTTTCCTAAAGAAGTCGCTAAAATGCTTTCAAATTGGTTAAATTTCAACACCCGATCGATAAATATAGCTTTTCCGTACTAATTACCATAAAAAATTAATAAATATAACTGTGGGCCCTTTTACCACAGACTGGTGCTCTCATTTTGTTCATTCGCCAAATTGGAGTGCCCTTTTGAATTGCAGAATGACTATTCGCCTTTTAGATCACTCATTAAAGAAGCAATATTCAAGCAAGTTTCGGCTTGAAAACGGGTCCAAATGATCACGTTAACACATTAGCACATTCAACGATCTTATAAATACTGATTTGTGCATCTCCTCGTCCTGGAATTTTTTTTTTCGAAAACTTCAATGCCCTTTTTCCATCTCGAAATAACTATTGGCCCTTTTGTTCGCGACGAAATTTTTAGGGGAAATGGGCGAATGAACTGTGGGATTACACACTCATAAAAAAAGCTATTCGCCTTATTTAAAAAATTAAATTTAACTTCACTAAAATAAGAAAAATTGAAAGGAGATCATATTTTCGGATGTAAAATGAATAGTTTAACGCATTTATGTGATTATCTGGATTTGTTTACAGTTGGCGCATTCGCCGTATTCAAAATTCGATACCGAATTGTTAATTATGGGTCGGTATTCCGGTTGATGTTATCTTGTCACTCATGTTTATAAATAACTTTAATCATTTCTACTGATTACTAACCCTGAGTTACAAGTCCTCATCTATCGATCTCAGGTAACATCAACCAGAATATCGAGCCATAGTTTACAATTATAACATTTATGTTCACATTTTCTGTTCTAGAAAACTGTTAACTGATTGTAAAATCCCAACACATACTTTAACACTTGGAATTTAACTTTCAATTCAGCGCCAAAATTGTTTGAACAATGTAGGGCATATGACAGCGTTTAATTGTGATTGAAATATGATTTGCATTTTTTTTTAAATCATGATGTTTTAAAATTTATTACACCAAAATTTGTGTTACTGTCATACATTGCACTGGCCTCCTTTGAGATAAGTGATGAGTATTAATTTCTAAGCGTGTCGAAAAAATGAAAACAAAAATAGGTGTACCGGTAGCGACATCTTATGTATGTTAGTCCACTTACGCATTTGGTTTGAAACTTAGGCTGGTATTCACACACACGTGTTGAGCTCCAGCTCGAACTCTGTTCTCTGTGTTGAGAACGATTAAGGTAAACTCGGGGCAGTCGGACTATGACATCGCCAAGAAATTCAATGCCGACCGGTGCACCGTCAGAAGGATTCGGTTTTGCCGATAAGTTTGCAAGAAAACATTTGATCTGGCAAGGTATTTGCAGCTGCGGACGAAAAACCCCGGTTTTTGTGACAAACAAAACCATGGACTCCAAAATGTACAAGAAAGAGTGCTTGAGAAAACGTATTCTTCCGTACATTAGATCTAACAAAGGACCAGTAAAGTTTGGCAAGCTGCTCCTACACTAAAAGACCTACATTTTGAGTGCAAAGTACCGAGATGGGAATCGAACCCATGCCATCAATGGACCAGCGATTACCGCCTTACCACGCTAACCACTCGACCACCGAGACGTGTTACGTTTACATAGCTCCGATATAAACCCCGTTTTAATGCGTGCAAATTTAAGATTTATTTTGGTCTTTGGCCGAAGGTCGTTAGGTAGGACGATGAATGTTATGCAGTATTGGACAGTTAGTCGAATGTGTCATAAGTCTGAAAGCTTATGGCCGATGATTTAATGTTAGACCGATTGATGCTAGGCCGACTGTACAATGAGTCGAATAAATGAATGTTAGGCTAAACAAGCCAATAGAACAAATTGAATGCGCGGCATACCAAGTTGTTACATTTAAAAAAATTCGAATGCTTCAATTAAGAAACGTGTGTTTTATTTGTTTTTTTTAGACATATTTATGCAATGTGGTTGCACTCGGAGGGCAATGCCAGCCAATTATTAGAAAGCTTCTTAATGCCGGTCCGGCATAGCATATTATACCGATAATTTCAACTTTAAGGAAGTTCATTATTGGAGTAGAGTCTGATTTGTGGGTGTACAAATTGAGATCGCCTAACAAAATCATCTTCATGAGGAAATTGTTGTTTAATAACCCAAGCAGTTTAATACAAAAACAGTAGATAGATATTTTGTAATTGCAATTCGAAAAGGGCATTTCGAATTATAATTGCATTGACAAACACGTTATTGTCAATGTAATCTTCCACGTCGTTTCATTGTGAATGGAAGCATATATAACATTTGATCTACTAATTGTTGAGTATATTTGACATGAATGAATAAAAAAGAGAATAGGATAGTATAATTGATTTCCTCTTCTTTTTCACTATGGTCGTTGAATCATTTTTTAATAAACGCTATTATTTGAATAAACAGTGATAACAATACATTTGCATCAATTATCGCGAAATGTGCAGTTTGATAAGTCTTGTGCTCGATTGGAATGACATTGAATTCCAAAATTCAAATCGAAACATGGCACCTGTTTGCTGATTGTTGTCTAGTAACTTGGATCTAATGCGAGCTACGCAAGCTAGGATCACTTGAGAACAGAAGTTTATACGTTTTTGATACATCTTTTAATTGATTTTGGATAACTTGATCTTGTGTAGTAGATAGATTCTAATGCACACTTATAATTTTTAAAGAACTTTGATTGAACATATGTACATTCTTATAATCCTTCATGAATTTCAAAATGTTGCGGCAAGTTGCATACAGTTTGGCGAAACTAGAATACTGAATCCGATTAAAAGGTCTGCTAAATGCCAATAAACAAATCGCATGAGCTTATCGAATAACGACGCTCTGGTCCAAATTTAGGCCGATGAGCTTGGGATCGGGCCGGCTTTTTTTTTCCTATTTCACGCGTACCCTCAAATGACCTTTCCATACCGGAAAGGTGAACCACGAACCACACGGAACAAACGTAGAAAGGTAAATATCCAGTTCGTGTCGCTACTGGGCAAATGCTACTACACAGTTTTACCCCAAATGAGATGGCACCCAGCAGCAATCTGCACATCTGCCCACGTTCTCTGCCCCGAACTGTCTTTTTCCTTCTCGATTTTTCACTCAGATCGGACATATGGAAAGTAATTCAGGGCGGATGGCTTATTTCTTTTTTGTCATGTGAAAACCAGTAATAAAAATAAATAAAACAGCATAACACTTACATCCCAAAACATTTCCCTTGATGGGGACTGCGTTATCTCCCATGATGCTGATTCAAACTCCTTCGGTAATCCTTTAAAATCCGCACAGACAGGCACACACAAAATGCTCCTAGAAATCACTCCAAAAATAATGGAGGGGAATCAAACGCCCTAGCACACGCAATAACACTTCTTTTTTGGTCGGACAAACCCAAGCCAAGATATCACCACAGAAGAAAAGAACGCGCTCTTATTAATGGAACTGCACCACGTCCACGCACTTCAGCCGGTGAGGAAGGTAGGAACCTTCCGAGACCCTCAGAAGAAAGTTTTCCCCCGAAAACAAGAAGTATCGAATCGGTAACTTCTTTGCCCTTGAGAGGTCCCCAAAACCGTTCTATGGTTCTGCTTGCAGCTTCGGTTTGATACTCGCGCGCGTCCCTGCTTGCTGCGGAATAAGAAGAAGAAAAACTGGACCGCGCGCTACGCCACGCGGATTCGATGTTCGGCTCGGAATTTCGAGGTTTCCCTCCTGAGGACGTCCGACTGCGGCCGCGACTTCGAACTGAATGAGACGTCGACGTCGTCCGGTTGATGCGTTTCTCTGGCTGGCGCGCGTCCGATGTGTGGGAGAAAAGCACGTTCCCTGGTCTGAGCAAGTCGTCCCCCAATTTCTCGTTCTGGGTTAATGCTCCTAGAAATGCTGTGGAAAGGCGCGGAAATGTGACGTAGAGCTACCTTCTTTTTAAGGTTGGTTCTCTCCCGCGGTTCTTTCTGTGGATGAATCCCCCTCGATTCAAGTCAAACTTGTTATGCTGCGGCGATGCTTTGCAGCAGTGTGTGTTGTAGACAGAAGAAAAAAAAATGCATGAATGTAAGAAGAAGGATCAACATTAACGTCGCTCTCTGGGTTTCGGTAGATACCGAAAACATCGAAGAAGCACATTTTGTGTTGCTGGGGGAGATGAGCGAGATAAAATGTGCTCGCTCTATGTTGTTGATTCCATTGTGTGTGTAATGTTCTAGGGTGGTTTCATGATTCTGGATTTTCTGAATGATGAATTGAATTATGAAATGCATTAAAGTGCTAAAATTATGTTTCTTGACA
Source organism: Uranotaenia lowii (assembly GCF_029784155.1). Taxonomy (NCBI): domain Eukaryota; kingdom Metazoa; phylum Arthropoda; class Insecta; order Diptera; family Culicidae; genus Uranotaenia; species Uranotaenia lowii. The sequence goes on from NC_073692.1 coordinate 206,916,841, forward strand.
TCGTCTTTTAAAGTAATTCAAATACTAATACATACAAGTACTATGTAAATCAGACTGAGTCGATTTGGGGTCATTTCGGAATTTCTCAAACCCTGGGGTCTAAAAAACTTTGTCTTGGTCCAAAACTCATCCATGATTTTTTGCAGAATTTTTAAGTAACGTTTACATGAGTAAATTCGAACTTTTAGGTTTGTATGGGAAATTTGAATATTTTGTACTGAAAAATCTACATCATTTTTATTTCGTCTGTGGAACCGAGCCAGTTGATAGTTTTTGGGCCAATTTATAAAATTCCAAAAGGAAATTTTTCGCTGAACAACCTTGTCGAAGACCATCACTTCGTATCTTGTTAGGGAAAAAAGTTATTAGCTGTTTAACAGGGGTATGTCTCTTTGCATTGATCAACAATAAATCCCATTGACATCACTGCTTGATCCTCGCGAAGTGTTGCATGGAAAGTAGTCGCGCAATACCTCGCTAGGCACCCTGCAGGGATGTCAATTGAATTTATTGTTTATCAGTGTTAAAAGACATACCCCTGTTAAATAGCTAATAACTTTTTTTTCCTAATAAGATACGAAGTTACGGTCTTCGACAAAGTTGTTTAGCGAAAAATTTCCTTTTGTAATTTTATAAATTGGCACAAAAACCATCAGATGGCTCAGTTCCACAGACGAAACAAAAATGATGTTGATCTTTCAGTACAAAATATTAAATTTTCCCATACAAACCTAAAAGTTCAAATTTACTCATGTAAACGTTACTTATAAATTTTGCAAAAAATCATAGATGAGTTTTGGACCAAGACGAAGCTTTTAAGACTTCTGAATGGTAACCAATATTAAAAATTTAAATTCCGCAACCGCCATTTGCCTGAATTTTTGTACCTAACAGATGCGAAAAATATTTTTTTTTTCCTTCTGCCTTGTTATTTATAAACGGCTAAAAAAGGTTAGACTAAGGTTGATGGCATGCTCAAGCGACATGTTATTTGAAATTCACTACAAATTACCACTTTTCTTTATCTGAAAGTGTTTGGGATCGTCACCCTTCTTTCTGGAGCCAATAAGCGCTCATCAGATCATCATCTGAATTGCGAAAATGTTGAAATTTCAACCGACAAGATACCTTGCTATTTTTACGGGAATGAGAACTCATGAGAATATTCTCATCGATTAAGATATTATTTAGTTTATTATCAAAAATTCGGAAGGATCATCGAAAGGAAGAAATTTTGATGGTATTGATTTGCCTTCAATATTTAATTCGATCAAATTTTATTGGACGTTTATCAAATGCCTGATGGAAACAGGAGTTTCCTTAGGAAATGTCTAGGAGCACAGGAGGTATAGAAAAAATATGATCGCACCATTCACCAACTAACACAACTCCTTCCTTGGATACTTGAAAACATGGATTCGCAGACGTATAGACGGTTTCCATAGTTGATGATACTAGCTTATCTCTGGTTCTGATTATTTAATTTTTTTTTAAGTATGCACCCAGACAACCAGAAGTCGTATTTTATTTTATATCGTATAGAATGTTATTTAAACTCATTTTCGTATATCTGCACCTACAATGTTCGGCCCATGCATATTCTTTATGGGCTTGTGATATAGCTCAGCTGGCAAGTCTGTTGTCTCCTGAGCCGATGTCCGCGAGTTCGAGCCCAAGAGTAAACATCGAACACAGTTGTACCGGATAGTTTTTCAATAACGATCCGCCAACTGCAACGTTGATAAAGTCGCGAATGCCATAAAGATGGTGTAAACGCATTAACTTGAACCACCTTAATAAGCCCCAAAAATGATACAGCATAAAAAGAGCAAACAAATATTCTCTGGGAAGTTATATGTAAGAGGAAATGAGCGCTTATCTTCTAATGCTCTCGATCCACACAGCTGATCGGCACCCGATCAGCTGATGAAACAGTCAGTTCTAAGCAACCATCGTCGTGATCAGACATAGCTCCTAACTATAATAAAAGATTAAGTCAAAACAGTCTAAGTCAAGTCATTTAAACTTATAATAAAGTTACCTAACAGTTGAAGACAATAAAAGTCTTCCGTTAATCAATTAGCGCTTCTACATTCCATCCGAAAGCAAACATTTAGTGGCTACAAATCAGAACAGATGGTAAAACGAATATAATCGAAACAAAAAAAAAAATATTTTTTATCGTATTAAAATGCATTGCATGATTTTATTACGACAAAAAGAGAGACTCGTATTTATGTACATATGAACTCGACCTTTGTGTACGAAAATTCGCAAAAATTTCGTGAAACGACCGATATACGATGATCAGCCGTGATTGACAGATTTTTGTGTGCTATGCATAAAACAATTCGAAATTAAGATTTTTTCAAACATGAAATACGATTTATATAACATAACAACCAAGTGTTAGATCTTAGCAGAAAGTACATTTTTTCATCAAACAAGATTGTTAAAATGAGAGATTATATTTTAAAAAGAAATAATATAAAATGTTGGATGAGTGGTACCTACAGTCGATTAGTTCAGCGATACAAAAGTACTAAGGTACATATCTGCTGGTAATAAAAGTTCTTCCCAGAGTGTTCATATTGAGCGCGGCGGTGAAACATTTCTACCCGAAATCCAGGCCGATGCTGCATCCAATATCGTACCTGTTTGTAAGTATGTTTCAAAAGCATTACTTATTCTGTGATAGCATAAATGTCTGTTCTAATATTTGTTTAAATTTCGTGAATATATTTTTGACTGAAACAATGACATTCTATTTAATTCTATTCATCCAGAAAATTCAAATAAGCTGGAAATAAAATATCTTTTAATAAATTTGTTTGTTCGTTCAGGCTTCTGTTTTAGCTAACATGAGAAGAAGCTGAAAAAGTTAAAGTAACTGAAAAATTAAAATCTGAATTCAATCAAAAGCAGTTGAAATTTTTAAATTTGCTTGCTTGCGTTTGAAATAATTCCATGAATTATGTTTTCCGAGGTTCTAGTTACCAAAAATCTCATTGGTTATAAAAAAAATCAATTTTTTATGCTGATTTGCAGTTTAATTGAATCTTTTTCCATTTATAAGATGCCGGAGCAGTTTTCTAAGCAGAGAAATAGAAATCTGTTAAGGGTATTAAGAGTTCGTACTTTATTTTGTCCATGAGAAAACTGACTTTGACTATAACTACGCTTAAGTGTGAATAACGTATTAAATTTTTTGACAAAATTTTTTCATTCATCGGAATATTTTGAATTGATATTCCTTATTGTGGTAACTCCATCCGGCCGTTTCCTTCAAACTCGCGTAAATATTATTTTTTAAATCGGTACTTCGCTCGCCACAGGACTGATACCGTAACCGACTGTTCTTCGCGAATCTCGTTTACAGGATCACATTTTCAACCTACACGCTTATTTTCTACACTTCAGAATCAGTTAAAAGTTATCCGAAAAGCTTACACCGTAATTTTTTTTTTAAATTTAATTTAATTTTTTTGTTGTTTTCAATCTAATAATAATATTTCATCAATCTAATAATAGTAACTTTGAGGAACAAACTTCATGTATTAACCAGTTTCCGATAACTCCCACTATTCTCTACCACATTCGCCCCCTTCTCTACACTTAAAAACATGTTTGACTCTTGATTTCCAATGCTTGACCCATAGCTTTCGACTTTAAACTTATACCTCTTATACTTTCGACTCGATATTTCAATGCTTGACTGTAAAGTCTCACATTCTTGACGCTCAACGCTTGCCTCTTTAATCTACACTCAGGCAAATTCTTATTATAATCTTCATAAGATCCATCTTATGAACCGCTTTTTAGAGTGTAAAATAATGTTTCATAAGAGTCTTATGAAATTCTTTCAATTTTCATACGATGTTCTTATGAAAAATAGAAGAAACGGCATTGTGAAAAAATGATGAACACATTCATTCATAGCATCAGTTTTTTTTTCATCATCTAACAATACGAAGCAATCGCCAGTTCATAGTTATTATAGTTTTCCTTCAATGTTAAATGTTATTGTTATCTCCGGAATGGTAAGTTCGATTTGATGTTTTTGGTGTGAACGTTTAATATATTAGTAAACTAAAATACATTATTTGTTTACTTTTCAGCAAGGTGATCGGCAAAAAACGAAAGGTCGATGATGCGCCAAAAAAAAATACTTTGATGGAACCGTCTGTTGATGCGCTGCTGATGGTGACCATGAAGGATTTAATTTAAAAAAAAATTGGCAAACAATAAAGTGAATGTTTTCAGTATTAAATATCTAGAACTTTTCTTATTAGAAAGTGATTTACTGTTTCCATAAGAATCTCTTATGAAAAGCAACAACCTCTCATTGAAGTAGGCGTTCATCTTCAGAATTCATTCGCGTCATAAGACAATCTTATGAATTTCATTAATTTTTCTTATGGCGCCACTTCATAAGAGAATCTTATGGCATACATAATAGTATTTTTCTGAGTGTATGAATCTTGATTTTTAACTTTTGAACCTCAACTCTTGATTTTTAAATCGTGGCCTCTTAAACCTTCTCTTGACTCTAGAATCTTACATTCTGGACGCTCAACTCTCGCTTTTTTCATCTATGAATCTCGACTTTTAACTTTTGAATCTCAATTTATAATTTTTTGCTTAGTCAAGGCCTATGACACTAGATTCCAAGCTATTGCACTTTGACTTTCGATCTTCAATACTTGACTCATAACATTCGACTTTTAACTCATACTTCTTAAACCTTCTCTTAACTCTAGAAACTTACATTTTTGACGCTCAAAGCTCGTCTCTTTAATCTATGAATCTCGGCTTTTAACTTTTGAACCTCTACTCTTGATTTATTTGATCGTGGCCTATGACACTAGAATCCAAGCTTTTGCACTTTAACTCTTGTTCTTCAATACTTGACTCATAGTGTTCGATTTTAAACTCATACCTCTTGAACCTTCTCTTGACTCTAGAACCATACATTCTTGACATTCTTAAATTTTTTTTAAATCGTGGGCTATGACACTAGATTCCAAGCTATTGAACTTTGACTCTTGAGTCTTGATGTTCAATAATTGACTCATAACTTTCGACTTTAAACTCATATCTCTTAATCCTTCTCTCAACTCAAGAAACTTACATTCTTGACGCTCAACACTCGCCTCTTTAATCTATTAATCTCGACTTTTAACTTTTGAACCTCAACTCTTGATTTATTTGATCGTTGCCTATGACACTAGATTCCAAAATATTGACCTTTGACTTTTGATCTTCAATATTTGACTCATACATTCGACTTTAAACTCATACCTCTTAAACCTTCTCTTAACTCTAGAAACTTACATTTTTGACGCACAACGCTCGCCTCTTTAATCTATGAATCTAACCTCTTGATTTATTTGATCGTGGCATATGACACTAGATTCCAAACTATTGCACTTTGACTTTTGTTCTTCAATACTTGACTCATAACTTTCGACTTTAACTCATACCTCTTAAACGTTCTCTTAACTCTAGAACTGATATTCTTGACGCTCAACGCTCCCCTCTTTAATCTATTATCTAAACAAATAACAAAAAAATAACAAAACAACAAAAAATCGCGGCTTTTAACTTTTGAACCTCAACTCTTGATTTATTTGATCGTGGCCTATGACACTAGAATCTAAGCTTTTGCACTTTGACTATTGTTCTTTAATACTTGACTTATAGCTTTCGACTTTAAACTCATACCTCTTAAACCTTCTCCTGACTCTAGAACCTTACATTCTTGACGCTTAACTCTAAACCTTTTGAATCTATGCATCTCGACTTTTAACTTTTGAACCTCAATCGTTAATATTTTTTTTAATCGTGGTCTATGACACTAGATTCCAAGCTATTGCACTTCGACTCTTGATCTTCAATACTTGACTCATAATTTATACTCCTTCTTTTTAATCTTCAATCCTTGACTCTAAAACCTTTTATTTTTGACGCTCAATGACTCGTTCGTATAACTTTTAGATTGGTACTCTGCGCTCAACTTTATTCTCAACATTTTCCTTTTTTTATGTTGATGTCTTATCTAAGCATCCGTTTTAAATTTGTCGTATAAGTCAGGCATACTCATATCTTTTTCTCACCATATCGAATTGATTATTCTTCTTGAGCCTTTTTATCTATTTTTTATGCTTATTGATTCATGGTTAAGCCTTTTTTTATGATAAGGCTAAAGGGTGCTTTTTCCTGGCTTTATTATCGGCTAAATTATCGTATTAATCGTACTTATTCATGTCTTCTTTTCTTAATGTGGATTTGTTCAAACTTATTCAAGCCTTCACTTTCAAAATAGTCTTTAGGTCATTCTTCCTTTACCCTTTTTTTTTAAGATCGTCGTTTGGATCATGAATATTCATGCTTTTTTTTTATAGAGTCATGCCTTTCCATTCCGTCTTCTGCAAAATAATATTACAGGATCATGCCTTTCCATGCCGTCTTTTACAAAATATACTACAGGGTCATGCCTTTCCATGCCATCTTTTACAAAAAATCAAAGGTCATGGCTTTTCCATGCCTTTCTTTTATTCAGTTTTACTATAGGGACATGCCATTCCCTTGCTATTTTGAATCAATTTTTTTGATAGGGTCTGTTTTTCTATACCATTTTTTAACAAAATTTGTTTATAGGGTCATGCCTTCCATGCCGTCTTTTACAAAAATTACTACGGGGTTATGCCTTTCCATGCCATCTTTTACAAAAGTTATTGTTGGGTCAAAAAAGATTCACTTATTTGAAAACTTTGATATGTGCGTACTGTACTGCCCCTATTGGCATACGAGTACCATGTATAAAATTTGCAAACCCAGAAAAAACGCTTGTAAAGTTTGAATCTTGTTTCCATGAAAACAAATAGACGACAGACTCAGCTTTACGAGTCATATCGACCACGTGTGTAAGAGAGAAGCAATGGCTACGGCCGCACTCACACGGATGATGTCGAACTTCTCGGCAATCCGCAGTAGTAAGAGGAGGATACTGTCAATCTTGCGATACGGAACAGCGGCCTGGAGGCACGCCCTGTGAAGACAATGTAACCTGCAGAGACTTGGCAGCGTTCAGCGGGTGATGAACCTGCGGGTTATCAGGGAATATAGGACCATGTCGTCCGAAGCCGCCTGCGTAGTGGCGGGCGTCATGCCCATCTCGGTTTTGCTAGAGGAGGATGTCTATTGCTACGACAACAAAGACACGCCCAACGTACGAGATCTCGTAACGAGGTCTCGATGTCCAGCTGGCAGCACCTGTGGGACAGCTCAGCGAGAGGAAGGTGGATCCATCGTCTGATCCCGCACATTGGGAACTGGATCGAAAGAAGACACGGTGAAGTGGACTTCCATATGACACAATTTCTTACTGACATGTAGTACTACTACCGGGTTGGATACGTGGCTTCGCCATATTGCCCAAATTGTGGTGACGTAGAGGAAACACCCGAACATGTGGTGTTTGCCTGTGGTCACTGTCGGGGAACATCCGAGTCGTAGCGTTCAAAGTCCCGAATGTGTGGCGTGCAGGATAAGCTGCTCTCGATCTGACACACGACGGGCAGAAAAAGCCGCGGGCAGAATATTCTAGAGTTGCCAGCCAAAGGGATAAAGAAGACCGGACAACGGTCGAAGTAGACTGACCCTTCCGACGAGTGGCTGTCGAGTAGTGTGCGTCCGACCCCACGGTTTGAAGCTTCTGGGTAGTATGCTCCACTTTTGGGGAGTATCCGAATAGGGCGGTTCCCAACAACTGAAGCTGCGGGAATAAGACTTGACTTTCTTCGCAGTGGAAATCGTTGGGAAAGGTTATTCCACGATCGGGGAATACCCACAGGTAGAGTGGCTCTGGACGCCGGGTGAGCCATTTGAGTCGGTGTAGGATGACGTCTTCGTCAAGAATCATCCGAGTCGCAGCGTTAAGTCCCACGCGTGTGCTGTGATAGACGCGAGTCTAAGATAAGTTGCTCTCGATCGGCACACGACGGGCAAGGTGGCAAACCTCGAATCCTGAAGATAAGAGTTAGGGCTTCGAGTCGTTAGAGAAGAGGTCAGGCCTCGAATCTTCAGGAGGAGAGGTTTGTGTGGTCAACTTCGAGTCTTTTTGATAAGGGGTCGGGTCCCGAGTCGTAAGAGGAGCGATCAGGCCCTTAATCAACAAGAGGAGAGGTATAAGTGGTCACCTCGAGTCATTACGAGGAGAGATCAGATCTCGAGTCGCTTTGAATCGTGCAGAGTAGAAGTCAACCTCGAGTCGATGCAAGGAGAGGTCAGGCCTCGAGTCACGAAGAGTAGAGTATTGTGTGGGAATCTCGAGTATTTGCGAGGAGATGTCGGTTCTCAAGTAGCTAGAGGAGAGTTCGGACGTCGAATCGTAAGGATGAGAGGTTTTGCTGAAAGTTGTCTCTTCAATGAGTATTGCCTTGGATCGCACTAGCGCGAATAGTCCTCCCGCTATTTATAAATAGTGTGACAGTTCGAGGTGGGACCCAGGTGGAGTTAAGGGAGTAGGGGGTATACACGAATTATATCATGAGTCTTCCCATTGTACCCATGGACCCAGAGTAGCAAACTGGGGAGACGCGGGGAAACGCGGGAGACGTTGAAGAATGGCTGCTGCATCTATACTGCAGTGACGATGGCACACCGCTCGACACGATCGTTTGCTGTACGAAGCTGATCCATGGTGAGGTTATCACCGAATAACCGTTCAAATAATTGAACATTTGTCTACAATACCTGGCGACATCTTCGAGACCAGGTATCTGTGCTGCGGTTAGCGCATTGAGCAAATTCCAGGCCAGCTCGGCGGATAGGCACTGGCAAGGCCTGAAGCTTGTTCTGCGATATCTTCCAGGTACGACAGATACGGCGTCGGTATTCCGCAGAAACGCGAAATCGGAACCACTGGATATGCTGTTTACATGATCTTCGGGAATCTTATTTTCTGGTCAATGAAATGTCAAAAGGCGGCCAGTCTGTCGTCGACCTAAGCTGAGATAGGAGAGAAGGTTTGTGGTTAACAAACCTGGATAAATAAGGTGTGGGTAGCATCGCTTTCACGTTGATAGAGAACAACATCCCTTGCATCTAGTAGCTGGAGGAGGCGCGGACCCATGAAGCATCTGGACGTGAATTATGCGTTCATCACGGAGATCGTGAGAAGTGGTCAATCGGCTGATGCGTTCACGAAGGCACTGCCTAGGGCAAGGCATGCGAAGCTGTTCAAAATTCTCAATCTGCGGATTGAGGGGAGGTGTTGAGACGTACGGAACCAAAACAATATTTGTTTTTATTTGCCACATACTTTGGGTAATTTGCAATTAATGATTGCCGAACTTGACACCCCTGACCAGTTGGTTGAAGTTGCAGTTGTTTATCACTAGCACTACGAGCACACACATATCTAAGTAGGATCTCCAAGTGCAATCTAAGTTCCCTTGAAAAGATCCATCCACATGCATGTGCCTCATCATTGAGGCGAACAATTCCAAGTATACCCACTAATGCTAAACCGCCAACCTTCATCATACTAAAGGGTGATACGGTCAAAATTTGGTCAAAGGAAAACGCGTGTAAATCGGTGAAATCGTTTATTTGAAAAATCAAATTAAATTTCTTTTTCAATTTTAATTAGTATAAAACCCTGCCATCAGATTTTGTACAGCCACCTTGTCCACCTTTTCCCCGCAGTTTGCCTTGAACAGCTGCTCGTCCTTAGCAGTTTATTTGGTCTCCTTTAGGTTCCGCTTGACAATAGCCCAGTATTTCTTAATTGGGCGGAGCTCTGGCGTGTTGGGAGGGTTCTTGTTCTTGGGAACCACCTGCACGTTGTTGGCGGCGTACCACTCCATGGCCTTTTTACCGTAATGGCAAAATGCCAAATCCGGCCAAAACAGTACGGAACAACCGTGTTTCTTCAGGAAAGGCAGCAGACGTTTATTCAAACACTCTTTCACGTAAATTTCTTGGTTGACAGTCCCGGAAGCTATGAAAATGCTGCTTTTCAGGTACAGATGGCTTGCCAAACCAGATATTTCTTTGCGAACTTTGACAGTTTCATGTGCTTGAAAATATCTGTCACCTTTCCCCTTCCTTTTGCCGTATAAAACTCCTGTCCCGGAAGCTGCTTGTAGTCGGCTTTGACGTAGGTTTCGTCGTCCATTACCACGCAGTCAAACTTCGTCAGCATCGTCGTGTACAGCCTCCGGGATCGCGCTTTGGCCGTCGTATTTTGTTTATCATCGCGATTTGGAGTCACTATCTTCTTGAAAGTCGATAGTCCTTCTCGTTTTTTGGCTCGATGCATGGTGGTAGACGATACACCCAGCTTATTTGCGGCATCTCGGAGAGAGAGGTTAGGGTTTCGCTTGAAACTACCGGCAACTCTCTTTGTCGTCTCAGCGGCTTCCGGTTTTCGATTTCCTCCCGATCCAGACTTCCTGGCTGCCGACAAACGTTCCCCAAACACTTTAATTACATTTGTAACGGTTGACTTGGCAACTTTTAGCGATTTTGCCAGCTTTGCGTGCGAGTAGTTCGGATTTTCACAATGCGCGAGCAAAATTTTGATACGCTGCTCTTCTTCCTTGGACGGCATTTTGACAACTGAAGAGTGAATTCCAAAATCAAAATAGGAGCAACATTCTACACACACACTTTCAAAATGAGAGTGTTCAGTTTTTTTTAATGCAAAATTCAAAGAAATACGTCAAGTTGATATTGACCAAATTTTGACCGTATCACCCTTTATGTGTGCCAGATTATTTCAAGACCGGGATTTGATCTTATGACCGTTGGCTTTGAAGACAAGGACGCTATCCTGCTGGCTATCAAGAGTAATAGATAATATTTTAACGACTAGACAAAGAACGGAAATAAACGATAACTCCATTCAACCACTAAAACCTGCGTTGTTACTTAGTAGGTATTCAACTATTTATTATATAGGTTACTACGTATCTCAAAATTGTATTTTCTCATAGTAAAATAAAGTTCACAAGTTAAAACAAGTCACTTCAAGGAATTCAACAAGGCCAAGTTTGTTAATTTTGGATCAGTTTTTTTTTGTTTCGATTATAGTCGTTTTACCATCTTTGTGGCATTCGCGAATTTATCAACGTTACAGTTGGCGGAGAGTTATTGAAAAACTTATCCGGTACAACTGTGTTCGATGTTTACTCTTGGGCTCGAACTCACGGACATCTGCTCAGGAAGCAACTGACTTGCCAACTGAGCTATATCTCAAGCCCATTTTGGATCAGTGTGTTTGGAAAGTTATATATGTTTGAGTTTCTAAGACCGGTTTTTTACGCTATATAGTTTATACATAGTTTTTGTAGTGGCGAGTACTTAGTTAATATTTTGATGGCAGAGATTAAAATTGAAATAATTCGGCTGAAATGTATTCTGAGCAATACAATCCAAGTTCTGAATCCAGAATCGAAAACCTTGAACTCAGAATATTCACCCGTCTGAACTTAAATATGTCTCCATAACCGGCATGTGTACGCAATGCTTTTTTATTGATTTACTCCTGAAGCCGGCATATTCTGACCTAGAAAATTCATCTTCCAAGGTGACCTTCCTCGTTTTACTAGACTCCGAAAAAATGAGGAACACCACGGACCACTAACGTGCTGCCTGCCTCGCTTGATTGCTGTTCGATGATTAATTCAATCCAATTTCGCTCAAAATTGGCTCTCTTTCTCCGAGCACGTGCCCTAACGATGTTTCTAACTGGAGAAAAATTTATATCCTATATGGATGTATCTTATAGCTATCACGAATGTGGAGATTGAATGGACATAATTTAAAAACGTATTTTTACGAAATATCATTTCCAATATCAAGAAGTTTGTAAATTCTAGCTCTAGGTTCTAGAGCCCGGTTCAAAAGCGCATAAACAAACGTAAACATCAAAAAAGAGAAAGGTGGGGAGCTTATTCGGTGGAATGATGACGTTGAATCCCAGACGTGAATTTCGTAATAGTGATGCAGTTTAGTGTCATCGGCCGGCTAGCCGGTTTGGGATTTGCGTGCTTGTTGGGTAAGGTCAGCGTTCTCCCAAGTTATGATTTTTATGTTATGTTATGTGCTGTTTTTGAAACAGTTATATCGATTTCGATTAACTGAGTTCCTTTATTACAGAATATGAAAGCAAACTCTACATAACGGTGATGAAATTATAAATAAGAGATAAAAGCCATTACCCTAGTACTAACAGTAGACAAAGTCAAAACCGCTAAATGTATGTATATTCAGATGTGCAAACCCGGTTGATTCAGAACGATGATGATGAAACAAGTGTGTAACTGTTCGGATATTGATTGGTATACAAATAACTACTTATAATTTATCTGAATAAGTTAACCTCGTTTTGATTATTAAACATTTTTTTAAAGAGAGTTCATTTTTTTTTTCAAATATGAATTAAGGTAAAGAAGATGAGATACGGATATTTGGTACGGTAAAGAGATTCTTCCTTTGTTTATTTTTTTAATTTAATGAAAATAACGAGGAAAAATGGTAAAAGTTCTTAACAGATTCTCAGAATATAACCTTCTTCTGCATACAACCCATATAAATACTACATATGTATGTTTTTTTTCATTTTTAAGCTTAATTTAGAACTATTAAATATTCAAAACTAATTCAATGCATCACAAATACAATTTGGAATAACATATAAAACCTTTCGCCTTTCAATTGTTTCATTTTTTTTAAACATCTCAGCGCTTATGTAATAACTTCTCTAGAACCGGTATGAAATGGTCTTAGTAGTGAATATGTATAAGTTTATTTCAGAAATTATGCGTTAATATATACAAAATGCAGTGCAGTGCAAAGTTGATTTTAAATGTTAGAAAATATAAAAAAATCGAAATTGACAATAAGTAAGAAAAACAGCTACTTTTAAAAACTCGTTGAAAACTCTGTGATTTGTTTCCAAAAATTTAAGGATGCCAAAATATGTCAAATCACGTCAACTATCCACTTTTCAATATTTTTCTTCTGAAACTAAAACATTGTTTACGGTTCATTGATTAAAAAGTAGGGTTTTTACACCACTTTTTTACTTTTTTGTGATCATGATCTTGAAAAAAAATTAAAATATATTTCTTCCTTGTGCGCAACTTATTGTTTAAAACTTCAGCTTTATTAGACACTAAGTGAAAATAGCTTTTGAGCATTTTATTTCTCTAGTTTTTTCCCGATGAAAGTTTTTCGAACTTTTTTTTTCATAAACTTTTAATGTCGGAATACTGGCATTCGCGACTTAATACCAACGTTGCAGTTGGCGGACAGTTATTGAAAATCTTATCCGGTACAACTTTGTTCGATGCTTACTCTCGGGCTAGAACTCGCAGGAAGTAACTAACTTGCCAACTGAGCTGTATCAATTAACTTATTTGTCAAATCAAACAACAACAACAACAAAAAAACAAATTGTTTTTTGAAAATCTGCTGATGAGTTTAGATGAAAAAAAATTATTTAAAATTTTTTTCTTGAGTTTTGCCAAGAAAATCCTGGATTTCGACCAAATTCGTCAGGATATTGTCCGGATTTTTGGAATATTTTGAAATCAAATGCCCGGATTTCACCAGGTTTATAGATAAATAGCCCGGATTTACTCGGCTCGGATACGTACTGAAGAAATTCTGGCAACCTTACTCTTGTTATCCCCAATGTATGTTTTCCCACTTAATATTTTGGAACTTAAAGGGTGATACGGTCAAAATTTGGTCAAGGGAAAACGCGTGTAAATCGGTGAAATCGTTTATTTAGGAAATCAAATTTAATTTCTTTTTCAAGTTTAATTAGTATAAAATTCAGGAAAAATATTCAGTTAGGCTTCCGCTTTTCCAAATCCGAATTGCAGGGCCTTACGCTGAACCCCTGCCATCAGATTTTGTACAGCCCACCTTCTTCGCCGCAGAAAGCCAGTTTGCCTTGAATTGCTGCTCGTCCTTAGCAGATCTTGGTCTTCTTTAGGTTCCGCTTGACAATAGCCCAGTATTTCTCAATTGGGTGGAGCTCTGGCGTGTTCGGAGGGTTTTTGTCCTTGGGAACCACCTGCACGTTGTTGGCGGCGTACCACTCCATGGCCTTTCTACCCTAATGGCAAGATGCCAAAACAGTACGGAACAACCGTGTTTCTTCAGGAAAGGCAGCAGACGTTTATTCAAACACTCTTTCACGTAAATTTCTTGGTTGACAGTTCCGGAAGCTATGAAAATGCTGCTTTTTAGCCACAGGTACAGATGGCTTGCCAAACCAGATATTCCTTCAAGAAATTTGACAGTTTCATGTGCTTGAAAATATCTGCTACCTTTCCCCTTCCTTTTGTCGTATGAAACTACAGCCTCCGGGATCGCGCTTTGGCCGCCATATTTTGTTTATCATCGCGATTTGGAGTCACTATCTTCTTGTAAGTCGATAGTCCGGCTCGTTTTTTGGCTCGATGCACGGTAGTAGACGATACACTCAGTTTATTTGCGACATCTCGGAGAGAGAGGTTAGGGTTTCGCTTGGAACTACCGGCAACTATCTTTGTCGTCTCAGCGGCTTCCGCTTTTCGATTTCCCCCGATCCAGACTTCCTGGCTGTCGACAAACGCTCCCCAAATACTTTCATTACATTTGTAACGGTTGATTTGGCAACTTTTAGCGATTTTGCCAGCTTTGCGTGCGAGTAGCTCGGATTTTCGCGATGCGCGAGCAAAGTTTTGAGACGCTGCTCTTCTTCCTTGGACGGCATTTTGACAACTGAAGAGTGAATTCCAAAATCAAAACAGGAGCAACATTTTACACAAACACACTTTCGAAATGAGTTGTGTTCAGGTTTTTTAAATGCAAAATTGAAAGAAATACATCAAGTTGATATTGACCAAAATTTGACCGTATCACCCTTTATGAAAATTTGTGTATGTTTCTTTAGCAGATATCTGAGGAAAATTTTATTAAAAATATATGTTATACCGTCGAGATGTGGAGAATTTTTTTTTCAATAAAATGTGTATTATTTACGATGAGTTACAAATCCTGAACAAATTTATATTTTAGGGGAGGCCCTTGTCCTAGATTAAGACTGTATAAATTTTGAACTTTTAATGTAGTTTGCTAGTTTTGATAACTGTTTAGAAAAGACTTTTCTTTTTTTTTCTCCACGGGGGGCCTCATTGAGCCGAGTGGCCCGGAAATATTCCCCTCCCCTTTTGATCCTTTCTCATATCTCACAAATAGGGGAGATAAGGGCAAAACGAGCACCCGGGGTACAATAAGCACTTCTCTTTTCAACAAAAGTACGTATTTTCTTAAACAAATTTCTATTGGGATTTGTTCCGTTCTCCCTATAGTATTAATTTTTCACCAAAAAAAAAATATCCTTATCATCTTTACAGAAATATAAAAAAATAACCAGCTGGGTTCTCAAGTGACGAAAATATACAATTTATGAGCACCAGGAAATAAGCTTTTATGACCTTTAAATCATCTTGATCGAAAATGTGCAGTGCGTATGCAACATGATTTACACATTGTTTTTCAATTTTCATGATCATTAAATTTTTGATTTTTCACTATAATCAATTTTAAAACGCGTTTTACTTAAATTTGTTGATTTGGGGCGAACAGAGCACTATCAATCGGGGCACGATGAGCGTTTTCTGCCGGGGAATGTAGCAGCGAATTCAACTCGATGAAGTCGACTGAATAATAGAGCTACAGCTTGACTTCTTTCATCTGACGAATTGGCCTATTGGTAAGGTGTCAGTTATACGGCTAGTAGCATCATTCACCAAACAAAGCACCAAAAACATAATGTATGAGTGTGTGTGAATTGTTTTTTTTTTTACACTTTATTTATTGAGGGATTAACCTTCAGTTTTCACCCTCAGTATTAATATATAAATACTGGACGTAACAGAGTTTCTTAAATTTGGTCGTACAATGCACTTTGCTTAAGGAATTTTATCACTATTTTTTCACTTTCTTTGTTGTTTTTCAACATGTTGTTTGAATTCTACAAACAGACCTAGATTGTTTTGTTATTGCTTTGTTTGATGGATCTACGACTCACCGTTTTGTGCAAAATGCATCGATCATGAATGGTAAATGAAAAAAAAATCACCTCGACCAGGAATCGAACTCGAGTCTACTGATTACCTCTCCGACACCTTACCCCAATACGCCAAATCGTCAGATGAAACAAGTCAAGCTGTAGCTCTATCCTTTAGTTGACTTCATCGAGTTGAATTCACTGCTCATCAACGCTCATCGGGCCCCGATTAATGGTGCTTATACTGCCCCAGGAGGGGTTCCCATTATGCCCCTACAGGACTAGTTTTCAGCTTTCGGTAAAAAATTTTTAAAATGCATTTTTAAACGTTTTTATCTACTTTATCAAGTTTCAGACAATTAGGCAATAGACTATTTTAGTGTCTGAACACTAAACAATGATGTAATTCACATATTATACATGTCCCCTATGGTTAAACGTTTTCCTTAAGGTGGCTATTATGCCCTTATCTCCCCTTAATAATATTGCAGCAGTTAACATACCATGTGTAAATTTCTATAAAAGTATGTATGTAATTTTCTTGTTGATGTCGGGAACCGAGCCCAGCAAGCCTGGGTTATCAGAATTGCGCTTGCCTATCCACTAGACCACGTAAGCGCTCATACCATGTGTCGATTTCTAAAAATCTCTACAAAATTTGTGAATATATTGGGGTTGGGAAGTCTTAAGGAAGGCTGTTAAGTTGAATTTGGTGTAATATCCATTAGGCAGAATAATCTTCGGCAAAATAACTGTAGAGATGAGATGATGGATATGCAGAAAATAAATAAAAGTTTATAAAATAAAACAATCGTTGGATTCGGCAACACTGAAGATTAATAGAATAAAATAAATTTTAATGGCAAAACAAAGTCAGCTATTGATCTATTCTTGTGAGTGACAGGCGTGTCTGAGTGAATCTCTGAATTGAGATTCGTAAGAATCGTAAAATCATGATAATGGCGCAGATTGTCAAGGCAACTGCTACGAAAAGTTTGTTTCTGATTCGGCCTACGGTAGAAAGACGGAATGGCACAGGGAGCGCAGATTTTAAGGCTGGCGCTACGGAAAAATGGTTTCTGATACGGCCTACGCACATAGGAGTACTCTATGGAAAAATTTGGCCGAAACCTGTTTTTCTCTTTAAAATGATTGAATTTTTTTTTTCGTTGTTTTCAAGTATACACAACTCATTTTTAACCAAGAATTCAGATTTCATAATTTTAGTCTTTTTGGGACATTCGCTGCGCCCTTATAAAATGTTTATTTTCAAGCAAATTCGAAGTAAACCAGCCGATCAACTATCAGAAATGATGAAAAACACCATTTTTTAAACAAACAAATCAAACCCAATAAAACAAAGTTTGTATAACACAAAGTAAATGCATGACATGCTCGATATCTGAAACAAAATTTGGGACAAAAATCGCTCAAATTGAAAATAGCTCGAGTTCGTTTCATTTTTCTTTTGGACATGTTTAAGGAAGTTAGAAGCATTCGTGTGATATCTGAAATTTTTCCTGGTGGAGCCCGGAAGATAAACTTAAACACTTATTTGTAAAAAAACAATATAAGTTTTTTTTCGAAAATATTGCACTATTTTGTTTAGCTTCTCTACTACATGTGTTTATCAAGAAATAATCGCAATTTCAGCCACAATTCATTGGTCATATTTAAACTGAAGATTTGTAGAAGAATTTCTGTTCTTAGTCACATTATTCTAAGTGTTACGTAGCCTGTAATTGTACGTGTCTACACCAAATTTTGGAAGAAAAATTTATAATTTGGATACATCAATGTTCCGAGTTATGCCATTATGAACTCACTATACCGATGGTTTAAAATCGACAATACTAATATGCAACAACTATCTTACAACCGAAAAACATAAAAAAATAAGATTTTATTAAATTTTATTTTCGAGGTTTTGGCTAGGATTTGGGGTAAAATACTCCTGTGTGCTACGGTAGAAAGACAGATTGACACAGGGAGCGGAGATTTTTAAAGCGGCTGGTACAAAAAAAGTTGTTTTTGATCGGCCTCCGATAGAAAGACGGATTGGCACAAGGAGCGTAGATTTTTAAAGCTGCTGCTACGAAAGATTTGTTTCTGATTCGGCCTCAGGTGAAAAAGATCGACTGGAAAAGCACAGATTGGGATGGATGTTGCCAAGAATGTTTTTGAACTGTTCCGGCTCTGACAAACAAAAACAGAGCGACATGAAAAGCACAGAAAAGGAAGGCTGTTGCTAGAAATATTTTGAATTATTCAAGCTATATCAAAGACGAAGCACTAGGAAAAGCACTTATTGGAAAGGTTGTTGCTAGAAATATTTTTGAATTGTTCCGGTTCTGGAAAACAAAGACAGAGCAGCAGGAAAAGCACAGATAAGGAAAACTGTTGCTAAAAATGTTTTCGGATTGTTCTGACCTGGGTAAACAAAAATAAGACGACAGGAATATTACAGATCGGGAAGGCTGTTGCTAAAAATATTTTCGGATTGGATGAACGATTTGTAGAAAATAAATATAAATTGGAGTTTTTAAAAGCCTTGAAAAAAATGGAATGAAGAATTGAGATGAAGGATATTCGTAATATAATATTTTGTTTTAGAGAAAACAAAAGTCTGTAGATAAAAGTTTCCATTGAGAATAGAGGTGAGGAGGAATATAGAGATAAGATGAAGGATATGCAGAAAACAAATATAATTGATTAGATTTAAAAAGCCTTAGCTAAAAATGGATTGTAGAATTAAGATGAAAGATTTTTGGAAAAATAAACTACAGCTTTTTGCTTGGAATGGAATATAGAATAAAGGTGGAGAATATTTTGAAATTAACATTTTGTTAAAAAAAAGAACAAAAGTCGATAAGTATAAAGTTTCATTTGAGAATTGAAGGGGAGAAGGTGTGTAGAGATGACATGAAGGACGCGCAAAAAAAAAAAACAAAAGAAAAATAGTTGTATTTGGCAACACTGATGATAAATAAAATAAAATAATGTTCTATGGCAACGTTTGTTATTTTGACAACACTAGGCAAAACAAACAAACCAAATTCAGTAAGTGATCTGTTCTTGTGAGTGACAGACGTATCTGAGTGTGTCTCTGAATTGATAATCGTAAGAATAGTAAAATCACGACAATAACCTTCAGCCATATGTCCCATTCGGCCGATTGTCCTATTCGAACATCCTTGGATCTGATAACCCATTCGGCGTAGCGATCTTATTGAGAACAAAAAACAGACCCGATTTTGAAAACAAGCCGTCTCGGGATATAACGACTCGTTTCCGAATAATTTCAAGACTGGTTTCCTTTGTAACCGAAACGCAATCTAACTGGTAATATAAAATGTTACAAGCTAATTATTTTCTCTCAATTTTAAATCAAACAAATAAAAATTTATACTGTTTGTGATATAAATTGCATTGACCGCTTGAGTTTTACACCACGCACTGTAAAAATTTAGCAACACATTTTTTTCTTTCTTCACATTTTGAAAAAAAAAAATCAATAACAGCAAAAGGAATTGAAAAATACACAGTAAACGAAAATTACCGAGTTAGGTTATTTTTTCACCGAAATCCTAACATGTGTAAATCGTTAAACTGTTCTGTAATTTTTTCGGTGAAAAATAAACGAACATCGGTAAATCGATTCTTCATTTACCGATGTTCGTTTATTTTTTACCGAAAAAATTACCGAACAGTTTAACGATTTGCACATGTTAGGATTTAGGTAAAAAAATGCCGAACTCGGTAATTTTCGTTTACTGTGTACATATTTGTTGAATTTACATTCGTGAAAAATAGATCACTTGCATTTTAGATTCCGTATCTATACTTTTAAATTTGTTCATTCATCATCCCAAGCAACATTTTAAACTCCTCAAGGTTTTATTAAATAAAACGTAGGTTTTTTAATGGGATTGAAAATGCGGTTTAGGTTGTGTAACATATTTCGTGAAGAACTCTATATAAATTGGCCTAAGGATAGCTACAGAACCATAATACAACCACATACAACCTTGTTATAAAACTCAACATAAATTCAGCATGAGTTCTAGTTTTAATTTTTATTTGGGTCTACAAGACAGATATACAACACTTACAAAACCTTGCTATACAACCTACATCCGATCAATTTGAGACGTCAAAAATTTCAAAGCCATTTGGTCGTATAAAAAGCTTATGCAAGAATAACTATTCCAAAACCAAACGAAATGTCAAAAGTTTGTTTACGGCAGTACGAATGGTAAGAACAAGAAGTTTGTTGTTTTTTCATCCGTTTGTTACCATCAGAGAGTAAATTTTTAGGATTTCATTATCAAGATATTGATTAAAATACCCTTTTTAACCATTCCGGTAGGTCATATATTCGGAGTTATGAAGCCAGTGAATCTCTTGAATAAACTGGTCGTCCTCAATTCGGCGGTTCTGTCCCGGACATACAACCATTCCCTCATTCCCGGGAGTTCATCTTTATCAAATTGCCGGTTCCGAAGGATGGTTTTTCATACAGCACCGCCACCAGAGCCGCCTGTTCAATTCCGTTGGCTGGCGGAATTGCTAAATGGGGTACCCGTGGCAAGTGGAGCCGGAAGCATCTACCGAAAGTTATTCAACTGAAATCTTCGGCCGTTTCTGTGATGTTTAATTAAATGTGATAAATTAACAATCCGTGACATAAATGTACAAGAAAAAGAAGTGAGGCAAATAATAAATTAGTTTTAAAAAGTGTCTAATGTTATTTGAAAGAATCGTAAGAATAAAATTGTTATGTTTTATGTTTTGTTATTTTGCACTGGACTCTGAAAAAGTTCCGGGAACAGTTCATTTGATCATAAGTTGCAACATTAAGAGTAACTGGACTTATAAATGTTTTCTCCAAGGTAAATGGGTATTTTAATGAATCGCCATTGGACAATTGATACCTTGAAATATTTTCTCATCGAATATATTTTCACCAAAAAGTTATTTAAAATGAGATACTTGACGAAAAGCTACTTTGCCTACAAAATTTATGAAAAATACTGACGTAGGGGTGATGAATCCGGTTATCCAAATGTAAAAAAAATTATATGACTAAAATTTTTCAAATTCAGATCTTTTATTTTATAAAATCTAAGGGGCCCACGTTTTATTTAGTTGTATCTCGAAAAATCAATCGATAAATTTGGAAGCGCAATATTTTTTCCAGTCGTTAAGCAAAAAAACGAACAAATTGCCAAGTAAATTTATCGATTTCACATATACACATTTTATGTTGTAGGTTATTCAGTCAGAATATTTTTCTCAACGAAATCGATTTAAAAACCGCTGTTCAAAAATAAATATTCACGCAAAAAATTATCCACTCAAACAAAAATTTGACATCTTGCATCAGCTCTTGACGAAACCTCCGAGGTTGTATAAGATACTTGAAATGCGTTCTTCAGAACCTCCTGTAGGTGGGCCTTTTTACACTGACAAGTGTTTTATAAATGTTTTAATGCAGTTTATATGACTTGACGTTGTTTTATAACGCAGTTTCATAGCGAGCTAGCAGGTTAGTATAAAACCAAAATTGTTACTTGGGCATATTATGTTACCCGAAATTTTCGCTAATTCAATTGAATCAACAACTGAGCAAAATAACAACGTCCAGTTCAAGCGAACAAGACAAGAAGAACGGTTTCGTAGCAGATTTATCGTGCCCTAACGTACACAGTATTCTTAGTTTCCGCTAGATGTCTCTGAGCGAGCTTTGACGTTTGTGGTATCAAGCACTTTTCTTGACCTTTCTCGCAGACACCAGATACCCAGACTGATCAGTGGCGCTTGAATCCATACAACTACAAGTCGCCCAGAATCATACGTCATCTGCCGGGGCATCGTGAAACTACTGTGCTTCATCAAGAAAAAAAATTACACTTGATAATTAACAAGCCAAATGAAAACCGTCTTGATTGAATCACCTATTAGTATTTGAAATTCTTACTCAAATATTTTCTCTATCGTTTATGTCTTCAATGTTAATTGTTTACTTTAATTTTCTGTATCATAATAAGAGATGAATGTTATACAAACAATGACTGTTGATCGATTGAGATGAAAAAAAAATACAAACGCAACGTTATAGCGGTCCTTAGTTCAGAGCCAATTAATTTTGAGATTCAGTTTTGATTTCAAAATTAATTTATCTGGCTGAGTAACAGTATGAAAATTATAATGTCTGTTATAAATAATTCATTGAGTTCGGAATTGCTCGTCCTAATCTGAAAGGTTGACTGCGACCAAAAATACAAACTATATATATAACTCCTTGAAAAACTTGAATTCTAATTTATCTTAACTGTTTCTTGGCTCGTACCTAGACAGGTTTGAGGAGCGAAATAAATTATTGACATATATTGAATAATTTTTAATGTGATAAATGTATTGATAAGTCCTTAAATCCTATTTGCCGCTGGAAGTGTTCGTGATATAATGCTGGTAATTTCACTAAAATTTATAAATTTTTGGAAAAATAACCTCAGAAACGACCGTGTTTGTCGACCGGGTATTTTTCCCTGCTCAAATGTGCGTGAGAAATGTCAAAAAAAAAAAACAACTATAATGACTATTTCGCGTGAGCTTTCATTACGTCGTATGAAATATCTTGAAAATTCACAGAAAATTGCTTCAAAAATTATCAAAACATCTTTGAAATTTGTATTTCACATATAAAATATGTTGTCCAAGCTACAAATATTCTAAATGGAAAGAAGTTGCTACTAGTTTAGGTAAATTTTTGTTTTTTTTTCGTAATAAAACTATTTGTTTACATTTTGTTTCATACGACGTAATGAAAGCTCACGCGAAATTTTGGCATAATTCTGGACCGGACTGGAAAATTAACCTTAAAAGCGACCATGTTTTTAGACTTTTTCCCCCATCTTAATCCGTACACTAGAGCAAGTGCGCGTGAGAAATGTCAACCTTAAAATCTTTTATTCGAAAAAAAATTGTTGAAAAATTGCACTGAATTCGGAATATTTCGAAATGTATGTTTCAAATCCATTTCTCTTTGCTTCCGAAATTTTTTCACCTTTGACATTCAACCAAATTCTTTGATTTAAAGTTTTGTTAAAACCATATTTCGAAAGTAATTAGTTTACTAAATTGATCCATTCTTCAAAAAACTATAATTTTGAATAAGAGTCATTTTAATGTTCCTTAACCGATGCCCAGTAAAAAAGAAGTAATTTCGCAGTAACTAAATCGATATATAATTTCAATGCTTTTCTACACCACCAAAACGAATTTTGAATGGTAAAAGAACAGTACTATCTTGATGCAAACGAAAGTCATTTTTATTTTCTTGTCGTTTATGGAATGTCAAATATCGTATGGCTGTGTGAGTGAATTCATTTAATGTTTTGATTTTGATGTGACGAATTCACGTTTGTTTTATTTTACCCATGGATAAAATCAATTACACGTGCGATATTCAAAAAATGGTTCGAAATATAACCAAAAAAAATAATAATAAAAAAATAACTTAACAACAGAATAGGAAAAGCTAAGCTATTAATTCTTACTAAACAGACTCGGATGATTGAGATTGTTTTTCAAGAATCATCTTTATGTCAACAAACGCTCTTTGTTAGAAATTGTACTGAATTTGCAGGAAAATGCATCATCTCGAAGCCGAAAATATTTTTTCCTCAACTGCCTCTTACAGTGGGCGGTAAAAGGGCTAGTTTGATATTCAAGTTTAGTTAGATATTTCGAAAAGAAGACATTTCTCGTGTGACTAAATTTTTCATAGAAAGGGAAGTTTTAGGATTTATTGGAGAAAAAAGTAAATCAAAATCTGACACCGGTTTTTTGTTGTAGATGGTGACTTAATGGTATATTTCGTTGTTGCGATTTTCACTAAGCTTCTTCTGTTAACAGAACATTGCTTTACAAATTTTGTAAATATCATCTCTACTTTTGCTTTATTCAGTTTATGTATACCTCTAAAAATGCGGTAATTCGGCTAGGTGAAGGGTTTTGCGAAACTCTAACTGAAACAGATTGCTTAGTAAAATTTTGTTACAATCTCGTCCATTCAACTGATTTAACAGTTCTAAACAGTAATATAATTTAAAGCCACATTTAATATACTGAAGTTTTGCAATATACAATTAGTGAAATGTTTTTACGATGTCATTTGTCGTTTTCTCAACAAGTCCTAGATCGTTTTATAACTATTTACAAATAATTGGATTTGTCACAATATTTTTCTACTCAGGAAACTTGACGGAGGTTTCGGGGTTGACGAAATCTTACAGTTGAAAGTGATCCTCACAAATGAAGCCAAATATGTCATAAAAAGGTTATTTTTCAACCACAACGCAATAAGGAAGTGGTGCAGAAAATCTCAAGTTTTCATTCAATTTTCATGTATGTCAAAGTCGATGTATTTTATATAAGCTTTATGGTTAAATTCTAACCACATTTGGTTAATACGCTCCAATTCAAAAACGGTTCTTTAGTGGTTTTCGAAATATATCGTGTTATTTTTTTTTCTATCAAATGTAGGTTATCAAAAACGACCGTGTTCATCGCTAGATGTAAAAAAACAAATAACACAATGCAAATGTGTGTGTGATATATCGAGATTTTTCCTTCTGTGTATGTGACCGTTAGTTTCACGATAACCCGTAGATAGCGCTGCGGAACAAGCGCCAAAATCAGCCTTCAGTGGTCAGTCTGGGTATCTGGTGTCTGCGCCTTTCTTGACGATGGGAGCCAGTGCGCAATCTCGTCGTTTATTTTGATGTTTGCGTTTTTGTGGTATATTTCGTTTGACTTCTTGATACGATTGTTTAGTTCAGGAAATCATTCTCCGGTATAAAGATGTTATGTTGATATAATGGGGATCATTTTTTTTTGCAAAAGATGTTACGTTCTTAGTTTTTTCGTGTGCGTTCACTGTGTATTTTAATGTTAACTCGTGATCTTAATTCTGACGTTAAATATTGTATCTTAATTCAGTTTCTGAGTCTTATTATAATTTTCAGTTCATTTTAGTTATTTTGTTCTAAAGTTAGTTCCAGATAGCGGTGTTGAATTCTGACTCTGAACTTTGATTCTGAATTTTTTATTTAGAGAGAAACTACCACGGATTTAAGGTAGCGCTTGCTAAATTTACCCGGCCTCCCTTGGGTTTGCAAAATTATAACTAAAAATAATTCTTTGATGGTTCGAAATTGTTAAAGTTGTTAATGAGTAACTACATCATTTACATGAAACTATAACTGATATCTGATTTGAAATTTTGTTTAAACCAATAGATTTTTCCAACAAATTTGGATTTTTTTTAAAAAGTTTTTAGTCTTAGGCAATCACAAAAATTACTTTGTCCTCTATGATTATACAGGGAGTCAGCATTTTAGTGATTATTTTTTGGAGGAATTTGGCGTCCTGATTACGAATAGATTTTTCTCAACAATTTTGGATTTTGTGTATCACATCTAGTTTTAATGAAATGTCGTTTGAAAATTTCCGTATTACAGGTTTTATTTTTAAATTTAAAATTAATAAGGCTTTTAAATTCCTGGCTTTCGAAAATTCTTAGTAAGTTTTATCAAAATAATCATGACCGGGTTTTTGGAAGCCTTAACTCGATTCGAGATCTGCCGTCGTGTTTTCTCCTGGATTTTTGTTGAACAAATACCTGAGTTTTGACCAAATTTGCTCGAGTATTGCCCGTATTTTGGGTTAAAAATTTTGAAAACTAATGCCTGAAATTTACCAGGTTTTTTTAGATAACATAGCTTGGATTTGAAAGGCCCGGACACGTGCGCGAAAAATTTTGGCAACCTTCATCGAAAATTGAGAGCCAGACAGCAGATTTCAGAAAATTAGTTTTTGACTTTTGAAATTTAATAATATTCTGTTTGTTTGATTTTCATTTCTGATTGTTATTTTTTTTATAACACTAGTTTACAGCATTTTTGAACTTAGTAAACTGAAGGTCATTTTTAATGTAAAATCGGGCGCTGAATCCGGAAATGAAATTCAAAAAAATCTCACTAGAACCGTTTTTGAGTTATGCTCCAAATATGAAATTTCGGAAAAATAAAAAAAGTTCTTGTAGATTAAAATATCTCGGACGACTTAACAGTAATTTGAAATCTCTCTTTTGCATATTGAAGGTGAATAAATTTTCTATTGATCATCTGAACACTGTTTTTGCGTATGATCAACAGTAGGTATTGTTGATATTAGTGAGTTTATGATAGAAAAAACGCATTTTTTTTTAGAGAAAATTTTGTTTTAGAAAAGTTTTAGACTCAATGGTAACATTTTAAAAATCTTATTTTCTTCAAGTGGTTATTTATCGAAATCGGTTGAAAATTGAAGAAGTTATAATTACTTTACCATAACAGTATTTTTTGTAGTTTTTAATAATTTTACGAACCGCAGTACACTTATCATAGTATAGGAAGAATGAAAAATGATAAATCTCACTCGCTCCAAGTCAAAATTATTTATTAGCTTACCAAAAGGTCACATGCCCAATTTCAGGAAGATCTGACCATAGGGAGGGGTTGCTTGAGTCTCAAACGTGAACAAATTTTTAAGGTATTTTGCACGGGAGGAACGAAAAATACTGGTTTTTCATCAATAACTTTTTTCATCACTAGCCGATTGTTTTTGATGGTTGATTTTCTTAAAGCCTAAATTGAGACAAATATTTCACCCGAAGACTGTAACTGAATTGGGTTTGAAACAGGAAAGTTATTGTGGTTCCAAGATTGTATTTTGGTCGAAAATTCTCGTATAAAACGCAATGCGTAAAAAGTACTCATTGAGTGTTGGACAAAATTTGCGGCCTTTGAATTGCAATAACTTTTTTACTTCAAGTCCAATCGTGTTGCAGTCTTCGGGTGAAATATTTGTCTCAACTTAGGCTTTAAGAAAATCAACCATCAAAACAATCGGCTTGTGATGAAAAAAGTTATTGATGAAAAACCAGTATTTTTCGTTCCTCCCGGACAAAATACCTCAAAATTACCTTAAAATTTTATTCACTTTTGAGACTCAAGCAACCCCTCCCTATGGTCAGATCTTCTTGAAATTTGGCATGTGACCTTTTGGTAAGCTAATAAATAATTTTGACTTGGAGCGAGTGAGATTTATCATGTTTCGTTCTTTCTATACTATGATAAGTGTATTGCGGTTCGTTAAATTATTAAAAACTACAAAAAATACTGTTATGGTAACGTAGCCATAACTTCTGCAATTTTCAACCGATTTCGATAAATAACCACTTGAAATCTTTGTTTTAAATTGACATTTAAGCGCAGAAGAAAATATGAATTTTAAAATGTTACCATTGAGTCTAAAACTTTCCTGAAACAAAGCTTTCTCTAAAAAAAATGCGTTTTTTTATAATTTTTTCTATCATAAAGTCACTAATATCAACAATACTGTTGATCATACGCAAAAACAGTGTTCAGATGATCGATAGAAAATTTATTCACCTTCAATATGCAAAAGAGAGATTTTAAATTACTGTTATGCCCTCGGACGGCATAACAGTAATTTGAAATCTCTCTTTTGCATATTGAAGGTGAATAATATTTTTATCTAAGTACTAGAACTTTTTTTATTTTTCCAAAATTTCATATTGGGAGCATAACTCAAAAGCGGTTCTACTGAGATTTTTTTGAATTTCATTTTCGGATTCAGCGCCCGATTTTACATTAATAATATTGGTCAGTCAATCAAGTTCACGATTTTTTTTTAATTTTTTAAACTAGTGTAATTAATACTTTTGTAGAATAAGTAAACCAGATTTTCTCGAATTTGTTTATCGATTTGTTTTATGATTCAATGAATGCGTTTAGAGTTCAGATTGTGTATTGTTTCCGTAAACTTCGAACCTTCTATAGTTTTATTCATTTGAAATTTGGCATCAGAAATTATGAAGTTCAACATTGAATTTATTTTTAAAGTACCGTTTCAAGTTGCCCCATTGTCGGAAATATTTTCCAATCAGAAATTTCATGCACTGGTACCTGTGAACAAATTTTTCTATTGATTGTGCAAATATTGCCTGAAGCATCCATCTTTTCTCGACGCCTCGTCATAATTGGGGAAGCAAAGAAAGCACCACATAAGCTCGCCCCGGGTGCCACCCATCAACAACATGTTGTGCAAACTAATAAGTTAACCTGCAAATGTTTTACTTCCATTTGTTGTTGCATGTTGGGTGTTGGGAGTTGTCAAACACCGAAGATTTTCCTCAAGCTGCTCGTTCAATCCTTCTGGGGGCATGGCAGTAAATTAACCAGGGCGTGTCGATCTCGAGAACTCCGCCATCCAGAGACATACAACTACACAATCAACAGTCAGTCCCGACATTCTTGCCCGGAACCACACAAACCCAAAGCATGAAAAACTTTTCCAGGAAATATGGCTCCCATTATGCCTAGCCGAGCGAGAAATTCTTAGCCCACAGTTTGCCATAGTGTACGTAAGGAATGCCAGAGAATGTCGGGAAGACATCATTCTCGGATGATGGAAAGCTCTAACGTAAATAGTCAAACCAACCGGAAGTAGAAGTAGAAGGTATTAACACTCAGGATGGTAGAAGATTCAAGACACCAGGAAATATACGCCTGAGATGTCTTGCCGCAATGATAAGCTAAATCCGTTGGGATCACTGTTTTTGTTCCAGACTAAAGCTGCTATTTTTAGAATTGCATTGAATGAATTTTTCATTTGTTTGAAGGATCATTTA
The DNA here is from genome assembly GCF_029784155.1 of Uranotaenia lowii. Lineage (NCBI taxonomy): Eukaryota > Metazoa > Arthropoda > Insecta > Diptera > Culicidae > Uranotaenia > Uranotaenia lowii. Next base: position 206,945,682 of record NC_073692.1, read on the forward strand.
AGGTAAGGTTCAAGTGGGACAATCTTTGCCCTCGGATGAACAGTAACTCGATATCCGAGGGTTTTCTTTGCATTATTTTAAGGGGTCTATTTCGTCTTCCAATTTTATTTCTAAAAATGTTGTTTTGATTTGTCTATGTAGCGTTATTTTCAAATGCCGATGCGTTTTTTGCATTTGACGTTAATCAGAGAGGATTTTTAGTTAATTTTATTTTTTCACTTCCATCTGTACCAAAGAGCCGGCAACAAGTCCGCCGGAGCATCATTTCGTTGGCTGTGTACCTGCAGGAACATTTTACATTATTTATTTCATTCTTACCATCGGCCAAAAAATTTGATATTTCCAATTCATTCGATATCCTTCGCAGCATCGGTGATAAGGAAATATTCATATTTAATTATAATTAATTATAATAATTATTATAAGAGAACTAAGAAACCTTCTTCTTTTTATACTCTTAAAAATGAAAAGGTTCCACCAAAGACGGTCACGGTTTCAGATTTCAATGCCAAATTATTTGAATAATGAAAAACATCAATTTTACCAACGACACTAAAAGTGATCGTCCTTTCAAAGTTGTACTTCGTGGTCTCACTGGCGATCAGACACCGGATGAAATCACAACCGGATTAAATTCTTTTTTAGGTTTTTCTCCGATTCAAGTGATTAAAATGCGGAAAAGAACCAACTCGAATAATACCAGAAGTGTTGGTTTTGCTCTTGAGCTTTATTTGATCCATTTTTGAAAAGGATCAGGTCAATAATTTGCAAATTCTGGAAAAGGCTTGCCTTATGTTTCATTGCTGAGTTAAATTTGAACCTTTTCGAAAATCTTCTACAAAAGCTCTTCAAAATATAACACAATGTCGTCGTTGTCAAGCTTTTTGTCACGGCACTAAAAATTGTAGAACGAATGCCAGATGCATGCTTTGCGGCCCTTTCGATCATGAAAATCTAAATGCCTTTTTGGTGGTGATAAACCACAAACAGAATTTTACAAGTGTGCGAATTTTCCAAGTGTGCGAATTGCGCAGGTAATCATTCCTCCAATTCCATAGACTGTCCCATAAGGCAAAAATTATTGCTCCCCCTTCCTCTTTCTCGTCTTTACACGTCAAGCCGGCAAACAATCTGCTTGTTCGCGGTCAGCCTCGGCCTACTTTGGAATCACGGCTTGGTAATGTTCGAAGTGATTTTAATGTTACCTGTGCTGATTCAGCGCCACAGAATCGTTGTTTAACGTTCTCAGAGGTGGTTGAAAATGGGTAACTAATGGGAAAGAAACCAAGTCTCAACGTACATGTGAAGGCTTGGGAAAATCCCCGAACTTCAAATACCTGTTCTTGTCCTTCATTTTCTGATTCTAACAATTTTGTTGATTTAGGTGAGATTGCTGAGGAAAAATTAAAATTTCTGCATAAAAATTTAATGGAAATGATGCAGCTTATGTTGAAAGTAAATTAAATGTTTGAAGCTTTAACTGCTTTTAACCCTCCAAAGCCGTTCGGGTCAATATGACCCGAAGCGCACATTTCAAACATCTTTATCATCATTCCAATATACTGATGAACTGGTGGTTTTGACAGACCAAGTATGTTCTATGAAAATAATGATCAAATTAACGCCAAAAAACTAAAATTTGAGTTTTTAAAATCGGTTCATTGGGAAATGAAATACAGCTAAGCAAAGCAAAAACTGGATGTCGTTTTTTTAAAGTAAGACTTTTTTTCTACCGGAAGATCTGTCATAGCGGTAAAAACTTTCATTGGACCCCAATATATTTATACATTGTCGGATAGATGGATTCTTGACAATTTCAAACATCAATGAAATAATTAAATACAGAAAAGCTGTCAGAAGTTATGAGTATTTTAAAAATAAAATTTATTTTTCGGACTTTTAACTTTCTGGACCAGTTTCTGAAATCCTTGTAATACATATCGACTTTATTTTGAAATGTTGAGTAATTAGAATAAATTACCTACACAATGAATATAATATCATCAAAATCGGTTAACATTTACAGCCAGGAGAACGAAATCAAATTACAACGCATATTTCCCCGAAACGGATATTTAGCGAACGGCTTTGGAAGGTTAATAATGCTTACAAATCAATATGACTTTACGAATCCCTCATGAATCCAAATTGATGTTAAATATTATAAATAAGAATGCTATATCTTTGCTGGCTAACCAAGATGAGTTCTTCTTATTTTTGAAAACTCAATACATACATATTGCTGCCATCACTGAAACTTTTTTAAAGCCAGACAATAACTTGAAAAGCAATGCTTTCTTTAAAATTGTGCGAAATGATCCACTTGATCGACAAGGTGAGGGTGTAGCTACCCAGACAGGAAAAATCGCCCGAAATCGGCCCGATTTTTGTCCGTACATCTGCTCGATCGGTCCGAAATCGTATAAGAAATCGGGCCGAATTTAGTAGAAAATCGTGCGAAAATGAAACACTTTTTCGGGCGACGATAAGTTTTTTCAACCAGTTCGAGCAGATCAAATGTCAAAACAAGCGGACCGTTTTCCAACCAAATCTGAACGGTTTTCGAACCGTTTCTGGGCCGATTGCCATCGTCCCTCCGAAATAAAGGACCGATTTCGGACCGAAACCGAACGGTTTTTCGAACCGTTTCTGGGCCGATTGCCATAGCGTCCATCCGAAAAAACGGCCCGATTTCCGACCGAAACCGAATGATTTTTCGAACCGTTTCCGGGCCGATTGCCAAGCGTCCACCCGAAAAAAAAGAATCGATTTCGGACCGAAACCAAACGGTTTTTTGAGCCGTTTCTGGACCGATTAGCATGGTTGCCATTCATTTAGATTTTTCGGTTTGTTTACAAAAAGCTAAAAACTTTTATTTAATTTATTTTATTTTTCAGTTTTTTTTCTTCTAATTAATTCTTTTGCTGCCTCTCCTACTACAAGACATTGCGATGTCTGGCGCAAGCTTCTTTTTTTTAGCGATTCGTCTAACTTCAGGTGTAGATTAAATCCTTGGGATGACAACCACATCATGCGAAACCATCTTCGGGGTCCAATGTTGTGAGGAAATGAATTGACGTTGTTCAAGTTTTCAACTCGAAGCTCATTCGTCATCATCCGAAGGTAACATGAAAAGAAATACAATAAGAAAAAAGAGAAAAAAGAAAAATAGGATATTAGTTCATATCATCTATCAATATATAATAAGAAGCCTACACACTATTAATTTTTTGGTGTAAATTTATGTCAAATAAGATGCACAAAATTGAAGCATCACTTTTGACCTAAAATTACACTGGAGAAAACAGAAACGCTTGAAGCCATATTTTTCCAGACATAAATTAAATGACATATTCGACCTAATATTATATCATCGATGATGTAAATTTATGTCTACTTAGATGCACAAAAAGCAAAATATCTTTTCAGACATAAATTTAGATTTTTATAGACATAACGCTGCATTTTGTAAATTTTTGATGACCCAACCGTTCTGAGACATAAATTTTGAGAGATAATTTTTTTTGCAAAGAAATAAATTTTGGTAAATTTTCCCAGTTAGTAAGAATACTTGTTATTAAACAAAATTTTGGTTTCAAACTATTGGAATCACAGAAAGCTGTAGTGCGATTCCAATTATTTGGAAAAAATTTCGTTCAATAACAAGTATTTTCACAAATTGTTAAAATGTACCAAAATTAATATCTATGCAAAATAAGATCTCTTAAAATTCATGTCTCCGAAAGCTAAATGTATGAAGCGAATGAATTTAGAATATTTTTCTCTATTTTATAACAATTGAAAAATTGCTTCTGTTGACTGATGCTTGTAAAAAAACAAATTCTCGAAGTAAATTTGTTTAGTGTTCAGCCTTCAAGTAGATACAACTTTGTAATCGGCAAAGTAATGATAACAGAGTATTGAACTGGTAGATACAAAGGACATGCTCTATAAAAATGAATAATTAATCAAGAATGCGATACTTACTCTATTTTTTATTTTGATCATTACAATAAATAACAATTTTTGAAGACTTAATCCTTAAAACAAACCTTTTCCAAACTATTCAAACAACAGTTTTTCTTTTAAGCTTCAATTCTACATTTTTCCATGTGATTTTGAAACATTCGCATTGCTCAAAGTTGTGTTCCTTGAAACAGTACTTGGAGTAAGCACAAGGGATCGACTTAGTAGAAGGAGCATTGTGCTTATTGAGCATACACTTCGATGTTCCAATCCTTTCCATGAATCTGCAATTAATCGAAATAGAAAAAAAGACTATTGAGACTGAAGGGTAAGCAATACTACCGAAAATATCCGGTTAATATTGATAGTAAGGTAGGAAAAATATTCGAGCTACGAAAATCTGATAGATTTTTGAATATTGATCCGACCACCATAAGCAAACAGCCGATTTGATCAATCTAAGAAAACGTCGAATAAAAGAAATATTTGAATGAAACGTCTAATTATACGGTAACAATTGGACTTGATCTCAGTTACCAAAAACGTAGGATCATCGTGTCCGATTCGGAAGCATTCAATCAACGACTAAGATGTACTAGGAATTTTATATTTATTATGGAGATGAATAAACCAATCGGTTCAAAATCCCCCAAAAATATGTTTATTTCTCGAAAAGTATTATTGATACCATAAAAACTAAACTAGTGACTTTTAAGAACGATGGCAGGATTCAGAATATTGCTTGCATTTTTATAACAGAAAGTGAAGGTACATAATGAAAATGTGTTTTGAAAATAGTCTTCATTTCTGCAAGTTTATTTATGGGATGTTCGATTCATATCGGTAGTGAATTTTGAATAGGGCGAATGCGCTTAATGTTAACAAATGGAGTTATCAGTTGGGTGATACAGTACTTTCGGAGACCTACATTTTGAGTGTGCAACGTGAACTAAAGGATATTTGATTTTGAAGAATTAAATTTTAGCTGGGAGCTTATAAAGCTGTCATACTTTAAACGCGTTTTTTTCTTGAAACATACGCCGTATTCAAAATTCGGTACAGATATGCCTTTATCTGAGCAAATTAGTCGAACGAAAAAAAGCTTATGATTTTTAACAATGTACAGACATATTAACGGATAACTATATATTTGTTTATTTGAGACACTTAAAAATTAATAGATAACGAATGGAGTGAAAAAAATATTGTTATCGAAAAACTTACCACTACAGAATTATCGGCGTAAGGTATAATGTAACCTGCATCTGATGTGCACTGGGAATTCATTAGTCAGAGGCTGGCAACAAAACCAACATTCCAGTTCCAGACGATTGACGATAGTGGGTGGTGCTACCATGGAACGCTTCCACTTGAGTGTGTGTGGTCCATGTGTTCCGATTCATCATAGGTATTGAAGGTTCGACGGAAAAGGCCTTCGTGTACTACATATCGACAGAACGGCCGCCTATGCACTTAAGCTAAATTACGTTGTTGAAAAAAATAGCTTTTTCGACGTTTTGGGTATTCTAAAAATCCAAATTGTCTACATTTCAGTTAAAGCAATTAAAATTCGGAAATATTGCTCTGAGAGATAACTTACCAGCATCCAGAAGCAAATTGACACGACGGTGTGGAATGTGCACCATAGGCCGTGCCGCTCAAAAAATCCAATTTCCTTTAAATCGGGGTTAGTTATTAATTCTTATTGAATCTGAAAATTAAAAACAAATGAGATCATACCTTTTCAAATTTATACGTCACTTTTTACTTGGCATAAATGATTTTTTATAAATATCTTCATATTGACCATTTCAAATGTATCCCAAAGAGATACAATAAACACTAAGATTATAACTAAACACTATGAATAGAATAGGAATTAAAAACATAAAAATACAACAATACAACCAACAGATAGAAAATTTAAAAATCTCCTTTGAGCCCGATTATTTTTCAAAACATTTCGGTCCATTTCGGTATCTATTGTTCAAGGGGTCGAATGTGTCAAATGTTACCAAATCGAGTTATTAGCTGAGCGAAATTAAACATTTGAAGAACATTTGAAAAGTTCATTCATATGAGATGGACATTTTAACTTTGAGTCATAAAATAAGAAAACAATAAAATATTTTTGCTGGGACAGTGGCTGGGAGCTATCAAACTCAAATGCGATCTCACTACATGCACAAAAAACAGCTATGTCGGCGTATTCGCCCTGTGCTAAAATCAATATCGATATTGCAAAAAAAGATAATAATAAACGTTACTCTAAACTTTACTCTACTCTCCCTTTGCAAATAGATATCGATACAAAAAATTTAAATTATAGCATAAAATTTAATGCTTATCTAGTAATATTTTTGTTTAACGTTTGGATAATAATAGCATAAAGTAGATTTAGAGTCACTTGAAGATGAATATTTTCGAGTAATTGTTTTTCTTAATCAACAAAATTTATTGAAAATCATACTTTTAAATTTTGTAAAATTAAAAGAAAAACCAAAACTTAATTTATAATGTTTGAGCCAATTTGAAAACTATCTGGCAAAATTTGATAGCAGAGGTGCCAGGTGTACTGATATATCAGGATTTGTCCTGATTTTCAGCTGACCGTCCTGAGTTTTTAAATTGTTCTGATTTGTCGTGATATTATTGAAATTATAGTTAAATTATCAGAACATCGAACAAATCTGTATTAAATTGTTTGATGTTTATCGGTTTGATAATAATAATCGGTACGGATGATATTTGAATGATATTTTTCCATATCCTCCATAGTCCTTAATTTTTGAACAAAAAACCACCTGGCATCCCTTTTTGACAGTATACCACACGAGCTACAAAGTAGGTCAGGCGCAGAGTACATGTAGGAAAAAATAAGGTAGAGCATTTTAATGCTTGCCCCCAGTTTTGTCGAGCCCTAACAACAGTTAATAATGATCAAGATTTTTTTCATAAAATTTACGCTTTTGATATTCCAATTTTTAAACAATAATGTTTAACGAATTTCAATATTCATCTATATTTAGAGTGAACAACTTTCTCCAACATCTGAATGATATCTGGAATTTTGTATTTGTCACTTGTGTCCTACACAAGTAATTGAAGCCCACCTGTGAATGTACTCAATGCATTGGATTAGAAAAAGTGATGTTTATTTATGAAAATCTTGAGTTACAAAACGAATAAGACAAAGAAAATAATGGATAAAGTTATTCCGAAAATGTAATTCAATTTGGAAATGCTAGTTTGGACCTGTTTGGACTGACGGATTTGGTACAACTTTTTTTCAAAAGGCAGATATGTGCAGAATAGACTGACAGGTGCAGGTTTGATGTATGAAATATTTAAAAATTCTCATTCCGATCTTTATTGAAGATTTTCACGAATTTCAGGTTCGTCGGATAACAAATTGACCACGACAAACACCAAAAAAGTATCGTTTAATAGAAAATGAAAAATCTATTTTTATCTCCTATATATCGAATTAAAATGGAATTGCATTGTAATATGAATTTTATAAAATGGTAAAAATGTTTTATAGCTCTATGATGTGCAAAGTACGATTGAAAATCTGCATTTTCATTATTAATAGGGAAACTTACCTGCAGAACTGATGCCGTATTTCGTCATTTTCGAAAATAACAATGATGAGGAAAAAAAAAGAATATAGCATGATTACATAAAACTTGTCAACGGAATATTTAATTACCTTATTTTTTTTGTTTCTCATTGTTTGAGAAACCTTCCAATAGGAAATCTCTATTCATGCAGGTATTTAATATTGTTTTTTTTTCGGGAATTCAACCGCAAGCTGTGATTCATCCCTTTCATATTGTTAGAAATGTTATTAAATTTTATTCGATTCTTAAATTCCCTTGCACTCATTCAGGATGGTTTAAGTGAAAATGTTTTCTTTCATCCACATCCACGAAACTGTTCTTCCATAGTGTACTACACATATTCCTTGTTCACTTGATGAATATTTTTAAAACATTCTAAAACAATGTTTGCAAGACCGATGAGCTTCAAGGGAACGATAATTATCAACATCTGATGTATTGCTACGCTCATGGAGTAATGGAGATTAAAAGTAATCCAAGTGAAGCCACCTCTGAGCGTGTCCGGGATCCGGATCCGGATACGATGTCCAGGATGACATTCCACCAGAACCCGTACCGTGTGGACATTTCCTTGGAAGCTTTGTTTGCATGGGTCAATGTTTTCTATGGGGACGATAATGGGTTAGAAAATCTATTATATAAAATTCTCTTGTAACGGTGTTTGTAGTACTACTCCTCCGAAATGACCCAACCGATTCAAATGAAATTATTTTTAGAATATTCTGTAGGCATGCGAATCGGTTTATATCGAATAAAAACAACAAAAAGTCGCATCAATTGTCCGTAATCATTAAATTTGTAATAAATTGAATCAAATTAAAGTCATGGCCTTCAATTTTTTCGACATTTTCTTTCTTTTGGGCGCCGGGCGGTTTGTTTTTCGTCTCTATGGTCGAGACGTCTCGAGCCAGCGTCGCAAGAGGATAGTAACCATGGCATAGCATACTGATTGTAATTGGAAATATTTGGGCGCGCATTTTTCAACCAAGCATAATTTCAATGCATGTGGTGGCCATATGAAGCCTAGATGTGTTTTTTTTCTTCTTGATTTCTAGATCATTTCTACAGCACAGAGTAATGAATGACGCCTAGATGTGACCCAGATTGATATTTTGCCGATCAAATCAAAACCATTTAAACTATTTGAAAAAATTAAACTTTCATTTCTGTTATTTAAAGAAGGAATTGTTGTCTGAAAAAAATGAATTTAATACTAATGCATGTGAAATACAGACCCCGTTCGTTTTTGGCAACATTCGATTTTGGCGACATCCGAACGGTTTTTAGAAGCGACATTACCTTTTAGTTTTCTCTATAACAGGACCAATATAATTTAGACAAACACCAAACATACGTTTTTACGTTCAGAAATGGTGATAGAATACAACAACAAAAACAAAAGTTTTTTTATAAAGTTGTAAAGTATTCAAAAATAACAAAAAGTTGAAAAAAAAACAAAATCAAATACAATAAAAGACTAAAAATGACAAAGTCAACTGAAAATTGATGAAGTACGAAAAAAACAGCAAAAATGACAAAAAAACAAAGACATGCATCAAAAACATGAGAAAAAAACTATAAAAATTCTAAAAATGGTCGGAAATTGCCTTAAAATAACGTAAATGATAATAAAAATAGTTATTTACGTACATTTGAAAAAAAGAAAAGTGGAAAGATTTGGTTTATAATCCAATACGCATAGAAACATGTTTCAAACATGTACAAATGTGCTTTACTGAAGCTGTATCAAGCGCCTTTAATTTTACAGAACAACCAATAAAAACCGTTGAAAATTAACAGACTCATGAACTGTAAAAGAGCCTGTCCTTTAAAATGGATTATACAGGATTGAAGTTTATGAAAAGAAGTGCAAACGTTCAACATTGACAAAAATGTATTCATTATTTCTTAATTTATAAAAGGTAGGGCCCAAATAAACAACCTGACTAAATAAACTTATCTTTTTTTAAATCGTTCACTGAAAATCTCTTTACAGGTTCCCTGTTTGTTTACACAGAATTCAAGTACGGACTTAACATTAACGTGTGTTTTTTTATAACATATTTTGGCTACATAGAAGAGACTTTAGATGCGCTTTTTTGTTGAATTTCTTTTTTGTTATTAATATTCCAGATGCATAATTGTGTTGGTAGCAGAAGCAGATTTTTTTTTAAAGTTTTTATTATGACCTGAAAGTGTTGAAAATAATATTTACTACTGTCATTTCACACGGTGAAACAAGTGACAACGCGCCTTTTACCATGAAGTATATATTAATTTTTCTCTAAAATATTCAAAATTATTAAATGTCTTTGTAAATGAAGGTCTTTTGGTAAAACAGTATTCAGTGAAGTTGAAGTACCAACCATTATTTTATTCTGGAGAAAAACTGCAGATATATCAATGAACGGTGATAAAAAAGACAAACAGGAACAAGTATTAAATTCATTTTAAAGTCTTTTCTTTTTGAAAGAATATAAAAGATGAACTGTGATGATATCCATTTGCACTTGCCCCGATGTTTCTTTAATGAAAATAGCAATTTATAATAAAAAAAAGACACTTGACACAATGTTTTTTTAAGGTTTCGAGGTAAAATTACATGAAAATTTCCAGAAAATAGAATGAATTAAATCATCGTAGCCTCAACAGATTAGTTCTTTTTGATGTATTTAATTTTAATTCCCAATTGAATGTTATTGAACCTTGAAAATATCACATATTCTTAAATGAAATCGCAGATCATCTTCAACACTGTTCAGGAAAATTTTCAATCAGACAACAATGGTTTAAATTGTCAGGTGTGTCTTTTAGGATAAAAAAGAAAATATAAATGCTGTAATTCGGTTGAATAACAAAATAATTTCAACATATTTTTTCTCATTTCAAAACCAATCGTTTAATTGATTTATTGGGTTAATGTTCACAGGAATTTAATTTGCATTCTTTGCTCGAACAAATAAAAAAAGGGCGAACTTTTATTTTTGGGCACGATTTTGATTAAAATATGGATATTAATAACCACTGCTTCCAAGGGTGAGGACAGTGAACAAAAATCTGCTTGAAAATGGTTTTTAAAAATTTTTCTCAAATGTCTATTATTTCTTCAGTTCTTAAAAATATACCATCCAAAGCTAAATATTCGTGAGCTAAAAGTGCTGCACTAGGCAGAATGTTGGGAAAATACTCCAAAAATTGTGCGATATTCAAAATTCTTCTTCCATAAAGTTTAATATGCAATAAATTCCAATAAATGAGAAACTTTTGATTTCGATTTCAACCTTAAAGTGAACTCGAGCAAAGCGGAGTAAATCAACTAAATGGTATACATTAAATGAAACATAGATATAATCAACATATGTTTATTTATGGAACAAAATTCAAAGAGTGGATTTTTTAAGCATGAGGCTTGCCAAGTTTGATGGTTACGTTGAGTGCTGAAAAAATCGAATTTGCAACGGGAAGCTGATAACTGACACCATTCGGCAATATTCAAAGCATCCGGATCAAAGAAATGTAAATGAAAAGTATTCATGTAAAATGCATGTAAGATTGATTGGAGCAAATTTTTTGATAATTTATGAAAAGACCTGTAGAATTGAGTTGAAGTTCTTAGATTTGATTCCGAAATAATTAGGCGGAACAATTCGAGCAAACGGAAAATATGGATATGTAAAAAAAACTAGGCCATGTTCAAGAAAGCGAGACGATTAACAACTCAAGATTTGATGCTTTTTTTTAAAGTCAAACAGCAAAGAAAAAATGGAAAATAGACGCCAAGTTTAACATGGTAAAACGAAGTTTACCGGGTCTGCTAGTTATATAAATAAAATTTGATTATTAAGAACTTAATCAATCAAACATTTTCAAAATTTGAATCGAGATTGGAGAAAAAATTCAGTTTAATAAGCAAATAGTAAATAATTGTGCCAACGACACTCACCTTGCTTTCCACTTTGAAGTTTCACACCAAAAACTAATTAAAAGTAATCCAAGTGATCTGAGTAGGTCCGGGATCCGGATCCTTTGTCCGGGATGACATTTCACCAAAGCCCGTACACACGGGACATTTTTTTTGGAAGCTGTTTTTGCATGGGCCGATGTTTTCTATGAGGACGATAATGAGTTAGAAAATTTTGATAAAATAAATTTCAACAATCTAAACATACCTGGCTTATTATTTAATTATTGGCGGACAATGGTTTCTTCCAAATAGCGCTCAAAGCATTTTTGAACAGCAACGGAAAAGGCAGAAACAGAACTGCGACCAACAACAATCACGCACCAAAACAATTAATTGTTTTTAAAACACGCACCCGAATTGCTGCGATTGAAAACTGCCCGAGTTTCGTTTTGTTCATCGCAGCACTGCGAAAAATATCGTCTGTTTTCGAGCATTCGAGCAGACGGATGGAAATCGAGCCGAAAACCGATCGAATTCTAACCGCTAGAATTCGAGTGCCGCCATGTCTGTTTTGCAATCGGCCCGATTGAGCGAACGTTCCTGACAGGGTATTGTCATCAATAGTCGTCTCAAATTTAGAATTCTTCCTTCTTTCAATACAAAAGTCTTAGAATCAATTGGAATTGAATTAGAAACGTCTATGGGGAAAATTATAATTGTTGCCGCATACTTGTCTTTTAAATGTAGCGGTTAACAGAAAAAAAAATTGAAGGAAGATTTTCAAAACTCTTTAGAAATAAGTCTAAAATTTTTATTATTGGTAACTAAAGCAAAACACCGATCTTGGAATAATATTTCATCAAATTCTGATGGGAATATTTTTTACATGACTGCGCTGCAGGTTATTATACTGTTGAATATCTTAATGGGCATACTTGTTTTTCTTTAATTAAAAATCCCTCCACAATTGATTTGGTTCTAACGGATTTAGGCGAGCATTGTAGTCAATTAGTTACTCATGCGGACCTCGATTCAGACCACCTTCCAGTAACTTTTTCTTTATCCCAAAATCCCACTGAAAACTCTTTAAAATCAACTTTTAACTTTCAAAAAGCTGACTGGGAGCGATATAATAATTATATTTAACATAATTTAGATGTAAACGTTCCACTGAATTCAATAGAAGGTATTGATTTGGCTGTAGAGCTTTTGACAACTTTAAAAAGCCGCTTCAATATCCAAAGTCTAACATAAATTTAATCAACTTTGATCGATGATGATCTTCAGTTTTTGATACGACTGAAAAACATTCGTCGACGCCAATATCGACGAACTAGGGATCCTTTTTTGAAATTTATATATTGCGACCTTCAAAAAGAGATCAAACGTCGTTTAAATTTCATACGTAATGAAAATTTTGCTAAAGCAGTAGAGGACATAAAACCCTACTCAAAGCCATTTTGGAAATTAACTAAAATTCTAAAAAAGCCCCAGAAACCAATTCCTACTTTGAAAGATGGGGATAAACTTCTTTTAACTAATTCAGAAAAAGCTCAAAAATTAGCCCAACAATTTGAGTCTGCTCATGATTTTAATTTAAACGTTGTAAGTCCAATTGATGCTCAAATTTCCCTAGAATTTGATGATATTCTTTCTAAGCAAATTGTGTTTGAAAGTTCTTGTGAGACAAATATTGATGAACTTAAATTGATTTTCAAAAAAATTAAAAATATGAAAGCCCCGGGGGAAGATGGGATTTTCTATATTCTTATTAAAAAGTTGCCTGAAAGCACTTTAAATTTTTTAGTTAAAATCTTCAATAAATGTTTTCACTTGGCTTATTTTCCCAATAAATGGAAAAATGCCAAAGTAACTCCAATTTTAAAACCTGGAAAAAGTGCTTCAGAGCCTTCAAGTTATCGACCAATTAGTTTGCTTCCATCTTTAAGTAAACTATTTGAGAGAGTTATTTTGAATAGAATGATGATTCACATTAATCAGAATTCTATTTTCCCTGATGAACAATTTGGTTTTCGTCATGGACATTCTACTACACATCAACTTTTGAGTGTAACTAATATGATTAACGCTAGCAAATCTGAGGGTTATTCAACTGGTGTTGCTCTTCTTGATATTGGAAAAGCTTTTGACAGTGTTTGGCACAAAGGTTTAGTAGTTAAATTAGCTCGATTTGATTTTCCTGTATATCTCACCAAAATTATTCAAAACTATTTGACTAGCCGAACTTTGCAAGTAAGCTATCAAAATTCATGCTCTGAAAGGATACCCATTAGAGCTGGTGTCCCTCAGGGTAGTATACTTGGGCCTATTTTATACAATATTTTTACTTCTGATCTTCCTGATGTCCCAGAAGGAAAAGGTAGAAGATTATTTGCTGACGATACTTTGCTTTCAGCCAAAGGTCGAAATTTACGGGTGGTACGCAGTAGATTGCAACAAAATTTAAATTCCTTTTTGAATTACTTGAAAATGTGGAAAATTTCTCCTAACGCTTCCAAAACTCAACTTATTTTATTTCCCCATAAGCCAAGAGCAAATTTTTTAAAACCTAATGAAAATCATTCCATAACTTTTAATGGGGTTTCATTAGAATGGTCTGATCACGTGAAGTACTTGGGACTCACACTTGATCGGAATCTTTCTTTTAAGAATCACATTGAAGATATTCAATCTAAATGTAATAAATACACTAAATCTCTTTATTCTCTCATCAACAGGAAATCCAGGTTGTGTCTGCGAAATAAGATGCTAATCTACAAACAGGTGTTTCGACCAGCGATAATGTATGCAGTTCCGATTTGGTCTAGCTGCTGCGCGACGAGGAAGAAAGCCATCTAGAGGATTCAGAACAAGGTTCTGAAAATGATTTTGCGGCTTCCACCTTGGCACAGCACCGAAGATCTTCATCGGATTGCGGGCATTGAATCTATCGAAGAGATGGCCAACAAAATCATCTCCAACTTCAGAGGCAAATCGATGCAGTCTTCCATCGCAGAGATTCGCTCTCTCTACAATTAGTTTAATTTTAGGATAGCTTTAGTTTTTAGTTTAAAATATTTTTTTTTTACTACAGGATGTTCTCCTTTATAAAAATGCTTGATTGTGCTCAGCAAATTTAAGTCGAATAAATAAATTTTAGTGATTATTAAACTATAGGGCTCTGAAAGTTCATTATTGAACTGAACACCTAATTTAAGGTATTAATGTTATATAAATGTAATGATGAATTGGTACTAATAAAGATATATTTAAAAAAAAAACACGGTTATTAGCCAAAACGATCCACGATAACAAATTTGCTGACTTTCACATCGTTCGTGCAAGATAGCTTTGAGATGAAGTCTCAAACTGACGCCATCTATACTGATTTGTCTGCTGAAGTAAATCACGATATTGTAATCGCTAAACTCGAACGCTTTGGATTCTGTGGATCTTTACTGGACTGGTTTCGAAGCTACTTAATGGGACGAAAGTTATCGGTTCAAACTAAAAATTTTTTCGCAAGACATTTCTCCGTTTGTTCAGGCGTGCCTCAGGGAAGCCACTTGGGACCGATAATTGTTGTCATCTATTTTAACGATGTACTCACTATACTTGATGGACCTAAATTTGTTAAAATTGAACATCAAAGGTACAACAAATTAAAGGATGGCTTAATAATGATAAGAATGTGGAATAAGAGAATATTTTTGTAGGCCCAATCATGTGTGTAAAATTTCACTAGCTAAAAACAGGTAAAACGGAATAAATTTATGATTTTGATAATTTATATTTTGAATCTAGGATCTAATCAACATCCCAACAGAGATCAGAAGTTCTCAAAATAGATTTGATGAAGCTTTTAAAATGGATGAACTGATTTCAATAAATGGCAACCCCAACTTTTGTTTATTCTATAAATAAAAAAACCGTTGATTTTTTAAAAATAACAGCTTGCTCGTATAAAAATATCAGTTTGAAAATATTGCCAAAGAAAGTGGTTTTTTTTCTAACAACATCGTTAGGCGCATTTAACCAGCACGAATTGAGGTTCAACAATTTAGACAACTTTTACAATAAAATCGTCCAAATTTACTCCAATGTAGAGGAGAGTGGGGTAACATGGGTCATGGGGAACGTGGGCCACTCTGAATATCTCAGCTGTGTGTTGAGATAAAAATCTCAATCCGACTGTCATCGTCGTCGCTTTGCGTAAGCATGTTTTTCTATATGTTGTTGACTTATGTACGTATCATATGCTTCTGTTATTTAACTAGCCTAGAAAAATGAACTTATATAATGGAACAAGCACCCGAAAAATTTTATCCGTGGGATACCTAAAGTATATTCCGTCAACTGGGGCAACATGAAACACTTTTCAACTTCAATGGCTTCTAAAATCTTAATGCCTACAGATAATCATATCTCTTGTACATCAAAAGTTTTAAGGTTGATGGAACACCAAATTGACGAAATCAGAAAAATTATTGGTTTTACCAGTTATTTTTATATTTTCAAAAATATGCGGTTTTCACCCTACTAAGAAAAAGGGGTAAGTTGCAACAAACTCTGTTATCGTTGAAAAATCAAATGAAAACGTTTGAAAATTTATAGTTTTTGATACATTTGTGAGGTCATAGCGCATAAAGCACCAATTTCAGTAATTTGTTGTTTTGCTCGAATTAAATTTTACATTTTTCTATCAAAAATGTTGGAAAAAGTGTAAATTTGCTGCATATATTTAGGGGTAAAAAAATACTACACATATTCTTTTAGTTTAAATCATAAAAATAAATCTTAGGATGGATGAAATTTGAATGTTAACAAACGCTTATGCAAAACAATCATATCCCAGCATATGGAAACGAGATATATGAGGTTTAGTTCTGATTTTCATTTTGTTGCATTTTTCCTCAGACCGGTAAGTGAATTTAAAAATATTTATTTAAAAAAAATTGGTGATTGTCCGAAAAATATTTTTACATCAACAGTGTTGGTATAAAATAATGAAAGCAATATAAAGTTTGTAGGTGATATCATTAAGCCTACCATCATACTGGGTAAAGTTTTTTACGGCATCAAAAAATGTAAAAATCTGTACATTTATTGCTCGATTTTTCAAATTTTTTATGGGAATCATAAAGTTTTAAAAACTCTTTCACGATGTTTTATAATCATCAATTTGTTATCATTCAATGATAACTTTATTACAGTATATTGAAAAAAAAAAAATTGAACGAGTGTTGTGGTATACAAATGTTGCATCTAACCCTGCTTTTGCATGATGCCCCGTTTGATGGTTTCTAACAAAAATATGCTCATACGCTTATGATCTTAGTTTTGTCATGTTCTTTCACGTAGAAAAGGAATTTTTGATGAAACATCAATATGTCACACAAACGCGACCAATTTGCGTTTCATAGCTTGTGGGGAATCGTGGGTCACATTTTGTAGAGTATCTTGGGCCATCTATATTTTGGTGTTTTTATACACATTAAAAACTTAAAATACGTATTTCCTACGTGCAAAGTTTTCTTATGCCAAATAAAGAGTTGTGAAAAATATTTGGTCCATTTTTTTCCAATGCAATAGAGACGAACATAAATCCTATATGAGGAATTTTGCCGAAACGTTCGTGAGCCAGGAATTAGGAACTTTTTGATCATACACAACTCTCTTTTCTATTTCCTCATCTGAAATCGCTATAAAATAACTAAATGAATTATGAAATTTTAGTTTTGGGTCAACTTATTAACTTTGCTCGTTATTTAGTCAACTTAGATTTGATGACCCACGTTTCCCCACAGTTTTTCAAAATAAAAAAAAAACTTTTTTTCAAACAGTCAGAACTCGGAAAATTAATGTATTTAAAAAATAAGTTTAAATGCCTAATGATATCTTAAAAATGTAGAAAACCTTTCCATTTATGTTTTTCTTTTTGTCTTTTACAATAAAGAAGTTATGAAGCAAAGAAAAATAGTGGCTCATGATACCCCACTTTCCCCTATCATATGACTATTTGCTTTAGTGTTTCTCAGCTACACTGACGAAAATGCAACCTATCAGCAGAGCTGTCAAATTTCGATTCTAACTACCGTTGCGTAAATCCAATTTTTCTCTGAATACGCAATACCATGGATAAGGTTGCCAGAATTTTTTCCACTCCCATCCGGGCCTAGCAATTCCGGGCATTTTTTTAAAAAAACCTGGCAAAATCCGGGCATGGATTTCAATTTTTCAAATCCAAAAACCAGCCAATAACCGGGCAAAATTTAGGTGTTATTATATATAAAAGCAAGAAAAAATGCAAAAAAAAATGAAATTAATATTTCATTAATGTAATTGCAGACTTCCAAAAACTTTTTGGAACACTTAAATATTTAATCTATATATATAAAAATGAATTTCTGTCTGTCTGTCTGTCTGTCTGTCTGTCTGTCTGTTCCCTATAGACTCGGAAACTACTGAACCGATTTGCGTGAAACTTGGCAGGTGGGGGTATTGAAGGCAGGGGAAGGTTCCTATTGTGGTTTGAGACCCCTCCCTCTCTCATTAAGGGGGGGAGGGGCCTCCCAAACAAAAGACGATTTTTTGCATAACTCGAGAACCCATCAAGCAAATTGTATCATATTTGGCATGGGGTGGTATTTGGGAACGAGGAATATTTCTATGAATATTTGGTACCCCTCCCTTCTTTCAGTGGCGTGATAGGAAGGGGGGAGGGGGGCTACCTTACAATTTTTCATATAACTCGAGAACTAATCAAGATATTGGATCCAAATTTGGCATGGGAAGGTATTTGGATACGAAAAATATGTCAATGATTATTTGAGACCCCTCCCACTTTCCAGTTGAAAGGAGGAGGGGCCTCTTTCATATTTTGTATATTGTTCAAAAACTAATCAAGCAAATGGAACCAAAT
The DNA here is from genome assembly GCF_029784155.1 of Uranotaenia lowii. Classification (NCBI taxonomy): domain Eukaryota; kingdom Metazoa; phylum Arthropoda; class Insecta; order Diptera; family Culicidae; genus Uranotaenia; species Uranotaenia lowii. Next base: position 206,964,097 of record NC_073692.1, read on the forward strand.
TTGGCATGGGAGGGTATTTGGATACGAAAAATATTTCTATGATTATTTGAGACCCCTCCCTCTTTCCAGTAGGGAAATATAAAGGGGGGAGGGGCCTCTTCTATAGTTTTCAACATAACTAAGAAAGTAATTAAGCAAATGGAACCAAACTTGGCATTGGCGGGTATTTGGGAACGTGACATGTTCTAATGATTGTTTGAGACCCCTTCCTTCTTACAGCGGGGAGGAAGGAAAGAGGGAGGGGAGTTTCATACAATTTTTACTGCATAACTCAAGAACTACAACAGCAAATGGAAACAAATTTGGCATGGAACGATATTTGGGTACGAGAAATGCTTTTATGAATATTTGGTATCCCTCACTCTTTCGAAGAGGTGGATGAAAAGATGGAGATGAGGTCTCCCTTACAATTTTCAGTATAACTGGAGAGCTGATCAAGCAAATTGAACCATATTTGACATGTGAGTGTATTTGGATACGAAAAATGTTTCTATTATAAATTGAAGCCGTACCTTTTAAGCGGTAAGATATAAAGGAAGAAGGGAGGGTTTCCATTTTTTTTTGCATAACTCGAGAATTAATCGAGCAAATGAAACCAAATTTCATCATAATCATCAAAAACCATTTGAGTAAGAAAAATACTTTTATGAATATTAAGTTATCACCCCACTATTGAAAGAAGAGAACGAAAAGGGGGATGGTACTTCCTTTCAAGTTTACACATAACTCGAAAATTTACTACTTAAATAAAACCAAATTTGGCATGGCATAGAATATAGGAAGGGAAGAGGGAAGCTTACATTTAACTTTTATTTTACAAAATTCGAGAAATGGACAATACTTAACATGGAAAATCATTTTGGTATGAATCTATGATTATTTGACACATCATCCTCCTTTCAGTGAGAAGGTACATGGGAGGAGGGAGGTGAGCCCAATACAATTTTGTTAGCATATGTTCTAAATTTATGCTTACGAAGCCAACAAATGGAAACAAATATGGCATGGAAAGGTACTTGGTTACGAGATATGTTTCTACGATTGTTATAGACTCTTATGCTTTACAGTGTAGAGAGGGAAAGAAAGAAAGGGGCTCCATACAATTTTTGTTGTATAGCTTGAATACTTATCAACCTATGGAACTATATTTGATATAAGAGGATTTTTGGGAACGAAAAAAATGTTTATTAAAGATTACAATCTCCATTCAGCAGGGGGTGAAGGGGGCTCTCTAATCAGTTTTTTAGCATAAATCCAGAACATATCAAGCAAAAACAACCATATTTTATAAGTTAGATTATTTGCGAACGATTAATTTGGGAACCTTCTTTTTTAGGGCGAAACTTAAGGAAACAGATGAAAATTATCAGATCTTTAAAACAAATTTATAAATCAAGATTCAGAACATAATTATGGTTTGTGTTGCAATTTGAAACTCCAGCTGAAGCTCTCATTTTATAGTGGTTGCTTATTAATTTCGTCATAATTTGATTTAAAATAATACCAAAAACAATAAAAATTTGAATGATTTCTGAAAATATCATTTGATTCTGAAAGGTGTAGCAAAGCACACCGGGTCAGCTAGTGGTTTATAAAAGTAAATCAGCCAAATTATTTGAAACAACCGTTGAAAATGTTCATACCGTTAATCGATTTTTTTTTTTGGGCTTGTGATATAGCTCAGTTGGCAAGTCTGTTGTCTCCTGAGCCGATGTCCGCGAGTTCGAGCCCAAGAGTAAATATCGAACACAGTTGTACCGGATAAGTTTTTCAATAACGATCCGCCAACTGTAACGTTGATAAAGTCGCGAATGCCATAAAGATGGTAAAACGACTATAATCGAAACAAAAAAAAAAAAAAAGTTAATCGATTTTGCTGAAACTTACTCAAAAACTTTGATTTTTTTTGGTTTCTTTGTGAAAATTGTGAAAATATCCGGGCAATACCCGGACTTTTTTCACGATATCCGGGCAACCGGGCCCGGGCTTTCTCGAAATTTTGCTTCAAATATCCGGGCAAACCCGGATAAAACCGGGCAATCTGGCAAGCTTAACCATGGACGATGTGAAATTGGATTATAAAATCCTTCCTGGGCCACAATACTTCACTGTGCGCAAGGACAAGGATATTCTCGAAACCGAGAAGGCCATTTTCACATTGGCAAGAAGGTGATGGTGTGGCAGGCAATTTGAGAGTGCGGCAAAATATCTAGCCCGTACGTCACATCGGAAACAATGAACACCCAGAACTATATCAAGGAATGCCTCCAGAAGCAGGGCTAGAAGTTGGTCACTTTTTAATAACTTTGTCATTTTTTTAGGTTGGTCACTCACAAGTTACTTTTTTCGAAATTTTTTCACTAATGTCACTATTTTTTTAAAATAATTTCCTTTGCCTATTTTTTTTAAATTTTTTCTGCTTTCTTTCCTTTTGTGTCCTGTGGAAATTTACACAACCCTAATTGGGAGAATGGCTCAGATTATTGTTTTGTTTTGCTTTGATATATAACACTTAAACGTTATTTGGATGAAAATTTGAATTTAAACTTGTAAACTTGTGAAAAGTGACTCAACTGAATCGAAAATATCAGATATTTCATTTCTGAAATCCTTTATTTCTAGACATTTTGGAATCATTTGAAAAATTGGTAGATACACATATATATCAATTTAAGATTTCAAAACCTATTTGAAGTTTTCGATAGGGGAGATGAGGGCATAACGAGCACCAAGGGCATAATGAGCACTCCTTTTTTCTACATAAGTACGTATCTTCTTAAACAAATTTTCATAAGGACTTGTTTCGTACTACTCATAGTATTAATTTTTCACCAAAAAAGAAATATCCTTTTCATCTTTACAGAAATATTAAATAATAACCAGCTAGGTTCTCAAGTGTCGAAAATATTATAATTTTTGAGCACCACTAAATAAGCTTTTATGACCTTTCAATCATCTTGATCTGAAATGTACGCACTGCATCATGATCTACACATTGTTTCTCAATTCTCAACATCATAAAATTTTTGATTTTTCACTTTAATCAATAATAAAACGCTTTTTTACTTTAATTTGTTCACTAGAGGCGAACAGAGCACTATCAATGAAGGCATAATGAGCATTTTCTGCAGGGGACTCTAGCAGCGAATTCAACTCGATGAAGTCAACTGAATAATAGAGCTACAGCTTGGCTTGTTTCGTCTGTCGATTTGGCCTATTGGTAAGGTGTCGGAGAGGTAATCAGTTATCTCGAGTTGGATTCTTGTTCGAGGGGATTTTTTTTGCACATACCATTCATGATTGAGTTTTTTATTGTTACATTATACGGCTAATAGCATCAAAGCATCATCCGTCAAACAAAACACCAGAAACATAATGTATGAGCATGTGTTAATCCTTTGAATTCTACAAACAGACCTAGATTATTTTGTTATTGCTTTTTTTTGATGAATCTACGCCTCACCGTTTAGTGCGATCATGAATGATAAATGAAAAAAAATCACCTCGACCAGGAATCGAACTCGAGCTTACTGTATACCTCTCCGACACCTTACCAATAGGCCAAATCGTCAGACGATACACGTCAAGCTGTAGCTCTATTACTCAGTTGACTTCATCGAGTCGAATTTGCTGCTAGAATCCCCGGCAGAAAACGCTCATTATGCCTTCATTAATGGTGCTCATACTGCCTCGGAGGGTTTCTTATTATGCCTCTACAATGACTGGTTTTCAGCTCTTGGCAAAATTTTTAAAATGCAATTTTAAACGTTTTTATCTTCTTTTTCTAGTTTCATCCAATTAGGCAATAGACTATTTGAGTGTCTGAACACGAAACAATAATGTAATTCACATATTACAGCTGTTCTCTATGGTTAAATAAGCGTTTTCCTTAAGGTGGCCATTATGCCCTCATCTCTCCTAACTATCAGTAATTTCTGTACCTATTTAGAGGTTGACTGATATATTTTCTACAATATTCTAAGAAATTTCTGAGGTGTTTCTTCGATCTGTTTTTTTTTTAAAGAAATTGGTGTGTTAAATCATTTGTGAATGTTTTTTAAAATAAATTCTTCCTTTTTGATCCTCATTTTTTCTAGTAAATCTTTTTTAATGATTGATATGTGAATCATGCAATAAAGTCCGCAGTGAATCTCTTTGGAAATGTTTCATTTTTGAAGGTAAATTCTGTTTGATTTAATTTTAAATTTGAAAAATTTTGTTCTACCTTGAAGATTGGCCGCGTAACATTTTTAAGCCTTTTTTGTGTTATTATCTTGAATCTTAAGTCAATTTTTCGCTAAGCTTCTTTGAGTCAATCTTCTGTCAACATTTTGTTGTTTTTAATTTTTTTTTTCAATATTTTGTCACTTTTTAATGAGGACCTACTAATTTTTAATTTCATGACTCTTTCATGAAATGAAATTTCTGTAAATGTAAATCATTACTCAATTTCAAGTATATTCTTTAAACTTTTCGTTGAACATGTGCTGGTTTTTCATTTGAATTTGTAGATTTCTCACATATAACAATATTGATAAAAAAAATTTGGTTTCTGTTAACTTATTTCGAATTGTTAACTTTTTTCAATATAATTTTAGACATTTTTTTAACTGTTTTAGTGACATTGAAAAAAATCGGATTTAGGTGTTTTTATTTTCAAAGAAAATGGATAAACTCGAAGTTCTTGTCGGACTTAGTTGTCCTAGTCCTCCGGGTACGAGCTCTTGGTTGCCTTCCATTGTTTCCTTAGAACTTTAGGATTCTGCGATCGCTCTTCTTAAATTATCTAAGCTCATTTAAAATTTTCCTCTTTTGTCTAACATATTGCTTTTCTACCAGTGAGACCAAGAGCCTTTCTAAAAGTGTTTTTCAATGAACAAAATTGTCTTTGAAGCGTTTTATTTTAGTTTTCAAAGTCATTTTTTAGTTAGTTTTAGTCTTGACCTGGTCACTCATTTTACCCTTATTTCACTTCAAAGTAACTACATACGTTGCCCTACTTTTTTACCACATTGTCGCTTCTAGCCCTACAGAAGCGTATATTGCCGATTATCGAGCAGCATGATGGACCCGTCATATTTTGGCCCGATTTGGCATTATGTTATTATCTATGCAAAAGACACATTAGGGTGGTGCAAAAGCCAAAACGTCTGTTTTGTGCCAAAAAAAAAAATGAATCCGCCAGATTGCCCCGAGGCACGGCCAATCGAGTCTTTTTGGGCTTTGACCTAAGCAAAGCTGCGAAAATACATAAAACCAGCTGATGACATAAGAACATTTAAAAGGATTGGCCAAAAGTGGTGAAAATTGTGGCTTTTTTTTTCATTGCGTTATTTATGTGTGCCGTATGATGGTATTTCTTGAACATCAGTCGAATTTCTAAACGATCTAGATGTAAAATCGTTTGGTTTTTAGAGATGTTTCGTGCCTGAGGTTTTAAAACTCATAAAAATTAGCCATTATTTCCAGAGCTCCAAACATTTTTATCAAATCTCCAATGTTAGTGGGCCCATTGGAAACAATCTGTTTTGGATGCATCTGAAAATAAGTGAATGCCATCCTACTTCCAACAGTATGAAATTAACTATTTGGACCGAGGGAGGGTTAAAGAAAACCTGGTGCGACCAAAGAATACTGGAAACATCTGACTTCACTAGCCGCTCAGGATTTAACCAAGTTTGATTTTTGTTTTTTTTTACAATCTGATAGAATTGCAATCACCAGTTTTTGCTTAATTAATTCACAGTTATAAAAAGCACCAGTGAAGTTTCAGCTGGAAGCCTAACCAACAGTAGCGAGCACTCAACAAATCCATCCGTCAGGCCGGTAATTGAAAATAAATTGCACATTGATTATGTTTGCGCTACCGGGAAACTGTTAGCAGTCAGCCAGTGGTCAAAAGTTTTCAGTTCCAATTTCTTCTTGGTAAATACACCAGAAAACCGCCCGTTTTGCAAGGCCTTTCCACGGGGGAAGTTTAATCTTCACATTCCATTTTGCCTTCATCCATCCAGGAGTACATGTATACACTTGAGCGTAGCTTTCTAACGTTTCCGGTGGATTTGTTCTAACTACTAGAGCATGAAGAGGAGGAGACAGAGCAGAATTTAATTACCCACCCCCTGGGAGCAAAAGCTGAAGCTGGCACTCACCTCCACAGGACGACTTTATGATACGCTGCCGGTGATGGCGATGATGCTGATGCTTCCTGATGCTGATGATGATGACGTCTCGGTTTCACTCACATCGCGCGTCCAAAACTTCCGCATCATTCCCAGGTCAGCTACACAAATATTTGTCTTTAAGGAATTCATTCAACATTTGACTACCCGGTGGACGTTTGTGTATGATGAGTGAGTGGTGGCAGGGAATGGAACAACTTGCTCTTTAGCAGCGGGAGGATTGCTTCGGTCAATAGTCCTAAGGGAGGGTTTTCCCTTCCCTGATGGGGAACCTGCCTTGTGGTCAAGTTCTGCGGACCAGAATGAGTGTTTTGGGGATTGAAGGTGTTATTTGCAGGACTGACCGCATTTAAAGCGTCTTGTTCTGTGGATTGTTCATTTGTTTTGAATATATCGTTATGAAACTTCTACTAGACCCGCATCTCAACTGTTTCCAAATTTATAATATGTACATAATAGGTAAATATCAGCAATACAAAATAGATTTGTGATATTCCTTTATTTTTCCCTCAGAGGTAAGAAATAATATTTTTCTATAAAATATCAACACGCTGGAATAACACTTAAAGTGATTGACGTTCGTCAGTACTATAATGAGATATCTAAGCTAGGCAGAATTAGTGGTGAAAAGTACATTTTTAGAATTTACATTCCACTGGTTTGATTTGGTTGGATTTTTAAATTCTCAGGGTGTGAAACCTGAAAAGCTTCGTTTTCATTCAAAACTCATGCATATCTTTTTTTTTTGCAAATTTTAAAGTTACCTTAATATTTTATGATTTTTATGGGAAATTCAATATTAAGCTCTTGAAAATTTCAACAGTTTTCTTCCTTCTTCTGTGGAACCTAGTTTTATAACGTGTTTTATGCCAATTTATAAATTTTTGAAAGTAACTTAAACATTAAACATTAAACATTAAACATTAAACATTAAACATTAAACATTAAACATTAAACATTAAACATTAAACATTAAACATTAAACATTAAACATTAAACATTAAACATTAAACATTAAACATTAAACATTAAACATTAAACATTAAACATTAAACATTAAACATTAAACATTAAACATTAAACATTAAACATTAAACATTAAACATTAAACATTAAACATTAAACATTAAACATTAAACATTAAACATTAAACATTAAACATTAAACATTAAACATTAAACATTAAACATTAAACATTAAACATTAAACATTAAACATTAAACATTAAACATTAAACATTAAACATTAAACATTAAACATTAAACATTAAACATTAAACATTAAACATTAAACATTAAACATTAAACATTAAACATTAAACATTAAACATTAAACATTAAACATTAAACATTAAACATTAAACATTAAACATTAAACATTAAACATTAAACATTAAACATTAAACATTAAACATTAAACATTAAACATTAAACATTAAACATTAAACATTAAACATTAAACATTAAACATTAAACATTAAACATTAAACATTAAACATTAAACATTAAACATTAAACATTAAACATTAAACATTAAACATTAAACATTAAACATTAAACATTAAACATTAAACATTAAACATTAAACATTAAACATTAAACATTAAACATTAAACATTAAACATTAAACATTAAACATTAAACATTAAACATTAAACATTAAACATTAAACATTAAACATTAAACATTAAACATTAAACATTAAACATTAAACATTAAACATTAAACATTAAACATTGAACATTAAATTTCACATTGAACAATTTTCACATTTTCCTCATCAAAATAGTTAAATTGATTAACTTTCAATCAAAAATACCTTTTCACTTACTCGAAAATCACTTTACTTTTAGAAAACGTAGGTCTTTTCGGAAATATGTAAAAATCTCTTAAATTTTTAGAGTATGTATTTTCGGCAAACTGCCTCTTCTCCTCGAGGTATTTGAAAAATGTCTAAAAAGAAAAGAAATTAAAACTTTCAACACTTTTTTTTTAAACTTATTACGCTTTAATTTACTTTAATACATTTTCAAGCTGCTAATCTATAATGTTCCATGTGAGAAAAAATTGATAAACTGATTTTTATATGTTGCATACCAAGGAGTCAAAAAATATCGAGAAATGCGTTAATTAAAGAATCTCTCGTTATAAATTTATTTTATTTGCATTTTGTTGAATGGAAGGGAATTTTATGAAATCTATAAATTATCTTTTTTTTCTGAGCATCTTCATATCAGGTTATCTAAATGAAATTTTAACTATCCCCATTTGGAAACTTTACTTTCGAAACCACTATCTTTTTGGTAACAAATGCTATGAATTTCAAACTAGGATATTTTATTATTATTCTAAAAAAAATAAAATTTCTGAATGCAGATTTGGAAATATTGTGTTGTCTGAAACCATTTTTCATTGCGAATTGTGGTCGAAAATTTATAAATTTAAATTTGATTTTAAAATAAAACTATAAAATATTATTCTGAAGTCAGGAGCTTTTAAAAACCTCTTTCATTGATTTGCTCTGGAATTTTTTAAGAAAGCTGGAAAATGTGTACATACCTAAAATAAACCCCGTCTAAATGCGGGGTTGGAAAAGAACGACATCACATCGAACAAGTAGGGGAGAATGAGGATACTTGATCCCTGGGGATACTTGATTCCTTAGCTATATCTCGAAACTAGAATGTTTTACAAAGATCAAATGTTCTAGAAAAATGTGCCAAAATGAGCAAAATAACAATGCTTGTAGTTTAAAATTTTTTAACAAAATAATTTTTTGAGTAATTGAACTTTGTTTGAAAAATTTCACAAAATGTAACTTGAAGATCATTTTTCATCACTTTAAAATGTTCCTTACATGGCAAAATTATGAAAAAAATATTTGTTCCAATGTATCAATCGTTCGAGCGTAAAATGAACTTCATAATGCCATATTTTCAAAGCGATGGGAAACTCTCAACTTTTTTCAGAAATTTTTTTTCTAAAATGTTGATAATGGGTACAATTGATCCCCCTTCCAAACGGCATATTCTTCTTCTGAATTGATCGTTATGATGGCTGATTACGAAATTAATAATATTTATCCAAAAACTAATACTTACCAAACAATTGTCTGAAGAAAAGAGCAAAAATAATTAAGTTTCTCTTAATTATAAAAAAATAGCGCCTTTAATTATGCAATGTTTTTAGCGTTGAGACAAAGTTATAGAATTTTCGTTTTATGTCTGCTATAAATTGTGAAATGAGAACAAACATGACCAAAATAGTCAATTAACATTCTATCTTGGGGTTTTGTTTGATTTTTATACAAGGATTAGGACTTTCTGAATAAAAGATCAAGTCTCCTTCAATAGGGGATCAAGTCTCCCCTAACTTCAGAAAAATCGCAATTTTTTTACTCTCACGAAAATGCTTCGAGTTCATCAACGGGTTTAAGTATCGTTCTAATTTTTGGAGCATAGAAACTTGGAGTTACAAGCTGTCAAAAAATGTCGAAGACGGCGAGTTGCTAAATATTTCCAAAAATATATGGTGAAAACAAGAAAAGGGGATCAAGTATCCCCACTCTCCCCTACTGAAAGTCGATCCTGTTGTCATGCATTTTTCTAAAAAATGTATAAAAGTTTTCATCTTATCTGAAGTTTTTCGGAGATAAAAGTTGTGTGTAAATCATAATACTAAGTTCTTGTTTATTTATCATCGAAAAAAAGTTTTGGTTCATCCAAAACGATTAAAAATAATCTTTTCGTTTCGAATAGTTAAAAAATTGTAAAAAAAGTGTATGAATTAAGTGGAAAATTGTTTTTTTTAATTCCTTCCCATTTTTTAAATAATATATTTTAAAGAAATGATCAAAAAATATTAAAACGATTGTCCAATATCTGAGAGCACTAGCCTACAAAACTCACATTTTTTTCCTTGGAGCAAGAAAAAGAGCTTTTTCTATTGATTTGAGAGCTCCGATTCTAACTATGCAATTTATTTCATAATATCAGCCCTCGTTTCTGAGATTTAAGGCTAACATTTGAAAATACGTAAAATATCATTTTATAAATTTGTGCACTTTAAAAAACAGTAAAATGTTACAAAGATATTGAAAATAAAGCTTTTGAATCAAAGATCATCTTTCTCGATGATTGCGAGTAATTTTTACTTTTGAGAAAAGAAACGAATATTTTCTTTTGGGGATTTTCCAGTTCAACCAAAATTTTGAAATTTTTCGAAATGTAAAAATAATAAATAAAACAAAACGAATCTTACATATTTAAGAAGGCTAAACGTTTTTCATTCTTAACCAAAATTAATAAAAAACAATATAAAAATCTTTGAAAAGCCATTTCAGTAAGTCTAAGTGATTTCAGTAAAATTGTTAATTTTCAAAAATTCCACGAGCCATAGAACCACAACTATAGATGACAGATAAAATATGATGAACGATTTGAATCCAGGACGAAGGACGACAAAGTTTTTCCCAAGTCGGGTATTAAAACATAGGCACCAAAAATGGTGTTCTGAAGAATAGTTGATACTATTCTTCAATGTCGCAGCTGGATTATAATTTTAAATTTTTATTATTATTGTGTAAAAGAACTGGAAACAAAATTCACGAAATCATTGGTATGAATCTTGAAAACCAGCCGTATTGGTTAAAAATTTCTCCAAGATCTTACGCGTATTCAACTAGAAGAATTGTATCATTTCCGAGCAAAATAATCGACTGATATTGACGGGATATTTTGAATAATTATTGTGAGAAACTATTTTGAAGCTGAATGTAAATGCGTATCGCCAAAACAATTTTGTTATGATTTTCAACAGATATATAAACAGATATGAAACGAAATATAAACGAAAAAATGTTGTTTAGAACGAAAATTTAAAATATGATTTTATAATTTCATAATATTTTTCTTTTTCGAGGTTCATTACTTATTAATGGATGAGTATGAAAAATCTGACTTATAATACAGAAAAAAATCTACTTTTCTTCCGATTTCATACATTTGCTTTTTATTCTTATATCAAAGAAAATAGAAAGATTAGTAACAAATGAAAGCATTGATAGGAGAAAAAATCAACGCTAGAGCATTTTGGGCAGAAGAAATCGCATGTGAGCTAGGGTTTTTGTGTTGTGAAGGTTTTTAAACTTCTTGTGTGATTCTAAAATTAAATTGCATGTTATAAATGCAAATTTATGAATAAGATAATTTGTGTATAACTAAGAATAATGATGGACTTTTGAGATGCTTTATGTCAAAATCACGTCTTTCAATTGAAAGTGTATCCAAAATTTAGAACTGAAATATTTTTTAAAATTATTACAAGAAAGACAGGCCCGTGCGAAGGACCCGCTCATGGGGGGGGTTTTCAAAATTCAAAATTCAGAATTAAGATTGTCAAAGCTTTGAATCAGTGCTCTGTCCGCAAATCATCAATGCATTATTGAAAATGATGTTCTTTGTTCTGAACTAGACATTTGCTTAAAAATAAATACGAAGCAATCAAGTTGACAAATCTAACACCAATGTTTCAGAAAACACAGAAAACGAATGAGATTTAAAATTTTGAAGAAAAACAGAGTTTAAAGCTTCGGGCATAAGAATAATAGAAATAAAATTCATCAATTTAACCCAGATTTAAAAAGAAACTAAATCTGAATTCTAAAATAAATTTCAGATAAGATAAATAAGAATTCAATCATGATTTAAAATTTATTAGCAAAACTATAAAAACTTTTGTTTATTAATCGTCTTATTTAACATTCCTTTCCTTCATTTTCAATTGATGGCTTGATTGAAAAATTCCGCTTTAATATTTTAAATTCGAGGAAATATTTAATCACCATTTGAATTGTGAAACCTTGATTTGAACTTGAGAGATTTTATTCGAAACACATTTGTACATACCTACTTGAGGATTAAATTTAATTTGACCCGAAGAAGAATATCAATTTTATTTCAAGAGTACCAGTGATCAAAATCAGAGAAAACATCATTTTTTATTTCGTTCAGTTATCAACCTAAAATACTGAAATAGTTAGTGCACAATATTACTTCATATATTTAGAGAAAACTAAGTTTTCTTTTTGAAAAATTAGATTTTTAGGCTTATTATGTTTTCGGAAAACAAAAATTCAGACTCGAAAAACAATGAGAAACTTATTTGGATTATTTTTAAAGAAATTAAAAATGTTTGACTATAAAACTTGGAAAATTCATGTGAAAATTTAAAATAAAAAAAAACTATAAAATTTGGAAATTTATCAAAACATAATAAGACGTTAAAAAAGATACATTTCTAGTATCGATGATATGGAGTTTATAAGTTTAAACATGAATCAGTTTTAAGTGAAATCAATCATTGATAACTGATGCTCTAACAAATCTTCATGAAATTGGAAAAAATATTGATTCCTTATTTGCTTATTATATTTAATTTATTTAGGAATGATAATGTTGATGATGATGATAATGCATGATCTGAAAAAGTTGAATTCTACAGTTTTTTTAAACGTGGAATATACTATCATTACAAGCATGTCCGACTCAAGTAAAGAAATTAAAAATAAAAAAGATATGATTGAATTTTATTAATTTGTTTAAATCAGCATTTCGCCTTTAGGTATCTTAAAGGTATTTGATTTAAATGGAGTAACAAGAACAAGTAGAAGACTGCTATAGCTTTTTTCGCAGAAACCAAAATTAGTTGCAATCTAGGGGAAAGTGGATAATTGATTTGAAGCCTTTTATTGTCTTTTTATGTTTCACAGATTTGTCAAAAAAGTCAAAAAAGAAATTCTTAATCGATTTTCACGTATTGTGATAAAAGTGATTTAAAAAACAAAGCTGTTAGACAAAAACCTAATCATCGCATATTTGGATTTTTGGCACCCAAATTGAATAAAATTATCTCTTTAATTTTTTGCGCGTAGTAAAAATGTTAAATTTGATGCCTTGAGTAATTTGTCAAAAACTTTTTGGATATGGAGTTGACGATTCAAAGCAATAAAAAACACAAAATACATACGTCATATAGAGCCGTAAAACGAAATGTCTTAGGCCCTGAGAATGATTTGAGACGAAATTCCGCCGGAGGCGAGCCGAATTTCTGCCATATTTATCAACACTAATTTTCCAACACCTTTTATGATCAAGTAATTTTCGGTAAATTAATTTCTTGTACTGAAAATTTTACTTGGAAAAAATCTCCATTGGGGGGGGGGGGGGGGTTAAACCCCTAACCCCCCCCCCCCCCGTTCGCACGGCCTTGAAGAAAGATCACAATTTAAATCCGTTTTTTTTCAAAAATTTCCAATTTTTCGTTTGAAATCTAGTTCGACAGGTAATGAAATCGGAAAAAAATTGTTGCCTTTCCATGTTATACACTGCGGTTTTGATTGTGTTACTTCATGAAAAAAAAAAACGAAAATTTAATTTTACTAACCCTTTGGAAACAAACTCTGCCTTTGAAAGAGGTTTATAAAAATCAGCAATAAACCAAAACTAATCATTATATTAACTAACTGTGAATCTAAAAATTATCTTAAAACTAATAAAAGCTCCAAAACTAACAGTTGTTAAAAGCTACACCTCAGAAAAGCTTGAAGCATGAAAAAACTAGAAATTGACCTGTTTTTCGAAAAATTATCATTTTGGTAGTGTTAGAAATCCTTGATCCATGTCTTTTTAGATTTAAAATAGCTATTGACAGTTGAGTCAGAAGAAATCTTAATACGTTTGAAGGCGAGGTTGGGAAAGAACTATAAAGAGCGACAAATATGTTCAATAAGTACTTTGGCCATAAACTGTGAATTTTGAACGAATAAATATATTTGATTTTTTAAATAATGGTAAAAGAAAGATAAAAAAAGCTGATTGTCAGAAGAAGTCCTACGCCCTACGTCCTATTAAATTTTCCTACCAAAACGGCTCTTCGAATAACCTCTTTGGTTTTATACTCGGATTGATCTATTTGGATTTAAATGAATACAAGCCTTTGAATAAAATTGTTTCTTGTATGATCTGATAGTGACTTTGTTTCACTTAACCGGTCACATCATTCCAGATGTCACTTAGCCACTTACATTTTAAGTGAAAATTGTTTTGAGTGTAGCCTTTGGTAATTATTAAAAAAAAATGAAGATGTAAAGCAAGCATTCAAATTGCAAATTGAATAGTTTTATGATATAAACTCTACATTTTTGTGTAAAAGTAAGTATACTATAAGCAAGAAAAAACAATGAAATACAATCTTTCACTGAGGTAGTTGATCCGGAAATGAAAACGAGCGGGAAAAGAGTTTACCGCTTTTCCGCGGAAAACACACTCTTCCCATGCGATGTACGATTGAACCATCCGGTGTACGTTATGAATTTTGTATTTTCTTTCATTTCCAAATACCTAACACCGGATGGAGCTCGCCGGAAAGGAAAGATTGGAAAAGAGAACCAACCCATCCTTCAATGGTTCATTTGCCCCCGAGCACTGAACGAGTCCGAGCGAATTTTTCTGCACCAAACCGGTGGAAAATTGGAAGTTTATAATCTTGCGCTTACCATTTTCCCGCTTTTATTGCATTCGTAATGCTTTGCCTTTCCACAATCTTGCTTCGTCGTAGCGCGTTGGCGTCTCGTTATTTGTTTTCTTTTTTGTTTTTCGCTCCAGACAGTTTTATTTGCACAAAACGGATCGACGGATGTTGAACCGGAGGATTGGCAACAGGTTTTTTTTTTCTGGCGCCAAGGAGAAACTTTGGATGTGGCGAATCCTTGGGGATGGATTCAATCGAAGATTTATAGCCATAATTCTTCGGAAAATCCGTCCAATTCCAATTCTTCAAACTTATGAAACGAACCATTTTTAATATTTGTTTTTTTTCGGTTCATGAACGCTGAACCATTGGCGTTGGATTTAAGATATTGCCATCTCGTAGCTTCATATCTATTGACGCAATTTTGAAACGAGCCACAACTTCGAGCAAATTATAAGGACATCAAATAGGTACCGGTTGATTGTTTTGTAGTTAGGGGAGATAATGGCATAATGATCATCTTAAGGAAAACGCTTATTTAACCATAGAAAACAGCTGTAATATGTGAATAACATCATTGTTTCGTGTTTAGACACTCAAATAGTCTATTGCCTAATTGGATGAAACTTGAAAAAGTAGATAAAAACGTTTTAAAATGCATTTTAAATTTTTTTGTCGGAAGCTGAAAACCAGTCACTGTAGGGGCATAACGAGAACCCCTCCTGGGGCAGTATAAGCACTATCAATCGAGGCATGATGAGCGTTTTTTGCCGGGGAATCTAGCAGCGAATTCGACTCGATGAAGTCAACTCAATAATACAGCTACAATTTGACTTGTTTCATCTGACGATTTGGCCTATTAGTTATATGTCGGAGAGGTAATCAGTAGGCTCGAGTTGGATTTCTGGTCAAGGGGATTTTTTTTTTCATTTATCATTCATGATCGATGCATTTTGCACTAAACGGTGAGGCGTAGATCCATTAAACAAAGCAATAGCAAAATAATCTTGGTCTGTTTGTAGAATTCAAACATTTAACACGAGCTCATACATTATGTTTCTGGTGTTTTTGTTTGACGGATGATGCACTAGCCGTATAATGTAACAATCAAAAAAAATTATCATGAATGGTATGTGAAAAAAATCCCCTCGAACAGGAATCGAACTCGATTCTACTGATTACCTCTCCGACACCTTACCAATATGCCAAATCGACAGATGAAACAAGTCAAGCTGTAGCTCTATTGTTCAGTTGACTTCATCGAGTTGAATCCGCTGCTAAATGCTACGGCAGAAATCGCTCAACGTGCCCTGATTGATAGTGCCCTAATTTAAGTAAAAACGCGTTTTAAAATTAATTTAAGTGAAAAATCAAAAATTTAATGATGGTGAAAATTGAAAAACAATGCGTAAATCATGTTGCAGTGCGTACATTTCAGATCAAGATTATTTAAAGGTCATAAAAGTTTATTTCCTGGTGCTTAAAAATTATAATAGTTTCGTCACTTGAGAACCTAGCTGCTTTGATAATAAAAAATAACGGGAAAAAACAAATTAATTGGAATTAATTGCACGAAAGTTTGTGTGCAAAGAAATTGCATATTACATCATTGCACAAAATCTATAAATTCATCAAATAAATCAATAAAATCAAGAGTACAAAAGGTGAAATAACTCTCATCTTACAAAATTTGATTTATATTCTTGTTATCTTTCGGATTTTTGATTTTTTGGTTTTCAAAAATATTTCAAACTTTAATTATCCCCCCTTCGGGTTTTTTGGAAATTTCGAAGTGACAAAATAAGAAAGTGAGCTGTAATGTAGGTCTTCGAACGGTACTTTTTCACCCAGCTGACAACTCGATTTGTTTACATTTGGCTGTACGCTTTTGAAATAATCGATACCGCTGCTGATCTCATATGAGTAGGGAAAATAGAATCTTATTGGAAAAAATAATGTCATACTGAGATCAATTCTGGGATTTGTTGAAACCAAATATCAAAAATACATAATTTAAATATTGTCGAATATAAGCTTTAATTGATTTTAATTAATAAAATTGACAAAATTGAATTGTCGAAATGGATGAAACTGAAAAAAAACTGTCCAAAATGACAAAATTAAAAATTGACAAAATTGGCAAAATTGATAAAATTGACAAAATTGACAATATTGACAAAGTTAACAAATATGACAAAACTGGAAAAATTGAAGAAATTGACAAATCAGGATAACTCAGGACATTTTGAAGACAAATTTTCTGAAAACAGGACAATTCGAAAGTTTTTGAAAATTAGGACAAGCTCTCGAAATTCAGAACAAATCCTGAAAAATCAGGACACCTGGTACCTCTGACGTGCATTACAATTGTTCAGTTGTTGTTGTTTCTCTTGTGCTCAGAGATGCCAGGTGTCCTGATTAATCAGGATTTGTCCTGATTTTCGAGTGACCGTCGTGATTTTTTTTAAACTCTCGAGTTGTCCTGGTTTTTAAAAATTGCATAAAATGTCTCGGATTGTCCTGATTTTTATGAAAACCTCTCAAATTTAAACGAATTTGTATTTAGACTATGAGAAAATCTAATAAATCTATTATAAAATAGTTAAACCAAATAAACAGAGCGTAATCTTCGGCTCAGTTGATATTTAAATGGTGTTTTTTTTAATATGAACTACAGGCCAGCCAAAAAGCTGCGTACTGTTGTTGCATAAATCAAGGCGTTTACAGCACTTGTATTTTACCTGCAATGCAATTGAAGTAGAGCTGCATATTATTTCCATAAATCAAGAGCTTGCATATGTATCCAAAGATAATTAACAATCTGTAAGAAAGGCTACAATCCACTGTCAAGTGTACTAAATGGGTTTTTTTTTATCGGTGAATGTACAATTTTATTCTGCTCAATTCAGGTAGGCTTCACCTTGCTACGAGGTGAGCTTTACGTTTTTAGGATTTACCTACCTTTTTTTAGGTGAATTATACCTTTTTTGTCAGCTCGATTCATGTAAACTTTACCTCGTTGTGAGGTGAGTTTCACCTCGGTAAATTTTATCTTCTTATTATTTTCAGTGGATGATTCACGAATCCATCAAGATACTAAATCCTTGGAAGATTATCTTCTCCTCAGGTTTTTACCAAACAAAAACTTCACATCCCATGTGTAAATTTAAATGATAGATAGCCCAGTTGGATGAAAATCTCTTCGAAAATAAAACATAAAGATAGGACCAAGAAACCATTCACGTGTAAAGATAAAAGTTTATTGTGAGCTCGATGGGAGGTTCACAGTTTTACATATGAATTCTACTGATATCACCTTATACTTCAGAATGATAATACAGTAAGGTTTTTTTTTACACTGATATACGTACCGCGTAAAAAAAAACCGTGTAAAAAAAAACCGTGTTAATTCCCGAAAACCGTGTAAAAAAAAACCGTGCTAATTCCCGAAAACCGTGTAAAAAAGACCATTCGAATTCTGCAGCTTTGAAGTTCTGACACTTAAGACCTGAGACCTGAGACTTGAGACATAAGAACTGGACTTGAAAATGTAGACTTGAGACATGAGACCTGAGACTTTAGACATGGAACCTGAGACCTAAATCCAGGGACCTGAGATCTGAGACATGAAACCTGAGACTTGAAGATTGAGACCAAAGACATGGGACATTAGACCTGAGACCTGAGACTAGAAACCTAAGACAAAAAACACGAGACCTGAGACCTGAGACATGGGACATGAGACCTGAGACATGAGACTTGAGACTTAAGACATGACACCTGAGACCTGAGACCTGAGACATGAGACATGAGACAAGAGGCATGAGACATGAGATATGAGAGCTGAGACCTGAGACATGAGACATGAGACATAAGGCATGAGACCTGAGGTGTGAGACAAGAGCCATGAAAGATTAGACCTGAGACATGAGACTTTAGACCTGAGACAAGCTACTAGTGTTATTACCGCGAAAAATTATAGCTTCGATTATAACTTGCGACCCCTCTAGTGAAAGGGTTTGACATGTAGGTGACGAAAAACAGTGTCGCGAAATCGCTAGTCTAAGCTACTAGTGTTAGTACCGCGAAAAATTAGTTTAGCTCCAATTTCAACTTTTGACCAGTCAAGTGAAAGGGTTTGACTTGTAGATGACGAAAAATAGTGTCGCGACTTCGCTAGTACAAGCTACTAGTGTTAGTACCGCGAGAAATTAGTTAAGCTCCGATTTAGACTTGCGACCCCTCTAGTGAAAGGGTTTGACTTGTAGGTGACGAAAAACAGTGTCGCGAAATTGCTAGTCCAAGCTACTAGTGTTAGTACCGCGAAAAATTAGTTTAGCTCCGATTTCAACTTTCGATCAGTCAAGTGAAAGGGTTTGACTTGTAGATGACGAAAAATAGTGTCGCCACTTCGCTAGTACAAGCTACTAGTGTTAGTACCGCGAGAAATTAGTTAAGCTCCGATTTAGACTTGCGATCCCTCTAGTGAAAGGGTTTGACTTGTAGGTGACGAAAAACAGTGTCGCGAAATCGCTAGTCCAAGCTACTAGTGTTAGTACCGCGAAAAATTAGTTTAGCTCCGATTTCAACTTTCAACCGGTCAAGTGAAAGGGTTTGACTTGTAGTTGACGAAAATTAGTGTCGCGACTTCGCTAGTACAAGCTACTAGTGTTAGTACCGCGAGAAATTAGTTAAGCTCCGATTTAGACTTGCGACCCCTCTAGTGAAAGGGTTTGACTTGTAGGTGACGAAAAACAGTGTCGCGAAATCGCTAGTCCAAGCTACTAGTGTTAGTACCGCGAAAAATTAGTTTAGCTCCGATTTCAACTTTCAACCGGTCAAGTGAAAGGGTTTGACTTGTAGTTGACGAAAATTAGTGTCGCGACTTCGCTAGTCAATCCCTTTCACTTGACGGGTCGAAAGTTGAAATCGGAGCTTAACTAATTTCTCGCGGTACTAACACTAGTAGCTTGGACTAGCGAAATCGCAACTCTATTTTTCATCATCTACAAGTCAAACCCTTTCACTAGAGGGGTCGCAAGTTGAAATCGGAGCTTAACTAATTTCTCGCGGTACTAATCCTAGTAGCTTGTACTAGCTAACTCGCGACACTATTTTTCATCACCTAAATGTCATACCCTTTCATTTGACCGGTCGAAAGTTGAAATCGGAGCTTAACTAATTTCTCGTGGTACTAACACTAGTAGCTTGTACTAGCGAAGTCGCGACACTATTTTTTGTCATCTACAAGTCAAACCCTTTTACTAGAGGGGTCGCAAGTTGAAATCGGAGCTTAACTAATTTCTCGCGGTTCTAATCCTAGTAGCTTGTACTAGCGAAGTCACGACACTATTTTTCGTCAACTACAAGTCAAACCCTTTCATTTGACCGGTCGAAAGTTGAAATCGGAGCTAAACTAATTTCTCGTGGTACTAACACTAGTAGCTTGAACTAGCGAAGTCGCGACACTATTTTTCGTCATCTACAAGTCAAACCTTTTCATTAGAGGGGTCGCAAGTCTAAATCGGAGCTTAACTAGTTTCTCGCGGTACTAACACTAGTAGCTTGTACTAGCGAAGTCGCGACACTATTTTTCGTCAACTACAAGTCAAACCCTTTCACCAGAGGGGTCGAAAGTTGAAATCGGAGCTAAACTAATTTTTCGCGGTACTAACACTAGTAGCTTGTACTAGCGAAGTCGCGACACTATTTTTCATCACCTACACGTCAAACCCTTCTACTAGAGGGGTCGAAAGTTGAAATCGGAGCTAAACTCATTTTTCGCGGTACTAACACTAGTAGCTTGTACTAGCGATTTCGCGACACTATTTTTCATCACCTACAAGTCAAACCCTTCTACAAAAGGGGTCGCAAGTTGAAATCGAAGCTTAATTAATTTCTCGCGGTACTAATCCTAATAGCTTGTACTAGCGAAGTCACGACACTATTTTTCGTCAACTACAAGTCAAACCCTTTCATTTGACCGGTCGCAAGTTGAAATCGGAGCTTAACTAATTTCTCGCGGTACTAATCCTAGTAGCTTGTACTAGCGAAGTCGCGACACTATTTTTCGTCATCTACAAGTCAAAACCTTTCATTAGAGGGGTCGCATGTAGAAATCGGAGCTAAACTTGTTTCTCGCGGTACTAATTCTAGTAGCTTGTCTCTGGTCTCAGGTCCAAAGTCTCATGTCTCAGGTCTCAGGTCTCATGTTTCATGGCCCTTGTCTCTTGCCTCAGGTTTCATGTCTTATGTCTCATGCCTCATGTCCCATGTCTCAGGTCTAAAGTCTCATGTTTCATGGCTCTTGTCTCATGCCTCAGGTCTCAGGTCTCAGGTCTCATGTCTCATGCTGAGGTCTCAAGTCTAATATCCCTTATCTCAGCTTCCAGGTCTCAGGTCTCATGTCTAATTTCTAATGTTTCATGTCTCAGGTCTCATGTCTTATGTCTCATGTCTCAGGTCTCAGGTCTCAGGTCTCAGGTCTCAGGTCTCAGGTCTCAAGTCTCAGGTTTCAGGTCTCAGGTCCCAGGTCTTAGGTCTCATGTATCATGTTCTTAGTCTAAGAGATAAGATTTTCCCAACTTCAAAAAGATTCTAAGTGTTTTTCTTTGAAAAGGACTTAGAATATTTTCTCTCAAAAACCGTGTTAATTCGCGAAAACCGTGTAAAAAAAAACCGTGTTAATTCCCGAAAACCGTGTAAAAAAAGCCGTGTAAAAAAAAACCGCGTAAAAAAAAACCGTGTAAAAAAAAACCTAGGTGTACTCATTCAAGTTACTCGGACAGATGAGTCTAAAGATTAAAAGCTTGAAACTTCGAATTGATGTGATCAAACTGAGGCGAAGATGTTCTCTCTATTGAACAAAAACTTGTAACAACATAATAAATTCATCAACCACGAACTTTCTTCGGAAGCATCAAATCATTCCAGTGACAAGGAAAAATGATGCTACCCAACCCGAATCGCTCCGTCATTGGTGGATTCTTTCCGAACGGAGTATTTTCCTCCACCACATCCAAACGCTTGAAGCATTTCCGCCGCAAGAGAACGCAATCGATAGAGACTAATCTAATTAATCAGTGTGTTCTGGTTTTAAGACAAAGCTCACATTTCTTTTTCGTTTTTTTTTGGCTACCGACCGAACGCACTTGGACCAGAAAGACGCAGTCGTCGCATTTCTCGGAATACGATTTTCTGTTAGGATCCTGTGCCGAGTTGCACTGTGAGAAAAGCCTACAGTATTTCATGTTCATTGTTACTCATATAAAGTGTAGTAGAATTTTATGTTTGGTCTGGTACCCAAACATGTCATTCGCTTTTGATGAAAAATACGGAATAATTCTTCAATTTGTTATACACCATTAACAGTCACTTTTAGGTTAAATCAAAGTTTGTTTTCGCAAACACTTAGTAGAAACCGTCACTATAAAGTTTCATAAAATACTTCTGAGTCCTTGTTCTCAACATTTGAATATCATTGTTAGTCTAAACAAGCTTCTGGGTGGCAAAAGTTGACTATCGCTGTAGTAGAACCTAAATATTCAAACCCAACGAGGAACATGCTCTGAGTGTCTTTGTTAGCTGGAAAAAGTTTCCTTGCTTCGCTGCTCGGTGTGCTTAGCCCTTACCAGGAACAGTAGGTAAACGAGCTAGGAATGAAAATCTCTGCGTGCGGTATTCGTAAATGCGAGAAGTGGCGCCCCGGAATTTGGATGTTCTGTTCGGTTTTGTGGTTAGGAAAACATCACTTCAGCCGGAAGCATCTCTGAGGCCGAGGCTCAGATTCTTTGGTGGTTGAGCGTCGGGTTATATTTTGAAACACTACATGTTAGCTACTGCTTCTGGTTTATCTCATTTAATTCTAAGAATGGTTTTAAATTGGTTTAGTTTAAAAAATCAATAACTGTGGATGGGAGGGTGGTCAATTTATTTCTAAATAAATTTATGCCCACATAGCCAAATTGTAAGTGCATTAAAACGGATTAAAACTTATTCCGTGAAAATACGCTTGCTTTTTTTTTGTGTTGCAGGACTTTCTATTTCTTTTTCAAATAAGAGTATTTTTCATTCAAACCTTGAAGTGGAGCAAAATCTTTTAAAATATTCAATCTGAGAACTTGAATGAAAAATGTGATGTAAATTAAATTTCAATGAAGATTTTCACTTAAAATTGAATTAAAAATTTTTGTTTCTATGTGTTAGAAAAGTTAGTTAAAAGTGAGAGACATGATGTGTACTGGTTAAAATATTTTTTGGGATTTTATTGAAAAACTTTTCCTCTTCCTTTTCTTCGCTTATGTTGTAAAAAAGTCACTACTACCCAGGGGTGGAAAACAGAAGAAAGAAAGAAAAAATGGCGCTCAAATGCAAATTGATCTGATTAAATCACCAACCAGTGAGCAGGCATCAAATTTTGTTTCATTAGAATGACCATTCTTTAAACTTTTTTTTTAAGCCGTTGAGAGAGTTTTGCATTAGATAGATAAGTTTACAAGTTACGCCAAACTGAGCATTTTTTATTATAAACGATTACAAATCTTTTCAAAAAGTGCTCATTTTTCTCTCGAAAAGTAAAAAATGCTCCAAAAATGCTGCAGCAAAATTTCTATTTGTCTAACATAGATTACTACATATAAAAAATCCATAAAAGCCACGAAACGCCTTGAAGGCGTTTAGTATCAACTCCGGGGAGAACATACGCCATCTATAAAGATTAACCAGAACCAGAAGCGCCGCGATGCTCGCATGCATTCAAGAATACCAATAATGATGCTGAAAGTTTTAAAACTCTATGCTTGATTTGATGGTTTGTGCTATTTATTACTTTGTGGAAATACGAGAAGTACAGTGAACCCACAAAAAATGCCAAATTTTTTGGCATTGTATTTTTGATGGTTTTTGACGAGGATTTTGTGTGTGTGTGTATTAGCTAATACTCCATCTGACAATTGACGTTAACAAATTTGGTAGTACAGTACAAGGTGTGTAACGATATGTCAAATTTCCTATTCAGCCATTTCAGTTTTTGCAATTTTGGACTTCGTGGAGTTTGTTTACCAACAAAGCCCTCAGTTAAAAAAAAATAACCGAAGTTTACAAATATTTAAACTCACTAAATCTCCCCAGACGCGGCCCTAGAGCGTTTTTATTTAGTTTTTCAAGATTCAGTCAACTTGGAAATAGACTATTTCAGTGTGCGAACACGAAACAATGATGTAATTCACATATTATTGCTGTTTTCTATGGTTTAATAAGCGTTTTCCTCAAGGTGGCCATTAGGCCCTTATCTCCCTTATTACCCAAGCAACCAAAAGTCTCGTTAAAAAGGTCGAACACAGCTTAACCAGCATAATCAATGTGCTGAAGTTCCTTTTATTCAGCCCAAAATTTAAGTTCTTATTGAAACTTTGAAGTTCCATTGAAGATTTGAACGGCCTTCTATTCAGCCCTCAAGTAAACGTTTAATCAGCTAAAACAAAAAATAATTCTCCTCTCCTTTCTTATTTTGGTCATCACCAGCCCATGTGGTGCTGCCGGTTTCTCGGCATCCATCTTTATTCTTCCTCCCATCACCTCCCTCAATTGATCTTACTTAATTGCTTTGCTTTTAATTTTGTTCGATACATGCCGGCACGCACGCCAGTTCTGCTACACAATTATTTGATTTGCTTACTCAAGCAATCAACCTAATGGAAAAAATTAGTCCTGGTATCAGATTTGAACCCCATGCTCCGAGATGATAGCCGAACACGCTGCCACGACGCCACGCCAAGATGTTGCCTTACCGGCAGCTAAAATTCAAAGTGGTTATAAGCTTCCTAGAATACCCGCCAGGGCAACCAGCGGCCAGCAGCAAAGACGCATGTTGATTATTAAACATTACGAAACGGCATATAAATCAATCATCCGTTAAAATAATATCGGTTTAAAAAAATGAAATTCCATGTTTATAACTGTTAAGCATAAAATTATACAAATTCTTGATTTTATCTTGATATTTCTTCAAAGAATTGCTTCAACTGTTTTTCAATGTGTGATAAATTCGTGGTAAGTAAATACAGTTGGACAAAATTTTATAAAGTCAAAGTATTTACTGTTTTCAAAAACAATCATTTGCGAGTTAGCTTTAAGTTGTTCTGAGTTGAAGTTTCAAAATAAATTAAACATTTCAACAATTTCCAAGCTCCAAAAAATGGTTTATTTATTATAAGCCCTTTTGTGATGTTCGTTCACATTTCATATTCATGAAATGGCGGATATGTCTCAAAAAAGGCTACTTGAGGAACTATCTGGAACTTCGATTCCATAGAAGGCTATTTGAGATCCAATTTGCAACTTTTATTCTGAATGATGCGATTGACATGTCACAGAAAAGGCTATTTGAGGAACTTCTTGGAACTTGAAGTTCACAGTAGGCTTTTTGAGGAACTTCATAGAACTTGAAGTTCACAGAAGGCTATTTGAGACCTAATTTGTAACTTTTATACTGTGTGGATACGATTGACATGTCACAAAATAGGGTAATTGAGAAACTTCTTGGAACTTGAAGTCCACAGAAGGCTATTTGGAACCTAATTTGTAACTTTTATACTGTGTGGGTGCGATTGACATGTCACAAAAAAGGCTATTTGAAGAACTTTTTCGGAACTTCAAGTCCATAGAAGGCTATTTGAGGAACCTTTTGTAACTTTCATGCTCACATTCGAGAAAATTTGGAACCAATTCCCTTTGAAACCTTTATTCAGCGAAATTCGAACTTTGGAGGAACGAGTTTAAGTAGATATGAGAATTTTGGTTGCTTGGGTAATCATTAAAAAATATCCAAGATTTATTTTGGTTAATTTTTTTTAATTCCCGTATTTTACAAAACGGGGAAACATACTTATCTGTATGTATGTATGTATGTATGTTGGTAATCCACCATGGGTGCACGGATTCACCGCAGTTTCTGCCTAAGTATGTGATCACGTGTATTCTTTAGATTATTAGCTCGACATAATTCCAATGCAGCGCACCACCATACCCGGACCCCATGGCTTCGTATGATCTTTTATGGAGTGAATGTATGTGTTGATGTAGGTTTAGAACGAGTCAATCAGGTGGGCTAGTTAACTTACAGATATTCCGGCATCCGTGTATATACCTAGCCAGCTTGCGACTCGCGCCAGCCTATCCACTAGACCACATCGGCGCTTAAAACGGGGAAACATACTTACCTACTTCTATAATCTTTTTGATATTTTACACTGTTGCTAATAAGTGCAGATTTTTTTTTTCAATAAATTTTTACCTTGTATTTTTAAAAGTTATACCGGAAACAAGAGCTAATAGAAATAACAAAAAAGAAATTTGCATTCAGTGCCCTTGAATAAGTCAAAATAAATCTTCAAATTTTTTGCACTGCGGAAAACGTGAACAGCAAGCTTTCATTCTTCCCATCCATGAGTTCTGGAGATGAATTTAATTTAATGGAGATGAATAAGTTGCCAGAAATATCTTGTGTTTTAGCGCATTAACTTAAACTTAGAAATTTGCGAAAAAAATTTTAAATTTAAACTCTTTCTACGATTATTTTATATTTGATCTGTGTTAGGCAGTAGAGGAGAGTGGGGTAACGTGGGCCACTCTAGATATCTCTGCTGTGGGTTGAGATAAAAATTCCAATCCAACGTCGTCGCTTTGCGTAAGCATGTTTTTTCCATATGTTGTTGACTTATATACGCATCATATGATTCTTTTATTTAAAAAGCCTAGAAAAATGTCCTTAGATAACTAAACAAGCCCCCGCAAAATTGCATCCGTGGGAGACCTAAAGTACATAACAAAACTATGCTCATATGCTTATGAACTTGGTTTTGCCATGTTCTTTCACGTGGAAAAGGAATTTTAGATGCAACATCATAGCTTGTGGGGAATCGTAGGCCACATTTTGTGGGGTATCTTGAGCCACCTATATTTTGGTGTTTTTAAACACATTTAGAACTTAAAATACCTTATTACTATCTGTAAAGTTTTCTTATGCCAAATTAAGAGTTATGAAAAATGTCTTGTCTTTTTTTTCTAATGCGATAGAGACAAATATAAATCATATAGATGTATAGTATTTTGCCGAAATGTTCGCAAGCCAGGGGCGGGATTTCGTTCGATTCGACCGACTTTGGCATTACCGATCTTGAACGAGCTCGATTCGAATGGAACGTTTCGAGATGATCTACTACCCAGTTTACTCGATGTTGATTTTTTTTTTGAATGTTTTATGTGATAGATTTCAAACAGAATAAAATTAAAACGGATTTAAAAGTAAAACTATTATTGTTTAATTTCATTATATAATTTATTAACTTGAAGTTTCATGATTCATAATTCAATGATGGAAAATTGAGAGTTCAATAAGTTCGTGCAAGAAAATCTTAACTGTGATTTTGAACCTCAATTCATATTTTGCAATCTAATCATGAATTCCTTGTATACGCAAGTGAAAATAGCATTGCTTTAGATTTTGGAATGAGTATAGCTTTAGACATCTGATATGACTTCGTTAAGTTTATAAATTCTCAATAAACCAACTGTGTACAATAGAAAAAAAATACAGAATTTGAAATTTTAATTTATATTTTGTATAAGCTTTTTGTTCTTAAAGTAAAATTTTATTAGGGCATTTTGTCCTGATTTTCTTTCGATTTTGAAAATATTTTGATATACAAAAAAATATCATAATAAGGAATGTTCCGTTGCCCAAAACTTAAAAATTAAATTTCATAACGCATCAACACTTGTAGTATATTACAAAACAAAGATTAGAAAGTAAGACTGCCATTTGAAGTCATAGTTTCTTAAGCGCCTCCTGGAAAACTGATTACTCCAATGGAGAATTTTACTACAATGTCAATTTCATACTACAGAGGTTTTTCAACACTTTTCTTTCTTCAAAGTTTCAGTTTTATAACCAGAATTTGAAGCAAATACAAAATTTAATTCCATTTGATCATGTTAATTTAGACATACGAGAAAAACTAGTGACAATTTCAGTGACGATTTTAGCCTTCAAGTGATAAATACATTTTTTTTTTGTTGAATAAACATTCAATGAACATAAGGAGGGAATCTGCAGTTCTGGTACTAAAACGGATCAACAAGCGCTTTGTATCATTACAGCCAGAGGAACTAACCAAAATTGATTTCCAAAAATATATTTCTTACAGTCAAATGTTGTCACGGATCATTAACACTCACATTTTTTATTCTAACGGCTTTCAGAAATGTATATCAGTGCGAATTTGAATATTGAATTCTCCTTAAAATTTGATGATTTATGTGTTGCTCGTAACCAGTCGTTTAACAATCTCAATCGCACACACCTGAAAAGCAAAAACATGATAATGTTAGGAAAAAATGTCTCTTTATCTCTATCTCATTTAAAAATCGTTTGTTAACATTCTTGAGGAAACTCCGAATTTTCATAGCTAACCATGATCAATTTTATTTTTTTTTAAATTGATAAGTAGGCAATGTCGCCAACAGATGGCAATGCTACCGTTCTTGCGAAAAATGAGTTAATTTTTCTTCAGAGTGTCCTGTCTGTTTTTCTGTGAATAAACTTTAGTTTAAGGCCACGGTCTCCACGCACTGTTAAAGTGGATAAAATGTATCTATCCGGAGGCTGGCTATTAAGGAAGCGAATATCTCGAATTCTTCCATGCAACTATTGATCAAAGAGACTTAAATGCATCATCAAAGGCAAGAGCAAAGCGCCATTTGATAACATAACGAATTAAAGCACTGAGACTTGAGCGATCGTAACGATTTCTGTCTAAGTTGATGAAGCAGCAGCTGATCGTCGTGTTTTCAGAAGACGTGCTCCTGTGGAAACGGGCAAACTTCAGTGAACCCTAGAGTGATGTTTTCCAACAAGATAGAGCCTATGCACTCTCCTTTATTTGAACTCAAAATTAAGTGTGACCGAGGTTTTCGTTTCTATGAACTTAAAGTTAAGTACCCTTTTTTCTCCTTGCGATGGTTCAAAACGGAGTTCGAAATGCGAACTCAAAATTGATCAATTTTTTTTTCCTTCGGCAAGGGAGCAAAGCTGAGTTCGACCTTATGAACTAAAGATTGAACTCTCTTTGTTGGACTGAAAACACTTAGCGAGTTCACTTCGAACCAGAACAGCAACAAACGAACACGACGCAAATTTTTTTCGTTCCGGAACAATTACCGGAAGACTATAAAAGAACTTCATTATGGAATGTCCACCGTTTCAGCGTAAAATTTTGTCCGCCTTTGTCATCATATGGTGTTGTTGTTGTTTCGATTATAGTCGTTTTACCATCTTTATGGCATTCGCGACTTTATCAACGTTGCAGTTGGCGGATCGTTATTGAAAAACTATCCGGTACAACTGTGTTCGATGTTTACTCTTGGGCTCGAACTCGCGGACATCGGCTCAGGAGACAACAGACTTGCCAACTGAGCTATATCACAAGCCCGTCATCATATGGTGAGAGGCATGAAATGTATGGAAACTTCCGGAAGTTATTTACTTCCCATGGGAAGTAACATCTGGAAGTTTTCTTTGACCGGGAGTGTCAAAACTTTTCAGTGCTCTGTTATTGCAATGCAATGTACCGGAACAGTAGCATACGGGTACAAAAATTTTATCCATCCTTTAATTCCCTGAAAATAAACAACCCTCGAATAAAAAGGATTAATTTGAGTTCAGCTGCCGAACTTAGCATTGAGAATGCCTATCAGAACTTAAATAGTTTTGCGATTGCCCAGTCGAACTCAAAGTTGAGGGCTACCACTGAAGTGCTGTTTTGAACCAAAACTACTTAATTTTGAGTTTTAAAAAAGGAGCATGTGCTATATCTCTAAACTGACCCAAACCTGGCTATAGGAGAATAAGAAGTTTTGGCCTCCGAGCAGTCCGGATTTGAACTCCCTCGACTTTCTCATATAGACGTAGGGGAAAGGTTTCCTAAATGGGCCTATCGGGTTAAATGCGCCTACGGCCGTTTGACGAAATGGCTGAAAAGACAACATATCTATCTGAAAGTTATCAGTTTCTAGCATTTCCAATGAAATTATACGGAGGTATTGTAAAAAAAAATAGAAATTTTACCTAAAACATAAATAGGCGCGTTGAGCCCGCACGGTTGGAGGTTCGGCTATTTTGACAACAGTAATAATAAAATCAATTTCTCAAAAACGGAAGGAGATTTCAACAAAAAAAATTACTCCAATGTAAAGAAAACAGATGGCTGCTCATGTGCATTTAGTTTTTGTACACATATTCGATGTAATATTTGATTAAATTAGTATTCTGCTTAATAGGCGCATATAGCCCGCTCCTCCACTATCTTCAAGCGAAGGACTGTGGATCCCTTCACCCAAGTGTGGATTCTTTGAAGGCTTCCATCTCTGAGGCGTGGGTTTCAATTCAATGCAGAGGCTTATATTGCGAAAGTATGCTCCCAATTCAAATCTCGCCTGAATAGAGGAGTTGAGAACGAAAGCGGACACATCGGGTGATTGTTTCTCAATATGTTTATCTACAAGGTGTTCAATAAGTTATAATACACTTTTTAACCAAATGGTGTGGTAAAGCCGTAGCATATACATCTAACTTTTTGTTAGAGTAATTTTGTGCTATCATCAGACAAACTATTCCTGGTGTCGAAGAATTAATTTTCATTTAGTGTTCGTTTTATATCAGGCTTTTCACACCAACTGGTACAGACAAAAAATTCAATTTATTGATCAAAATAAATAGTTTACTAATATGTCTCCATTGATCCAATTCTCATAATCATTGATGTTGTTGAGAATGAACAACCACAGAATTCCTAAACATGTCTCAAAATCTATTTTTTGTGTAAATTAATTATGTGTAAAATGTCGAAAAAGTAGCTACGTGCTAGCTGATTTTCATCAAAAAGCCTATCAAAGTGATGGAGAATAGAACTATCATAAATAAACGAAAACCATTAAATATGTGCTTGTGTAACTTTGTTTTAAGTTTACATTGGTTATTAATGGATTTTCTGGCTAATTTTGCATGTAGTGTTTAAAAAAAAATGTAGTGTTTAGGTAACTATAGGTCATTTTACACAGAATAATACAGGTTTTTGGAAATTTTTACTCATAATGAAAAGTGCCTTGCCCTTTAAATATAACTCTCTTGGATTGGTTAGTTATATCTTACATGTTGTCGAGATTAAATAAATACAGGAAACATATTTTCACTCTATATAAAATTCGTCAGCGTTCTTATGTGGAACAAACGCTGGAGCTCATATAATTGGTTTAAGGTGATTTTTTTCCAAAACAAAAGGTTTGATTCTCCATTATCAAATTACCTTTCCATTTGAGCAAAAAAAAAATATTCTGTTCAGTTGGTTTGAAATTATCGAACACCCTGACTGAATGCCAATATGCCTGAATAAATGAAATTTTGAATCATGTTAACACCAAGAAAAGTGTTTTTGAACCTTGATGACAGATTTTTGCATTTTTTCATGCGATATGAATCAACAGCCGTACAAATATGGCTAACTCACAAAGGTAATTCACTGCACTTTAAGAAAATAATATCAATTAAAATAATTTTTCTTCGTTCCTCATGAAAATTGGCAATTTCTTCTGATTCCGCCTATCAAACGCTGTATGCTTCCGGAGTCAACTCTCTTCACATTTTGCTCATCTGAGTCGGGTGACGAGCCATTTTTCCACTTTTCTTAAGCTTCCGCTACGTTGTTGCCCACAATCTCTTTGATGGATGTATTTTTTTTATCGAGAAAATATGCGTTATTTAAGTGGAACCACTGTAGTTCACTGGATGACTGCCTGGTTGTAGTGGCAACTCGCTAAATGTGATCAAAATTTCATGGCATCTTTATGAGTTATTGATATAATTGATAGTTGATATTCTTAAAAAATATCTAGTGCAGTACTGTAAACTCTGTTATATATTTTATGGTGTTTTTCAATATTTTTTTTAAAATAAATTATCATTTGGAAAAAAAATTAATGAGCTGGTATTAAAATATTTGTGAATAAATAATAAAAATTTAATGTGATTTTTCTTTCTTCCCATCATCTGCATTTTATGGTACCCTTCAGTAAATCCTGATTAGAGGGTTATAAAGCGAGATAAGGTTTCAATAGCTTTTACAGTTTATCTCGCACTTATAGGTCAAGAAACACTAAACCAATTCGGAAAAACTCTATACTGGAATACTAACGAATTAAATACGCAAGACATATTTCCATGTTAAAAATGGAAATATTTCAGTTAAACTTCAGTACTTTAAGCTGAATACAAAAATGTCGAGGCAGCTTTTTAATTCATTGATATTTTTTATTTCATAAAGATATCCAGAATTTTATTGTGAGTTCAAAATAGGGATGTTTTCCAAAATCAAAACCTTGCGTGCAATTTAAAAGACCGGTGTTAGTTTGTCACACTTCCTAAGGTTATCTGGTTTTTAAATTGGATCTCAAATCAATTTAATTCACGAAGGTCCACCTTGAATCTCATCATCATTGGATGCTCACAGACTTTTTGATATTTTGATTAAAAACTCAACATCTATTCATCAATAGCTTTTTTACACTACTAAGCCGCAAGCATTGAAAAACTTCAATATTCCATCGAACATCAGAACTGACAAATTTCGCCGAACCTTCTGCTCCAAACTGTCAATCATGTTCATTTTAATTATCTACCATCATAAATCATCCCCGCCGCCAGACCAGGTAGGGAGACAGCTTTCCTAGAACTTTTACAGGCTCGCTCGAATCATCGCCTTCCGGTTGCTCTTCAGATGGAAATAAAAATTCCGATCCCATCCCACGCACCCACCAAACACCAATCATTGCGCATACCGAAACCAATTAATTTCACATTTTCATACCCCACTTTTGCTAAAGGTTTTTTTTTGTTTTCGCCAGTTCCCATATAAAATGTTGGCTGCCGGCAAATTGTTTAGCTCGTGAAAAATCTTCCTATTTCACACCCTGTTTTTTGGGTTAGAGTTGGGAACCATCTTTGTGATGCTGTTATTTTAGCCGCTCTCAAACGGAACGGCAAGATTAAATTTCTTGCCGCAATTAATTAACGCCAGCGGTGATTGTTGTCTCATTACCGTCGTCCTCTGCGATATTATGCCTTAGTCGGCCCTTCTAGAATTACAACGAGCATCCGTTTTTTTTTCTCGAAACGTTCCCCATCGCGAATTTAGAGCGTTCTAATCCTTAACCATCGGCGACTGAGGATGCTGCCCTTCTAATTCCACTTCATTCAAACCATTAAACCCATGGTGGGTTTTCAACTTTTTTTCGATTATTCTGCACAAAGAAAAAACAACGGAAGAAGGTAGAAACAACGTGATTTGAGTACACGGGTCAAGAGATCTGATTCAGCAAAACTTTTTCGGTATCTGGAAATCTTTTCACAGACCAAGGTCAAAGTTATAGGATTTGTAAATTAATTGATCGACCAGCTGTTGTTTGGTTCTAAATGAAACCTCAAACGACTCAGATCTGAGCTTAGCTTACCTTAAATTATTGAACCCGAAATACTTCAGAACTTTTTTTTTTCTTTAATCAGTGAAACGTACAATAAAAGTTCTATCAATGAACCTTGATTAATCTTATCATTTTTTCCAGAGTAAATTTTTTATATTCAATCGTTAAATAAAACAAACGCATTTTGGATTCCATGATTGAACGAGTTCTAAATCGCCAATGGTTGCTACTCCGTGATTGACCGAGGCCATCAATTCTGTTCAGATGTCGAAAGAATGATGTCTGAGATTGATAAAACATCCACATTGCACCTCTCTTGTTGATCATCAATAACGGCGCCGACCACGTCCGTGTAGTCAATAGATAGATAGAAAAATTAGGGAAAAGGATGACAAAATGAAAATTCATGCTTTAGGACCGAGGTTATCTCTGCACCCTAGCGAATCAATTTTGAACTGTATTTGGATCAAGTGATGTGTTCAGTCGATACTTTTTGACCAGTGTAATTTATTTATTTACTAGCAGATTTTACCCGGCGTTGCTCGGGTTCACATTAAATATAAATCAAAATTTTCGAAAAAACAAACCACTCATTCTGATGATCAAAATGAGTGGATTGGCTTTTCGAAATTTTTAAAGCTTTGTATTCATCATTATGAGAAATTTGAGCCATCTTTGGCCATGTAAGTAATGTAAGTTTTGTTAATCATTTTAAATTTTTGTTTGAGATCAAACACCGTGTTCATCGTTTTCATTAAATTAAAAAAAACTCATAGTTATGAGGTTTGTGTTAATAGAAGTTTAAAATTATATAACGAAAAACATGTTATACCAACAATTTATAGAAAACTTGAATAGATTTGGCCTTTTTATCTTAAAATGATAAAACTTTTATCTTCCCTATCCCAAACCTAATGAAAAACTCTTTTGGAGATTATCCCACTTTTCAAGACTGATGATCTCCCTGTACAATGGTATATTCAAGATTTTTTTAGTTTGGAGTTTTCTAAAAAGATTGGAACCTTGTTGAAGACTCACTTTACATATTCTCAATTGTCAATTCCTTTTTTCGCTGTTTAATTTCACACTGTAGTATGATTACTTTTTCTTAAACGTTAAAAGTTTCAACAGTTTTTTGAACTTATCGAAAACAAATTATCTTGGAACTGATATTGGCCGTTTGATAATGTTACGAAAAAGGTTTAATTTGAGTTCTATTTAAATTTTTCTTTTCTTTGACACAATAACCCCATTAATTATTGTGAAGAGTGATCAATGTAAAAATTCTTTGATATTATTTGTTTGAATTCGCAGTACTAAACAGTTTATGTTTTCTCATAATTGGATGATAGAATTCAACAAATTGATGATTAACTCAACTCAAAAGTTATAAATTGACCAATGAAATTGAATAGTTAAAAACTAAAAATCTCAGATTTAATTACTAAAAAGCTGTATGCGTGGGATTTGCTTTTAAGTTTTTCCAGATAATGCACATTCAATTTTCTTATTCTACATTCCAATTCCCCGACGGCTCAATGCTTGAAATCGCAACATCAACTTATAACTCTGAATTAAATTAAATTTTCTTTTCTATGAGAAACAGCAGCACTTAGTCCAAAAAGTTATTTAGCTTTGGGCTCATTATTTCATCCAAGAACCTCGTGCTTGTGCCCCATGCTACGAACAGTAGAAAGAAAAATCCCGCCAAAAGTGTCGCTCTGAAATTTTCAATCATTAGCAGGCTTAGATTTGCTATCCAGTACACGTGAACTCTGGATAGTCGTTCCTTACGCCCGGCCCATGGTGATGGAGAAAACAACCGCCAAAGGAAACGAAAATCGGCTGCCAAATTGGTGCCATGACTTTTGATTTGAAGGAATAAAAACGAAAGTTGTATGGGAGGGTCCCTTTTCTTAGGTGGGAGGGGCTCAGAACTATTACTAAAACCTTACCCTGGTTCAAACACATCTCTGCACCAAATTTCAGGCTGATCGGTTAAGCGGTGTCGATTTGTATAAGGTGCATACAAACAAACAAACATATATAGTCCAACTCATCTTTATATATTAGATTTATTTATTCTTCGTCTTCGAAATTATTCGTACAGACTGAATCTTAATCTAAATTCTTGATTCTATTCACAAAGACATTCTTACTTATATTTAAGTCATACAATTCAAAAACATCATTAAAAGCTCGAATACAAGTACTGAGTGGATTGTTGTATCCATAGCTTGTCCTGTTAAATGGTAACACAAGTCCAACATGGTTTCGGAGATTACGGGAAGGGATGTTAATATTGATATTTAAAAGCAAAGCTGAGCAATCGATTCGATTCGTAAGAAGGTCAAATATAAATATTCGCTGTAATTTAAGGCGTCTAGCCGAAAGCATTTCTAAGCCAATTAACAAGCAGCGTGAAGGATACGGCGGCAGCTCAGCAGGATTAGTCCAAGGAAGCTGGCGAAGGGCGAATCGTATAAAGTATTTTTTGAATCTTTCTAGTTTGAGGGCATGTGTGACGTGATACGGTGCCCAAACTGGCACTGCGTACTCAAGTACACTACGCACCAATGAGCAGTATAAAGATTTGAGAGCATAAACGTCAGTGATAAATGCTGCGTTGCGACGAATGAAGCCCAGGACAGAAAATGCTTTGGCTGCAGTTAGTGAAACATGTTCGTTGAATCTTAGTTTGCTATCAACTACCACACCTAAGTCACGAATAGAACTAACCCGCTCAAGGACAGTCGAACCAATCGCGTAGCTGAATTTGATAGTAGTCAGACACCGAGTAAATGAAACTACTTTACATTTCTTAATGTTAACGGCCATTCCGTTTTCGTTGCACCACATCAGGAGCTGATCGATATCATTTTGCAAGACCGTACAATCTACGATGGAAGCTATTATTCGGAAGATTTTGAGATCGTCCGCGAAGAATAATTTCCCAGATTTTAATCGGTTTGCGAGGTCGTTGATGTACAGGATGAAAATTAGCGGACCGAGCACGCTCCCTTGAGGAACCCCTGAGGTGATGGTGAATAGCGTTGAGGCTTCGTGATTCACTTGAACGAATGCTTTGCGGTCTGACAGGTACGAATTCAACCATTCAACTATCCACCTCGGAAAGCCCAGATGTAAGAGTTTCTCGATAACAAGGGTATGTGGAACTAGATCGAACGCTTTTGAAAAATCTACATATATGGAGTCTACCTGGCGACGAGATTCAACTGCAGGGAACAGTGTGTTAGTATAGTCCATTAGATTTGTCGTTATTGAACGTCGCTCAACGAAGCCGTGTTGAAATTCGCTGATCAATGGTTTTGACGCGTTGCTCAAAAACCGATGGACGAGCGTTTCAAAGACCTTTCCGAGAACACAAAGTATCGAAATTCCACGATAGTTTTCAACAAGTTGAATACTTCCTGCCTTGTGAATTGGTACCATAGTTTGGTACTATCAAGATGAACTTATTTGGGAGGGAGTACATATTAAATCTTTCTGTGGAAAATATTAGGAACAGTGGAATTAATTCGAAAATCTATGAAACGATTTGGTGCGAGGAGGCAATGAGAAGACTCTTTATTGAAGAGTTTATTTTTACCACTGGGAGAAGACGAGGTGTTTTGTGAGACCGAAACAAGTGGCTTGATTTCGAGTCGGAAAATGGTTATTTCATTAGCTTTCTATAAGTGCAAAGTTTGAGGCAAAATTCGTTGATTTCAAGGTAGTTAAAAATTTCAAGCACGTCCATTCAAGCTTGTTGTGACACGTGTGCAAATTTGCTGCCTTGGTAATATGCGGCATCGTCATGGATTTTTCGGAGATTCGAATTAAAATCGGCGCTTGCTTCGATGGCTTTGTCGCTTCAGTGGGTAGAATTGTGAGGTGCGGGTGGGTGGTTTGCGAAATTGAATCAAAAATAAATGGAATAGGAAACCGTAGGGAATTGTCAGAAAGTGTAGGGGAAGAGGGGGCATAATGCCCACGTTAAGAAAAAAGCCTTGTTTAAGAGTACATTAGAAAAGATTAACTTTAATTTTCGATTGTGTTTGGAAGTTTGGTTTATTTTTTGTCTAAATCTGATAGTTAGAATAACTGGAAAATCAAAAAAGACCACAAATTTAATGAAGTTTAAAGGGTAGGTTGAAAATTGAATTTCAGATTCAGTAGGGGCATAATGCCCATATGTGTGTACCCAATCGCGCCGTTTAACGTTAAAACAGTGTTTATTGATTCAAGTGCCTCCGAAAATGTTTGCCAAGTAATAAAACTTCTATTCTACTTCACAGATGGAAAAATGTATTGCTACGCGCAGTGCTGCCAGATATACTGAAATTCTTGTGAATAGTTAATTAAATCTATATTAAATTTAGAAATTTTGAATATTTTCGTTTATATTCAAGGTATGTTTTTCAATACAACACATAAATATCTTTAAAATTGTTATGATGAAACTGCATAAAGTCTGCTTCATTTAATATTGGAACAAATTCTTTTGCTCATTGTGGCGCTCCTAGTGGACGGATTTGGAAACTTTTTTCACCCACGTGTCGGGAAATTCATTACCTTTCACCATGTATTTATGTCATAACACCAAACGATAGCAATTTGTAAACAACCGCCATGGAAGCCGAATGGAATGATCAAATTGTGCACAGTTTTCTTACGAGTACGAGTACGAGAATTTCTTCGAAACAGCAATGAGTAATTTTTTTAATTTTTTTTTATGAAAGAGTAAAGAAAATGCTACATTTGTATGAAAAACAAATTATGAATTCGTTAATAAATGACTGAACTACACGCAATTGTTTGTGTTCCAATATTAAATGAAGCAGACTTTACATCCGTCGAACTTGGTCAGCACTTGGTCGTACAGCTTTCGAGCACGGATTCTGGCCACATTGTTCTGCTTCAGCGTCCGATTTGGCTGTTTGCTGGCTCGGAATGACCTTATTCCTTCCCGGAGACGAATTCGTCGCACCGTACTGTGAGCGGCCTGGAACTTATTGGCCAAATCGCGGTCTGAAAGATTGGGATTCCTCTTGACGGCCTTGATGACTTTCCCACTCCGACGCTTCGAATGCGGCTTCCGAGCCGTCGTCAATGTTTCCTTGTACTGCTTGATAACACGCCATACGGTATTTCTGGGCATTTTAAGCTGTTTAGCTAGCTTCGATGCCGACAACAGTGGATTTTCAAGAAAACTGTGCACAATTAGATCTTTCCGTTCGGCTTCCATGGCGGTTGTTTACAAAATGCTATCGTTTGGTGTTATGACATAAATACATGGTGAAAGGTAATGAATTTCCCGACACGTGGGTAAAAAAAGTTTCCCAATCCGTCCACTAGGAGCGCCACAATGAGCAAAAGAATTTGTTCCAATATTAAATGAAGCAGACTTTATACATTTAAACAAACATGAAACATGCTTAGAGATAAACGGACATGGCGCGTTTTGCCCTACCTAGACATGATTATTAAAAATCGCAAAATAACAGAAAAAATAATTAAATAAGGAAATATTTCGTTTTGTGATGCTTTTCAAGACCAATGTCCATCATTGTAACAGATGTCAGGTAATTTTTTTTGACGATAGATGTCGTAATTCCTTACGAAAGTCCAGGCACACATTGCAAGGAATATGGCTTGAAAAATATTTTTGGATTTTTGCAGGGATTTATCGCAGATTTGATGCAAATTTTTTGTACATAAGGTTTCTACTGTTAATTAGAGGGGAATAACGTACAGAATTCTTTAAAAAAGTGTTTATCTAGCTAGATATTGCAGTGGGGCGTTTTGCCCACACTGGGCATTATACCCCCAGTTCCCCTCTGAGCTAAGGACAAAAATGCAGTGAGACGAAATGCATAACATCGGTGAAATAAAAAAGATTTC
The DNA here is from genome assembly GCF_029784155.1 of Uranotaenia lowii. Lineage (NCBI taxonomy): Eukaryota > Metazoa > Arthropoda > Insecta > Diptera > Culicidae > Uranotaenia > Uranotaenia lowii. Next base: position 207,003,242 of record NC_073692.1, read on the forward strand.
AGGGTCAGGAATGTTGGAGGTTTAATTTTTGAAAAAGTGAAAGACAAGTGGCACACTGGTTGTTGAAAGAAGTGCTCGAAACTATCCTGAATTTGCTTCGGATTACAAAGTATTCAGCTGTGAAATGTTCTCCATCGATATCAATTGGATTCAGATAGAAGTGGATGTCCAGATCAAGCAGGAAACCACAGGATGAGGACGTGAATTTTTGGAGGCGTAAGAAATTTGGTGAGATCGATCTGAATTTTTGTTTTGTTTCGTTTTCTCCTTGCTGCTGATGGTCTTAAAACGACTTTACTGCCATTTATGCAAATGTGACGGGTAGTATAAGCTCGAGAAAAGAGAGTTTCTTTCAGCGTTGCAACAAAAACAGATTCTCCAATCATTTGTTCAAATTTATTTTAATGGACAATATAATATCATTCAATTGTTAAGTTCGAATTTAAAACAAAAATAATCAAAAAAATATTTGATACTTTCATAAACTTGAAATTTCAATGCAAGAAAGCCGGAAGAATAAAATTTTTGATAGTTTCATTTCAGCTAGTTATTAGCTGATTTTCCATAAGTTTTCCAATCGAGTATTAACGTGTTCATTGTTGTTATGTACCGCAGAGTTTGATCAAGATTTAATTATCAATTTAAATTATTTTTTTTTAAAAGCTTAAAGATTTTTCGGCGTTTAATATAAAGCTTAGATCAAAATTTTGTTTTTGATATAAATTGTCGATTGAATAATTATTTTTTATTATATTCTAAAATTTATTGTTATCTAACTTGATAAATTATTGTGCTTGTATTATCATTTTTTCTATCTTTGTCATGTTTTTCTAACAAAGTTAGCAATACTTAATCAAATACAAAAATCATTTTCAAATTATTTATTGAAAAACATAGGTACATGGCTTTTGTAGTAAAAATTTACAAGACAGTTTATCATGCGTTAAAGTACCTATTTGTTTAGTTTCTTATGAATTAACATTTGTTTATGAACTTAAGCGATACTGTATTGAGCTTTTTAAATAAGTAAGTTCATTGAACTTAATTGTGCATTTGTTTTGTAATTTTTTTTTTAAATAAAGTCAATTTATAAAGACAGTTTAGCTAATATTTTTCTTGATATTTTCGAAACAAATAAATAATATAGGTATTTCCTGCCTTTATAACGTGCATATCAAGTACAACTTATCAAATGGAAATTGAATAAAATATTGATATGTATAGAATTTTTCCATGTATATTCACCAACACATTATTATCTTTATTGTTTCATTGTTATATTTACATATAATTGTTATTGTTCTATTGACTTATTATCATTCTTATTGTATTGACATAATATTATTATTGTTATTCTATTGTTTTTTCATTATATTGCATTATTATATTTTAAGAGGGAATACATCTGGGGATAGCCTAAAGAAACTATTTCAAGCGGAGTGGTAGCCAACCATTGCAGGTTTCTGAAGGTTGGATGTCTTCTCTCGACGAACCATCGGCCGTTGAAGCCTTCGGGCCAACCACACAGACATAGGCAGGACCTTGCTACCGATGGGGGGACCATACATACATACATACATACATACAAAACCAGTATACAGAAGGTGCTCTGCGACGTAGTTCCACCTCCCCGTGGTGCAGAGTGGAAACGTGTCTGCAAGTCCGGCGTATTGCAGATGTACGGCCAAGAGAACTACACCAAACCCACTAGAGGCCGTCGACGGGTCCCGCCAAACCCGCGCGGAAGAAGTGGTGCACCCGGGTACTTAGGTACCAGTACTTGGGTGTGAGTGTGATGGTCCAACACGCTATCGGGGGGTCATGACCCTGATATGCGGATGCGACCGGAGGGAGAGCGATCGCCAACTTGTTTTGCGCTTCGGTGGGTATAGACCCGTCTCGCAAAATGAGTAGATGCGCAAAGTGGTGGCCAATGGTGGGCCGATCACTTAGGGACGTGTTTACACGTCAGTGTCCGAGAGGCACATTCTGCCGGAGGTGTCAGGGTTCGACACGCGTTTCGGGAATTGATGCGCCCAAACCGCGAGTGTGACCTGATGAGGGCGTTCTATAGCCCGATCTGCGCTTCGGGTGGTGAAGCGCCCGACTTGAAGATCGGGTAGTTGCGCTGGGTGGTGACTTAAGTCAACACTATTTGTGAGTTCGGAGGAGTCTGAGTCCTACACGTGGCCTAGGGGGCTTACCCCCCCTACCCGCGTGTTTGAACAGAGAAAGTGCCGTCGACAACTCGCTTTGTGTTTCTGGATCTTGGACTGGATTCACAAAGTTAGTAGTTGCGCTACGTGGGGACCTCATTCACACGATGAGATGTCGGGTCCTAACTCGTCAGAGGAGGGGTCGCGCATCGAGTTGTGTTAGAATGAGGCTATGCTATCAGAGGGTTCGGAAACGAGTATTGCCTTGGAGCGCACTAGCGCGAAATGACCTCCCACTATTGAAGCAAAGTGTGTCAAACAGTTCGAGGTGGGAACAAAGGTCAGTGGCCCCAGGTGGACTTTATGGCGTAGGGGGTACAGTGTTCCTTAGCACTGTATCATGAGTCGTCCAATTGCACCCATGGACCCAGAGTAGCAAACTGGGGGGACGCGGTGGCTCGCCGTGCCTTGGAATGCAATCCGTAAAATGGATTTACCACCTGGGTTAACAACTAATAAAAAAGTATACAGAAGGTGTCCAAGGCTAAACGGATACGCAGGGCAGGACGTGTTGCAAGAATGCCGGACGACTGTAATGCAGAACAGGTGTTCGCTACAAATCTGGTAGGAACGAGACGCAAAAGCGCACAACGATCTAGGGGGTTAGATCAAGTGGAGCGTGATCTGGCGTATGATGTGGGATGCACGAGAAGTTGGAGAACGGTTGCCATGGATCGAGTGAATTGGACGAATATTATTCATACGGTTATGTCGTGAGATGGAAAACTATGTACTTAAATAAAAAAATAAAAAATAAATATTATAATACCAAAATGAACTTAATGCAAGAAAACTACGAAAAACGATTGCGCAAATATTTAGTTGAACGCATATAATCAATCATAGAAGTATAATTAATTTAACCCTATCTATAGTTAAATCAACTATAGTTAGATCAACTATAGAACTATAGTCGAATCTACAATATATATCGTTGAATGCCTGACATCAATCAGTATATCAAAGATTAAATTGTTATATGAATATGAATATGAATCAATCAATACAATTCATCTACATTGTTTTCACAAAATGTTAAAGCATTCCAGAGAGCAAATTTATCGATCTTTGAAGGAATTTGGGCTATTCGTTTGCTTATTCTGAATTTTTAATGAAGTATGAGAGTATATTCATTGGTTGCGTTGTTATGGTGGCGGTGATGGGGTGTTTTGATGGTCGATAGTGGCGCTGATTTTAGTGGTTGAGTGAAGAGGGGGAGAGTAAAAAGATAACAGGTTTTAGCTATGTGGCACGGAGATACAAGCGGAAAAAGTAATGGATGTGTTTTGCTTGCAGATCTACAACAATTGTAATTCGAAACGGGAGGGCGTTGAACACTGTTTGATGGTGTCTGGAAGATTGTTGTAGAGTTTACTTGCGAAGTAACTGAATTTCTTCTTACCAAATTCTGTTCTCACCTTGAGCAGATGACGGTGACTTGTGTTTCTAGACGAGCGGTGAAACGTCATCCTTTCCATGTTCTGATGGGAATCCCTGCTTGTTAGGAGCTTGTGGGTATATAATAGTGTTTGGAATTCCTGGAAACCTCGTATCGGAAGCACCTAACTGTCCATACTACAGGGTCCGGCAATGTGCTAGATTAAAATAAACATATAAATTGATCAAAACAACAACTTTTTATTTCAAATTTATTCAATTTCTCTTGAAAACAAATTATTTTTTCAAAATTCACTGGTAAAGTTCGACTTGTTCGCCCTTCGAGAAACGCAGGTGTTCTTGTGGTATTTCTGCCACGAGATGTCGCTTCAGGACCTCCACACCTTCATGTTTCTTAGAGCAGACTTCGCCCTCAAACATACTCCAAACAGCGAAGTCCATAGGTCTGGCGAACTCGCCGGCCACTCGGAGCTCGAAATGAACCCTGAAAAATGTTGCGCAAACCAAAGTTGTGTTTTTTTCGCTTTGTGAGCCGGCGCCGAGTCCTGTTAGAAAACCCAATCCCAGAAACCAAAATGTCGACGTGCCCACGGTTTGACGACATTCTCTAGAACAAGTCCCCGATATGTATTTTGGTGGATCTTCACTCCTTCAGGGACAAAAACCAGCGGAGTCCGGCCATCACGTGTGATTCCGGCCAAAACCGTCACCAATGCTGGTTTCTGTCGCAGGGTGGCCGTCAGCATGTCGGCATGGCTTCGTGATCTGTCTGGCAACCAAACTCTGTCGTTCTGCTTATTCACGAACTGCTGTACTATGAAGAGTTTTACGTCGGTAAACACGATATTCTTCAAACTTCCTTCCGCGGCCCTCTTCAGAAGCGCCTTCGCTCTTTTTAACCAATGATAGCTAAGACTTAATGTAAACAAAGCGACGAGGGGTCGTTCAATACTGTTTCGTGTGCAACGAAATAATTACTGTTGAAGTAATGCAGCAGTTCAATTACCGGACCCTGTATATAGAAGTTCGGAAGGGTACTAATAGTAGTTGAACCCTTTCAAATTTATAGTTGAAATTTATAAAACCAAACATACAAATATAGTTGAATCTATATATATAAAAAGCAATTTCTGTATGTTTGTTTGTTTGTTTGTTTGTTTGTTTGTTTGTCCTCTATAGACTCAGCCGTCTTAAGGGCTAGAGAGCTGAAATTTGGCATGGATACTCATTAGGACCAGGAATGATGAAAAATGTTTTTAGATTTTCGGATGGCCCTTCTGAAGGGGGTCGTCCATAGAAGACAAATATTGTTTTCGCGATATTGACGTTACTTTTTGTCGGATCGTGTTGAAAATTTGCACATGAGTGTTTTGAAAGACTAGCAATCGATTTCAGGTGTCAAATTTTGTGTAAGGGGTCGGCCAAAGGGGTCGTCCATATTAAATTTACAGTATCTTAGTGATAATGACGTTTTTATACATCGGATTGGGGTGAAAATTTGCACATAGGATTTATTAGAGACAAACAACTGATTTCACTTATTTAAACTAAAATCAGGGGTCGACCAAAGGGGTCGTCCATATTAACTCCTCACTGCTGATGCGATATTGTCGTTATTATACATCGGATTCAGACGAAAATTGGTACACGAGAGTTTTGAGAGATGAGCAATGGATTTCAGGTATTAAATTCAGTGTAGGGGGCCGGCAAAGGGGGTCGTCCATATAACCATATGCACACGGTAGTTTTCAGGGACGAGCAACCGATTTCAGTTTTCAAATGTTTTTCCATGGATTTTTAGCAATATTGACGTTATTATTCAATGGATTGCTTTGAAAATTTGCACACGGGAGTTTTGAGGGAAGGGCAATCGATTTCAGTCATCAAAGGTTGTATAAGAGCCCCCGAAAGGGATTTAACCTTTTGGCAATAATTCCGTTGTTATGCAATGATCGAGTCGAAATAAACTGTTCATGACATATTCCAAGTTGAAAGCGAAACGGAGTTCGTATGGGATCAGCTAGTATTCAATAAATATAGTTGGTTGAGAATCAATTATCAATATAATTGAATATAGGTAGGCGGAATATAGATGAAGAAAAAAAGGGAAGAAAAGGAAAAAACACTAGCTATAAACTGATAGTAGCGTGAAAATAGAAATGGAAATTACTTTCAATACGTTTCGAAAGGCCATTTGCATCCATGCGCCATAATGCTGTTTGTCAATTACAGTTTTTGCTATTACCATAACTCAGCACCAACGCAAGATTGAACACGTTTTAGAACGTTAGGAGACTTGCAAAGATTTCCAAATGCGTTTTCGAGCCATTATCAAACACCAAGGTAAAAAATTTGAACTCATGTACTTAGTTTGTAATTTTAATTATTATAGATGACATTGAGAAGAAATTGATTCCGAATATAAATAACGAATAGTTTAAGTTTTATGCAATGATCAAAGTTTTTCACTTTCATGTTGCCACCCTGTATACAGAAAAAGAAAAAGTAATAAAAACGTAGGCAAATAGAAAATATCAAAGCAAATTGAGATTACTTCTTGTCGGAAATGGATAACAAGTTTCAGAAATAGTTACTTCAGGTATAAAAAAGTGCTTTTTAGTACTTATCATAAAAGCTTGTTTCATTAAGAATTGGAATAAAACTTAAGCTAATATTGGTGGACGGATTTGGAAGTTATTGGCGCCCATGTGTCGGGAAATTTTCATAGCTTCACGTATGTATTTTTGAGATTCCGCAAATCGACTGTACTTTATAAACAATCAACATGGAACCCGAAAAAAAGGGAAAAATTGTGCACAGTTGTTTGGAAAATTCATTGTGATCTGCATCTAGGCTAGCTTAACAGCTGAAATCGTCTAGAAATACCGTATGGCTTGATGGACGATGTAACCTATGTCAAGGCTTACTTAGGGCAAACTCCAGGTCAAAAATGTTTCTTGGCAACGGCTCGGGGGATGTTCCAGACAAATTTAAATTTGTTTATGCCAACAAATTTGCACGAAAATTTATGATTTGCGGGGCATTTGCAGCTTTGCAAAAAACGAAAGTTTTCGTTACAAATAAGACAATGACGTCGGAACGATACGAAAAAGAGTGTCTCCAAAAACAAATTTTGCCGTTCATTCGATCCCACGACCATCCTATTACGTTTTGGCCATATTTGGCAAGCTGTCATTACACCAAAGTCGTTCAAGAATGGTATGCAGAGAAAGGGGTCCAGTTTTTTTTTTCGAAAAACCTTAAACCAACAGACTGCTTCCAGTTCCGTCCTATTGAGAAATACTGGGCAATCATGAAGAAGAGACTCAAGGCAAAGGAAAGGTTGTCAAAGACATCAATCAGATGCAGACCTTCCACCAGATAGCTCAAACGATGGACGAAGAAAGTGTGTGCCGCCTCAAAAGCCGCGTTACAGAAAATAAAATCCATAATTCCTTCGAAACCGTGACGAATAATTTTATACGTACTTTCTCTTAAAAGTATGAAGAAAACGCTACATTTGTACAAAAAAAAAATTTGAATTCAATAATAAATAACTGAAATACAGGCATTTTTTATGTTCCAATTCTATCGGAAGCAAGCTTTATTTCTAATATTTCTAGTGAATGAAAGACGAAATTACCATTTATTCAGTAACACTCGATTTAATTTTTATCTATTATACTACGAACCGATTGAAGAGATTCACTTTCAGTCGGGCGATTCAACACGTACCGTACCACTCCTGGTGCAACGGTCTTCAAATGGTCCCAGTCGACCTCTCGAATATCACATGGAAACTGTAATTTATCTTCCGGGTGAAGGTTATCCACTACCCGACGCATGTTTCCATTTTCCAATCGCCACTCGTTGAAGCAGAAGAACTTGAGCTGCTCAGCGTAGGCGATCACACGTTCGGTAACCACCCTGAGACTGCGGCGTTCGTCCTTGGGTCTTAGGAAGAAGTCCCCGATTCTTGCCTGTAGCCGCATAACGGCGTATCCCATGCGACAGAGAAACGGACTCATGGTGAACACTATCAGTAGATTACCACTAAAATTAAAGGTATTTTGTAAAGTTCATTTCTAATGATAAGCTTAATATTTTCTCACAAGAGTATTCTCCTGAAAAAGGGAATACCGCTGACCAAAATATCCTTCGCTCTGCCCCATGTAAAATCATCGATATTCTCCGCGTAGTTGTAAATTGTGAGCTCATTCTTTCGAGAGCGGCTAAGGTCTACCGCACAACTCAGCAAACCATTGACACAGAAGTCAACCGGAGCGAATTGGCACTTTTTGGTTCCATCGGTTGGGAAGGCCCTTAGAATTCCTTTATGGATGGCAGCCATAACTCCACAGGGTCCGTTCAGATTATTAGTCCAGCCTGGTAACGGTTCAAGATAGCTGGAAGTAACTGAAACATTTTAAATTGGTAGCAGGTGACCTTCGGAATAGTTAAGCTTCTACCGACTGGGGGTCGAAAAATTCCGATAGGAAGATCCCTGAACTTTTGGTTTATCATCGACTCTGTACATTTCTTGCTGAAGGTATAAGTGTTGGGTAGTTTTCCGATCACTAATCGCGTGAATTCTGTCTTCTCGTAGGCGTTCAACTGAGCTAAGATGCTTTTAACATTGTCGTACCCCCCGAATGAAATGTCGTCGTAGATTTTTTCCTGCACTAGTGGTTTATCGCCGTTCGAGTAGAAGGTCGAAACGTACAAAAGCACCTTCAAGTGTTGAAATGATCGCGCAAGTGAGAGAAAACGGTTTGTATATTCGACGTTGATCTCAAATGCTTTTTCTAGAGGCTCGACGAAGTTCACCGTCGACATCAGATGGAATACAACTTGTACCTCGGCAGCCAGTATTTGCTGTTGATCTTCGGACAGTGACAGATTATCGTGGCTGTAATCGATCTCCAGGGGAACTATCCGGGAAAGAAGGTCACTCTGAGAGACCCTGTGGAAGAGCTGTGAAAAATTATTTTCTAGAGAGATTAATCAGAAGAATGTTTACAATCTCACCTTGCCTTGTAGAATTTCCTCCATTCTTTGTTCCACGCTTTCCGATCGCTTCCTTCTCACCAGAACATATACTTTTTTGGGCCGCAGACTATACAAGATCTTTTCCAACAATATCTGACCCATAAATCCGGTAACGCCGGTGATTAAAATCACAGAGTCCCGGTAAAATTCCGGTAGACGAACTTTAACCTGACTTGACATGTTTGCAATGAGCTTCCGAATACAAAAATCAACTCTAAACCTACGCCCAGCATACAACTAACAAACTTACATTGCCAGGTAGAGCTTATATAATTTTTTTTGCATCATTGTTTTTGTTCTAGGTCTAACTGGTAACAATAATAACAGTATGTGCTAGTCGAGCGACGGCATCGTTTTTGCGTGTGATCTGCAGGTTTTTTTTGCGTAGATAAATAGTACATCGGGCGTCCAGCCTGACTACTAAATTAATTAGCTAGATTTGCCTGCTCAATATCTAGTAGATCAATCGCCTTGATCTCGCTTCAAGCTATATAATTTGATCACTAGGCTAGATTGGTGTTCATTTATCTGGTTTGCAAAGCATCTCCTAATTTGAGCCCACCTACAGAAATTCTATTTCGAAAATTGCAAGAAGCAACTGAGTATACAAATTAACTTACCAACAAGTTAGTAATTGCTTGTAGGTATGTGTTTTTTTTTCTATGTGTATGATGTACATTTATAATCATTAACTCGGCGAATCGTGCCATTTGATTTAAACTAGGTAGCTTTTTACTTTGAGCATTATATCAACAGTTTATCGCGCAATTATGACTGCTAAATATTTAAAGCTCGAACCGTAAAACAATAAACTGTAAATATATTTATTATTAGGTGTTCAGTGATGCGGCAAGCACTGGAGCAAAAGCTGTATTTTCATACCTAGAGGCTTTTTTGTTAGGAATTGATTGAGGGTGACCGATTAGTAACGACCATTCAGGCTTAAGCCGCGTCCACACTCGGCAATTTAAACAGCAATTTTTGTTGTTGGGACTCAATCAATTATGTTGGTGGAACACTGAGCGAAAGGAGAAAACAAATACGGTATACGTCTAGTTCAAAATGTAAACACAAACAAGCCTCAGCAACCGAAATCGCAGTTCAAGTGTCCGAGTGTGGACGAGGCTTTGGGCTACTTGAAATTTTTGACAGTTTACTAATGACAAGGAGTACAGTGCAGTGTTGTGACAAAAAAAATGATAAAGAACGTTAATATTCTTTAGACTAAAATTTGGTAAAGGCAACCAGAACTAATTAAACATTTTTGCTTATTTCATCATCTAGTTAAAAAAAAACTGACTGTGCACATGAGACATGAGGCCGCTGCAAAAAATGACTTTTTGCTCCCATGAATTTTTATGATGTTTTTTGAGTCGCTAAGCACCAGTGTAAAATTCGAAATGTTTTGGTAGATTTCTAAATGAGCGCAACGCGTTTCATTTTTTTATGGCGGAAGGAATTTTTGGGTATTAAATTATCCAGAAAATTCAAATAAATCTAAAATCAAGTTTATCTTTAATTATTGGTTTTACCTATTCTTAGTCTGTTTTTTTTGTAACATGAGAAAAAGCTAAATATTTCATTAGAAAAGTTATCACTATTTCAAAATTAAAAATCTGAATTTAATGTTTTTTTTTTCAAAATGACAGGTTTTGCTGGCTAGCGCTGTCATAATTTCAAGAAATGTTTTTGCAGAGGTCAACAAATTCATTGGATATGCAAAGAAGTTTATTGCGATTTTTATCTTTATCCTACGGTTAAACAGGCTTTAAATGAGCGGTCAAAATCTTTAAAATAAAAAAATACTAGCTGACCCGGCAAACTTTGTTAAGCCTGTAATTTTTGAGTGTTTTTTTTTATATTTTGGCACTGTTCCTTAGGCAGCCTTTCTTTTAAGTATATAAAAGCTAGTGGATACCTTTGTAACAGAAAAAAATCCAGAATTATGGTTCTTTATTTGAATTTCATTATTTTAAGTTCATTCAAAAAACCACAAATGGAATGGAATATCATACTAATCATACATAAATTTATATTCAAAACCGGCGATTCGTGACACAAAAACGCTCATACGATTTGCTCTAATAAGTTCGCTAACTCTTGTTTAGCGAACTTACTTTCTTGTTGCGGTAGCGTATAATAAAGTTCTGCTAATGATCAGTTCCGATAACTTAAGAACGCCTAATCTATCAAGTTTCAATTTAGTTTAGTCATCATTCCTATTCAAAAAAATGAAAGGTAGTGTGGATTATTTTTAAAATCTTGAAGATTGATTTCAACAGAAAATTGATCTTTTTTGCTGGAGTCGTCATAAATAGAGTTGCATTTTTGATTTGTGTTAACCTCTATATTTCAATACATAACAGATTTCTTTAAACATGGTCGTCAGAATAGAAAAATTAAAAAATGGACCCGGAACATTTAAAGAATAATGAATATAAAATTAATTTTAATTTTTTTTTTAATTATTTCAAATGTCTTTTTTTCGGACTTTGCATTAAATACACTTATTGAATCTTATTGTGAATTTACAGAGCTGAGTTTGACAAATATTTAACAATTCAGAAAAAAGTTACTATTCATTTCATTTTACAGCAACACTTTTCTAATCAATATAATGTTTGAAAATGTCTTCGAAATTTGTGTCATCATTATCTGTTTTTCAATTTTCAGTTAGGGATTGGCAAATTGCATAAGAATTAAAGAATTTAGAAAAAAAAAGAATTTAAACTTTCTTGTATTTAGACTATTTTTCTCTTAACAGGCAAACCCTGAATGAAAGCAAATCTATTTTGAGTATTTGGAATAGAAATTCAAAATATTCACAAATTACTTAAATTCATAGTTTATGATTATAAGATAAGAAACTGTAATCCAGACAATTAAATTTAATTCCGAATTTTATTGTTGAATACATATTCTAAATTCTAATTTGTATCAATATTCTAAATTTGGCTTTATGAATCTAGTTTTTCAGTTATATTAAAACGTTAATTTAAAAGCTGGATTTTCGTTGATCTTGATTTTGTCTTTTTGATCGAATTTAAGTGTTTATATTCTTTAATTACTTATGCTTGACAGATTGTTTTTTTTAGATCTTATATCTGGTACGAAACTTTTTTTGTATTTTTGTGTATTGGTTCAGATTTTTCTCTACACTTAAATGTTCGAAATTTTAGGTGGCATGCTTTTTACTTACAATTTAATTTTTATGTTCTTTCAAATTTTTAGTACTTGATGATATTATTGATTACGATACTTTTTTCTGACTTTTGAAACTGAGAGTTGGATCTTATATCAAGATAAAGTCCTATATAGCTAAAATTTTCAAAAGTTCCGTTTAACCTCTGAGCATGAAAGGTAGTGTGGATTTTCCAATGTTTCCTGATCCTCCAAGCCGTTTTTATGATAATGATTCAATTTACTTGGAATCACAAAATTAATAACCTTCAATTCTCAAACTAACTGGATAAAATCAACAAAAAATAAATGAAGGTGATCTTTCACCAGTTATATGACTTTCTATTGGTGTTACCAAAACTCATCAAAAATGATTTGATTATGAAATGTTTCAATTCTATCTCATTAAGTTGTTTTGAGTCTATTGAAAATTTTACAGCCATATCGCTTCAGTTGTTAAAAGAATAAAGCATGGATCACCATGAATCTGGACGCACTGTTTATTATACCATTGCGCTCCTAGTTGTTGGATCTGAAATGTTTTGACAGTACTTTGTTCGGAAATATTTCCTCTATCAGTGCAAATTCCATTACGATTCGTTTTGTTCCAAAAAAGTTACACGTGATGGAAGCCGCGAGACGAAAATAAATTTTGGACTCTCACGTTAAAAACCGACGTGGTTGGGTTAAAAACATTGCGAAATCGTTAAAAATGCTAAAATCAACCGTGTGCAGCGTTCTCAAACGTTTTCGTGAGATGCATACTATCGATCGGCAGGTTCATACCAAGCGTTATAGTTGACTTAAGAATCAGAAACTGCATTTGAAGGTGTTGAGAACGATCAAGGCTAACACGGGGTAGTCGGACTACGACATCGCCAAGAAATTCAACGTCGACCGGTACACCGTCAGAAGGATTAGTCTCCGCGAAGGAATACGATCCTATCGGGCCAGTAAGTAACCAAACCGGACATTGAAGCAGAAGTTAGTAGCCAAAGGACGTGCCCGGAAGTTATACAACAAGATTCCAACGAAGTACGACGGATGCATCCTCATGGATGACGAAACGTACGCGAAGATGGATTTTGGGCAGCTTCCTGGCCAAAAATTTTATAAAGCCACTGCAGTGGTGCACTGCACTGGTCGGGGTGATGTCCCCGCCAAGTTCGAATTCATTTTTGCCGATAAGTTGGCAAGAAAGTGTTTGATCTGGCAAGGTATTTGCAGCTGCGGACGAAAAACCCCAGTTTTTGTGAAAAAAACAAGACCATGGACTCCGAAATGTACAAGGAGGAGTGCCTTAAAAAATGTTTTTTTTTCGTACAATAGATCTCACAAAAGACCAGTAAAGTTTTCGCCAGATTTGGCATGCTGCCACTACAGTTAGCAGGTACTACAGTGGTATTCGGCCAACGAGTGGATTTTGTTGAAAAGGACATCAACCCACTCAACTGCCCTCAATTCCGCCCTATCGAAAAATTTTGGGCAATTGTCAAGCAGAAGATGGAGAAGAATGGTAGGACGATTCGGGAAGCAACAGAGATGAAGAGATTGTGGAACAAAATGGCCGCTGAGGTCAGTGAATAGGGTGTCCAAACTTTGATGAGGGGTTCTAGACGAAAAGTTCGAAATTTTATCAAAAAAACATCGAAATATTTTTTTTTCTTATTTTTCCTTTGAAGTGCAATAAAAACCCTACATTTTTATTATAAACCTTTTTTTTTTCGTTTACATAGCTCCGAGATAGACCCGTTTTATCGCGTCCAGATTTGTAGTGATCCATGCTTTATGACATTTAAAAAAAATTAACGGTGAACGAACAAACATCTAAAAAAATCTTAGAATTGCCTTGATTCTGATGAAAAATTAACAAATTTTGTCAATATTCTTCGTACAGGCTTTGCTTTGCTTCATAGTTGCGGAGCCCCATAGGGAAAATCACATTCAAGTATCCATTTTAATGGTGCCACGTGAAAAGTACACTTGTAACGAAAATGGGCGCCAAAACTTCCTACACCCAAAATTCAGCCTCTGTGCCAATGGCGTGTAGTCAATTACATAGCATCATTGGTACAAGAAGATAACGCGATCGGTGCTGATTCGATTTGCTCCCACCGGCATTAATCTCCCAAGTTAACCGAATTGCGTATGTCTGAAAGAAACAAAATAAAAACGCTTTCACGTCCCTCCCTATCGCATCACAAGACGAAGAAGGATGTAAATAAATACCGGCCAACACCAGGTAGCCAGCGAACCGAGCACTGTGCGTGTGAATGTAGCAAAAGCAACAACAAAAACATCCTTCTAATCACGGTGTATTTCTAGAAGATGTTTAAAAGAAAAAAAAACAGTAACTCTATTTTTTTCAGAAATTGAAAATCTAGCCTTTTCTGAGTCACTTCCAAGCAAAATTAAAATATTTGGTCGATGAGTCCCCATACGATTTATTTTTTTTTTTGAAGATTTATAGTCTATATTTATGAAAAATCAATCTGAAAAATTATTCCAGTGCAATGGAATTACAATGTTCATCTTTAATAAAAATTTTTTGAATTTTTATTCAAAATGATGTCATTCTGAAAAATAAAAAAAATTTAAAGCCTAGAAAGATTAGTGATTTGGATTGAAAACTTATTTTATATGAAATTTTTTTTTGAAATTTATTATTTGGAATATTTTTGTTATAATTGGTGTTACCCAAAAGTTACTTATATTTACATTCATATGTGTAGTATATCTTGGAAATCTAATTCTGGTTTAATGTAAATTAAAGATACATGAATAACAACAGTCCAGCATTCTTTGACTGCTGCCCAACGAAATATTTAAAAAATGTCTTTTTTAAAACTTATTTTTTAAATTAATTCCACAATATTTGTATGCTCAGATGCATTTTTGATGGTTCATTTTTTATGCAAATTTTTAGATGGTACCACTTGCTTATTGTTCAATTTCTTTTACCGCAGATTAAAATTTAAACAAATCTCTGCAGACCAGTTTTCAACAGAATTTAAAATATCAAATTTAGTTAAAAGTAAAAGTAATTGCACTGAAATCCGCACATCTTCGGCAACATAACATCAATTTCAAATTATTTTTTCTCATATTAAAGGTGAATAAATTTTCTATCATTCATCTGAACTTCATTTTTGGGTAAGAATTTGAGTACTGATGATATTTTTGAATTGTATGAAAAACTTTTTTTTTTGGAGAAGTTTCAAATTTATCGACGGTTTCAGACCAGATTTTTGCTTACTATATTTTTTAGTCTTAATGGATTTGTATGATTTATTCAAACTAATGATATCTAGAGGTTTTTATCACAACTGGTATAAAATGTTAGACATTTTGATTTTCTACTGTTACATAAATGCTTCATTAATGTTCTAATAAATAATACAGAAGAACTGTAGTGTTCAGTAGAATAACTGAAACGAGTATGGGAGGAACAAAACATGATGAATCTAACGCGTTTCAGGCTAGTTTGTTATCGATTATTTGCAATTTTTTTTTGCCAACAATACTATTGATTTTTGTAAATTTAAGATCGACAATAAGATAGAAATGCAGTTTTTTTTGGAATAATTTCAAATTTATTACTGTTTTGACTATTCTTTTTTTTTTTAAATCTAAAAAACTTTAAAATTCAATTAAAAAAAAAGAATTTAAGAAATTAGCATAATAATATAGTGGTTTGAAAACTGTGGAAGCTAGGATTATTTCACCTTGAAAGTAGTGCTTGCTCTTTGAATAAAATTGGAGAATCTCAGTGTACAGGAGGATTACTAAAATTCTGCTTAATAATAGAAATAAAACGTTTTATAAAACACTCCGGGTTTATAATGATCATTTTATCAAATGAAAGTAACATTCAAAATATATGCATGATTAAACTGCTGTTGTGAATTGCATTGAGTCTGAAGTGCGAATGGGATTTTAAGACATTTGACTCATTTGACATTTGACGAAATATAAAAATTGTTTTTAACGGATCGTTTACTTTTGAATATCGATTTTTTAATTTTTAAAAAGCTTAAGTTAAGACAAACGTTTCTACTCCAGATTGCATCACGATGAGCGTTATCACAAAAAAGTTATAGCGATTTCTACTATTAACTGATTTTCTTAATCATTGAGCTTTTTTTAATAAAATACCCTCCAGTGTTTGCACAATCAGAATATCTAAAGATAAAGAATTCAAAGAGATTAAAATTATTCCAGATAATTCTAAGAATTTCAGATAATTTTACCCTCTCAGACTGCTGATAGAATTTGCCAGCTGATGTTTAAATTTTAGGATTAGAAGATATTTTTATGCAATTTTCTTCGTTTTAATAGCTCTGTAACTAGTTTGAAATAATTTTGAAAATTGTCCAAAGTTTTTGATATGATTGCTGTGCTACTAGTTCAATTTAAAAATATTGAAAGCAAGAACTTAGAGAATAAGCACCTCTGAAATTAAAGGAACACTTAAAATATATGTATATTTTTAAAAAAATTCAAATGGAAAATTTTCAAAAAAAAATTTGTATGGAGGGTCACCGACCAAATATTTTAATTTTTGGTGGAAATCAACTGCGAAAAGCTCTACTTTCTGCCCATGCAAAAATTAGCGTTACTGTATTTTTTTTCTTAAAGTCCTTCTACGAAATACACCGTGTAATTCAATCCCTTCAATCCACCGGCAAACAACCACGGCCGAGCTGTGCGTGTGTATGTAGCAAAAGCAACAAGAATATATTCCTTCAATTCACCGGCAAACAAGCACCGGCCAAGCTGCCCGGCTTTAGCAGCTGTGTATATGTATAGAGAGATGGATGAAGTAGGTAAGCCTTGATTGCTTTTGGCGCCTTCCTACTCTGGGTGATTCGAATGAAAAAAAAAAAATGGAAATTGGGTGCCAGACTTTTATTTGATACGAATAAAAACAAAAAATTAATTTTCAAATTCCACAAAAACATTTTCGAAATTATCTCTCCGTTGCGTTATTTTTCGCGTGAAGACGAACACAACAAAAAAAATCGCATGCAAATCGGATGATCCAGTGAAGAGTTTTGCGTGTTCGTACATTTCTGTATGGGCTGTCTCTCTCCCTGTTTTATATATATACACTCCCGGCCAAAAGTTTGGGGTCACCCCTGAAAAAACATGTAAATTTGGTTCGTCCATAACTTTGTCATTTTTTAACGGATTTTGGATATTTTTAGCTTATTCGAAAGGCAATGAGTTATACTTACATCGTAGGTATTTTGTTAAAAATTTGTATGATTTTTTTCCTACCTAAAAATCATCTAAAGTTGCAAAATTTTTCGAAATTTCCACCTAATCTTTATACCCAATTTTCTCATAGCTGAGTGGGTCAAATTTTTAAACTGAAGTAGCATTAGAACACCTATTCTATACCCTTTGAAACATATTTGTCAGATTTTGCATAAAATTTAAAGCAAATTTATAATTAATTAAATAGTTATTTTAGTCATCGGCCAAAAGTTTGGGGTCACCTTACAGTATGGTGTATCGGCCAAAAGTTTGGGGTCAGTGGATTTTTCCTATATTTTCATTCAAATCACTGCAATACTTCCCACAATTTTAATTTTTTATGTTAGGGGTTATCCATTAATTATGTCCCGCGTTAAGGGGGAAGGGGGAGGGGGAAGGGGGGTTGAAATGTATGACAAGCCATACAAAAATTTTGGAAGTCCATACAAAAAATGCGACAGGGGGTAGAGTCAGTTGGTACAAGCACGGTATTCCAAGCTAAAGGTTAAGGTTTCGATCCAAGCTAAAGGTTAAGGTTTCGCAATCTAATGGTTTTTTTTTCGGTTTGGATTGTCTTTCGATTGGAGCATAAGCGTATCTTTATGTTTGTCACGAAATATACGATTGAATGGTATGGAAAATAAAGGAAGGTAAATAACAACTGTATGACTATCCAATGTTCACTCAGCTCAGTCTCAGGCAAGTAGGGCGTGGGAAGTAGAATAAGAAGAATGTAATTGGAGAGATGATATGCGGAGTTTTCATCAATATCGAATATTCACCTCTATTCTAGTTTTCGATCGAACCGTTCGACTCATACAAAAAAAAGTTTTTTTGTATGAGTCGAACGGTTCGATTGAAAACTAGAATAGAGGCGATTATGTTATTCTGAGACCATGAACAATTAAAAGTAGCATAATTCATTACTCTTCTTCAATTTATTTCATAAAGTAATGTTAACAAAAAAAAAGAATTCATTTCAATGTCATTAAGGTAATAAAACGCTTTCCATTATTGGGGATATGTTAAAAACTTGTGTTTAGGGCAGTTTTTCATCAAAAAATCCTCCCTTAGTGTCCAGTGTTGCCGTTTTTATTTGAAGTTCCAGTTAGGCCGAATTATTTGTTTTTCTTTTTTTGTCACAGTGGTTTTCTGATGGACGAACGAGGGGGGATCAATAAAAAATAAATGATAAACTATAAAAAACTCATTACTAGTATTTGAATTAAATTTCTCGATCACCCCCCTTAAACTGTTAAATTAGCCCAAAATTTTCTGGTTAGGGGGGAGGGTGTTGGGTGTGAAAAAATATTAAAAAAATATTTGATCTGGCGTTACTCTTTTCAATAATCAATAAAATAATAACCAATTTATTATTGATAAGATTTATATTTTTTTTTTTCATTTGACACCAATATGTAAATATTCCAACATGAATTGCAATATACTATACAACAAAGTTATTGTCAATATATTGCCCACCATAAAATAATCAATAAATCGACAATCGCCGTGTTATCAATATTATCAGCAATAAAATATAAAATTATTACGTTTGAACATTTGTTTATTTTTTTGTGTCAAACGGTAATCAAACTTAAAGACAACTGATTTTTTTCACTTAAAACACAAAATTATAATAGCTAACAAATAAATATATGTTCATAAAACATATAACATATAACATATTGTTTAAAAGCTATAATAAATAAGAAAGTATTTGTTTTGTAATTTAGAAGGTATCACTGAATTCATCTTAATGCTAGGAAATTTCAGTTTTTCAAGGATAGAATATTAACCTTAAAACTTGAAGACAGAACTAGTTATTTCATAAAGATGAAAACTACAGCAATTACCTTTCAAATAACATACACATAAACCACAATTGAACGAAATATTGCAGTGATTTGAATGAAGACATAAAATAATCTGCTGACCCCAAACTTTTGGCCGATACACCATACTGTAAGGTGACCCCAAACTTTTGGCCGATGACTTAAGTAACTATTTAATCAATTATTAATTTACTTTAAATTTTAGGAAAAAAATTGACAAATGTGTTTCAAAGGGTATTGAATCAGGGCTCTAATGCTACTTTAGTTTTAAAATTTGGTCCACTCAGCTATGAGAAAATTGGGTATAAAAATTAGATGTAAATTTTGAAAAATGTTGCAACTTCAGATGATTTTTAGGTTAGAAAAAATGCATACAAATTATCAACAAAATACCTACGAAGTAAGTATAACTCATTACCTTTCGAATAAGCTAAAAAAATCCTAAATCCGTTAAAAAATGACAAAGTTATGGACGAACCAAATTTGTATGTTTTTTCAGGGGTGACCCCAAACTTTTGGCCGGGAGTGTAGATAGTACCACTAAGTGATTTGCTTGTTAAAATATGAATAGTTGTAAATCAACAAAATTTTCTTCTACAATTTGTTTTGAATTGTCTTACGGATAAATCAAGCATAAGTATACTTTTTTTGGATGTTGCAATTTACGCTGAGGACCAAAAATATGAAAAAGGGTGCGAAATAAGAAAAGTAGGTACCACCTGTGTTTTTCAAAAAAAAACTACATTATTTCTAGAAATTTACTGTGTTAAAGTGAATAAGAATGCTTCGACGAATTATTTGAATAGTGTGAATCGCCGAAGAATGAATGAAGAGTCCTTGTCCGAGTTTTCAATAAACAGTGTGTTAAAAATTTCCTGCAATTATTCTGATATAACTTTTGTTGTTGTTGTTTACAATATGTTTTACTTACGTTTACTTATTTTTCCTCTTCTAAATTAATCCTTCTTCAATTCAGTTCAACGTACTAACTTTGAACGTTCCTGGAGTGTTTGTACAATAATATTGGGTAAGTATTTTTGTTTATATTAAAGTTTCAGGTAACCTCACTTTTCAACGGTGGATAGGTAAGTATGTTAACCTTTTACGAACCGGCGCAAAGATGCCGTTTGGGCTCTACGGGATGCTCAACTTGCAACTGTTCAACGCGTTGGATGTCTGTTGTAATTTTACATGTTAGAAATAGTTTGCATTCTACTATGACATTTTACGTGCTTAACAACTTACATACACAGCTCGAGAATTCTCGACGAGACGTTGTGGTGATATCACTACGGCGTTGAAGTGTTTCAGTTTCCTAATAATATTTTAAAAATGAACTGTTAAACTAATTCTCTTTTTTTATCTTTTCAGATGCGGTTACCTGATAACTTCCACTTAGTTATAAGTTAAATACATTTTAGACCTCACAATGTGACACGCTTTTCAATAAATTCCTAGATGGCTTCTCCTAACTATTCTTCTTTTCTTTTTCTGAAATGTTCACTCCAAGCTATTTCCTCACACAAGTAAAAGATCTTTTTCAGTTGGCCTTTATATGTTGATTCGAAATTTCTCTTCCTACTCTACAAAATTTTGAAAATGATTTTGATGGAGGCGCGCCGTCACAAATAGATAACTGCATTTTAAGGAATTTTCTAGAATTTTAAAGGTTTTCAAAGGTTTTAAAAGGGGTATTTTGAGAGATGCTCTTCTAGCGTTTAGGAATTTGATATTTGAGCTGTAATACTTTATCAAACAGCTTGATTTCTCCATTAACATTCATTAGGCATCACTCCATTGCATCACCCTCCCATTGTTTTCGATTTGCCTGTTGCTTCAACCGCCAGAGAAGTTTTACCGAATCAGTCGATAGGTAGAATAAGGCCTCTAAATTTTCGGAAGACAAATTTTGCGCTTCTTTCGCACTATCTGAGAGGCATTGATTGGGATGCAGTTTTAAATGCCTCATCGATTGACAACATGACTGAAACGTTTTGTAGCTTAATCAGAAACTGGTTGAATGTGCATGTTCCAAGATTCAAGCCACCTGTATCGCCTGCTTGGAGCACACCTACACTCCGACAACTACGGCGTGAAAGAAATGTTTGTTTGCGTAGACTTCGCAAGAATCGGGCAGAAGACTGCCAAGCACTGTTAAGAATAGCTATAGCACAGCATATCGTCGACTCAATACCTATCTCTTCAAACTTCATGTGATGCGTTTACAATCCGGTCTGCGCCGTAATCCTCGACGTTTTTGGAAGTTTGTTAACTCAAAACGGAAATCCAACACAATTCCTTCGTCAGTGTTCTTCCATGAGACTGAGGCTAACTCCCCACAAACGTGTTGCGATTTGTTTGCTGAGTATTTTCGGTCAGTTTTCTCGGACAAGACCTCCTCAGAACGCGAGTGTATCGACGCCATTCGCCATGTTCCTATCGATGCCATAGACTTTAACACCTTTGAAGTCAATCAAGAAGTCGTCAAAGTTGCTGCTAAAAATCTGAAAAGCTACTTTGCCCCAGGACCTGACGGAATCCCTTCAGTTATTTATTGTCGATGTATCGAAGCAGTATCATCTCCTCTGGCTCGAATTTTCAACCGATTCTTCCAACAACGGAAATTTCCAGAGCTGTGGAAAACTTCGTTTATGTTTCCGATTTTTAAAACTGGCGGACGTCGTAACGTGAAACAATACCGTGGAATAACAAGCTTGTCTGCTGGATCAAAACTGTTCGAAATTGTTGTTAGCCAAGCCTTACTAATAGCTTCTTCGCAGTACATTTCACCGGAACAACATGGGTTTATGTCTGGAAGATCGGTAGGTACGAACCTTTTAGAATACACGTCTTTCTGTTTGAATCAACTAGAGAATAAGATGCAAGTTAATGCTGTTTATACCGACATTAAAGCCGCATTTGACGCGATTGATCATCGAATTCTACTTGCAAAGCTGGCTAAGCTCGGTGTCCACAACAATATGATTCATTGGCTGAAGTCATTTTTAACTGACAGGTGCATAAGGATTAAGATTGATGATAGCATCTCTATTCCGTTTACAAACCGATCCGGCGTCCCTCAAGGCAGCAATTTGGGACCTTTGTTGTTTGCTTTGTTTTTCAACGATTTGATTGCTAGCTTAGATAATGGAACAAAAATTGCATATGCAGACGATCTTAAAATATTCGTTCCAATAGAATGCGCTGCGGATTGTGAATACCTTCAACTTTGATGAATGGTGTAGACTTAACAAATTATCTGTTAGTGTCTCAAAGTGTTCGGTCATAACTTTTCACCGTAAAAAATCACCTGTTCTACATAACTACTACATCGGCAATGAGCACATAAATAGAGTATTCGAAGTTAGTGATCTTGGTGTTATCCTGGATGATCAGCTTACCTTCAACAATCAACGTACTGCGGTCATCAATAAAGCCAATAAACAACTCGGCTTTATCTTGAAAATAGCGCGAGAATTCACAGATCCATATTGCTTGAAGTCACTGTACTGTACACTTGTCCGATCTATTCTTAAGCACGCTTCAATCGTATGGGCCCCATACCAGCTAAGCTGGATCTTACGAATTGAACGAGTGCAAAAGCGGTTTATCAGATCCGCCTTACGTCATCTGCCGTGGAACCATCTCGAAGATCTACCCCCCTATCCTCATCCGTGCCAGCTTTTAGGACTAGATTCTCTCGAATGTCGTCGAAAAACTCAACAGGCCACATTTGTCGCTAAAATTTTGAACGGAGAAGTACAATCACCAAACCTGCTTAGGATGATCAGCTTTAGGGCTCCGTCGAGAATGTCACGATCTCATTCGCTGCTGTGGAGTCGAACTCATAGGACATCCTACGGTTACAATGAACCATTAGCGCAATGATGCGCATATTCCAGGATGTTGAGCACTTACATCAGTTCGGAGAGCCATCAAGTCGTTTTGTTCGTCGGTTACACGAATCAAGATTGTTTCATTCTTTGTGATCGTTAAGTTATTCATTTAAACACAATTGTTCGATGAATTAATAATAATAAATAATAAATAATAAATTAGTATGATACAAAATGAGGAAATATAGATTTGAGGGTGAATTTGAATTCAAAAGCAGGCTTCAAATTCAAAAATCCTAATGTTTTTAAATAGTCAAACCCTATTACTCTAGTTTCAAGTCATAGATGGCAGCAGTATCTTGCAATTAAACTGAAATGATGCCCATTTTCGAATATCTGCGGATTAATTCAGGTGTGCTGGGTGAGTTTGGTCAAGGAAGAAGTACTTCGTACCGTGTGTACGCCTTGGAAATTCTAAGATCACAAAAGAAAAAACCCGATTTAATACACTTAACAGTGGATTGTAGCCTTTCTTACAGAGTGTTAATTATCTTAGGATGCATATGCAAGACACAACATACATGATTCCTAATAAAAACCGGAAATCATATTAAAGAATACTATTTAAAAAAATCATTTTAAAATATACGCGTTTAATAAGAGTTATTACAACTGGTAATGAATGTTGTTAAGATATTACAAAAATCGAAGATGAAGTTTTTTAAACTTTTTTTGATTGGCCTACTAATGCATATGCAAGGAACGGAATAGTATACCTAGCATCCAGTTACCCATGGATATTGAGGGAATTATCTTCAAGCTTAGCACAAGCCAGGTGGGTTCGTCAAAAATCAAGACAACGCGAAGCTAAAAATCGGGATTTTTCAGGACACCTCTTGATTTATGGAAATAATATGCAGCTCTGCTTAACTTTCATTAATGAAGGTACAATACAGGCTGGGTTGCCAGGTGCCCAGATTTGTCTGTAAAACCAAGACTTTTGACCCTTCGTCCAGATATTGGCCAGACACAGATTTTACCCAGATTTTTGCTCAGAGTGCCCAGATTTTACAGACTTTTAAAATTGAGTGATGAAATCAATATTCATGTATCCGATTTGATCTGTAAGTGCCAGATTAGACTGTAAATCTCGCTTGTATGGATGGATATTTGACCAACCATTCATTAAACTTTTTTATTTTTTTATTATTTTTTTAGCTGGGATTTTAAACTTGTTTGTTTATTCATTCTGTTTTTTTTTATTTTTTTTTTTAAATAAGAGCGGCATGGTACGTGCTAGGAAACCGTGTTAGTTATATAGTTCTCCACTCTCCTCTATTCTTGTGCTGGTGATTTTTTGCAAATCCGGAAAAGCTTTTTGCAGCGTGAACTCCAACGAAACGGTGTTGGAAAACTACCTCGAAATGATGAAAATCAGCCTAAATAAACCTTGAAAATCAATATTGAGACTGAATTTGGTTTTAATTGCTTGATAGTGCTGTCAACTATGGCTTGAAATTGGAAGAAGTGTGGTTTACTGAAGAAAAGTGTTTGAATTCCATCCTGTTTTTTTTATTCAAAATAAACCCTGAACGTTTGTTTTATCATTCCACGTTATTTTAATGAAGAAAGTAAGTAGTTTGGTTAAGAATTACAGCTCTAATGTCAAATTTCTTAGTTTTAGAAGAGCATCTCTTAAAACCCCCTTTTAAAACCTTTGAAAACCTTTGGAATTCTAGAAAACTCCTTAAAATGCAGTTATCTATACAAATAATTCGTAGAAGCATTATTGTTCACTTTTACAAAGTAAATCTTGTTTTTGTTGAAAAAACAAGTGGTACCTACTACTCTTATTTCGAACCTTTTTTTTTTTTTTTTCATATTTTTGGTCCTCAACGCCAATTGCAACGTCCAAAAAAGTAAACTTATGCCTGATTTAAACAACAAACAATTTAAAACAAAATGTAGAAGAAAATGCAAAACACATAGTGGTACTGTTCTTATTTCGCTCACTGTATTCCATACAAAATTAAAACTCGTTGCGCTAATTCAGGACTGAACGAATCGCTTTCAAAATTTTTATTGCTATTTGTGGTAGTAAAAACAACCAAAAATAGTTATGAAAGGTGTAAAAATGTATAAATTCTAATTATATAAAGCTTTCAGAGGTCTTATACACATATTGTTTATTGGCCCGAAAACGAATCTGAGCAAAATTTCAGCTTAATCACTCACTCAAAACTCAGCTTATCCCTTTAGGACCAACGAAAATCAGGAAAATCGAAATTCTGAAGTTGATGTCAAATGATTTAAAATACATAAAATGTCGAGACCTGGTTTATCGTGAAAAAAAAATGTTTGTCAAAAATTGACTGCTGGGACCTGGTCATTTTTCGAAAAACCGGTGGCTTCATATGAAATATTTCACATAGCATATGCTTTAAAGTTGCCTTTCATCACATCACAAATCGCTCGAAATGACCTGTTTATCACTTGAAGGTTTACAAGGAGTAAACAAAAAATTTTCACTATACTGGTTCAATAATTTATCAATAGGTTTTAAAATAAAACAAATACCAGAAAATAGTTCAAATATCAAAAAAAAAAAATTAAAAATAATTCCTATGACAAATTACACTGAACTCCAATTAAAACGAAAAATGGCAAAAATGATTATTTCACAAAAAAGTTACAGATGACAAATATCACAAAAATGAAAAAAAATTGTCAAAAATGCAAGAAACTCGGCATTCTCTTTGAATTTGTCATTTTTGTCAATGTTTTCCATATTTGTAATTTTTTTCAATTGTTATTTTTTTATGTCATTTTTTCGAAATTTTGATGTCAAGTTTACTATAAGCATAAATTCTTTGAAACTTTGTCATTCTCTGACATTGCTTTGTTTAGTAAAGAATTAAGTCTCAAATACTACGGAAGCACTTTAAAGTGAAGTTTGGCGAAATACCGAAATCGTTGAAATCAAAATTTCTCGGTATTGAAAATGAAAATAAAATTAATTAGAGAGTCTTCTCGGACCTATTTTATTTACTTTCCTCTTGAAAATCAATGTTATTATGATTAGACAGCTCACATGCATATTCAAATATCTAAGCAGCTAGATTCATGAAATTTGTTTTTGGAAAAGAGGTTCACTAACATAACTAATAATTGAAAACTAGGAAAATTTTGAATTCATAACTCATTTGTTTAACGATTTACAACAAAAGACCTCAACTAAACTTTCTGAGAATTTTGAGCCTCAAAACCCTTTTTTCTAGGGATCCTGGGTACAGTTCGATATTGCCTACTCAACCGGTTTACTTTGGAAAACTTTTGACTAGCAACAAAGTTAGTTGTAATCCGGCAGCCAAAAGGCAGCAGAAGATATTTCCTACTACCAAACAAATTGCAAACATGAACCAAATGGACAAACGAGTAGAGTTTCTGTTGTTGATGTTGTTGTTGGTAGTTTTGTTTTTCGTTCAACATCTGCCAGCTTATGGTCAGTCACTTACTGCTGGGAAGGTTCCGCCGATCGTATCCTGGTTCCATCCATGAGTTCTGGCAAGTGTTATCGGAACGTACAATCATCAAGATTTCCGATTGGTCTGGCGGAAAGTCGGGTTAGGAAGCTTTGTAGGACACACACGCGTTTGTATGTAGAGTGGGAAGTTATGGAAGAAGTTGTTGAAAACACGGATCCTGATGTAGCACTAGCTTTTAGAATACTTTTAACCAAGGCGTGTTGAGAAAGAAAATTATTTTAAATTTGATTAAATTCTATAAAATTGGAAACGATAAATCCAAAAATGCCTTTAGTTTGTATTTTACACTTTGAGCTTAAAAGATTCAACTGTATTTTAAAATAGGTTTGTTTATTTTTTCAGCTTTTTAAATATTTTTGATAACACCATAGGATATTGTTGTGGGTTTCAAATCGAAGAATTTCAATCAAAATCCAATTTTTTCGAGGATTGTGAGTAGTTTTCACTGTTGCGGAAAAGTAACAGAAGTTTATTTTTTAATTCTATCTGGAGCTCGAAATATTGAATTTGATCGAAGTTATAACAAATTTAGCCGATAGTCTTCCTTCGGCACTGAAACCTGCCAGATGACCGCTAAAGAGTTCGTTTTGCTGCCCATTATAAAAATTTCTTCCCACAAGCAGTCCAAATATTTTGCGCATGATTTGACCACCGTATTTTGTTTATTTTACCGGTGGGCAGCTTTTCTACCTTGTAAAAATTAAATCAGGCCAATTTATAAGTCAGCTAGACGAACCAGTCAGAAAAGTTTGAGTTTTTTATTACTTCGTCTGTTCATGTTTTTGGATTGAGTTTGAAAAAACCTCTCACATTCATCTCACTTCATGGAATCAATGATCTTCACGTTAATTCAAATTTTAGCTCACCATTGGGTTCTCTAGGACTCTAGGACTAAACGATTTACCATGTGAATTTTGGTCAAATAGTTAATTTCCAGCTGTTTTTGGCTCTCCAACTGGGACTCGAACCTGCCCAAAAAAAAAATTGTCAATGAACTTCGGTATTGGACATTGTCTCAAAAATCAATTTCATGGTACACCCCTTTATGTTGCCCATGATTCCCACAAGCTATGATTTGCGAATTGGTTACGTTTAAGTGGAGTATTGCTATTTTATGAAAAAAAAAACAATCAAATGTTTTGCTTTTTTTAATGAACCTCTCAAACTATACATATTCGTAAAGCTTATAAAATTTCATAGTATAGCATCCTTTTTAGTCATATTTTAAGCATACCGTTTGAAAGTTATTGAAGAAAACCAAGCGTAACGTGTCATCGCACAGTGGGGCAGATCAGACCAATCGATGGTCAAAACCTCTTAACTTTTTCAAAACAAATCCTACTGGTTTGAAGTCTTCTGAAAAGTTGTTCATCTGATCAAAATATTTAATTTGATGGAACTTTTTTAATCTTGATGTTGTGAAATTTGATCTAGATAATATCTGTGCGGCTACAGCGTTTTTTTTTTGTTGTATTTTGGAGCATTCTCTTGTTATTATTGTTTTCACAGCCTTTTTTCACTGTCTATAATCACAGATAGCTAATTTTTTTTCAAGAACGTAGGTTGTTCTATTATTTCAAGCCTTGTGACTGCTCTTACATATTGAGCATTTCAAATATGTATCGTCTCCGGAACATTTTGAACCAAACCTCGAGAAAAAAAACTTCAGAAAAAATCTACTAAACTGTCTTCAAACCAATGAAAATCACGTGCACGATGTCAGAGCTCAGTAATAGAACAAATAAGTTCAGATCAGGGCTGCAAATTATCAGTGTCAGACAGCCAATGTCAGCCGACTTTGATACTGCTTTACATGTCTATGTCATGCGATACTGATTTTTGGTCAGCGACATATGCTTACAATGTCATGACCAATTTAAATGAACGACATAGTGCTTACTATGACTTTTTCCTCTTTACAGCCAACAACTACATTTTTTCAACTGTTTCTCAACTTATAACGTAAAATCGCTCCCAACACAGCCAGAAAATGAAATAGAAAGACGACCGTATGTGTGATGCGAGTGGAGCGCAAAAATGTCATTCAATATTGACATTGCTAAATGACTGACATTGTAGCTTGGTCATTCAACTGGTAGACGACATTGATATTCTTTCGATGACATTGACTACTAGACGTTGGTCGGGTCGAACGAAATTGACTGAAATTTATCAGCCTTGGTTCAGATAACTAAGTCATAAACCTTTATTGGGGCCTTATATAAGTAGCTTATGGATCAAGCAGGCTGTTGCTTAATATGACAGAAATGATACATGGTTGCATTGTTTTTTTTTAAATGTCCAAACATTTAGTGTGTAAATAATTTCTATTTTATTTTTGAGTAAAACTAGAAGATCTAGTTTTTTTTTCTTTTGAACGAATGTTGTAAAGACATTTTATAGAAAAAATGTTGAATAAAAAATAAGTTAGTCAACAGATACTAAGTATCTGATCGAAAAGGATTTGAGAAGGTTATAGAATGTTTTTATTTCAAAGAATCTTATCTGCTTGTCTGTTGATAAAAAAAAACATTTAAAAAACCGAAATAGTATTATCATTAGTTTTTGTTTGGTTTGAAAGGTGAGACTTCCATTTGAATGTTTGAGTAGGTATGAGAGTGGGGTCTCGTGGGGTAACATGTTTTCCAGATGTCCGCATATGATGAAAATTCGTATTTTTTAACGTTTTTTAATTACGATTTTTTTCAATTCTTCAACCTCAAATAAATTAATTTCATATTATTTTGAATACATCCATGCTTTTATTTTTTTTATTACTTTAAGAAATAAAATTTTGATGGAGTATTGAAAATATTTTTTGTTTTATCGATAAAATGCAACTACATCAAACCCCACTTCACCTAAGTAGAAAATTGTATGAAACAACGAATTTTAAGATGTTTGGCAGATATCTGATCGGTGTAATGTTTAGTTTCTGAAAAGCATAAATTTATGATGAATTTTCGAAATTTACAAAAAGGGGTTTTGGTCAAACTTGCATAGGTCATGCCCTGCGAATTGCTAATAAAATGTCTATATTTCAACACATTAACGCGCTTGTCTCTACGTGTATACATGTATATATGTATGTATGGATGCATCTCATGATAACTGAACCGTTTTTCAAAAACTGATACTTTTTGGAAAGCTCTCGCCAAGTTCTTGATGATTACAAAATTAAGAGAAAACTAAACAGTTATTTTTTTTTATTTACATAGTATTCCGTCTCACGAAATAACTTGACGAACATAATTCCTAAAATTCACTCGGTCCATGGCAACCGTTCTCCAATTTCTCGGACACCCCACGTTCGCCAGATCACGCTCCACTTGGTCTAACCGCCTCGTTCGTTGCGCTCCCGCTCGTCTTGTGCCTACCAGATTCGTAGCGAACACCTGTTTTGCAGGACAGTCGTCCGGTATTCTCGCAACATGTCCCGCCCAGCGTATCCGACCAGTTTTCACCACCTTCTGGATACTGCGTTCGCCGTAGAGTCGCGCGAGCTCGTGGTTCATCCTTCGCCTCCACATTCCGTTCTCCTGTACGCCGCCAAAGATGGTTCTTAACACTCGTCGCTCGAATACTCCGAGTGTACGCGGTCCTCCTCGAGCAATATCCATGTCTCGTGCCCGTAGAGAACAACCGGTCTAATGAGCGTCATATACAGGTTACACTTCGTGCGAGAGCTAAGTCTTCTCGACCACAGTTGCTTGTGGAGTCCATAGTAGTGTAGCGGTCGCACCTTTAATTTTTTTCAATTCTTCAAACATGTTTATCATCGAATTGGATGCGCCTTTTAGTAGGCAACGACTTTGATCGATTCGATGCCTTTGTCGATATTTGCATCGAAGGTTGAATGCTAGACTTATTCGCTTCATGGCGGATCCAGTAAGTTACGCGATAAGCTTTTGAAAGAAGAAGCAAAACCCGAATCAACAGTCATGAGAACGAGCGACGATCTTAAATCGTCAGAACCCCGAGCTAATTCTAAAGACTTCGGGATTAACGTATATCCGCTTGGGGTCAACGCCCGATATCACTTTCCCTGAACTGAGGGAACACACTACCAATCACTTAGATCTGATAAGTGATCGCGTGTGGAAGTGGAAATAGTTCGCGAATCGTTTGAGTTTTCATTAAAGGTAAACGTGATGTAGTGTAGAACTAAGAAAAATTCTAACTTCTTTTGTTGTAGCTTCGTCTTTTAAGCTACATTTTGCGAGCTAGGGCCGAAATATTTAGTGCGTGCCAACAAAAAAGATAGGTAAAAGACGTGCGTTTACTCACCGTGCCCGTGCATGTGCTAACTGCGTTGCCGTACAGGCCACCACATTATTTCGCCCGACAGCCACTTCGAGACGCCGCAGCCAATCACAGCAGATCACCGCAGCGGGTTTCCGTCAACTACAACCCGCCGGGTGCCCGACATCACCGGCAACCGCAAGAACATCAGCAGCACCAACGTCAACATTCGCTGTCGGTGTTCCGCTTCACCTTTTGAGCGTCAGCAACAACATCACCAGCAGCATCGATTCTAACACCAACACACGCTCCCGTCGAGGGTTGAGCCAGGCGACCGAAAGGGAAACACAGGTTTGGTCAAACACCCGAAAGCAATTGGTGAGTCGTTCTCAATCCCGTTATTCCGTACCTTTTCTTCACAGCGCCGTCCCGGGCGGACATGGCATTGCCACTGTAACCGGGCTGCAGGGGGCACCTTTTTTTAAACACTCCCGAGATAACACGAATTCGTTTTGAAACCCGCCGAAAACTGAATTTTCCGTTCTAACAACCGCACCGAATCGAAAACAGAACTAAAACGTATACGTAAACATAAATGTTTCGGTCATAGATGACGACCGAAACATAAACAAATTTTAGCTGTTCGGTACAGTAAGCGCTGAATTTTCGGAATCGTCAATTGGCCCAACGCACTGCACGGAGGTAGTAGAATGTAGATAGAAATCGCACGCACTAGAAGAGAGAGTAGTCAGGAAAATGTACATATAGTGTAAGAGCAAAAGAATGAAATACTTATTGAAATTGTAATTACTTACCCAAAATGTTTATTACTTACCTGAATAATGAATAGTACCTAAAATGCATTAAATTGAATTATTTGTACCCAACCATGCATTGTTGAATATAGTATCCAATTGGATTTAATATAGTCGAATGATTATAAATCTCGCCAAAGAGTTTGAATTCTATTATTTCTATGTTCCATCACAACGCGTTCCGTGTTCAAGATTTGAAATTTGAATGTTCCTAGAATTTTGCCCTTCCACGACCGTTCGCTTGTTGGTGATGGGAGTTTGGTAGTCCAATGATGAGATTGTCAGGCATGGGTGGTATCGTACCGAATGATGTTAGGATTATTCTCTAGGTACTGAGAATTTTTGAAAGTGTGTCCGAGATTTTCTCGAGTTTTATTGGCTTGCTGATACGGAAGTCAACCTTTTTCCGATCCTTCAGCATATCGTATAATAGTTACTGGACTCGCCCTGAAGTGAGTCTCAGCCGGGCAATTCAATCGTGGTGTGCTGTCCCTTATAGGGTGGCGCTTAAGCAGCATGCTTGCTTCGGGTCGTTCAAGGTTGACTACAAATTGGAAATTAGATCTTTAGCCACTTTTGAACGTTGGGCGCCAATTGTAACACGTGCGATTTCGCGCGTGAGGATTTCAGCCTCTCCCATACAACTTCCGCTTTCATCAAACGAGTGATTTACGCGCCACCTCATATGAGGACCACTCGTCGAGGTTGGTTGCCCGGCTAGACTCCCGACCTCAGGGCGGGTTGTCCAAATGGATCCGAAAAAGGACACGGAATGATTAGGGGAATGGGGATGCCAGGAAAATAGACCAGCAGTTGCACCGTCGTGCCAAAAGGATAGCTGGGACGCAAACCGTTGTTCTATCCGCTCGAAAAGCACTCGCTTGCGCATCTCGTCATGGGTGGAACTCACCTTCCTACCTTTCTCCTTCCCATAATAGAGACGTAAACGAGGGAACTGTTTTCCCGAGCAGTTCATCCCGGAGTAAAATAAAGAAAATAGAAAAAACTACAAGCAAACTCTAGAAACTAAGCGGACAAAACACGTGAAATACCTTTTCGAACCAGACGCAATTGTTCAGGGGGAAAGCTCAATAAAATTACATCAACATAATTGTTTTAGGACGACATAACTACAATTTTATTCAAAGGAACTATATACAAGCATACTAAAGTTGGCCCCACGTTGGGCGCCAATTTGTAGTCAACCTTGAACGACCCGAAGCAAGCATGCTGCTTAAGCGCCACCCTATAAGGGACAGCACACCACGATTGAATTGCCCGGCTGAGACTCACTTCAGGGCGAGTCCAGTAACTATTATACGATATGCTGAAGGATCGGAAAAAGGTTGACTTCCGTATCAGCAAGCCAATAAAACTCGAGAAAATCTCGGACACACTTTCAAAAATTCTCAGTACCTAGAGAATAATCCTAACATCATTCGGTACGATACCACCCATGCCTGACAATCTCATCATTGGACTACCAAACTCCCATCACCAACAAGCGAACGGTCGTGGAAGGGCAAAATTCTAGGAACATTCAAATTTCAAATCTTGAACACGGAACGCGTTGTGATGGAACATAGAAATAATAGAATTCAAACTCTTTGGCGAGATTTATAATCATTCGACTATATTAAATCCAATTGGATACTATATTCAACAATGCATGGTTGGGTACAAATAATTCAATTTAATGCATTTTAGGTACTATTCATTATTCAGGTAAGTAATAAACATTTTGGGTAAGTAATTACAATTTCAATAAGTATTTCATTCTTTTGCTCTTACACTATATGTACATTTTCCTGACTACTCTCTCTTCTAGTGCGTGCGATTTCTATCTACATTCTACTACCTCCGTGCAGTGCGTTGGGCCAATTGACGATTCCGAAAATTCAGCGCTTACTGTACCGAACAGCTAAAATTTGTTTATGTTTCGGTCGTCATCTATGACCGAAACATTTATGTTTACGTATACGTTTTAGTTCTGTTTTCGATTCGGTGCGGTTGTTAGAACGGAAAATTCAGTTTTCGGCGGGTTTCAAAACGAATTCGTGTTATCTCGGGAGTGTTTAAAAAAAGGTGCCCCCTGCAGCCCGGTTACAGTGGCAATGCCATGTCCGCCCGGGACGGCGCTGTGAAGAAAAGGTACGGAATAACGGGATTGAGAACGACTCACCAATTGCTTTCGGGTGTTTGACCAAACCTGTGTTTCCCTTTCGGTCGCCTGGCTCAACCCTCGACGGGAGCGTGTGTTGGTGTTAGAATCGATGCTGCTGGTGATGTTGTTGCTGACGCTCAAAAGGTGAAGCGGAACACCGACAGCGAATGTTGACGTTGGTGCTGCTGATGTTCTTGCGGTTGCCGGTGATGTCGGGCACCCGGCGGGTTGTAGTTGACGGAAACCCGCTGCGGTGATCTGCTGTGATTGGCTGCGGCGTCTCGAAGTGGCTGTCGGGCGAAATAATGTGGTGGCCTGTACGGCAACGCAGTTAGCACATGCACGGGCACGGTGAGTAAACGCACGTCTTTTACCTATCTTTTTTGTTGGCACGCACTAAATATTTCGGCCCTAGCTCGCAAAATGTAGCTTAAAAGACGAAGCTACAACAAAAGAAGTTAGAATTTTTCTTAGTTCTACACTACATCACGTTTACCTTTAATGAAAACTCAAACGATTCGCGAACTATTTCCACTTCCACACGCGATCACTTATCAGATCTAAGTGATTGGTAGTGTGTTCCCTCAGTTCAGGGAAAGTGATATCGGGCGTTGACCCCAAGCGGATATACGTTAATCCCGAAGTCTTTAGAATTAGCTCGGGGTTCTGACGATTTAAGATCGTCGCTCGTTCTCATGACTGTTGATTCGGGTTTTGCTTCTTCTTTCAAAAGCTTATCGCGTAACTTACTGGATCCGCCATGAAGCGAATAAGTCTAGCATTCAACCTTCGATGCAAATATCGACAAAGGCATCGAATCGATCAAAGTCGTTGCCTACTAAAAGGCGCATCCAATTCGATGATAAACATGTTTGAAGAATTGAAAAAAATTAAAGGTGCGACCGCTACAGTAGGCACGACTTCCGCTGATAATTCGCCGCCGGATCTCATGGCTGGTGTCATTGTCTGCGGTCACCAGTGAGCCGAGATAGTCAAAGTCTTCGACAATCTCCAGCTCAACGCCGTTGATCGTGACCTTGTTATTACTGGACAAGCGGGTTCGGCCGGTCTCGGATCCACAGGCCAGCATGTTCTTCGATCAGCTTCCCGGAAAGACGTTCTCGTGCATGATTTTCCATAGCTCGTTACGGTCGATCGTGTCGTATGCGGCTTTGAAGTCGATGAATAGATGGTGCGTAGGGACTTGGTGTTCCCGGCATTTTTGGAGGATTTGCCGTAATGTGAATATCTGGTCCGTCGTTGACCGTCCCTCCATGAAGCCGGCCTGATGACGTCCCACGAATCTGTTTGCTTGTGGCGTTAGGCGGCGGAGTAGGATTCGGGATAACACTTTGTAGGCGGCATTGAGGACAGTGATCGCTCGGTAGTTCTCACAGTTCAATTTGTCCCCCTTCTTGTAGATGGGGCATATTATCCCGGTCCACCGGTAGCTGTTCTATGTCCCAGATCTGGACCATCAACCGGTGTAGGCAATCGGCCAACTTGTCCGGGCCCATTTTGATGAGTTCAGCTGCGATGCTATCCTTCCCAGCCGACTTGACTCTCCACATAACCGATGACGTTCTCCGCAGCACAGTTGATGGCTGTCTTGATGGTATCCCAACAGTCCTCAAGGGGGGATTCGTCAAGCTCGTCCTCTGCTGGCTGCGCTGCTTCGACCGATTGCGCGTAGTCTGCCGCAACTTCAGGTTGCTTCAGTCGTGCAATATTTAACCGAGGCGAGCGCCGGTTTCGTGTGTTGTTCACTGCGGAGAGCTTTGGGCGCATCTTCACCATCACCAGATAGAGGTCCGACTCGATGTTGGCGCCTCGACAGGATCTGACGTCGATGATGTCCGAGAAGTGTCGGCTGTCTATCAAAACATGGTCGATCTGTGATTGCGTTTGGTACGGTGATCTCCAGGTGTACTTGTGTGGGAGGCGGTGCTGGAAACAGGTACTACGTACGGCCATTCGTTTGGAGGCGGCGAAATCAATAAGTCTGAGGTCGTTTTCGTTGCATACCTCCTGCAGCGCTACGATGTCGAATTTGCTGCTCTTCAATTCATTGGAGAGCACGTGGGTACTGCCCACAAAATGTAGAGATCGGCAGTTCCATGTTCCAAGTTTCCAATCGCTATTCCGTTTTCGTCGCGTGGGTCTTTGTCGATTTCCATCCGAAATTAGTTGTTCGATGTTCGTTGCTTATGTTTTTTTGTAGTCACGGGCTCGCAAGGCCCGCAGCTAACCCCACTATCACGCAGGAGGACCGCCGTGATGTTGTTGTTTTGGGTCCCGAACACCACCAGGACGTTGTTGCACTCCGCACGCCGCCCCTGACATGGAGAACAGACGCGTACGAAGCCCCCTATCTCAGTCTGCATGCGACCAAAGCATCCATCGGGGTTGGGTACCCGATCTCCGCTAAGGTTGCTCGCACCCCAGCTAGCACCACGGGGAAGTAGAGAATCGGAGTTGCAGACAAGAGGCGTTCCCCGTATACCGCGTATTGGAAATCTTTAAAGGATTTATTTATTTTTGATAAGATCCTGCATTTTGTATGTAATGTGCCAAATGTGTATCAACAAGGTGTAACATTATAAACCGGCCGTTGAGTGTACCATATTTTTGGATGTAGCTTTCGTTCTGGTCCAGTTTTTGAAGCGCTGAAAGAGCCAACCCACTCTCCCAGATACGTATATGTAGGTATTTACATTTTGAAGATCCAGCGCGAATGGAGCAGATGTTGGTATGATGTTTTCAGCGGCTATTATAGCGTCCATCCATTGAGTAGTGGGAGGCCGGCTTCTGTGGCAAAAGTATGGGTTTTGTTGGTAACTAAAAATAAACAAGCTGCTGCTGGCGATGATGAATGTGAACATGACCTTCGTCCTGTGCCACGGAGCTGTAATTGGCACCGAAAGTCTTCTGCGGCAAAAAAACCTTTGGATGTGAATAAGATAACAAAAAATTAAAAAAAAACTCAACTGAATTGACATTCAATTCTAAAGGTATGCAATTAAATTTCCAAATTTCAAGGAATCCAGATTTCGATTCACTTTTACAAATGTGTTTCTAAGTAAATAGCAATCGATGTTATACTATTCTTAAACCACTGAAGACCGGGAGGCGATTATGATTCAATTAGTCCTTGTATCAAATTGAAGTGTGTTTGATGAATCAATTACAGGTTCTGAAAGCCCAACTGAACGATATGTTGTGAACAAGAGCCATTGGTAAGGATTCCAACTGTAAATTTACGGAATATGGCGTCTGTGGAATGTGTTTTCAACTATCAGGCACTTGAGTGCTTTATGTGCAGGATGGCAGAAATTGAAACATCTGTAGGAAATAATTTAGGGACAGGACGGAACGGTAGGATGAAAGAGGTTTTCTCTCTAATCCCGAGGCTATCAAAGGCAGATGCAAAGTAGGTTTGAATTTCCTAGCAAATTCCTGTCCCTCGCTAGGCGCTACCGACTCTCTATGGCTCGAATGGGTTCAGAATCCATAATGGAATTTGGGCCGATTGCAATTCCAACCAAGATAAGACTCAAAACCACCTAATGGGATTCGAGTCGGACATTGGAAGGTGGAGATTTGTAAGAGCTTGCCGGAGTAGAAATTTAAGCTGCTTCAAGTATTTAAAATTCTGTAAGACTACTGCTGAGAATGATGAAATACAAACTTGTGAATAAAAAAATAAATAAAATTTTCACAGCAATTTTACCCAGTCCAGCTTTAGATTTTGCCACAGAAACCAATCCTAATTAGCCGAACTTATACCAACAACCATCGTCCTGGAAATGACCATCGTAAAATCCCTATCCAGCTGTAGGTTGTTGGACTTGTAAGGCTCCGCCAGTTCTGCCCGGTCACACTAATCATGTGTTATTACTGGAGCCTGATCTGGCAGCAGATGGTGTCCATTCACTCGTGTGCCAATATCCTTCACTAATGGTAAAAGTTTCATATCCGCTTAGAGGCATCGTTGGACAAGCTGAGCTCGAATCGAATAGTGCAAATGCATTCTGCATCTCTACGTATGTATGGCCCCGGTTCCAGCTATAATCCTCGACCGAGCGATGGACGTTCCGATGCATCGAAATTGATGAAATTTCTAACCGTCCCGACACTCCGAAACCTTTTTTGCTACGATACCAGTGCAGTGTCCATGAATGGAGGCACCGAATGTTAGTTTTCAGGCTGTGCCCAGACTAATCTAGGTTTGCCCCCGATGCAGAAACTACCTAATCGATCGTGTTTCGATTTGACAAACTATTGATGCGTAGTCACACCCCGTTTAGCGGAACAATTTAATCCATTGCTCAAATCGAAAAATGTTTGCCAAAGACTTGAACCCGGCGTGATTTCTGTCGTGTATTGCCATTAGAAAACAATTAATTCTGTTTCCATCTAGGTGAGGAAAATAGAAATTCGCTGCAGCATTTTTATTACTTATCGACGTAAAACTGAGTAGTTTTTTAAAATAGTTGTAATCGTTTAAGAAAAAAGTGAGCAGCTTTTGAGCAGTTTTTGAAAAGAGTTGTGACAAAAAGTGGAACTAAACAAAATCAACAACACTATTGTTTTATGTATAAGGCATGCTCTGTAGACCACTGCAAGCTTTGTATGGAAATTTCAAATTCTTAAATTTTTACACCTCCCATAACTTTTTTTGGTTGTTTTTGCTGCTAGAAATAGCAATAAAAATTTTGGAAGCGATCCATCCAGTTCTGAATAAGCGCAACGTGTTTTAATTTTGTATGGAATTTTGTATGGGAAAACAAAATTTTCCATTCAAAAATCGCCAGATATGTTCTGAAAGTTCCAAAAAATATAACTTTGGATAAAAAATGTTCCTTGATTCTTGCAGTACATTTCATGTGAACAAAGCAAAAACCTAAACTGTACCCCAGAAAAGATATTCAACGTTTTAAAATTTTTTTTTCAAAATTCATTTTTTTAATTATATCGTTTTTGACTGCTTGTTTGAAAGCTGTGTAATAGTAGGATGGAAATAAAAAATTTCAAAAACTGCTTTGCATTGCCAGAGAATTTATTGACTTATAAAGCCTTTGCAAAAACATTTCATGCAATTATTAACAGCTCTAGCACGCAAAGTCTGCCATTTTTGAATACTTTTCAATGGATTCAGATTTTTTATTTTGAAATGGTTATAACTTTTTTCATGAAATTCTTCGCTCCCTTTCATGCAAGCAAAAAATGAAGCTTAAGAATAGTCAAAATCAAAAATTAAAGACCGACTCCATTTCAAGCTTATTTGAATTTTCTGGATGAATTAATGTGCAAAAATTTCTTCTTCCATACAAATTTCCATACAAAATTGAAACGCGTTGCGCTAACTCAGGAATCAACCAAATCATCTCAAATTTTACACTGATGCTTGGTGACCCAAAAGGCATCGAAAAACATATGGGAGCAAAAAGTCATTTTTTATGCAGCGGTCTAATGCTCAGTTTGATGAAATTGGAAGACTTGTTCAATGATAAACTTTTTTAGAGACTTAAGAAAGTTTTGATAGTCATTATTTTCAAGAAACAAAATTTGTTACCTACTCACTAAAGGATCTTTTTGTTCTGTCTTCTAGCCTTGGCATGAACTGCGGGTATTGTTTGATTCTAGAATATTCAACTTTATTTCTATTTTTTGTCACCATTATTGTTGTTTTTTCTTTAATTTTTTTACATTTTATTCTTGTTTCTCCATAAGATTCTATTATGGAATGGCTCCAAAAGAAATATTACCGCGAATGAACTCTTCAATTGAACACTTCCTTAAATAAAAGGTATTGTATTTTATGAAAGTTTTTTTTGTATCGATTAAAGTCGTTTTACCATCTTTATGGTATACCCGATTTTATACCGACATTGAAGTTGGCGGACAGTTATTGCAAAACTTATCCGGTAGAACGGTGTTCGATGTTTACGTTTTGGCTCCAACTCGCGGACATTGGCTCAGGAGGCAACTGATTTATCAACTGAGCTATATCACAAGCTGGTCTTATAAACACAGGAAATGTCTCGTATAACAATAAGTAAAAAGTCAGTTTTTTTATATGTTTTCAATTTATTTTCTGACTTATTTGTATGAAACTAGCTGAACTGGCAAACTTTGTTGATCCTGAATTTTTTTAGAAGTGTCCTTGTGTCAGAAAAAAATCCAGAATTATAGTTCAATATACAAATAAGCTACGCTAACTTTTGGTTAGCGAACTTATTTTCTTCCGGTAGCTTAAGAACGCATAATCTATCAAGTTCCAATTTAGTTTAGCCTTTTTTGCTATTTAAAAACTCGTAATCTGATCAAGTATTATAAAATTGCTGAAGATTGATTCGAACAGAAAATGGATCTTTTTTGCTGGAGTCGCCATAAAACTTACCTCTGTATTTAAATACATTGAAATTTTCTTTAAGCATGATCGTCAGAATAGAAAAATTAAAAAATTAATTGGACAAAACCAGAACATTTAAAGAATCATGAAAATAAACCTAATTTTTTATTTGTTTTTCATTATTTCAATTTTCGGTTTTTTTGGACTTTGTACTAAATACACTAATTGAATCTTATTTTGAATTGACAGAGCTGTGTTTCACAAATATTCAACAATTCAATAAAAGTCACTATTCATTTCATTTTACAGCAACACTTTACTAATCAATATAATGTTTGAAAATGTCTTTACAATTTGTGTCATCATTATCTTTTTTTCAATTTTCAGTTAGGGATTGGCAAATTGCACTAAAAGTTAGGAAATAAAATAAAAGAATTTAAACTGTCATGTTTTTGGATTACTTTTCTCTTAGCATTTGAAACCTTGAATGAAGGCAAATCTGTTTTGAGTATTTGGAATAAAAATTCAAATTTTTAAAATTTTAGTTTATGATCGTAAGATAAGAAACTGTAATCCAAACAGTCAAATTTAATTCTGATTTTTTTTATTAATTCATATTAATATTCAGAATTTGGCTTTATGAATCTGGATTTTCAGTTATATTTGAACGTAAATTTAAAAGCTGATTTTCTTTGATCTTAATTTTATTTTTGTTGATCGAGTTCAAGTG
The DNA here is from genome assembly GCF_029784155.1 of Uranotaenia lowii. Classification (NCBI taxonomy): domain Eukaryota; kingdom Metazoa; phylum Arthropoda; class Insecta; order Diptera; family Culicidae; genus Uranotaenia; species Uranotaenia lowii. The sequence continues at coordinate 207,043,866 of NC_073692.1, forward strand.
TTTATATTCTTAAACTCACTTGTGCTTGATGGATTTTTTCTGATCTCATATCTGGTACGAAACTTTTTTTTTGTATTTTTGTGTATTGGTTCAGATTTTTCTCTATACTTAAATGTTTCGAAATTTTAGGTGGCATGCATTTTCCGGTTATTATGCTGAGAAGTATATGTAGCCACCCTAACTACATTCCGTCATCACCAATCATCAAACCACATCGTCGTTCGGCAATCATCAAAACCTTTTGGTTAACAATAGACCTTTGTATTGTACCTCGGCATTGTTCAATATTCGGCCTTCTGCCAAGTAAACCTAGAGAGGAGTTTTTAATAAAGTTCTGACTACTGTAAGCGTCGCTTTGTCTGCTAGGAACCGATCCCGTTCCTGTGGTAGATACGACTACTCATCTCGTGAAACACCAACCGTTGACGGTCCATGCTGGTATCATCGAACTATCGGGCGCGAGGCCCGAATGTGCCGAAAACCTTGCAACTTCCACCTTACCACATCATCGACTTCGTCCCAACAATGAAACAACTTGGCTGATACTGTGTCGGTTACGAGCGAACTAACCGACCCATCTGCTATCATTCGGCTTCAAATTTCGGATTCTACTACCAACATGAATTTTCTGATCGACACAGGTGCCGATGTGTCCGTCGTTCCGAGAGATTTCCGATCAGCTAAGTTAAAACCAACACCTGTTAAATTGTTCGCTTCCAACGGAACACCCATCAATGTTTACGGTGAAGTGCTCCTCAAGGTCAAATTAGGACTTCGCCGTGAGTTTTTATGGACCTTTTTAATTGCCGAAGTTACATCAGGAATTATTGGAGCGGATTTTCTTCGTCATTACGATCTACTAATTGATTTAAAACGTTACCAACTCATCGATAATGCAACAAGTCTCGAATCGCGAGGATTTCTTACAAAAACTAAGGAATTCTCTCTTAAATCAAAATGAAATCAAATGAAAAAAGCTGATGGATCTTGGCGACCCTGTGGGGATTACCGTGCACTGAACGCTCAGACAGTTCCTGATAGATACTCGTTGCCGTATCTGCAAGATTTCACATCAAATCTACAAGGTAAAACAATATTTTCTAAGGTCGATTTACAAAAAGCTTTCCGTCAAGTACCCATACACCCCGACGATATCCCCAAAACAGCTATTACTACTCCATTCGGATTATTTGAATTCGGTTTTATGACTTTCGGATTACGCAATGCTGCCCAAACCTTCCAACGTCTGATACATGAGGTAGTTCGCGGTCTTGACTTCGTGTTCCCTTACATAGATGACTTGTTCATTGCTTCATCATCGCCTGCCGAACACCACCAACACTTACGCGAATTGTTCTTTCGACTTCAGCAACATAAGCTAACGATCAACGTAGCGAAATGCGAATTCGGTCGTACCGAAATCATTTTTCTCGGTCACTTAGTCTCCTTCGAAGGAATTCGACCTTTGCCCGAACGTGTAGAAGCTCTCCAAAAGTTTCAATTGCCGCACACAGTCAAAGAGCTCAAAAGTTTCCTTGCGATGATAAATTTCTATAGAAGATTCATCCCACATGCAATTAAAGCGCAAGCTCCATTGCTTTCGATGATTTCTGGCAACAAGCGTAACGATAATTCAAAACTAGAATGGGGGGATGAAAGCAGGCAAGCTTTTGACTATTGTAAACATCAGCTTTCGCAAGTAACACTACTTGCTCATCCTTCAAAATTAGCGGAGTTGTCCCTTTGGGTTGACGCATCTGATTTAGCAGTGCAGTTCTGCACCAAATAGTTAACGGCCTTAGTCAGCCTCTAGGATTTTTCTTAAAAAAATTTGATCAATCCCAACAGCGTTACAGCACATACGATTTGAGTTAACAAATATTTTTTAAACTTACAGGAAAAACTTCAACTTGAGCTTACCATTAAAAAGATCACAATCACATTTCACTTAACCCAACTTAATCTGCCACCGACCGTGGCCTAGAGGATAGCGTTCGAGTCTTCTAAGCCAGAGGTCATGAGGTCATGAGTCTCGGTCACCTCTTTCTGTGGGCTTGTGGTGTTAGCATCAGTGAGATGCTAGCCATTATATCCTTGAAAGATGTACGCTTTAGTCCTAAGTAGAATTTAGATCTCTTCAAAGAAACATGAAGTTTCACTGAGATCCTATATGTGTGTGTGTTCGTTTTTAACTCTCATCCGCATTAGAGTGTCAATTTGACACTATTGCAAGTTTGAATGCTTGTAACTTTTTTCAGAAGCTTCAAAAATTTCTTCGGGGACCCTGAATGAATTCAAAAGTTCTTTAAAATTGAATCTATACCGTCAAACGGGGCATCATGCAAAAGCAGGGTTAGATGCAACAATTGTATACCACAACACTCATTCAATTTTTATTTCAATATACTGCAATAAAGTTATCATTCAATGATAACAAATTGATGATGACATAGTTTCTAACATCGTGAAAGAGTTTTTTAAAGTTTTTGATTCTCATAAAAAAATAAAAAAATCGAGCAATCGACTTACAAATTTTTACATTTTTCGATGCCATAAAAAAACTTGACCTCGTATGACGGATTGGCTTAATGATATCACTTACAAACTTTATATTGCTTTTATTATCCAATACCAACACTGTTGGTGTATAAATATTTTTCAGACAATCACAAAAATTTTTTAAACAAATATTTTTATAATTCACTTAGCTGACTGGGGCAAAATGCAACAACATGCAAATCAGAACTAAATCTCATAAATCACGTTTCCATATGCTGGGATATGATTGTTTTGCACTATGCGTTTGTTAACATTAAAATTTCATCCATCCTAAGATTTATTTACGTGATTTAAGATAATAGCATATTTTGTGGTATTTTTTACCCCTAAAAGTATGCAGCAGATTAACACTTTTTTCTGAAACACATTTTTGACAGAAAAAAAGTAAAATTTAATTCAAGCAAAACCAAAAATTATTTCATTTGGTGCTTTATGAATAATGACATCACAAATGTATCAAAAACTTTAAATTTTCAAACGTTTTCATTTGATTTTTCATCAATTACAGAGTTTGTTGCAACATACCCCTTTTTCTTAGTAGGGTGAAAATCGCATGTTTTTGTAAATTTAAAAATAACTGGTAAACCCAATAATTGTTCTGATTACCCCAGTTTGGTGTCCCATCAACCTTAAAACTAGAGATGTACCGAATAGTGGTATTCGGCGAACGGCCGAATACCGAATATTGACCTTTTCAACTATTCGGCCAAACGAATATTCGGCCGAATATTCGGTCGAATATTTTATTGAATTTTTAGTGAAAACCCCTTAAGCGATTATTTCAATGCTTTCTATTTCATCCATATTAATGCCCCTCATGTTTTTAGTCGATTATTTTCAACCAGATTTTTTCAATAGATGATGTCTTTGAAATAGTTGTTGAAAATATAGATAATCTTAAGCAAACCAAACTTTCAACCATACGTATCCAGACGGTCAGGTAGTCAGAACGATTTTTGAAAAAACAAAAAATAAAAAAAGGCAAAATTTATGTATATTTTGAAATTTTTGAAAAGTTGAACACAAAATCTAAACAAAATTAAAGAGGAATTTGAGTTTTTATTCGATTTAGCAAATAATCTGAATAAACCCGAGCAAAACTCGGGAAGTATTAAACAATATCTGGATATTCCGTCTAGTTTGACTTATCTGGATTCTTTACTTGATTTATGGGCAAGCCCGAATATATTCAGAAAATCTGGAATAAACTATAACCAAAGTATAAAGCGATACCGTTCAGCATACTACTGTACGATCTACAGTGAAAGATACGCGGATACACCTTAGATGTTGTGCTGAAACCATAAGTTTTTAATGATTGTCTAGCTTTAACAACATTACATTAGGATATTTTATAAATTATCAAAAACTATTTGAAAAATTTAAAAGTCTGTAGAAGATATTCGGCCTATTCGGCCTATTCGGCCGAATACTTAGCTTAACTATTCGGTGAACCGAATATTCGGCTTAACGGTTTTTCGACGGTATTCGGCCGGTAGTCGGCCGAATATTCGGTACATCTCTACTTAAAACTTTTGATGTACAAGAGGTATGATTATCTGTAAGCATTAAGATTTTAGAAGCCATTGAAGTTGAAAATTATTGCATGTTGCCCCAGTTGACGGTACTTTTCTTTATGGACGAACCCTGGAAGCCTGGACAAAAAATTCCCTTTTCCGACGTAGAGTGTCAATATGACACTCCAAAAGTAAAATCTATCTAAGTCGTTTGAATTATTATGAATTTCATATAAAACTTATATCAATAGAAACCTTGTAATGTTAGTAAAATATGTTTAGAACATTATATATACCTAATGCTACTAGTTTTTTCGTTATTCAGCATGAAAGAAAAAAAATCGAAAAAAATGCCTCGAGGGAACTGCTGTAGTTCACATATTACACGTCCAAAAAATATTTGCCTTATGCATCTGAAAGCAGAAGTTAATGTCTACATCATGAAGCCAAGAAATATATTTTTAATTTTTTTTTTTAATGAAATTGTCACAAAAAGTTCAAAAAAGTGGTCTGAAAAACCTACTTTTCATTCGATTGCTAGTAAAAAGTGTTTGAGCGATGGTAGAGTTTTTAAAAAAATATGACTACAAAATTTATTCTAATTCTAACACTTTGTTGTCTTTAGATTTATGATGCAGCAAATATTGAATTAACTGGAATTTTTCAAAGTTGACTACTTTGCGCGATTTTTTTACAAATTGAAATTTCATATGTTTTTGTGGTCCGCCGTCAGGTTGTACCCGGATTTTCAGTGCTTTTACTTTGTTTGAACCAATCAAAAGTATATCCGTTGGAAAGGAAATTTAATCTACATTCTAATGAGGTGCAACAATTCACGCTGTGAGATTTTAGAAAAATATGAAAATTATAAACGTAAAATCATTCCTGATTTTTCTGGACTACAAGCAGAAGGCGTCCAGCAGAACGTGTTTGTTTGCTCTCCGAAATTTTCGTTGTAAAATGGCAGGAAATGGTTCGAATTAGTAATAGAAGAGTGAGGAATGCCGCGAAGATGGTAATAAAACAGAAGCAAACCATAAAACGTAGTACCGCCGACAATACCACAATAGTCTCAGGCATTGATAGTGTTAATATAGGGGAGGAGCCGGCTATATGCGCCTATTAAGCAGAATACTGATTTAATCAAATATTACATCGAATGTGTGTACAAAAACTATATACACATGAGCAGACATCTGTTTTCTATACATTGGAGTAATTTTTGTGTTGAAATCTCCTTCCGTTTTTGAGAAATCGATTTTATTATAACTGTTGTCAAAATTGCCGAACCTCAAACCATGCAGTTTAAACGCGCCTATTTATGTTTTAGGCAAAATTTCTGTTCTTTTGGCAATATTTACGTATAATTTCGTTGGAAATGCTAGAAACTGATAACTTTCATACGACAAAGCTGAAGTTTTATAAAAATCTATGTCTTTTATAACGTTATGGAATAAACAAAATTTAGGGTTGCCATAATATGGAGGAATTTCATTCCTAAGATAAATTTTGTCAAATCTATTTTGAGATCTTCAATTTGCTCTTAAAATGTTGATTAGAACTTAGATTTGAAGTTTTAATGATAAAAATCATATATTTATTTTATTTAATCTGTTATTTAAGGGTAGCGGCATTTTTAAAACACGATGGGAGCATACAAAAGCACTCTCTTATTCCACTTTCCCATCATTATGAAACAATCATAAAAGGTTAAATTTGTTTTACTTCTAAGGTTCATTTTAATAAGAAACAAAAACCACCAAACTTTTTGTTTTGAGCTTCTTTACGTATAATTTTTAAAAGTCAAAATATTACATCAACAGGTATCAAAACCTTGTATGAATTTTTAATTTTTTTTTTTTGAGTTGGTTTATTCATAAAATTTTTTCTTGCCTTTTGTTCAAAGCGTAGTACCCTCAAAATGCATCAATTAAATATGTTGGCTTGTCAGCCATTTCGTCAAACAGCCGTAGGGTCATTTAACCCGATAGGCCCATTTTGGAAACCTTTCCCCTACACTAACACTAATGTATGATTATTATGAAGTAATGAGTGTCCCTTGACTGCAATATTGCAATCTGTGGCGACCAAAAAAAAGGTCATCGCCTATAAAGAGTTCGCCATCCAGACTTCCAGATTTGTTTTCAAAATCTTCCAGACAATTCTGAAAAACAGTTGGCATCACTGGTCACGACACGCATCATTATTTCGGTTCTCGGCTTGGCTCTCTGGCCAAATCACCTCCCACTCAGTGATGTCAACTGTTTTTCAGAAATGTCTGGAAAGTCTAGAAAAGTCTGGATGGCGAACTTGCAATTTCAGCTTCGAACTGCAATACTTACTTACTCACTTAATGCCGGAGCCAGCGTCTTCACGTGGTCCCAGTCTAGATTCTCGTCGACAGTTCGGATTTCAGCGGCTAGGCTTCGCCGCCACGAGTTTCTGGGTCTGCCTCCTCTTCGATGTCCTTCTGGTTTCCATTCTAGCGCCTCTATGCAAATCTCGTTTTCATCTTTCCGCAGCGTGTGCCCAATCCATCTCCACTTACGTTCCCGAATCTCGATTTCTAGCGGCCTCTGATGACACCGGCGATGTATTTACTCATTCGAGATCCAGTTACTAGGCCACCAAGCGCGGATGATATTCCGCAGGCAGCGGTTTACAAATACTTGCAGTTTTCGCGTCCAAGTTTCACACCCGTACAGCAATACGGATTTGACGTTTGAGTTGAAGATTCGGATTTTCGTTCGTAGAGAGATCTGGCGTTACCGCCAGATTTTTCGGAGACTCGCAAACGCAAATCGGACCTTTCTGATCTGGGTTTCGATGTCTTTCCTGGTACCACCATCAGGCATAATCTGGCTACCAAGATACTGGAAGCACTCCACTTTCTCAACCTGTTGCCCAGCTACCATGAAACTGGAGGGATCTCCTGTGTTGATCTCCATCGACTTGGTCTTCCCGACATTGACTTTGAGACCTGCTGCCTAGGAACTTTCGGTGAGGTCGTCGAGTTTGCTCTGCATGTCCGGTTGTGTTTGGGCCAGGAAAACAATATCGTCAGCCAGGTCAAGGTCGTTCAGTTGCTCCATTGTTGAAGGATTCCACGGCAATCCTCGGTTCGGTGCACAGTCGATCGATCCAGTCAGAATCTCATTCATTACGATGAGAAAAAGTAGCGGTGATAAGATACATCCTTGTCTCACTCCAGCAGTTACCGGGATTGGTTCGGACAAGACACCGTCGTGCAAGACCTTGCACGAAAATGCCTCGTACTGTGCTTCGATGGGATGGACTAGTTCTCTGGTACTCCTCTTCGCCTTTGAGCCGCCCAGATGTTTTCATGGTTAAGTCGGTCGAATGCTTTTTCGAAATCAACGAACACCAGCAGAAGAGAGTCCTGGAATTCGATGATTTGTCCCAGTATGATTCGTAGCGTTGTGATGTGGTCCACACATGATCATCCGGATCGGAATCAAGCTTGTTGCCGTCGGAGTGTAGCGTCGATTTTCTTCTGGATCCTGTTCAGGATCACTTTGCAGAGTACTTTGAGGGTTGTACAGATCAGGTCATCAGGCCACTCTGTCAGGTCTCCTTTCTTCGGGGCCTTAACGAGGATACCCTGCATCCAGTCGGCCGTGAATGCTCCAGTATCCCAAATGTCAGCGAAAAGACGGTGCAATATTTGTGCTGACAAGAATGGTCGGCTTTCAGCATTTCATTGCTGCTTCTATTTCAGCCAGCGAGGGCGCTTCCGAGTTGACGCCATTAATGCGACTTACTGTTGACGCTTCGAGCAGCAGGTTTTGTTAGCCAACGCTATTCGTGACTCTTAAGAGTTGTTCGAAGTGCTCAGTCCACCGTTTGAGCCGATCTTTTCGATCGGTCCATAACTGACCTGCTCGTTTTTTTATCGGCATTCTTGCATTAGTCCTTGCACCACTAAAGCGGCGAGAAATGTCATAAAGCATTCGGATATCCCCATTGGCAGCTGCTTTTTCCCCCTCTTCGGCTAGGGAGTTCGTCCAGGCTCTCTTGTCTCGTCTACAAGCTCGTTTAACTGCCTTTTCCAGCTCCACATATCGTAAGCGGACGGCTGCTTTGGCTGATCCGGTACATGTTTGCTCAATTCCGACTTTCATCCAACATCCATTCACTTCTTCTTCCACAAACTTTACCGAGAGTACCATGGCTCGTCGTGATTCGGCCTGGCTCGTCAGCACAACTGCCTAGCATTCGGAGGTTTTTGCTACCTATCAGTAGCTTACCTTACTCGGATAATATAAAGGAGGGAAACGATTCATCAATCGAAAAAGGAATTTTGCGATTGCTTTGATTCAGATGAGTGGTCAAGATTTTTATCAAAATAGCCTTATTTTGAAGCTAGCGGACAGCAGGAATTGAATTTCTTCATGAAAAGTTCACATCATACATCAGGGGGTTTCTAATATTAATAAACAATTTGGTGCGCAGGCCATGAAGTTTTCGAATCTCAAAGACCTCTGATTATAGGTAAACTTTTTTTTTTCAACGTACGTAACCTGTGGGGTCACAGTCCATGATGTGAAATTCAACTTCTGCTGTGCACTAGCTATAGCCACTCATGGTATAAATCTTATAGTTTCATCGTTGTTGATTTTGACTCGCTTAACTCCCGGGTCACTGTGCTTTGGTCTTAACCAAAAGCTGGCTTTGCTTTAATTTCAACGAAATGCCAGAATTGAATATCAATTTCTACTGAAGTTGGATGCTATTTATGCGTTTATCACGAAAAATGTAAAATATATCATTTCCAGACACCTGAAACACAGACTGAAGAAAAAAACACATCACAAAAACACATGTTCCCGTCGAACCAATATGCTTAGGTTTGCAATAGGGTTTGTCGTGCGTTCAAATGTTAAGAAAAAAAAGTTCAACGTTCACCGGAACAAAGCGCTGTTTACCAATTGGTACGTGTATTATTTTTATATAAAACAGCTTGTCTCTCAAAAGGTTGAATTTATTTTAACCGTTCGTCACAACAACCGAAATGGCTGCGGCAATTTTACCAATGCTACTGGCATTGGGCAACCAATCGGCTCCGGATGTGGCTGCGGAGGTTTTTAAAGATTTTAGTGCTCAGTATATGTACGGAGATAGCGCATCTAGGATACCGGATACGATTAACTTCCGCTATGAGTACGATTTTATTGTAGTGGGTGCCGGAAGTGGAGGATGCGTGATGGCGAATCGTTTGAGTGAGAATCCCGGTTGGAATGTTCTGTTGTTGGAAGCCGGTGTTGAGGAAAATTTGCTGCTTAGTGTCCCTATGATGGCGGCTTATAACACAAAGACTGGTGAGTAGTTGGATACCTTCGGAATGTTTGTTGAATTTTGAGAATTGATTTATTTCAGACTACGATTGGAAGTACGTTTTTGAACCATCGCCATTGGCCTGTGGAGCTTCTCCGGGTGGAGTTTGTTCCCTTCCAAGGGGTCGAGGTTTAGGTGGAAGCAGCTTACTGAATTATATGGTCTATACTAGAGGTCATTATCGCGATTACGACGAATGGGCTGAAGCTGGTAATTATGGCTGGAGTTACGAAGACGTTAATCAATACTTCGAGAAGGGTGAAGAAAGTTACATCAATCCTTACCTTAATCCGTTTGAAACACCTCTGCTGAGCGGTTTTAGACAGAACATTCTCGATTCCGGATACGGTGAAGTAAGTTCAAAAAATAGAACACAACTTGGATTTTACAAGGTTCGAACCACAACAATTTGTGGGCAAAGGAAAAGTGCTGCACGAATTTACCTTCAACCGATCAAAAACAGACCAAACTTGCACATATCTGTCAAGTCGCATGCTACGAAAATTTTAATTGACACCAAAACAAAACGGGCCTATGGAGTGCAATTCTTTAAAAATGGGAATACAATTCAAGTTAGAGCGAAAAAAGAGATAATTTTGTCAGCAGGAACGATTGGTTCCACTCAGCTGCTTCTGCTATCTGGAATAGGACCTGAGGAACACTTGTCGAGTTTGAAAATACCCATCATCAAAGCACTTCCGGTGGGACAGAATTTGCATGATCACTATGTTTCTTTCCAGCTACAGTTTCAATTGAATCAAACGCTTTTCAAACAATCGACTGATGAAGCCTTCTCCAACTACATCAACGATGTAACTGGTCCATTCACGGTTCCTTTTGGTGTAGAATCGATTGCCTTTCTCAAAATAGAGAACTCGCAGCTGCCCTACGACTACCCAGATTTCGAAGCTATACTATCCAGTACCATGCTCCGTAAATCATCCTCGGCAGCTTTTCGGCTGCTGGGATTAGATCAAGCCTTAGAAGATATCGATGCACTGAACAACGATGATCACACCTCTTTGGACATTATTGTGATGTTAACACGACCAAATAGTCGAGGTCATATTATCCTCAAAAGTCGCGACCCCCTCGAGCACCCAAAAATAATACCCAACTTCCTATCTCACCCGGACGATGTTCCTTATGCCAGAGAATCCCTTAAAAAAGCAATCCTCCTAGGAGAGTCTGGTACACTGGCAAACTGGGGATCAAAACTCAAAGAAAACTTTGCTCCTGGTTGCGAGAATTTTTCGATCGATAATGATGACTTCTGGGATTGCTTCATAAAAAATTACCTGGTGTCATCGTATCATGTTGCGGGAACCTGCAAAATGGGACCGGATGGAGATCCAACGGCCGTGGTCAATCCGGAGCTGCAGGTTCATGGTATCGCAGGGCTCCGGGTGGTGGATGCTTCCGTTATGCCGAAACCAATGGCAGGTCATCCCAATGCTGTCGTTTTTATGATCGGAGAGAAGGCTGCCGATATGGTTAAGCGAAAATGGAGCGATAGCGTTCACACCAACAATATAAGATGCTGAAATTAGGGGCAAGTTAATAATGTCAAAGACTTTCTATATTTCTGGGGAGTTAATTTGTTAAATCTCATTCGTACCATGAAACTGAAGCACTATTTAACCACTTACAACAAAAATCCGATAACTTTCTGACTTATTTAGCCACCTACTATCGACATTGAGCGGCTTACAATTTTGGAAGAAAAAACCCTGTGGGAAAAATCAGCATCTCATTCATTCAGGCGCGGTACTAGAACTGACTCTTGAGGGTGGAGGGGGGCCTTTTCCTAATTTTAAAAAAATCAGTCAAATAAAAAGGATCGTTAATATCTGGTTACAAAACATTCATTCTGACAGAGCAATTGAAGCGGAGGGAGAGTGGGGGAGGGGGGGGGGGGGTGGTTACAAATCAGTCTACAATATTAGCTTAGTTTATCTTAGCTTAGTTGACTATACTCATATCCACCTTAAATCATTGAACTTGAAGTGCTTGGATATGATCATTCATTTAGAATTTCAGATAACATATTTGATTAGACTTTGTTCCGCTTACGCACTTCAAATTCTACGAGCAGAACAAGTTCTACCTCGCCAATGGGTGCTACTCCGTGATTGATCGAGGCCTTCAGCTTTGTGCAAGGGCCAAAAGAATGGTGCTTGGGACTAGCAGTTTATTCACAATGCAAAAAAAAACTCATGCTCTCCCTTTGAAAATGATCAATAACGACGCCGGCCACGTCCTGGTAGTCAATGAGGAATGAAGGAAGGATTGTTAGTTGGATACTTAATAAAATCAATTAACAACCTTTCGTCCCTTTGTATTCCAAAGATGAATTTTGAAAAATCAGAAACAAAGGTAAGTCAATATCACCAACTATAAAAACCGTCTGTACGTCTGCGAATCTATACTTAAATATCCAAGGAAGGGGTTTTGTTAGTAGGGGGATCAGGATCCCTTTTGGTGAATGGTACGATCGAGTTTTTCCTACACCTCCTATGCTCCTAGATTTTCCTTAAGGAAAATCCTATTTCTATCTTTGAGGCAGTGTTAAAAAGTTTAAAAGTAAAGTAAAATATGTGTTTAAATTTTCTGTTAACTAACTTGTTTTCCTTATTCTTTTTCCTAATACACTACGATCAATCAAAAACGATCCTTTCGATTGAAGATACTTCTATCAAACTTCGTAAATAGAGCATGGAATGAGAAGAACAACACTTCCTTATCAAAAACTTTGGTCTTCCATCTTCGCTCATGGGCTGGCAGTTGCCTTACTGCCACCGGATTTCGGTCTCCTATGCTGTAGCGTATCGCCTGGTGATCGCTGTTCGTATAATCGTCACACACTCTCCAATTCATATCAGTTTTTAATGATGGGCTCGCAAAGGTGATGTCTATCACTGACGTTCTGTCTGGAATTCCATGCTTGCGATAGGTGCTGATAGATCCAGTGTTGCACAGCTCAACCTCCAGTCTCGCGAAGGACTCTAGAAGACTGTGGCCCCTAGGATTGTTGCACCTACTACCCCAGTTAACCGCCCAAGCGTTGAAGTCTCTTGCTATCACTACAGGGGCCCTTCCTGTCAGTTCGTGGGTGAGTTCATCCAACATTGTGTTGAACTCCCCGATCGTCCATCTTGGTGGAGCTCAGCAGCTACAGAAAAGGATGCCGTTAATTTTAGCAATCACCAATCCGTCTCGAGGATCTACCACTATCTTCTGGATAGAAAAACGTCCCGTGGCGTAGATAGCAGCTAAGCCAGACCTGCCCGCTGTCCAATTACCGTTTCCAGACGGAATTCGGTATGGTTCTGATAAAAGCGCCACATCACACTCCCTTTCGCCTACGGTTTGCTCCAGTAGAAGCTGTGCGACCTCGCTATGGTTGAGGTTTAGCTGGATTACATCCAAATTCACTGGCTTGCCTTTGCCTTTTCGTATGCCTGACAGTCCAAGCCATCAGTTTCGTGAGCGTTGTCATCTTCCTGCTTGCACAGCATGCATTTCGGTTGACTTTTACAAACTCTAGCGAAGTGTTCTTCTTCACCACATCTTCGGCAACATCGTGACCGGTCGGGTCCGTTGCAGCTTCGGAATTTGTGACCAAAGTTCCAGCAATTAAAGCAGCGTTGCATTTGTTTCGGTAACCTCGGTGCGGTTCTAAAGTGCCCCACTGACCACCCAACTCTTACACTCCCTGTCGTCAGTAGAATGTTGGCCGCTGTTGGTGAGAGACGAATCGTCGCAATCTGCATTCCACCGTACGCCTTTCTCAGTTTTATAGCTACTGATTCGTTGATCATACCAGGTATGCTGGAGAGTGCTTTCTCGAGCTCTTCCGCAGTGGTGAACTCGTCCAAGTCCTTGCATTCAATAGATGCGACCTGCGATAGCGCTCGAAAAGTCGCTTAATCGCCTACGGTGCTTTCGACAAACTCTTTGAACTCGGCGTTCTTTACCGCCGAGTCTTTTTTTTAGCTCGAAGAGCAGTTCGCCTTTTTGGGTGTGTCTTGTTTTGGTGACGCTCTCGCCAAGAGCAGATAATTTTGGCTCTGTGCGTAGCTTCCGCAGTCCGCATAAGTTGTGCCTTCTTTCGCTTCGACGAAAAGGGCATCACCCCTGGACATCACCTGTTGAGGTTTTGGTTTTGAGGGTGGATCTGGCCTCACGATGGCCTTTCTTTTTGTATTCTCCTTTCAATTTCAGTTCGATGTTTACTCTGTGGTGTACATTGCAACTCTAAGTTATGAAACTTGTTTTACTTGTTTTGATGTGAAATATTCGTTTGAAATCAAACATATTTATAGAATTAGAAAGCGATTTGCTCTCTCTTTCTAATGAAATAAAAGTTTCGTTGAAAAATAAACGGTGAATGAACTGAAATTGCAGTAAAAGATTGTAAAATTCTCCCATTGAAGTGTGCATAACAAAGCAGTGCAAATTTGAAGCAAAGTGTGTGGCCGACAGGCCAAAATTCGGCAGTGCGATGTCGTCGACCTCGACGTGCTGCGCGTGTGTAAAGCCAATACGGGATGAAACAATGAAAGTCAAATGTTTCGGGACGTGTGGCTCGTTCTTGCACTTGAAATGCTGTGATGGGATAGACGAGAATGGTCTCAAATATATGGAAAAAAACCGCGGGATGAAGTTTGTGTGCAGAGATTGTCGTAATGGGCGATTGGGAGATGAAAACTTAGTTGTGAAATGCAATGAATTGATTCAATCAGTGAATGACAATTTAAATAAATGGAAAAAGGAAATTGAACTAAAGTTGAAAGAAAATGAAGAAATAGTGAAAAACATGCTAAAAACTGAAGGAGAAAATATTGTGGAGAATGTCAAAAGTGTTTTAAAAGAGAATATATCAGTGCAACCGAAAAATATAATAAATATAGAAACCCCTTCCGGTCCGAGTACTAATTTGCGATCGAGAAAAAGAGCTCGTGTGGAAAAGGATTATGTAAAAAATCCAGAAGATGATCCCGTACAAACGATGCGTGGTCGAACCCCTACTTTTGCTGATGTAATGAAAGGAAATAATCAATTCGTTACTAAAACACCTATCAAAAAAAGAGAACCAATGGTCATTGTTAAGCCAAAAGAACCTGATCAGACTTCCAGGGCAACTAAAGAAGATTTACGAGCTAAGATCGACAGGTCTGCCGTAAAAATTCAAACCGTAAGAGAAGGGAACAACGGTAGGGTGATTCTCGGCGTCAATGATGAGGCAAATTTGCAATCTGTTATCTCAAATGTACAAAATTTAATGGGAGCAAATTATGACGTTTCGATTACAAAGCCAATAAGACCTCGATTAAAAATAACAGGGTTATCTGAAAAAATGACCGCAGAGTATCTGAAAGAATGTCTTACCGAACAGAATGAATACTTGTCCATAGAAAGTTTAGAACTTGTTACTATGTTTGCTAATAAATTTAAAGATTTCACACAATATACGGCAATTATAGAAGTTGATGTGAATTCACTGGAAAGCATGTTAGAAATGGGTCGAGTAAATATTGGTTGGGACAGATGCAGAGTCGTAGAAAGTTTTAGCATTACACGTTGCTTCAAGTGTTGTGCGTATGGCCATAAAAGCATAGAATGCAAAAACAACGAAATTTGTTCCCGTTGTGCATCGAACCATAGAACGTCGGATTGTGAGTCAAATTTTAAGAGCTGTGTCAATTGCAGAAATATGAACATAGAACGAAAAATGAATTTGGACACCGATCACTTTGCGTACAGTGAAGAATGTCCAGTTTACAAAAAACTAGTAGCAAACAAACGTCGTCTCTTGAATTATGGTCCATAGCAACTAGAAGAGCAGAATAAAAATCAACCAACAGTTATTTATTTGAATTGTGGAGGAATGACAGCAAACTTTGAAGATATTCGTTTGATGGTGCAATCGATGAAACCAAAATTAGTAATGCTGACAGAAATGCATGTGACAGAAACATAAGACGTAAATCTTTTCCAGCTACCAAATTTCCGTTCCGTAATTTGCTTCTCTGATTCGAGGCACACTGGAGGAGTTATGATTTATCTCCATACAAGCATAAAATATAAGGTTCTATTGAATGCTAAAATGAATCGAAATTGGTTCCTCGGTATCGAAATTTTCTCTGGAATAACTGCAGGTCGATATGGTGTGCTGTATCATTCACCTAACGACAGTGATGCCATATTTCTAAAAGTATTAGAGGAAACTTGGTTAGAAGAATTTGTTGACTTATCTAAGTTTAACTTGATAGTCGGAGATTTCAATATAGATTGGTTAAATCTTGCAGATTCCGCTAACCTGAAAAATATGATGAATTCGTTCTATCTCAAACAGCATGTTAAGGATTATACTCGCATAACACGTACTAGCCAAACACTGATTGACATGGCGTTCTCAAACTGTGATATTCATGTTTGTGCCGTTAACGATTTTAAAATTTCTGACCATGAAACTTTATGTTTGTACATTGATAACAACAGTATTGATTGTGATGAAAAATTAATTAGGGTAAAGAGTTGGAAAAATTACTCCCCTGACAAATTACTTACGAAATCAAATAGAACCAATAAATTCGGAATGGTTGCTAGATAATCTACATAATAAAGCAAAAAGTTTAATCGACAATATTCAAAAATGTGTCAATACATTAGTGACCATTGAATTCAAAAAAGCCAAAGAATCAATAAAATGGTTTGATACTGAACTTGCCCAGATGAAAAGAAGAAGGGATAAGTCGTACCAGAAATTTTTGCAGTGTAACACTGATCGTACATGGTCACTCTATAAAGTGTACAGAAACGAGTATTCATGTAATCTGCGAAGAAAGAAGCGAGAATACATACAGCGCTCTATTGACGCGAATAAAACTAATAGTAAGGAACTATGGAAAGTTCTCAAGAAGCTCATAAAATCAGATGCACCTTTAGCTCAATCTATTGAATTTGATGGAGTAGAAGAATATGATCAGTTAAAAATCGCCAACATGTTCAATGAATATTTCATATAAAGTATTGAAGAAATAAGTAGTTCCATTGAAACAGAGCCTGAGCCCATTCAACTTACAGGATTGTATACCCGAAGCAAATTAGCCAATTTCTCACCTACAACGCTTGAATGTTTAAAGAAAATTGTCTGGACAATGGGATCATCTTCTGGTGCCGATGTAGTGAACTGCAGAATATTGAAAGATGGATTTGAAGTAATTGGTGGTAAACTATTGCAGATCATCAATGAATCTTTGTTGATGGGAAGCGTTCCACGGTCCTGGAAAGAGTCTTTGGTCGTTCCGATTGAAAAAGTAAATGGAACATCAAAAGCAGAGGAGTTTCGACCCATTAATATGCTTCCAGTTTATGAGAAGGTTTTGGAGTTAGTAGTGAAGGAGCAGTTATTATGCTACATTGAAGCTAACAAAATACTGGTTGCAGAACAAAGCGGATACCGTAAAAATCACTCTTGTGAAACAGCTCTAAACCTATTACTGGCTAAATGGAAAGGAACATTGGATAAAAAAATGAAAATCATTGCCGTTTTTCTCGATTTAAAGCGAGCATTCGAAACTATTTCTCGCCAAAAACTGATTGAGACGCTCTAGAATACGGGATAAAAGACACAGCTCTTAAATGGCTCCAATCCTATTTAGATGACCGATTTCAAAGAACCAAATACTCCTCTGTGATATCAAATACCAAAGAAACCACGCTTGGCGTACCTCAAGGAAGCGTTCTTGGACCACTGCTTTTTATTTTATATATAAACGACATGAAGAAAATTCTAAAACACTGTGATATTAATTTATTTGCCGATGATACTGTGATATTTATTGCTTGTGATGATGCTGGTGCTGCTGTCCATAAATTGAACTGTGATCTCGTGAATTTGAATAAATGGCTGAATTTTAAAATGTTAAAACTAAATGTCTCTAAAACTAAATGTTTGGTCGTCTCTAACAAGCATATGAACTGTGATTCAGTAAACGTTTGTATCGATGGTGAACGTCTCGATATAGTTCATGAAATAAAGTATCTCGGTGTAACAATAGATGAAAGATTAAACTTCAAAGATCACATCAACAATTCAGTGAAAAAAATTGCCAAAAAATTTGGTTTAATGTGTCGTTTGCGTAAAGATTTGTCACAGTGGAGTCTAATTTATTTGTATAAAGCAATCATATCCCCGCATTTTGACTTCTGTCCGTCTATAATATGTTTCGCAAATGATCAGCAAATGGCTCGGCTACAAAGGCTTCAGAACAAAATCATGAGGTTGATCCTTAGATGCCATCGAAGGACGCCCGTTCAAAACATGCTAAGTGCTCTACAATGGCTATCAATTAGACAGCGAGTAACATACCTCACCTTGATTTTAATTTTTAAAATCGTGAACGGAATAGCACCAGAATATCTTCAAGAACGGATAGTAAGAGGAACGGACCTGCACCACTATGGAACACGTTTTGCTTGTGAAATACGATCTGCATCATTTTTATTGACATCTTCGCATAATTCATTGTTTTATCGAGGCATAAGACTATTTAATAATTTACCAACGGAAATCAAAAGTGAAGAGAATTTCAATCGTTTTAAGATTAAGTGTTTGGCGTTTGTAAAAGTTAATTTTAGTTTATAGTACGTGTTTAATGTGAGTAATTTATTACCAGATGATGATGAAGTCAACTGAACAAACGTCTCTGAGCCGCACATGACACATATCAAAAGCAACGCGATCTGGGGCGCGGTAAAACCCTGAAATGGACTCTTGTGTGTGTGGGAAGGGTTTAATACCCTGAAATATCCCTTTTCTCAGATGGTCCCTGTTCAAAAGTTGATAATTGAGAGCACCAAAATAAAAAGCAGATAAAAAAGGCAATGATGGACGTACATGGGAATACATTCACAAAAAAACCAGCAACTCGAAAATCGACCAAACATGAGGAGACTATCAAAATATCTTACAAGATAATCCAGCCCAAGATCCCATGTACGGGGGAAAGTGGAGGGCCATCATCATCATCAATTTCTAACCATTTGCCAGACTCCTGCACTGCTTTCTGCGTCTGCATCCTCGTAGTCTGTGCCCTTCCTTTTTTTTAAGGAATCGTTTACTACGGGGGAGTCGCGGTCTCTTTTTGCGGTTCTTCTCGGCTTGGACTCCTTCGAAGGTCCTTGAGAAGCAACCAATTTTGCTTCCTCCAATCCCTTCTCCGCAGCCTCGGCTTTCCGGACCAGCTCAGTTCGTTCCTTGACGGCACTCTGCAGAAGTACCATCAATTTCGGCACCCAGGTATTGATGTGGGTGTGCACGTTGTTGGTACTTCGCACAAACTCCTGCATCTTGTCGACCAATCTCCTTTCCTAGCTCCTTTGCTACTTTGCTTAGTAAAGGAGACCTGAGGAGTCCTTTTTAAGCAAAGACCTCTGTCTGCGTTCTTCTACCATCTCCTCCTTCGTCCGAGCTAACGTCAGTTGTCTCGAAATTCCTTCTGTTTTTGTTGTTGTTGTTGTTATTTTGGTTCATGTTTAGTCCCACGAGTAGCTAGGGAAATATACGGTCCACTGCGCCAGTGCCCTGGTTTAGCGCAGCAAGGACTTCATTACTGTGAGGTGCGTCCTGGTGCCCCACAGGCTACCGTTTGCGACTGACACATTTTCGACCCGCCAGCCTTCCACCTCATCAGCACGGTCTTCCGCAAAAAAATATACTCATTGTGTGTTAAACGACAATTTGCCACAAAAATACAACCTTTGAACAGCCATAACTTTTTTGTTTTAAGTCCAATCGAGTTGCAGTCCTCAGGTAAAATGTTAGTCTTAATTGATATTTTAATTAAATCTACATAACCAAGCAATCGATTGGTAAAGAAAAAAATGTATGATGAAAAACCAATTTTTTATGCTTCTTTAAAACACTATGTCTCAGAATCTCTTTCACCCTTGAGATTCAGTGCAACCCATTCCTGTTGTCCGATTCCGCTCAAATTTGGCATATGGCCTTATGATGACTTCCTCAAACCATCAAAGTCTTTTTTTGCAAGTATTTTGATTTTAAAGTTGGTATTTATTTAGACAAATTTCCAATTTATTTAATAAAAAATTAAAAATATACTTAATTGTGATTTTTATTAAGGATTAAACCGTGAATAGCTCTTCATACAATGATACAAACAACATGCTTAGTTCAGCAAAGTTTAAGTGTACGAAAATTCGCATCTTTTAATGGCATTGGTATCAAAAATATTTTACGCTTGGTACACATTTTGGTCAGTTGAATACATAATTTTTGGACCAAAAAATTTTTTTCTTGTAATTAGCTTGCTTGTTTTACATTTTGATACAAATTCGGTTCATTTTTCATTTTTTACGTGTAGTATATAAGGCGGCATCCATAAATTACGTAACGCAAAAAATGCACTTTTTGGACCCCCTCCCGCCCGTATGTCACAAATCGTCACGCTTCGACGTACCCCCCTATGAAAATTACGTAACGCTGATAAATACCCCCCCCCCCCCATCTTTTCATGTTTTTGAATAATGATTTTCGATGGTAAGAAAAGATTTTAACATAAAATTTTTTAACGTTTTTCGAAACGGAATTAATATCTATCCAAATCGCTTCTTAGTACTCATTGATGATAACTCTCTGATAAAATAAAATGGTTGTCTTATTACTAGTTGTTCTGTGCTTGTTAACTGATGATCTATATTGTATCATTTATTTTCTTTAAGCAGCGAAATAAATTAAACAATTATGCAAAATATACTCCGCTAAGTAATATTCGTCGGAATAACTAAAATTGCATTTATTTTAAATTAATCGAGAAAAAATAGTGAAATTTCCGTCTTAAGGTTGAATTGAGTTCTTGGGGGTAAATGTACATAATAATCGGTTTTCTAGCGATTATTTCTTGGACATCCAATACACAGTTAAGGAGTCTATCTCAGAATCATTAAAATGGGAAGGTTCCAAACCAGTTTAATCATGTTAAAGCCTATAAATTTCAAGCTGATTCTGGTGTGCTTATCATTCTGCAAAATTTGCATGACATCAAAATAGCTGCGATTAAATTGAAATTTTTAAGGAAAAAATCGTTACGTAACGATGAGCATACCTCCCCCCCTCCCCTTTGTCACAATTCGTAACGTTCGAGCTTACTCCCTCCCCCCCTAGGAGCGTTACGTAATTAATGGATGGAACTCAAACAAAATTTAAAAAATATAAAATATTTAAATTTTATGTAAATTTTTGGATCCAAAACTAATCTAAAATCAAATCTTTTGAAAGTAGACTTTTTTCGAAGATCGCGCTTGCGGAACCTCTAAACATGATTTTTTTTTAGTCAGTCCCATACAAAGGTTTGTTCTGCACATCCTAATCTACCATACCATGGAGGGTGAGCCCCCAGATTCCCAGAAGTTATGCAATTTAGGGACACCCTAATGTCACATTCCCCTTAATAGAAAAAATAATCGAAAAAAAGTGAACAATATTAAATATTACCCCGGATTAAGGTACTTAAATGACTGAAACTTGAAAAAGTAGATAAAACCGTTTAAAAATGCATTTTTTAAATCTAATTCCCCGAAATGCCATTAATCATTCAATTAAATCATAAACCAGCGGTAATAATCTGTTAACACATTTTAAAAATTTTTGCCGAAAGATGATAATCAGTCGCTTTAGGGGCATAATGGGAACCTCCCCCCCCCCCCTGGGGCAGTATAAGCACCATTAAACGGGGCACGATGAGCGTTTTCTGCCTTAGAATCTAGCAGTGAATTCAACTCGATAAAGTCAACTGAATTATAGAGCTACAGCTAGTTTAGATCCGTCAAACAAAGCCAAAACAAAATAATGTATGTATGTCTGTTTGTAGAATACCAGCAATTAACACACACTCAAACATTATGTTTCTAGTGCTTTGTTTGGCGAATAATGCTGCTAGCCGTATGATGCAACAATCGAAATAATCAATCATGAATGGTAAATGAAAAAAGAAAATGCCACGACCGGGAATCGAACTTCAGTCCTCTTATTTCTCTCCAACACCTTCAGAAAAGGGGTAGTTATCCAAACAAACGGGAAAATTGCCCTATATGCCCCGATCAATGGTGCTCTGTTCGCCCGTGTCAAAAAGTTAAAGTAAAAACGCGTTTTTAAATTGATCTTAGTTAAAAATAAAAAATAATAATGATGGTGAAAATTGAGAAACAATGTGTGCATCATGTTGCAGTGCGTACTTTATAGATCAATATGATTTAACGATCATAAGAGCTTATTTTCCGGTGTTCTGAAATTATAATATTTTCGTCACTTGAAATCCTAATTGTTTTTATTTTGCATATTTCTTTGAGGATGAGAGCGGGATTTCTTTTTTGGTGAAAAATTAACACTACAGGAAGTACGAGACTAATCATCATGAAAATTTATTGAAGAATATACGTACTTTTGAAGAAAACAGGAGTGCTTACTATGCCCCGGGTGCTTGTTATGCCCTTATCTCCCATAGTAAAAATAATTGCAGTTGGTTGTTCAATACCGTCATACAACATGCATCGGGGATAGATGCAACATTTATATAACACCACACTGAATAAATTTTTAATTTAATGTATTGTAATAAAGTTATCTTTAAATGGTTACAAAATGATGCTGACATAATTTCTCGCATCTTCAGCAAGTTTAAAAAAATTTTTTTTGTTGAATATTCGAGTAAAAAACCAATTTTCGTAGCGAAACACTTCAAACTGTAATTTATTATAAACATGTTGTTAGTTGGTTTTCAAAGCGTTTAATCTCACTCAACTTACATTAATAGTGTTTCCTCGTAACTAATTCAACGATTATTCTGCTGATTCTTCCGGAAAGGATTTGATATCTTGAAATTGAGGTTATGCTTAATACAACGTGGCATAGTTGCAATAAAATCTAACCTTTTTAGGAGAAACTCAGGCTTATTCAGATTAATTATAATTGCAGCCTGCACGCCTTGAACGAATCTAATATAGCAAAGATGGGAAAATATTGTAATGGTTTGTTTAACTTTCAAATAAAGATCTTAATAATCACTTTCACCAATCACTTATTAAGGGGGGAGTAGGGTCTAACGGGTGAAAAACACCATTTTCACGATTTTTTTTAGAGCTATCGTTCAAACAAATGTTTTTAATTTTTTTGCATTATACAAAGCATTTTTAAAAGAACATAAAGAACGTAATTTTTTCGTAGAAAAATATTGAAAAATGAGCCGGTGACTTTCGAGGATGCCTTTTAGAAAACAGGATTTGCGGTGGACACTGTATCTCAGCACAGAATCATCTGAAGTCAAAAAATCAAAGCAAAATATTTTTAATAGATGTTTTTCTGGACCCCAACGAGTTTATTGACCTTGGAAAAAAATTTATGAATTTTTTGTGGCTGTTTGAAGTAAAAACTACGATTTTTCACAAAAAAAACGCTATTTTTTATCTGTAAAATCTCCCCAAAGTAAAAAAAAAAAGAAAATCGTTGGGGTTTGGTATTTTATATGTAGAAAATATGTTCCAAATTTGAAAAGAATCGGGGAACTAGTTTTCAAATGACGATGTACACTGACTTTAAAAATGTGCTTTCAAGAAAAACGCGTTTGAAGTTTCTGCTCTAAAAATGAAAGAAACAATTTATTTTTTCAACTCACACTGAATCGTCGATATCAGCTCCATAAAGTACGTTCCCTGCAGCAATTTCGTTGTCTTCGGCTTCCTTTTTTCAAGTCTCTGTCTTATTCTGGCTTCTTTACTCTGCATCTTAGCTTCTTGTTCGGCCTTGGCTATCCGAGAGTTGTCTTCCTGCCTTGTGTATTCACGAGCGCTTAAGGCCTATAATTTCTACAGTTTTGCTTCGATTGACTTGAAAATTTGACACAACATTCTTGAAATGTTTTGCAATAAGAAAAAAAAAATAAAAAAATCGCTGTTGGTTATCTGTTTGAAATTGCTACTGGCGTCATGAATTGTCATGGTTACAATGTTTACAAAAAAAAACTTGTACTAACACTTAGCACGGGATTTCCATCGCCACCTGAGATATGTATACAGTTTGGTCGTAATCTCGGGTGCGCCCTTTGCAGGTGCAGTGCACCCAGTTCACAACATTTTATTTTGATATTAAATTTGAAAGATCAAGCATTCAATGTACAAATTTTGACCCAGTACGACGGATTGGCTTGATAATATTACCAAACAAACTTTTTACTGGTTTCCTCATGCTATACCAACACTGATGGTGTAAAAATATTTGTCGAACAATCTCTCAATTTTTTAAATAAATATTTTTAGAACTCAGTTAGGTGTGTGGGGTGAAATGCGTTTGAAAACTTTGAAATTTCATTCATCCAAACATTTATTTTTATGATTTCAGATTGTAGAATTTTTCGTAGTATTAACACCTAAATGTATGCAGCATCCTTATTTTCAGAAAAAAAATGAGAAAATTAGGTTTTACAGAACAAAAAACTACTGCATTTTCATGCGTAATGGTCTTCAACGCATCGCAAAAATATTAAAAACTATATATTGTCATACGTGTTCATAAGATTTTAATTAAAACAAAATTTGCAGAAAGTTACCCCATTTTCTAAGGAAGGTGATAATCGCATGTTTTTAGAAAATTAAAAATAACTAAAGAAACCAATAATTTTTCTAACTATGCCAATTTGATGTCCCATCATCCTTAAAACTTTTGATGCACAAGGGGTAGGTT
This sequence comes from Uranotaenia lowii, assembly GCF_029784155.1. Classification (NCBI taxonomy): domain Eukaryota; kingdom Metazoa; phylum Arthropoda; class Insecta; order Diptera; family Culicidae; genus Uranotaenia; species Uranotaenia lowii. The sequence continues at coordinate 207,068,058 of NC_073692.1, forward strand.
TAACTGTGAACATAAGTATTTTAGAAGCCATTAAAGTTGAAAATTGTTGCATGTTGCCCCAGTTGAGGGTACTGAAAATAAAACGTTTTTTTGCTAATGTTTAGGTAAACAATTGATTTTAATCAGCTTGACAATTCTATATGTTTAATCTAATGAAGAACGTACCATCACCCCAAACTCCCACAAATTAAGATTTATTAGTTAGTTTTTTTTTCAATACTTCAGTTTAATTCAAAACATTAAATTTGAGCTTCTCTTCTCAAGGTTTTTAGGCACTCATTCTTGTTGCCTTTCAGTGTAACACTAAACATTACAGAGACCCCATCATTGTCCCATTTGGGGAAAATTTCATATTTTTGTTGCTGCTGTAAAACAATCTCACGTATTCCCGATGGGCGAGTCATAAACAAGTTTAACAGTAATTTACAGCTCAAACGCCATTGTCACGTAGCGATTGGAGAAATACGAGCGCGCCGCTGCTGCCTGGCAGAGCTGCTGTGCTGGAACAATAAGTTCCTGGAAATTGCTGTAGAACTTCCGCCCATGCTGCTGGATACCGTTTTCCAGTTGCCATGGCCCGCTTCTAGAGCACTCCAAAACCGCTGCTCATCGTTCGGGAACCATGCTGCTTCACATACCGGTACATATGCTGTAATTCCCTCCTCTCTCTCACACACACACAAGAGACGCCCCGGATGGAGAAAGCCGGATGCAGTCAGCAGGTTGGCCCCTATTCAATAATCCACCGGCAATCACCGGGAAACTACCGACAAAGGAAGTCCTCCTGGCTCGCGTCTGACTGCCATCACGGCTGGATACTTAAGCGCCATAATTTATGCAATGAAGAGTGGAGCTGAGGGATTTCTGCGAATTTATTGCGGCAACGTTCCTCCTTTCGTTTCCTTCTCGGCTTGTGGCCGGAGAGCTTTCGGCCTGAGGGGTTATTTAGCTTGTACGTACGTCCTAAGTAGGTGCTTCGGGTCAGGTCTATTCCATCTGTGATTAGCGGTTTGAAGTGGTTTGCACCAGTAATTTAGTGATTTGTTTAACTATTTGGATTTTTAGGAAGCCATTAATCTAGGGGATGTGAAAGTTATAAACGCTCAGATATTGCTTCAGTGAAACGAAAAGTTGTTTCTGTACAAACGTTTAGTTTGTAGAACTTTACCGGGAATATACAAGAACATCAGAATGAGACCTCTGCTGCAAGGTTTGCATGGGAACATTTAAATTCATAAAGGTTTTTTCATGTTTTACCTCTCATAACTTTTTTGGTAATTTTAACAGCCAAAAACTCTAAGTAAATTTGGGAAACAATTCTTTTGGTTCTGAGTGAGCGCAACGAGTTCTTACTTTGTATGGGAACTCAAAATATTTGCATTCAAAAATCATAGAGAAGTGTACTGAAACATGAAAAAATACAATATCCGGTGAACAATGTTCCTTGGTTTTTGCTCTGCAGTTCATGTAAATAAACCATAAAACTTATTTGTAACATGAAAAAAAAAAATAAAATAAAAAAGCTGTTCCCAAAATCCTCAAAAAATCGATTGCAGAACCTGAAATACTACTTATCTCATAATTTTTTTTTTAAGTAATTGATATCTGCCGTCGGACTAGACCGCAGAACTTTACCGCAGCTTAATTTAAAACGACGATTTCACAAAGTAAATTCAAACACATGATACACTAAATTGAAAAATTTAACATCACTTGTCAATAGAATGGTTTTGGCCATACGCAGTATGGTGGCGAGGTCTCGAGAGAATCTGTCGTAGTCGAAGTTTTCTCGTACCTATCTAAATATTGACAGGGGGTAGAATTTTTAAAAATAGTCAATTACCAGTTGTGCAACTTAGATAATCACTCGAGATCACCCACCACACTATGCTCTACCGCCGATCGACCATGGTGGCAAAGATAGTAGATATAAAGATACCCAGCTCTTGACATTTTTCATATAAATTCCAACAGACATTCTTTCTACAAACATCAGCACCACCTGCTGACGGAAAAGGTCAACATTTCTCACAAATTGTGTTTAAAGATACGAGCGTGCAGATCATGATGCACTCTGATATGTTTTCAATAAATTTAAAATTATTCAAAATGCACTCTGAAGTAATTTGATTAAATTTTGCAGAAACAAATGCTACTGACTCAGTAAAATTGAGCTAACCGCATTCAGATTCATCGATTGTGAAAAAACTCAAACTTAAACAGTTAAAATAATAATGAAAACATTAACGTTCACAATGTTTTTAATTAGATTATTTATATCAGCAATGAATAAAAAAAAGTGTATAAAGAAAATAATAATTTAAGAATACTTTACAATTTATAATTTAAGAACATAGTGAAAAGTTGAATTTCAAGCCAGTCTCAGTGTTTAAAACTTCTTAAGATTTCATTTTTTGATTCCCTCAATGTGATAACATTCCTACGGTTAAATCAGAGGAATCGAAATCATCATCATGAAACAATCATGCTGATATTTTTTTTTTTTTTTTATGAAATTTGAATATTGTGCAATCTTTTGCTGTCACAAAAAGCGGTTAGCGAGTAGAAAAATTAAAAAAAAAACCAATTTCAATAGGTACTGATTTGAAATATAGCACAAATGTCACAATCCACAGATCTAAAGTGTACAGTCCCATTTTGTGGCTGCGCATAAAATAATCCACACCCTCATTTCTGACACTGGAGATTTGTGAGTGCACAAATTAGTTATTGTTAATGGGACTTTTGATTGCTGTGCTTAATAACTCTTAATTGAGTACATGTGTCCCACCGTGTGATAAAAACTGATTAACATGAGTTTTTTCTGCTAACAGTGTTCACTGTGTTTTAGTTGCATTTCTGCCGTCATATTTGATGGTGGCGCTTATTTTTTTGTCTCCCGGTTTTCATAAGAGTTGGGAATCTTTATATAAACTATTTTTGATGGTGGCCCACCTAACCGACTGCTGCGTCAAGACTGGACGTTACTCGAGCCTGTGCTGAGAGAATGTGTCATCACACTCACACGTCCGTTCGTGCCCCACACATCTCCCTTTCTTTCAGAAAAAAAAAATCAGTTTCAACATGTTTTATTTGAATAATCCATTTTTAACTCATATAAACCCGCTTGAAACAACATACCATGTGTTCTTTTTACTATCGACCATTTGCATCTCTAGCAAAACTCAGAGGGCATTACTATCGTCAAGATGATCTCATGGATTTAAATATCAACTCTGCTAGTAAACACCAGTTGGCGCAGTCTCAGAAAAAAAATCAGTTTCAACATGTTTTATTTGAATAATCCATTTTTAACTCATATAAACCCGCTTGAAACAACATACCATGTGTTCTTTTTACTATTGACCATTTGCATCTCTAGCAAAACTCAGAGGGCATTACTATCGTCAAGATGATCTCATGGATTTAAATATCAACTCTGCTAGTAAAAACCAGTTGGCGCTGTGGAGTCACCACTTCCTCTCTCTTTAGAAGAGAAAACCAAAGAATGTTGATGATTTTACCCACACGTGTATGTAGTTTATTGATGCGCATAAACGCTCTCGTTTCTCATTCGTCCTTTTAGCAACGCTCCGATGTGCTCTTTCCGATAAAAGTATTTGAACGCCGACGAGCAGCGTTGTCACATTTAAATCTGTGCTTGTAATAAAAGAATGTTCCTCATTTATACCATATGGACAAACATCTGTACCAAACAATGTTGAAGATGACAATTGGAAGTCAAAGAAATATCTGTATTTTCTTAAGTATCAGTGCTCTAAAACTATCAGTTCTTGAAGAAAATGATCTTCTTAAAGTATTTTGAAGTTAGAGAACATAATGGTAACTATACACATTGATATTTTCATCTGAAGCTGGATCTTATGCGATGTTTTGCAGTTCAGCTATCAGTATAAGGCTTAAACAAAACGTTAACCAAATGACAAATTATCAACACGTGCTTAGTCTTTACTTTTTGCAACCATGCTTGTAAGACGAGTTTTGCTTCTCCCGCTCCAACTCTAACTGGGAAAAATCCCACACCGATTCATATCACCACGAAACAGTCTTCAATTACTGCCCCGCATGACTCTTACATATTTTGTTTCGATTGAGTTTGCGCCAGGCTTGCCAGATGATTTTTTTTACCATTTACTCATAAGTTACCATTTATTTTCAACGAAAGAAACTCATTTAGGTATATTTTATCTATATCTTGTAAAAAATCCTTCTTTCCCCTTCATTTATTGTTTGAAAGACTACTATCCTGCGTTGCTACGCTTTATCTGAACTCTTTGCCTCTTATCTCTTTCACATTTTCTTTATATTCACTTTTTTCGTCTCTTTTTTTTTGCGCCTCATCCTTCTTTAAGTCCTTCTTCAATTCTGAGACAAACTATATACTTTTCTATTATTCCTCATCATGAGTTTTGCTCTCATTAAACCTTATTAAAATATATTTTTTTTTATTAAATTTTCTATTCTTATTTATTAATAGCATGATTTTTTCAAATAAAGCTGCTTGCCTTTCACGACTCTTCGCTTTCCCTTCCGCAATAATGGTTCACTTTTTCTTCTTTGTCCTCAAATTTCTCTATCTGTAATGCTTTTCTTTTGCTCGTTTTGAACTCCTCTAGCAAGCTCCACTTTTTCATTTTTATTCGCATAAGACGCTTCACTTTAGGTCTGCTCTAGTGCTCTAGGTCTCTTTTAAGTTTTACTTCCCTTTCATAATTTTGTCTGATAACCACGTGGCATATTCCATTTTCACACACTTGATTATTTTATATCACGTGTTTAGATGTATGTAGATCTTCACTGCCACTTTACGCTTGACAGGTTCTTTTTTATGCTTCTATTACAATACATTTTATCAAAATTATACATAACTTTTTCTTTTTCCTACATACTTGACTTATTCAGGCTTCATTTTTATTTATTTTTTGCTCAAGTTATACTTTTCTATATCTTATGCTTAAATAACTACTTGAGACTCGGACTAATGTTTCGAATCCTCTCTTTCTTTAACACGCTTACAAAAGAGCTGATGTGAGAAGGCAATACTCAGGTTTCATTTTCCCCTCCTTCACTTTTTTCGCTCTCATACTCTTTACATTAATTTTATCCATTCTATCTCACGCTTGCAGCACTTTTTTGCTTTGCTTTTTATCATTCTGGTGCATTTCACCTACTCTCTTACTCACTACTAACTATTTCAAACCTCCAAGTTTTACTTTTTCTGTTTTACTTTAATAGTTCTCGCTCAAGTCACTGTAGTTCAATACGGCCCTTCTCACATGCAATTATTTGACTGTCCTCTCAACTTGCTACTGCACTTTGCGGTTCTCAACACGCATTTATTTGGCTGTCCTCTCAACTAGCCATTTCTCTTTTACAGCTATCCTTTCAACTTGCTGTTTCTCTTTGCGGTCCTCCCAACGCGCATTTATTTGTCTGCCTCTCAACTAACCATGTTACTTTTACAGCTGTTCTCCAAACTCGCTGTTTCTCTATGCGGTCCTCCCAACACGCCTTCATTTGGCTCTAGTCTCAACTCGCCATTTCTCTTAATTAGCTGTCCTCTCAACACGCTGTTTCTCTATGCGGTCCTCCCAACACGCATTTATTTGGCTGTCCTCTCAACTCACCATTTCTCTCATACAGCTGTCCTCTCAACTCGCTGTCTCTCTATGCGGTCCTCCCAACTCGCATGATAAGGCTGTCCTCTCAACTCGCCATTATTCCTTAACAGCTGTCCTCTCAACGCGCTGTATATCTATGCGGTCCTCCCAACTCGCATGATAAGGCTGTCCTCTCAACTCGCCTTTTTTCTTAAATTATTTTTTTTTTACGTAAGTATCATGAATATTAAATTAATATTCAAAAAAATACCTTACTCTGGCAGCACTGGACTTTTTCGCTCCCAACTTAACAAAAACACGTGTTTTCTCTCTGGTGGGTGATCTCAAATAAAGGCTCTGTTTTGTATAGGGAAACAAAAATTTTCACTTCAAAACACTTTTTCACTTTGCAATGTGTTATCTAAAGCAACAAAGTCCTGTATCGGTCGCCAAATGTGCAACTTAGATAATCACTCGAGATCACCCACCACACTATGCTCTACCGCCGATCGACCATGGTGGCCCACCTAACCGACTGCTGCGTCAAGACTGGACGTTACTCGAGCCTGTGCTGAGAGAATGTGTCATCACACTCACACGTCCGTTCGTGCCCCACACACCAGTCTTTTTGGTTGACAGTCCCGGAAGCTATGAAAATGCTGCTTTTCAAGCCACAGGTACAGATGGCTTGCTAAATCAGATATTTCTTCGCGAACTTTTACAGTTTCATGTGCTTGAAAATAACTGCTACCTTTCCCCTTCCTTTTACCGTATAAAACTCCTGTCCCGGAAGCTGCTTGTAGTCGGCTTTGACGTAGGTTTCGTCGTTTATTACCACGCAGTCAAACTTCGTCAGCATCGTCGTGTACAGCCTCCGGGATCGCGCTTTGGCCGTCGTATTTTGTTCATCATCGCGATTTGGAGTCACTACCTTCTTGTAAGTCGATAGTCCGGCTTGTTTTTTGGCTCGATGCACGGTTGTGGACGATACACCCAGCTTATTTGCGGCATCTCGGAGAGAGAGGTTAGGGTTTCGCTTGAAAATACCGACAACTCTCTTTGTCGTCTCAGCGGCTTCCGGTTTTCGAATTTCCCCCCGATCCAGACTTCCTGGCTGTCGACAAACGTTCCCCAAACACTTTAATTACATTTGTAATGGTTGATTTGACAACTTTCAGCGATTACGCCAGCTTTGCGTGCGAGCTGCTCTTCTTCCTTGGACGGCATTTCGACAACTGAAGAGTGAATTCCAAAATAAAAATAGGAGCAACATTCTACACACACACCTTCAAAATGAGGGGTGTTCAGGTTTTTTTTAATGCAAAATTGAAAGAAATACGTCAAGTTGATATTGACCAAATTTTGACCGTATCACCCTTTAGTATCATCAGCAAATAATCTTCTTCCTTTTCCTTCTGGTACATCAGGAAGATCAGAAGTAAAAACATTGTATAAAATTGGCCCAAGTATACTGCCCTGAGGGACACCAGCTCTAATGGGTGTCCTTTCAAAGCGTGAATTTTGATAGCTTACTTGTAAAGTTTGGCTAGTTAAATGATTTTGAATAATTTTAGAGCGATACACAGGAAAATAAAATCGAGCTAATTTAGCTACTAATTCTTTGTGCCAAATGCTTTTTCAATATCTAGAAGAGCAACACCAGTTGAATAACCTTCAGATTTGCTAGGGTTAGATAATCATATTAGTTACACTCAAAAGTTGATGTGTAGTAGAATGTCCACGACAAAAACCAAATTGTTCATCAGGGAAAATAGAATTCTGATTAATGTGAATCATCATTCTTTTCAAAATAACTCTTTAAAATAGTTTACTTAAAGAAGGAAGCAAACTAATTGGTCGATAACTTGAAGGCTCTGAAGCACTTTTTCCAGGTTGGAGTTTCTTTGGCATTTTTCCATTTGTTGGGAAAATAAGCCAAGTGATAACATTAATTGAAGATTTTAACTAAAAAATATAAAATGCTTCTAGGAAACTTTTTGATAAGAATATAGAAAATCCCATTTCCCCCGGAGCTTTCATTTTATTTTTATTTTTTGAAAATCAATTTCAGTTCATCAATATTCGTCTCACAAGAACTTTCAAACGGTTTGGTTTGATTCCAAGTGCACCTGGAGAGCCCACATTGAGTATCTGAAGGGAAAATGCCAGCAAAGAATAAACTTTCTCCGTTCAATTACTGGCACCTGGTGGGGAGCCCATCCGAAAGACCTGATCAAGTTGTACCGAACAACTATTCTCTCAGTATTGCAGTACGGCAGTTTCTGTTTCCAATCTGCTGCCAAAACACACCTCATTAAACTCGAGCGTATTCAATATCGTAGCCTCCGAATAGCGCTGTGTTGTACGCTTTCAACTCACACCATGAGCCTCAAGGTTTTGGCAGGCGTACTCCCTCTGAGAGATCGGTTTTACTCATTATCCCTCCGGTTCCTCATCAGGTGTGAGGTCATGAACCCATTGGTGATTGCAAATTTTGAGAAGCTACTAGAGCAAAATCTTCAAACAAAATATATGACTATATATCATGGATTCATGTCTATGCAGGTTAATCCTTCATCGTTCTCTCCCATTCGTGTTTTTCACCCTGAATACGACTCTGCCTCTGTCCAGTTTGATTTGTCCATGCAGCAGGAAATCCGTGGGATTCCGGAACAACATCGTGCTCTTATTGCTCCCAGGCTTTTTGATGCAAAGTATGGACACGTCAATGCTGAAAAAATGTACTTTACTGATGGTTCCCTGATAGACGAATGTACCGGGTTTGGAGTGTTCAACCAAATTTCAAGTGCGTCTTACAGTCTTCAATCTCCATGCTCAGTGTATATAGCCGAATTAGCAGCTATACATTGGGCAGTGGAAAATATAGCCGCACGACCCGTTGGACACTACATCATTGTAACGGATAGCCTTAGCTCTCTTGAGGCTATTCGTTCAATAAGGCCCGCAAAGCACTCGCCGTACTTTCTTGAAAAGATACGGGTGACGTTGAGTGCTTTATCTAGACGCTGCTTCATGATCACCTTTGTCTGGGTGCCTTCACATTGCTCAATAATGGGCAATGAGAAGGCAGACTCACTGGCAAAGGTGGGCGCGGTTGAAGGCGACATTTATCAGCGTCAAATCGCCTTCAACGAATTTTACTTTCTAGTTCGAAGTACCTCTCTTGTCAACTGGCAGCGCAAATGGGATGAGGATGAGTGGGGTCGGTGGCTTCATTCGATTATCCCAAAGGTAAGCCTTAAACCTTGGTTCAATAGATTGGACCTGAGTCGGGATTTTATTAAAACATTTTCCCACCTCATGTCCAATCATTGTTCCTTAGACGCGTTACTCTTTCGTGTGAATCTCGCTGACAGCAATTTGTGTCGCTGTGGTCAGGGTTACCATGACATCGAGCATATTGTTTGGTCTTGTGAGGACCATCTTACCGCCAGAGCGAATTTGATAGATTCCCTTCGGGCCCGAGGCAAACCACCTAGCGTTCCGGTGAGGGATGTGCTGGCTGCGGTAGACCTTGACTACATGTTCGAAATATATCTTTATCTTAAATCTATCGATCTCCGCGTTTAAGTATCTTTTTCATCTTTTCTTCCTTCTTTTTGGCTATATTAGTTTTAAAATAATGAACTGTAAATACCTAAACCAGTCTACATAAAACCAATAATTGACAATCAAACGAAAAATAGTGTGGAAATAAATCCGTGACGTAGATTTAAGCAATTGATGTAAAAAAAGGAACTTTGGCTCCGTAATACTAAAAGGTCTGAGCCGAATGAAATAAACGAATAATTAAAAAAAAAAAAGAACTTTCAAACACATGTTGTTTAGAAAGAATATCATCAAATTCTAGGGAAATTTGAGCATCAATTTGACTTACCATGTTTAAATTAAAAATCATGAGCAAACATTTTGGGCTGAATATTGAGCTTTTTCTGCGTTAGTTAAAAGAAGTTTATCTCCATCTTTCAAAGTAGGAATTGGCTTATGAGGCTTTGTCAGAATTTTAGTTAATTTCCAAAACAGCTTTGAGTAGGGTTTTATGTCCTCTACTGCTTCAGCAAAATTTTCATTACGAATAAAATTTGAACGACGTTTGATCTCTTTTTGAAGGTCGCAATAAATAAATTTCAAATGAGGATCCCTAGTTCGTTGACATTGGCGTCGACGAAGGATTTTCAGTCGTATCACAAACTGAAGATCATCATCGATCAAATGTTGATTAAATTGACTTCAATGCTCGCCTAAATCCGTTAGAAACAAATCAATTGTGGAAGGATTTCTTATTGAAGAGAAACAAGTATGCCCATTAGCAGGCCCGTGCGAAGGACCCGTCCGGGGGGGGGGGGGGGGGGGGGGGTTTTCAAAACTCAAAATTAAGCCAAAAATATTTACAATACCAAAAATATACCATTAATAAGGTAATTGATTTCTAAACAATTTCTTACTTATGATTAACCCACGAACTTAAAAAATAATAAATATTACTGATTAAATAAATCATTATTTTCAATAAAAATCCGAATGAATGTTTCAACTCAATGCTGTTTCCAGTAAGTCAAAATGATGTTCCTTATTTGGAAAAAGAAATTTGCTTGAAAATAAATTCGATAATCAAAGTTTCGACTGAAGCTTCAGGCATAAGAATTAATGCACAGAAATAGAATACACAAAATATAACACCAGATTTAAAAAGAATAACTGAATTCTCAAATAAATGTTATCAACCATGATTAGAAATTTTTAGAAAAATGATAATGAATGTTAATTATTATTGATTATATTTAACGTTTCTTTTCTTCATTTTTAGTGGAAGGATTGATTAAAAAATTTAGCTGAACTTCCTTGAATTTAAAAAAAAAAAACAATCACGATTTGAGATGTTGATTCTTGATTAGAGAAAAAACAATTTGAACTTTGGAGAATTTATTTAATAGTTGATAATTGAATTTTATTTGGAAAATGAAGAAAATATTTAAATTCAAGACTGCCAGTGATCAAGTCAAAGATAAAACCCTTTTCTATATTAAATTTCTTGCAGCTATTAAAATAAATGTTCTGAAGTTCAAAATAGTAACTTTATTATATATTTTAAATACAACATGTTTAATTAAACTGACAAATAACAGATTGGAAAATGATCAATAATAAGTTGATAAAATAAAAATAAAAATGATGAATTCTAAGTTTTTGTTTGATATAGAAAACACAGAGTTTATACAAATTTAGTTTACATTGAGCATTAAAATTTAACTTTCAAGTTGCTAGGTAATTCAAATAAAATAAATTAAACAGTATGATCGATTGAAAAAAATCTTTAATATAATGAAAATTAATGAAATAAAATTTAAAAATTTATAATTATATGAATTTTCAATCGAAAGTTTTAAAGTTTAAAATTTCAAGCTGTGTAGATTTTTTTCGGTTTCAATTGGAATATTGGGTCCTGGAAAGGACAGAAGATGGAAACTATATTTTTCTTATTTCAAATTAAGTTCCAAAGGCTTCCAAGAAAATAATGTTTTCAGAACACAAAAATTTAGAATTAAAAAAAAACTTTTTAAAAATAATTCATAAAGTTTAAATAGTTTTACTTCGAAATTCTCTTAATATATTTGAAAATTAAAACAAAATATGAAGAAGAAAATGATATTTTTTTAACATTTTACAAGAATTTTTTTTTCAATAAACTTGTCTAACCATTTAAAAAACTTATTAGTAGAATTTAATTGACTTTAAGAAACAGCATTTAGGTGCCTATGATTGAATTATTGATTTGGTAGATTTAAGTGCACTAGTTGTCAAATTTCTTCTATCACCTTTTGTTTAGTGATATGGATTTTATTAACTTGAAAATGTATCAGTTTCAGGTGAAATCAATCATTGATAACTGATGATATAACAAATCAACGTTAAAAAAACCTGATTCTGATTTGGTTTATTGATTATTTAATTCATTTCAGGAATAATATTTTAAAGATGATTATGCATGATCCAAAAAAAGGATTCTACAGTTTTGAAAAATTTCATTTCATTCATTTCATTCATTAATTCATTTAACCAAATTTGTTCAAACCTGCAAAACGATTAGTTTTTGGCTTTAAAAATATCTAAAACTCAATTTGATTTAAAACTTCATTAATCGCTTTCGAATAATGTTGAGCATTTAGAAGAACAAGAATCACAAAATAAAATTAAGACTGTAATTGGTTACTTGAAGAATATTTCATATCAGCACGATGTTTTGTAAATAAAATTTCTTAGTAATAAAGTAGAGGATTAGGTTTTAGATTTTATTTTGCTAACTCTGTTGATCATCATGAGTCAAGATACATGGCTGTTAATGTATAAAATTAGTATTCGGCTAATCAATTTTGATGTTAAAATGGTTGATTTCAAACTCTTAATTTGTTTCGTTACACTTCTCAACAAAAACCCATTCTAAAGACGAGATAGTGTTTTTGAATGTCAAGTTTAGAGTTTCAATACAAAATATTGATTGAATTACAAATCGAAATTTACAATAAAAATAAGTTTAAATTCGTGATCGGCATATATGTATGTAATTTCGTTAAATGAAATGTCTCATGTCTAGGGTGAGTTAAGACTAATTTCCACCGGAGGCGAAAAAAATTTCTGACTTTCTTGTTAGCACTTATTTAACACCTTTTAAGATCAAGTCATTTCGCTTTACTACATTGAAAATTTTACTTGGAAAAAATCTCCATGGGGGGGGGGCCCTAAACCCCTCCCCCCCCTACCCCCCCCGTTCGCACGGCCTTGCCCATTAGGATATTGAACAGTATGATAACCTGCAGCGCTGTCATTAAATAAAATATTCCCATTTGAAAAAAATATTGATTTGATCCCAATATTTGTTGAAATATTATTCCAAGATCGGTGTTTTGCATTAAAGTCACCAATAATAAAAAAATATTAATTTATTTCTGGTGAGTTTTTGTAAATCTCCCTTCAAGAAATTATTCTATTAAAAGCTACATTGAAAAGGCAAGTATGCGGCAACAATTATAATTTTTCCCATAGAAGTTTCTGTTTCAACTCCAATTGTTTCTAAGACTTTTGTATTGAATGAAGGAAGAAGTCTAAATTTGAGACGACTGTTGATAACAAATAGCTACACCCCCACCTTGTCGATTAATTAGATCATTTTGTAAAATTTTTAAGAAAGCATTGCTTTTCAAGATATTGTCCGGCTTTAAAAAGTTTCAGTGATGGCAGCAATATGTATGTTTTGAGTTTTCAAAAATGAAAAGAATTCATCTTGGTTAGCTAGTAAAGATCTAGCGTTACAATTCATAATAATTAAACATCTATTTCGATAATTACCAGCCTTTAATTATTGCTCTATGGACGGCCAATCATAATTAACAAAAGCTATCAACGCGTTATCCTCTTATCAAATTCAATAAAAATTTCGACCACGCTCCGCCATCATAGATCGAGATTCGAAGCCCGAGCCGCTTTTCCCAAGTGAAAATTCATCAAAAAGCAATCGCACATTAGGGAAATATTTACACCCGAACAATAAACTAATTACCATCCGATGCAACATTTTGAAACGATGAACTTACGAGGGAGGGCATGGCGGTTGCAAAAGTAATATCTATTGGAGTAGGATTGGGTTCCTGTCATTCCAACATGTCCGCAACATTTCCGCCCCCTTCGCCTCTGCCCATTCCGGTGGGTTCACTTCCGGTGCGTGATGGCTTGGCAGGCAGGCAGGCAGGCTGTTGATGACGATTGTAATTAATTTTGATGGATCCTACCAAATAGTGATGATGATTTGCTCATTGCGGCGACACGCTTCTGGCTCCTGAAGGTAGGCATGAGATTGCCAAATTAGAATTCAATTAGGACATCGTAATTTACATTCAATATTTAATAAATGATGAAAATTTGATAAGTTATGCTTATTACGTGTTGGTAAACTTGTAGGTACCCATCAGTGGATATTGAATCAGTTTAATTAGGCCACAACATTGGGGAAACCGTAGATTGAAAATACAATTTAAAGGTAAGTTTTTAGATCCAACACCCTGATGGCTGCACTCTTTTCTTCTTGGAAATTAAGCATCCGCACTTGTTAATGTTTATTTTAACACATTAAGGACCGCGAAGCCGAAAAACATCTTTATTCGGAATTTTTGGTAAATTGTATGTAAATTTTACGGTTTATTGCCCACATTGAAATAAATATACCTCAGAATTTAAAGCGCTACAATTCGGAATCAAAAGTATTTTTATCGCACAAATCCGAATCCAAATTTTAAACCATAAAAGTCGTGACGTCACAACGCACCACTTTTTCTACTTTTCTATTTTTTTACCAAACCGTTCTTTTCTGCTCTTCTATACGCCCAAATTTTACGATGATTTCATAAAAGTACCAGTTAGTTACAATCAAAAAGAATCGCTGTTTTTGATTTTTTGAAATTTTGATTTAAATTTAGTTTAGAGCAATTTAGTTTCGTGAAGTCACAAGGCGCAATTTTTTTAAATCAAAATTTCGCAAACCATTGTGACGGCACGAAGTCTAATTTTCAGATACAAAAAAAATCAAACTATAATCTCATATTACCTGAAAAAGCAAGAAACATAACAAATAATGTAATTTGATGATAAAATAGATCCATTCATTTCCGAAAAAAATTAAGTGCATTGAATCCAAAAAGGTAAAAAAACAGATCAATTTTGCAACACTGATGGGTTGCCATCCGTCCCGCAAAAGCGGGACATGTCCCGCTTTTTAGAAAATGTCTCGCCGTCCCGCTTTTTTCTCAAAATGTCCCGCTTTTTTCTGAGAAAACTTTTGTGTTAGACTCAACCCTCTCCGATCCTACAACTTCAAAATAGTTTGTCAGTGCTTGATGAAAACGCTTCCTATAAAATCTCTCCTCGATAATTTTCAGCTCCTGTCATTTTTTTCTAATCATGTTTTATCATCCATCTATGATTTTCAAAACTAGAAATGTTCTTTCTTAAAGAACATGACATTTACCGATAAGACCGTAAAAATTGAATGAAACTTTCATGAAATTTCACTGACTTATACTGGAAAAACCTAAATTTAGCCTCAATATATATATTCATCGGTTCAACACAGAAGATCATTCAAATTTATTTTTTTTTGTGTTTATTTCTTCAAAATTATCAGCATTTTCGCAAAGTTTGTATACGTTAATTATCTTATTTTGATTGCCGCTGGGATATATATTCTAATCTAAGTTTGTGGCATATCGGCAAATTGAAAATCTAATTAGAGAGCAATTATGATAGATATGAAAATTGATAGGTGGAAAGGTCAAAGCTAGAGCGCTTTGGGTAGAAGAAACGAATAGATGGTGAAATTGTGAGCTTAGGGCATTGTTTCTTATCGACAGCATGAAACTGAATGTGTGATTCTTTACCCGGCATCTGCTGGCTGTTTGTAGTAAGTGACGAAGAAGCCACATTGCTACCCACAACCAGCCCAGATGGGTCGAACACATGAGGTTGCGTCCGACCGGGCCTTTAAATCTTCAAGTGTTCGGATAAGAAAAGAATCCTCAAAGCAGCCTTTCTCGATTGTAGCAGCTTGAAGCTAAAATATTTCACATTTTATTAATTTAGAGTCCTAAACAAATTGTTAGCTGAAAACTTACATTTAGTTTTCTTTTACTCGGGCTCTCACACTTGCTCACACTTGTTCGGATCGGCGAATGACAATCGCTTTTTAATTTCCGTCCGGAACCTTAGTTTTAAGAACATAATTGTTAGGATGACTAATTTAAAATATAGGTTTACTACTTACGATTTACAATACAATTGTTCGGCTATAATTAAAACTGATCGAAATCGTCCTGAACCTGGTTTGTAGGTTAATTTCCTCGTACGTGACCTATGTGTGTTTAATTACATTTAGCAAACAATTTCTTCAGCGGATTCGTTTTGTACTCACTGTTTCACCTTTTAGAGGTTTGAATAATTATAATCAGTCACTCCCGTACTACTAATTTTAAGAAATATCCGTACTATTAGGATTAGGAAATACTTTTAAGTTTTATTACTCCGTACTACATACGCTACAGATTTCCAACTATCTCCCGCTTGTTTTTGTTTATGTTTTTCCCCCGTTCGTGATGGCCTATCTCGCGCACACTTTCTGACAAGGGCTGCCGAGTCGCGCAGTTTTTACACGCTCAACAGTCCCCCACCCGTAAACCTGGTCCGGATTCACTCTCTGGAGCCACCGGATCAGCGTTACCACCAGTATCAGAAGTTGCATGATGAGCGGCACTCTCTGGACCCACCGTCTGGACTCTGTCAGCAATCTCTAGTACCGCCAAATTCGCCGTTCCACGTCGAAAAACACCACCAGTTGTGCGTACCAAAGCTTGGCGGACTCTTCCGTCACCAGAAACGATCGGCTCTTCGATGATTCCTCGAACCCATGCCTTGCGTCGACTGCCTTCGACCACATATACTAGATCCCCTTTTTTTAGAGGATTTGTTTCGGAGAACCACTTGGACCGTTGGTTGACTGTCGGCACGTACTCTCTAATCCACCGCTTCCATAACTCGTCGGACAGCTGCTGCGATCTCTTGTAAGCATCCCGAAGTGCTTCTGCAGGATGCGTAGGTTGAATGACTTCATGCGGCTCGTTGGGATCTGAACCTCGCAGGAAGACATTTGGACAAAGTGCACCCATCACTGAGTCCGTGGTAACAAGAGTTAGGGGCCGGCTGTTGATCATGTCCTCAGTTTCAGCAAGCGTAGTCAGGAGGATTTCGTCGTTTAATCGACGCCCATCGTCCAAAGCGGCCATGACTTGCTTCACCGAGCGCACCATCCTTTCCCACGCCCCTCCCATGTGGGGTGTTCCAGGTGGGATGAAGTGCCAACTCGTGATAGCAGTCGTAAATTCATCGGCACAAACAGCATCAATTTCTCGTAGGGGAACATGCCCTATTATGCGCCACCTAAGCGAATCGCTCATTTTCTATGTATTCCACGTACAAATTGTGTTAAAAATGGGTGTAATCGTTGAAGAAAACTGTTTTCTACAAATTCCTATAATTTTTCATTACTCAAATTGCTATAGTTTCTTCAAAAACATGATTTTTAAAAATCATATTCTAAGCCACAGAACAAAACTGTGTTGCGAATACGCGCCGCTGTGTATTCAATACGCGCCTAGCAGCCGAACACACCCGAGAGCAGCCGAAGACCGAAAACACACCAATACTTACAGACACTTTGACTGAAAAGAAAATCAAAATGGACTAACAGAAATCTAACAAAAAATGAAAAATAGATTTTTTGGGCTGAATTAACGCTCAAAATATGGTTTTAGACTTTTTGTTCATTTTCAATGAAAATTGGCCTTTTTGAAAAATTAATGCTATTTTCAGCCTACTACGACTGGCGCGTTATAAAGAGCACATGGGCCGTGATAGAACATACCCATTAAAAGCATACCTTAGCGAGTTCAGTATGATTTTTTAGCATAAAATCATAATTTAGATTCTCCTCTATCGATGTGTCAGAAGATATTGTCTTATTCGTTTTTCTCTGCTTGGTGACACCTTATTAAAAGTGTTTTAAAATTTAGATCGAAATGAAGAAAAACCTAAATTGTGAAATTATCACGACACAGGGGCATTTTAAGGGAAAATTCATACTTGCCATGACCAATCTCAGCATTTAAAACAAATTGGTAATATTTTGCAGGCTCCAAATGTGTCAGATTCTTCAAAACAAGAGTGGCGCGTATTAGCCACATGGGGCGTTATATGAACTTTTCCCCTACCCGTTGGATTATCTCCTTACTCGCACCTCGGAAGTTCGTCCCGTTGTCTGTGAAGTATTCGGAGGCTGGACCTCGGCGGCTGATGAAACGGCGGATTGCCATGATGCATGATTGCGCGGTAAGACTGTGGACTACTTCCAAATGCACCGCTCTAACAACCATGCACGTGAACACCGCAACCCAGCGTTTTTCTCTGCGGCGGCCGACGACGACTTCAACAGGACCCAGGTAATCAATGCCCACGAAGTTAAATGGACGTTTAAATGGAGTTAGTCTTTGTACAGGAAGTGCAGCCATACGAGGATTCTTCGGCAGACATTTACGAACCTTACACCACACACAGTTCCTTTCGGTTTGTCTTATCAAATTGGTAAGACCGCTAATCACAAAACGTTGCTTGATTTCGTTTTTCACCGTCTCTCGATATCCATGCCCAAACCTTTCATGGTATTGTTGAATTAAAAGATCCGTAACGTAGTGAGATCTCGGTAGAATTATCGGAAAGCGAAGATCGAAAGGGAGGAACTCTGCCTTTTCAGAACGACCTTCCATTCTCAACACACCATCGGCGTCGATCAGGGGCACAAGCTTGTAGAGAGGGCTGGATTTTTCTAGTGGAAACCAATTTTGAAAAGGTAATTCTGCATTCTTCTTCAATATCTTGATTTCGGCGCTGTACGACTCGCTCTGAGCCAACCTGAAGAGAGTATTTTCGGCACATCTATGCTCGTCTTGCCGCAACGGAACCACCACAAAGGGAATTTCAACCTTGATGAGCTTTTTAAGCTTTGGAGTCGAAAGGACGGCTTCGATGGATTTGCCAGCTGCTCTGCGCCGGCAGTTGGAGATGAATCGGAAAATGCACGCCACGGTGCGAACTGCAACGTTCCACTTCGAAAATCTAGTCACGTCGATAAAGCAACTTGGAAGCTCCACACCGTGAAAAAGGTGTATTGCCTTGATTTCCGTTCGTGTATTTGCAGCGGGAAGATTCTGTTGAGGCCATTCCGACGGCTGCTGGTACAGGAACTCCGGGCCACGAAACCATGAACCTTCGCTCGAAAGATCCGGAAGACGACCCCATTTGGTGAGCGAATCTGCTACATTTAGCTTGGTTGGAACGTAGCGCCAGTCTGTCAGCTTGGAGAGACTCAGAATTTCTCCGATACGGAAGCCGACGAACGGCTGATAACGACGTTGGTCGCTTTGAATCCAGGAGAGAACAGTTCGAGAATCACTCCAGTAGAAAATTTGATGAATAGGAAGGGAATGGTTGTTCTTAACGGTGTGACTCAGGTGCGCTCCCAAGACTGCTGCTTTCAGTTCAAGCCGTGGAATGGAAAGAAGTTTTATCGGTGCTACTTTCGATCGAGCCATCACCAACGAACATTTTACAGTATTTTCCACACAAATCCGTAGATACGCGACGCTTCCGTACGCATTCTCCCCGGCATCACTGAAGATATGTAGCTGTATTTGGCCAAATCGGTCAGAAGGTGTCGATCCAAAGTTGCATCTTGGAATCCGAACACCCTCGACCAGAGAAAACATTGCGACCCACTGTCGCCACTTATCCAGGCACTCTCCGTCGATACGCTGGTCCCAGTCGCAACCCGCTCGCCACAGGTCTTGCATGAGCATCTTTCCCAACACCGTAAATGGAGCCAACAGGCCGATTGGATCGAACAGCGACATGACCGTGCTCAGGACTCCCCTTTTCTTTGGTGGTTCTGCCTCTGTAGCCGCTGCGTTTGCGGGCACCGCAAACGAAAACACGTCGTTCTGCGTGTCCCACATGATGCCGAGAACTCGTTCGTAATCCGTCACCTTGTCTTGGTTCAAATGGATTGACTCTCTGGAGCCACCACCCACTCCCAAACTTCGAAGAACAGCTGTAGAGTTAGACGTCCAATTGGTGATCTCGAATCCACCTTTCGAGTGGATCCAACGTACCTCTCTGGTTCGCTCGATGGCTTCCTCTTCGGTGTCGAAGCTGTCGTAGTAGTCATCGACATAATGGCGGTGAACGATGGCCTGTGCTGCTGCTGGATAACGAGTGGAAAACTGTTGGGCATTCAGGTTCTTGACGTATTGCGCCGAGCATGGAGAACTGGCAGCGCCGAAGGTGGCCACGTCCATGACGAAAACGGTAGGATGATCGTCTTCCGGGAACCGGAAAAGAAACCTTTGCGCCTGTTTGTCTGCGTCTCTAATCCTGAGCTGATGGTACATCTCTTTGATGTCACCTCCCACTGCAACTCGTCGCTCTCGAAACTTGCTAATGACCGCCGGAAGTGATGCCAATAGATCGGGGCCTTTGAGCAGATACGAATTGAGAGAAACACCCTGCGATTTGGCCGCCGCGTCCCACACCAAACGTACCTTATGCGGTTTCTTAGGATTCAGCACGACATTAAGAGGAAGATACCACACGGAAGAAGGATTGGTACTCTTCAGCTCTTCTGCCGTGGCCTTATGACAGTAGCCTTTGGTCAGGTAGTACTCAATCTGCTGGTTCACGTTCTGTTTCATATGCGGCTCTCGTTGAAAACGTCGTTCCAGGCTCTTCAGTCGGTTCAGCGCCATCGGATAGCTATCTGGAAAAACAGGCTCCTGTTTCCAAAGTAGCTATCCGCTACTGCCCGGTCGGACGCAACCTCATGTGTTCGACCCATCTGGGCTGGTTGTGGGTAGCAATGTGGCTTCTTCGTCACTTACTACAAACAGCCAGCAGATGCCGGGTAAAGAATCACACATTCAGTTTCATGCTGTCGATAAGAAACAATGCCCTAAGCTCACAATTTCACCATCTATTCGTTTCTTCTACCCAAAGCGCTCTAGCTTTGACCTTTCCACCTATCAATTTTCATATCTATCATAATTGCTCTCTAATTAGATTTTCAATTTGCCGATATGCCACAAACTTAGATTAGAAAGTTTGTATACAACAAGATTAAATAACTCGTTAACGTTGCCAAAATTTTATCCAGACAAATCCGAACCAGGTGAATCCGGGCAATTTTATTTAAAATCCTGGCATTTGATTCCAAAACTGTTAACCGTAAATCCGGACAATATCCGGGCAAATTTTGTTACAACCACGAACTTTGCAATAAAAATAAAAAGGATTTGGATTTCGAATTTTGAATTTGGATAAAACCTGCTCAAAAAATTGTTTTGGTCGTAAAAATAAAAATTATTATAATTCACTTTAAGTTTTTTTTAAATAAATTTTTTTTTTGGTTTTATTAGTGGCACTTTACCATCCTTATGGTATTCGTGTCGATTTAAAATAAAGCAAATGAATCTGTTCAAAATCCAGGCTTTTTTTTACAAATTCCGGGAAACCGGATCGAACCGAACTTTTTCCAAATTTTGTGTCAAATATCCGGGTAAGTTTGGGTAAAATCGGGTAATCTGGCAAGCTTATCTTAGCATCACTATGACAATCTGGTTCAGTTGAGCGTTCTTTGAGTACGTTCTAGCCAGGTTCTAGCGATGTTAACAATTTCCTTCGAAGAAAACATTTTCTTAAGTTGCTTCCAAATGATGATGGCTGATGTGAATAAAGCTCTAGTAATTGCTTTTGTTATTTTCAAGCAGTTTTGTGAGTCAAATACTTCGAATAGCATTCATATTTTTAATCCGGAGCTGGTTGAAAGTAAATGATCTACTCTGCTTTTTCATATCTAGTTGAGCAAATGCTTTCAAATTTGGCCATTCTAAAGTTCGAGCTCAGTAAAAACTATCGAAGAAAATGCTATTTTCTTATTCATACCACTTGATGGCTCCAGATGTTTCTCTTGAATCCTAGCCGAATCCCTTGAATGAAAAACTCAAGCATAAAATTAAATTCTGGATAAAATAGACAGGAATAAATTGAAATGAGTTAAATTGAATAAACTTGGTAGATGATCAAAAACGGCTGTTAAAAAATTTAAAAACTGTATTTAAATTTCGAATTTTAAATTACTCTGAACTACAACATTGTCGACTATAGTGTTTGCAGTATACAAAGATGAAAGTTTTCTTGAGAATTCAATTTTTTATCCATATTTTGTTACTTTCTATGAATTATTTCAGATAAAGGAACATTCACTTATGTAGAGGAATGGTCATAAAAATGAGGTTTTCAAGAGTTTCTGAAATGTCCCCCTTTTTTCGTAAATGCCCCGCTTTTTTCGTGAAATGTCCCGTTTTTTTCTGAAAGTGTCTAGTAAGCCTAAAATAACATGAATTTTATTCAAAATTTGATTGTGTGATCATGTGAATATTATCTAAAAAGAAACAAATATTGGAATTGATGGAAAAAAGGCCTAAAAATTTTTTCAGACATTGACCATTTTTTATACCTAAATATATATTTTTATAATTCAAGTACCTACCAGTCTGGGGGTAAAATGCAATAAAATGCAAATCAAAATGAGACCTCATTAATCTCATTTCTAAATGCTGATATTTGATGTTGACTTCAAAATTTCATCCATCCAAACATTTATTTTCATGGTTTCAGCTAGTAGAATTTTTAATAGTATGTTTTACCCCTAAATGTATGCAAAACAATGTAACAGCTTTTTGAAGAATGTTGGTTTTATTAATTTTATCGACGTTTTTCAGCTAGTTTTACAAATTAAAAACGTTTTTTTTTACCAGTTGTCCAGACGTTTCGAGCTACTGTGGCAATTGCTCCTCTTAAGGGGACACTAAAATATATTTTAAATTACAAATAATTACTACAATTACAATTTTTGTTTTCCAACTTAATAATAACTGGCTTTCGTCTATACTAATTTGTTCTGGCTCAGTTTGTTTTGTTTTGAGTTTACATTTGTGTATCAATGGATTTGGAAATGAGGGGGTCGTATGCTGTTTTAAAATTACATGAATCTGGTTGTCTGCTTATAACATTGTTGCTCCTTCTCAGTTTCATGTAAAAAGTTTCTGTAGTTATTCTTGCGTTGTTTCCTGCTACTCTTTCTGAAGTTTTGGTGTTTTCAAAATCGAAAATATGACCAGTTTCTAAGCTTTGTTGTGCTAAACCAGTGCTTATTTGTTTCGTTAATACATTTGTTTGATGGAGTTTGGTTTGTTTTTCTAAAAACTGGCTAGTTTCACCAACATATGAATTTTTACACTTTCCACAATTTAATTTCGTAAACCCCTTAAATGTTTTTATTTTTTAGAATTTTATCTTTTGTTTTCGTGAAAATTATGTTCTTTATTTTGTCTTATGGCTGGAGAGCAACTTTTTTTTGTTTCGATTATAGTCGTTTTAACATCTTTATGTCATTCGCGACTTATATCAACGATGCAGTCGGTGAACAGTCTTTGAAAAACTTATCCGGTACAACTGTGTGCGATGTTTTCTCTTGGACTCGAACTTACGTACATCGGCTCAGGAAGCAACTGACTTGCCAACTGAGCTTTATCAAAAACCCCCCCCGAAGAGCAACATTAATATTAATTAAGTTATACTGTGATACTTATAGACATATACCATCCTCCGCTTGAGTTCAACATTGCATCCCCGAGTCCGGTCGCTTTTGTTGAGGCTTTCGACCCATCGGCACGTGACTTCCATCGTGCTGATTTCGATCTCATGAACCTATGTCTATCTGAAGTGGACTGGACAAATCTCCAAAGATATACAAGTGTAGACGTAGCTGTTAGTTCATTCTGCGCAATTATGGACGACGTTTTTGACAAATCTGTGCCCATGGTTCGACCTCCGCTTGGACCTCCTTGGACTAATTCTCGCTTAAAACGACTGAAACAGCTGCGCTCGAAATTGCTTCGAGCATTTACTTATTCTAGATGCCCATTCATGAAATCTAAACTTAATGATGCTACCAGAAAATATCGAATCTATAATCGATTATGCTATCGCCGTTATGTGAATCGGACTCAAAGTGAGCTTCGTCGGAACCCTAAAGTTTTGGAATTTTGTTAAATCCAAAAGGAAGGAATCTGGCCTACCTGCGGAGGTACATTTAGATAACAGAATTGCAAAATCATCTGCTGACAAATGTAACCTTTTTGCAAAGCATTTCTCCAGTATATTTTCAATTAAATCGCCAACAGAAGAACAAATTAGCGCAGCCGTGACACGATTGCCTACCGATGTGTTGAATCTCGACGTGTTTGCTGTTAGAGAGGATATGGTTTTCGAGGCTATCAAAAACTTAAAGTACTCTACCTCAGCCGGGCAGGATGGAATACCTGCGTGCGTGTTGAAAAAGTGTTGCACTATACTTGTTAAGCACCTGACTTATATTTTTAATCAGTCCTTATAACGAAATCGGTTCCCTGCCACCTGGAAAAGATCTTTCATGAGCCCAGTCTTCAAAAAGGGTGATAAGCAAGAGGTTCGCAATTATCGTGGTGTCACATCACTAGCTGCCTGCTCGAAGGTCCTAGAGAGGATTGTCAACGATGTTATGTTTTCAGCCTGCAGGAACTGGATTTCGAACAATCAACACGGTTTTTTTCCGAAACGTTCGGTAACATCTAATCTGGCAGTGTTCACATCATTTTGCATATCTAATATGGATTGTGGCAAACAAGTCGACGCAATTTACACGGACATCACTGCGGCGTTTGACTCAGTAAATCACTTAATTTTACTTTTAAAGCTAGAACGCCTGGGATTACCTGAGGGATTTTGTGCGTGGATCAGAAGCTATTTAACAAATCGTCGTCTTGCTGTTAAAATCGGAACATCTAAATCTTCAGATTTCATTCCGACTTCAGGTGTACCACAAGGAAGTAATTTGAGCCCTTTATTGTTCACCCTGTTCTGCAACGATATTAATATGCTGCTTTTTGGATGCGGAGTACTTATGTACGCGGATGATTTGAAAATTTTTCTGAACGTTAACAGTTTGGCAAATTGTCAGATACTACAGCAATTCCTCAATACAGTAGTGAACTGGTGTGCTGTCAACCTACTGGCCTTAACACTAGAAAGACCGCACCAGTCAAAATGACTGGTTGAACACTTTGTTTGTTGAATATCTTTTGTATACTTCGCTTTAAAAATTCGCAAAAAATACGACTTTTCATGAATTTTTAATCTCTACAAAACTGTGTATTTTTTATTTCACTAGCTCTTTTAATAGGCGAGAAAAATTTCGCCATGGACACTCGGACCGTGACCAGTCAAAATGACTGGTAAAATTCACAACCCTATGACTCAAACAAGATAAAAAAATTTCGCTTGCTTTTGGTTTCATTTGCAAGCTACATTCAAGACAATGAGTTCTAGTTGATTTATGGTGGGCAGAATTGTGTCATTCGTTATGAAATTATTGATTTTCGATGCGAAGTCGTGAAGATTTGAAGAAAAATTTCTCGGATTGGCCGCTGTGTGGCGCTTCAAGCACTTGACTCCCAATTTTTTTAGTCCGTTTTGTTGCTCAACTATAATCAAACTTTCTGTCAAAATTTGGCGAAATTTCATCAAGATTTGTAAAAGTTATGTTAGTTTCAATACATGTCCATTCGAGTAATCGAGTAATTTTAGGTGATAAATATGTTTTATACTTAACTTGTATGAGTAAAATATTTATGAATTGTGTACTTATTTATTCAAATTTGAGACATAAGCTATGAAAATGAACAATTTGAATGATTTTTTTTATATTTGATTATTTTTCATATGTTGATTATCCACCATGGGTGCACGGATTCACCGCAGTTTCTGCCCAAGTATGTATTCACATAAATTCTTAGATTATTAGGTTCGACAAATTTCCAATGCAAGTTCACTTACAGGTATTCCGGCACCCGTGTATAAAGGTGGCAACTGATTGAACATTCTTATTGAACATTCTTATTATGAAAGGAAACACATCTTACCTGTCGGCAACTTACGGGGTTTCAACCCTAGAGTTTTCTTGCCGATACCGGGAATCGAACCCAGTACACCTGGCATACCTAGACTAGACTCACGCCAGTCTATCTGATAGACCACATCGGCGCTAAGATATATCAACATGGGTGCACGGAATGACTGTAAATTCGCCGTAGTTAATTATATAGAAAAAAATAATTTTCAACTTGCTTCAGAACACAAAATATTTTTGAGTTAGATATGATAGGCATTTAAAATGCAACATTAGTCAATCGAAACACTTTTAAGGAAAAACAAATCAATGTGTACATTTGACAATGTTGATTCATTATTTTTATTTCCACTGTTTTCTGTCGCATGACATAACTTGATGCATATAATTCCTTAAAGTCACTCGATCCATGATAACCGTTTTCCAATTTCTTGAATGTTGATCAGATCTTATCAGACAAATATACGATGGCAAAAACCTGTTTATTATTTCAAGATATAATAGAAATATTTCTTTTCCAGGAATGAAAAAACGGAGCTTTAAATAAAAATCTTTATTTAAATCATTATGTCTCAACTTGAAAGACACGCTTTTGACTTTGGTTTAGTTAAAATTTGTAATAATGCCTTTTTAAAAAATGCAAAAAGTCCAATATTTGATTAAAACGCGGTGAATCCGTGCACCCATAGTGAAAAACCATGTATATTACGAAAATTTTCATTTGAATCTTTAAAAGTCTTTATTCTTTACCTTTAACATGCAAAAAATTGAATTTGGATGAATGGCGGTGAATCCGTGCACCCATGGTAAATTGCTCTACTTATATAAAAAATATGCTTCAAAACCTACAATATCAGGTATAATTTATAGGCGTGGAGTTGAAAAATTTCAGAGTGATGGATGCTACAAAATATCTACTAAAACAAAACTGAAGTGAAACCGTGCACCCATGATCAATAACCATAGCCATCTAACATGTTTTTATTATTAGATTGATAATGTGTTTTAATTTTTTGATAATTATTTGACATATTCATTTTATGACATACACGCATTCGTCAACTATGCCAAACTGAGGTGATTCCGGGCACCCATGGTAAAAAAATATTTCAATTTTATAACAGAAATGTTATCGAATTAATAACAAAATTATTTCAAAAGAAAAAAAGTTTAAAATATTTTGATAGAAAAAATTTCCCCTTTACCAGTCATTTTGACTGGTCACGGTTCGAATAGGTATATTCAATTTGCCGGTCCTTCTAGTGTTAAGCGTTTCTAAGTGCTGTATCATAACATTTGGACGCAAGAAACTTCCATTTTTGTACGACTATTATATCCAGGGCGAACTTCTACATCGTGTTAATCAAATAAAGGACCTTGACGTTGTTTTGGATAGTCATATGACATTCAAGGAACACTACTCTGCTTGAAAAGACCAATCGAATGCTGGGGTTTGCCATACGTCTGAGTAAAGAATTTACAGATCCTGTTTGCCTACGAGCTCTGTATTGCTGCCTGGTCCGTTCAATACTAGAATCTGCAAATCTGGTGTGGTGGCCATTCGAAACTACATGGGTGGCGCGTTTTGAAGCGGTTCAACGAAAATTCGTACGTTATGCTCTGCGTGATCTACCGTGGGATAATCCTCAAAATCTGCCACCTTATGCACAACGCTGCGCTTTGCTTGGCCTCCACACGCTGTCGAATCGCCATGATATTAATCAATCACTGTTTGGTGCGAAAATTCTCAAAAACGAAATCGATTGTTCTTGGATACTTTCGCGCTGTCATATTTATGCTCCAGAAAGAACCCTGCGAAATCGTGACTGGCTATCACTGGAATCAAGAAATACGCGCTATGGTAGCAATGACCCCCTGCGTTCTGCAAAAGTAAGCTTCTTACGCAATTATGCTCTCTTTGACTTTAATGTCTCAACTGCAAGCTTTAAACGCTTGATCGAATCTAGCAAAAGTGACCAATTAAGAACTAACTAATAAGAAAACTTTCAATGTAAGGCTATGATCATTTAGTATCCGGGCAGTTACAAACGTGTGTATTTCAAAAACTATTCATCTGATCGAAAAACTTTCTATGAAAGAAATGAAGGTGTTAATATGACATTTAATGTAAAAATATAAAAAAATATATTTATCAATGATTTCAAGAAATACTCTAACTTTTTAATAAAATCTCTTTTTTATCTTTGCACACTTTTTTCAGGCATGTATTGGTTTATTTTTTTTACCACAGAAGCAAAACCTTTGCAAAATCATGCTATTTTACACAAACTCACCTGGAAAAAGCAATTGGAATCGTGTTGGAACCTTTTCATGAGTAGGCATCTCGAAGAATTTGATCTCTTAAATCCGGTTTTAACATAAATTTTTTTGTCCTTCAGAACACATCTGTCATATTGCGTAAAAACCGGATGCACAGATTACAATCTTTGTAACTGATCATTATTAGTTATTTACTTGGTGTCTACTAATCAGGCAACACTTTTTGCCTGCTGAAAATGGATTTTTTGCATTATTTAAGGAGTCTGCATTCAGTTATCCCCAATAACCATAGACTTTTTACCATATTTAAGATCAAGGGTTCCACTAAGATGCTTGGTTTGAACTTCGTGAGCATCCAAAAGTGTCTCCTTATACTTCTTAATCATTTGGTCCGAAAAAAAAAATCAGAAAAATTCAAGAGTTTATGACCTTCCAAGTCAACAATGAAGAATTTTCGAGGCGCAAAATGCGTAAAAGGAGCAAATTTGTGCAAAATTATTTTTACCATGTCTTTTTGCGTCGTGAATATCTCAAACACACGTTAACTTAAAAATCTATCAAAAACAGGCAAGATAGTCCTTTTCATAACCAACACAACGCTACTAAAGTTTTGCATATCCGAGGTCTATTAACGTAGATATCACCAAAATAAAGTGCCCGGATACTAAATGATCATAGCCTTATGTCAAGATAGACCTATATAGATTAAGTAAACCATTAAGCCATTTACGTCAGATGGTTTTTATAAACAACTAGCTGACCCGGTGTGCTTTGCTGCACCTTTTAAAAATCAATAAATTGTATGAACATAGTTTCATTAAAAATAAATTTTCGATAGTTTTACAATGAGAGCTTTCACATCACATGTTTTTCAATGATTGTTTTGAAATCTGATATTAAGTATTCGATTTTATTTGCTTTTCTCCCCAGCAATGTGAAGAGGGTCCACGAACTGCCGTAACAACATTTTTCGTAATCAAATAACATCGCATTTCACATATGGCTCTATTTGCTTGATAAGTGTTCAAGCTTTACATACATTCCTTTTTCCCGCTTCTCCTATGAAAAAAAGAGGGGTCATGAATCTTAAAAAACCACTCATGTAAAATATGGTTTCTATTGCTTGAAAATTTTTCAAAACTATGCGACAAAAGTTCCTCCATTCTTGGCTCTGTACTGTATAAAATTTTTCTTTAAAAAAAACAATAGAAACATTTTTTACTTTTTCTTTCAAATTTGGTTCCATTTGTTGGATAAGTTCTCAAGTAATACAAAAAATTGTGCGGAACTATTTTCCCATCTCTTAACCTTCACTGGAAGGTAAAAAGGGATTTTTAATAACCTTAGAATCATTTCTCGTATTCTTATACTTTCCCCTGCGAAATTTGGTTAAATTTATTTGATGAGCTCTGGAATTTGTCAAAACAAACGAACGGCACTTCTTATTTATTTCCATCCCGTGAGGGGAACCAAATCATCAAGAATTCATCATCTTGAGTTTATATTTGTTGCCATTTGCTAGATTAGCAATCGAGTTAGTTAAAAAATTGTATGAGAGCTCCACTTCCCTATCGAATCAGTGAAAGGAGGTAAAAGCTTTACACAATCATAGAAAAAAAATCTACTCAAATACCCTTTGCTATTAAATTTGTATAATAAGTTCTCGAGTGATCCAGAAATATTGTATGAACCCGAGCAGACTTTTATGGCAAAATTATAGCAAATTTTGCTATCACGCCCTGAGAGCCCAACTTGCTCTCATTTTGCTTGACATAAGGTGGTACACAGCAAAAATGAGAGCAGAAATTTTCATACTTGGTTAGCAAAGTGATGCCATATTTTGCTATTTCTGAGAGCCTAATGACACCTCGGTTTCCGAACGTTTTGAGGCCACAATGATGCCAATATAGGGCATCAAACAATTTTGCATGAGATCAAAATAAGGTATCAATAAGCTTTCAAAATATACGAAAAAACAAGGTGTCATTTGGGAGCCAGAAATGCAAAATTTGGCGTGACTAAGCCACTGCTCTCATTTTTGCTGTGTACCACCTTATGTGCAGCCAAATGAGAGCAAATTTGGTTTTAAGGCGTGATAGCAATATTTGCTATAATTTTGTGGCATTTATGGCAAACCAAATGTTTTAACTAACCCAGAGCTCGTCTTATCGTTTTTTTTTTCAAGGATTTTCATCCTTATGGATGGAAATCCCAATATTCATCTTATTATCTTCTTTTATTATGATGATGGAGGAACTTTAACATTTTTCAACCAAAGTAAGTGCAACTACCTTTAACTATTTTCTTTTTGTTTCGGGATTTCGGTTTCGATTTTTGCAAGCTGCGCTATTGTGTTCGTACTACCCTCTAAACGTGATTATACCATATACTTATCATGAGCATGCGAACATCATTAATATTACTGCATACCTGCAGGCGTTTTCTAAACTTAACATGTAGGAACTGAAGACCTAATTTGAAACTATCATTTCAGCCTAAGGTTAGCTAAATAATATTCAATATTCTGTTTGTTTCAATTTTAAACAAATGATACCCTTTTCAACTTTATATCAAATTAATTTTAAAGATTAGCTAAGAAAATTAAAATGATTTTCGTCCAAAGAAAAATTATTACAAAACAATTACAAGGTTCGCAGTCCGAACCAACACTTTTTTAAGGTTTTTGAATTGTTGAACTATTTTAATATAATGAAATGTAAAAAAAAACTTAATATTGGTAATCAAAATTGAAGCAAGAACCAAAACCTTTTAGTAGGATAAGGAAAATAGTTGATTGAAATTCATTGAAATGTCAATCAAAACATTTATAACCGTTCAATAAGCGATCGTTTTCAAAACATTTCATTTTAATAATTTTGTGTGTGAAAATATTGCTAGGTTAGGCTTTTCAAGAATTCATAATCACATGACAAATTGAACACGTTGAAATAAGTCGAAGCTAGATTACAATTTTACAAAAGTATAGGTTACTAAAAAATGCGCCTGCAGGCATGCAGTAAAATAGCTGATATTTGTATAAGTACATTTGACTCATATCAAGAGTGCAGTGTGAACACAACAATGCATCTATGACAGCAGTCGAAAATTATATTAAAATCCCGATTCAATATGTATTAAAATATGTATAATTTCTACCTAGTGCCAGTTTGTCTTCCTAGTTTATCATTATCAGACACCTCACATAAAGGTCTTCAAAAAATCATTTGATTTCGATTGACAAATAATACAACTACCGCCCTTCCAAATATTTACCTGATTAACATCCAATACCGCCTTGGACACCGTCAACCGGGAGAAGATGTGCTGATCGAACATGGGAAACTTTTGAACTGTTTCTTCAGCTGAATGCCTCACTTTGATTGCCAATCGATTTATCCGGGCTTGCAGTGATTTGGCCTACTCGGCCAGATTACCGACATTCCTCGTGAGCTCCTTTAAAAGGTCCTTCGCATGTTTCGAAAACGACGAAAACTCCCGCACAATGTTTGTTTGGGTGGTGTTGGTGACCGTTTCAAGCTCGTCCGGAAGCTGGAGCAATCGCTTTGGCAAAGGCATGTTTTTGAGATTTGGATTGCTAGCTGGGCTTGGCTTAGCTTGAAAACAACATCAACAAAAACAACTGGTTTGCAAAGTCCGGTAGTAACACTAGTGGCGTTGCGACTTTATCAACCGGTATAGGTCCCGAGCAGACCTTTATGGCAAAATTATAGCAAATTTTGCTATCACGCCCTGAGAGGATAATTTGCTTTCATTTTGCTTGACATAAGGTGGTACACAGCAAAAATGAGAGCAAAAATTTCCATACATGGTTAGCAAAGTGATACCAAATTTTGCTAAAATTGAGACCTTAACTACACCTCAAAATCTGAGAGCTTGGAAAGCACAATGACGCTAATATAAAGCATCAACCTATTTTCCACGATAGCAAAATTAAGCATGAATTTGGTCTCAAAATTTACGAAAAACGCGGTATCGTTGGAGATTCAGAATAAGCAAAATTAGGAATCATTTTGCGATTCATTTGGCTCTCAATTTTTCTGTGTATCATCTTATGTCAAGAAAAACCAAAACAATATACAATCTAAAAGCGTGATAGCAAAATATTTTTTTAATTAAGCCATAGAAATACTGTGACAAACCAAATTTCCCACTACTGGGTACTTTAGACGTATATCGTCGATATCGTCACTTCAGCATAATAGCAATCATCTTACCTTGTGCCGTTTTCGGACGTTTTATCGGAATTCGTTTCCAGTGTTCTCTACTCCAATTTTAGAGTCTTACTAGGTTCAGTCAGAGCGCTCAATGGTGGTGGTGGCAGTAGCATCAATATTCAGTTCATCTGGCTTGTGAACTCTGTTCCTGCTTATTTAAACGAAGTTGCTTCGCATCTTCCCTTTGTTGATTTTCATTGGAGTCGCAGATCCAGATCTCGGAATAAGAAGATGTAGTTCTAGGTGGCTATCGGAACAATGAAGTGCCACAAAAGTAATGTGAAATCAAATATGGTAGCATTGGAATAATTCAGCCATCTGATTGTTGCTGCTGCGAAGAAAAAAAAAATGGCTAAGCTAGAACTATATTACAATTATTCATATTTAAAAAAAACTCACCGTAAATTTGTCCTTATATTTCTCCAAAATCTAATTGAATTCATGCTCAACTGGCGCCTGTTGTTTCCTGCTTACTCTAATTTTGTTGCTACAGTGCAAGGCTCATCCAATCCCACTGAAATCGTTTTATCCGAATGAAAATTCCGACTTCGATTGAATTTGAGCAGGAATACGATTTGGGCAGAAACAGAAGCCAGCTGTAATATTAAGAAAACAGTGTCTTTTGATGAAGGATTCATGAAAAGAGTCAAGCACTTCGATAGATTGTTCATCCAGCATAATCTAGCACAAGTTCTACGAAAACTTAAGCAGATTTTACGGAATTCCATAACTTCGTAATAACAAATAAGTTCACTTACCTTAAGCCATCCGAGGCACACTGATTTGGTATGTTTTCCTTAAACGAGGCCATCCGTCTTACAAACCATGGTTTCGGAGTGGAATATTTGTCCTTCTCCATCTGTCTGGAGGCAAATTCTGCATGCTTCTTGTTGACGGGTCCTGCTCTATAGGATTGCATTTACTGCTGCACCTGCGAAAACAAACCGATTTGATATAAATTCAGAACGGAAAGCTTAACGCAAATAAAAACCACACCTCAATTTTGTCACGATATTTTCACGGCTTTTGTTTTTATCTTCTCCTCTTTTGGTATGCCGAGCAAAACTAAAATATTGTCAAATTGTAGGGATGTGTTTGGCCCTCAATCGGTCTCTTTTACTCCGGTTGGATTTTTTTCCTTGTTTTGGCAATGGTTCTAAAGGGACTAGAATAGTTATTCTAGTCTAGCCGGTTCGAGTAAACAAACGGTGTGTTCAATGGATCTTATTTGAGATGGCCAGACAATTTGTTATAAAACTTACTTCATTATATTACACAGCCCATCAGTTCTGAAAATCTATTTACACTTAACCGTTAACCGTGATTGACTGTGTTCATGTTCAAGGTTAAGTGTAAATGAACTCTTAGTTGTGATAAAATGCAAGCTACATTTCAAATTATCTGTCGATATTGAATAAGATCCATTGAACACACCTTTCGTATACTCGAACTGGTTAGACTAGAATATAACTATTCTAGTCCTTCCAGTGCCTTGGAACCTCAATGTGTCGATGAAAGAAATAAAAGGGGCCGCTGGAGAGCCAAACACATCCCTACAATTTGACAACCTTTTAGTTTAGCTCGCTTCGTTAGAAGAGAAGGAGAATATTAAAACAAAATCCGTCAAAAATATTAATCGTGACAAAATTCCTGGTAAGGTTTTTGTTTTTGTTAAACTTTTTTTCTAAATTTATATGAAATCGATATATTTTTCGCAGGTGCAGCAGTAAATTTCGAGTCCAATGCAGTCATATAGAGCAGCATCCGTCAATAAACAGCATCCTGAAATTGTCAGAAAGTTGGAGATGGACAAGCTCTGCACATCAACAGTAAGACGGATCGGAAGTGCGAATCGCTGTCGAGGAATAATTTTTTGGTGGATGTTAGTGATGATAAGCATCTGCGCTCTAATTATGATTCTGAGAAGAAATTTTACAAATTTCTCCTGGACAGTGCGAAATAGTGATTTTAGTGGTACTGATGACTTCTTCCTTGGTAACGACTTCTTATTATTCCACACCTATTCCGCTTTTACAAAACGACAATGCCGTTGGCGCAATAACATTTTACGTATTTTTTTATATTGTTACTGAACGTTTGTTGAAAATGAATATGCATTTGTTTTGGTAAAATTTTGCTATAAGAAAAAAAAAAGAAATTCCTATCGATTTTTTTTATTTCATTTTCAAATTTAAAAAAAAAAAGTGATGCAAAATTTTGCTCTCGCAGAGGGACACAGCAAATTATGCTAATATTTTGCTGTAGGCACCTCAATTTGGTCTTTGTTTGCTATCAAAATAAAATTATTGATACCTTAATGATGCTTAGTTTTGCTGTCGCCAAAAAACCAACAGCAAATAATGCTTTCATTTTGCTGTTCACAGCTTATTTTGCTTTCAGTTTCCTCTCGTTTTAGGCATCATAGTCTGCTCGGGGTGGCTTTCTATTTTCCTGCCTCTTTCGGGTGGCTGACTGTTAGCTGCTCCTTCTGGTGGAGTCTAATCACGTTAACAACAGCGGACAAGACCCAGTGCATATTTTTCACCACCACCGCCAGGCTGATTTCCTGAAAGTCCACCAAAACTTCCACTATCCTCCAACTTAGACAAATCGGTTGGTATGCCTCCGTTAGTCGTTCCAATACGCAGCTCCTTCACAATTTGGATATTCATCTTTCGAACAAACGAGACCTGCGACTCTTTGCTGCACCCTAAAAAGCACAATCGTCGTAGTGGTCAATAAGATATAAAATAACAAAAAAAGAAAATTGTTTTGGATATGCTTTAAGCTCCTTCCTAAGATTTGACTTATAATAAAATACTAAAAATGAACAGGAACATTACCTTTTAACAATATTATTTCGGTGTCGTCATGTCGCCGTTGAATCCATCTTATCCAGCCACCGAACTTCTTCGTCCACATATTAGAACCACTATATTTCAATTCGAGAGCCAGCCCAAATTTCTTCGTGGATTCAAAACAAAACATCGTCCAATGAGGTACATTTTTTAAGGTGACGCAAGTGGACACACACTATATAATTTTCGATAGATTAAACATAAAAGAAAAGTTTGCGTCGCGAAGCGTCATTGTCAAGGAGCTTCATTTATGCGCAATATGCGTTGCAAACATTGTGTGATCGGTAATGGTGACTATTTTTACGAAGAAAAAACCTAACTACTGCTTTCGCAACTTTTCTTTTTCATCACCTTCCTTTCCACCACATTGACTATAGTCAGCTGACTATGCTTACACGGTACATACATTATAGTTTAAATTGCTACAAGGAAAATCAAGATTTTCCTTCTGTATGGGATTAAAATTGAAATCATAGTCTTTTTTTGCGGATGAGTAAATACTGATTTAAAATAACACATTACGGACCGTGAAGAAATCTATGAGGCAAACATCAAAATTTTGCATTCTATATCTCAGAAAACACTGCAGAGCAGATTCTACTAATTTAGTGATATAAAGTTTTCTTAATTATTATGTTAAATTTAGCTGAATAAAGTCTCATTATCAAGTTCGTGACACTAGCGACTAGCGAATAAACGAGACATCTTGTATTTGGTCCGCAGAGTCTTTATTAACATCGCGGAAGCCTTGCGGATGAAAATTTCGAAAAAGTGTTAAATTAATATAATAAAAAATACATTGCACTGCAGACATAGTGACATTTATATTGTTCAACTGCATTGAAAGTGTTTTTTATTTTTTTCTATATTCAAAGGACAGGTGCACCTTCCTTCACTTTTTTTTGATGATTTTTTTTTAACAATATGGAGAAGTTTAAGTAAATATAAAAATACATTTATTGTATTGATTTATTTAGATAACAGTAACGGTAAAACGTTTGATCCAAAAATCGATTTAAAATAATGAAACATGAAAAAATACAAAAATTATATTCTTGAGCAAAGATGCGATATACTTCCAAAAACCTCAAATTGATGTGTAATAACTTCGTTCAGTTTCAACAAACATGAAAACGAAAATATAATTTAGAATTAGTATCGTAATTTACTCGTGGGATTACAGAAACAAATATGATAAAAATCTATTTTACTATAATCTGAGAAATTTTTGGCTAACCTAGGTCATCTATGGACAGCTCATCGACGCCTAGTTTTGCAATCAGTTTTCGTTTTTATTCGGGAGTTAATGAATACATTCTTTTCAGGTTATGCTATAATTTTGATTTCTAATATTTGTCAGAGTAAAGAATGCCCAAATGATGCCTTATTTTACTATGGTTTGGTTGCACAGCAAATGTTGTGATGAGTTTGGTTTGCATTTTATAAGATAATATGGACACCTCCATGACGCCTAGTTTTGCTATCAAGTTGTATGCTATACCAAATTTTGCACACTTTTTGCCGTTGATACCTAAATATGGTCTCAACTTGCTGTAAAATTAAAATTAATGAGACCTCAATCATGCCTAATTTTGCTCTCGTGCAAAATTCAATAGCAAACGATGCTATCAGTTTGCTGTTGACACCTCATCTTGCTCTCAATTTGCTATCAATTTGGGCATCAAAGTCTGCTCGGGAAAACCTCCCTCCTCTTTCACCTCTTCCCGTTGGAGAGAGTGAGGCAGGGCCGTAGGAAGAACCGACTCATGGGGGGGGTTTTGGTGACTAAATTTTACATATGATTTTTTGACTAAAAACACACGAATAAAACAAAATAAAACAAATTATGTTTGTTACTATATGATTATTTATTTTTAAGTACCCATTAAAAGTTTTCGTATGAAATTGTAACTTAAGAGAAGACACGAATGCCATAAGGATAGTAAAGTGTCATTAATAAAACCTTAAAAAAGCAACTTCAGAAAAGTGGTCATTAGCCTAAAGGGTGAGTTAATTTTTTTTAATGAAACCTCTAGAAACAAAATATGAAATTTGCTTTCATCGATGGTTAAAATTTTTGAATTTGTTTAAAAGTCTGGTAGATCAAAGTATTTCATTTGAGCATAAAATAAGTTCTTTTTAGGGTAGCCTTCAATTTCTTTAAAAAAAACTTATTCTATACTCAAATCAAACAAGCCCAATTTTCTAAACTCTTTTGCAAATTCCAAGATTCTAACCTTTGATGAAAATAAATAAACTTTTTCAAAAAAAAAACAGTAAGAGATACAAAAAGAAATTCGAATCAAATTTGCTTGATGCAAACTTGAACTAAATTTATGATTTTAGTTTGAAGTTTGGCTTTAAAAAAAAGCTGCAAAATTAATAATGTTAAACAATACACCGAAAAAATAAGAAAATTTGTGTAGATTTTTTAGGTGAAGATCAGGTACATGTTTCTTAAACAGGCCATATTTTTCATAAAAAATCAATTCCGTACTAAAAATCCTGTGAATGATGTTTTTTTAAATATAATTTGGGATATTTTGCATGAATAAAAACTTAGAAAATTAACTCAAATTTGTGATTTTCAGCTGAATTGTGTGAACAAACTTGTTCTGAATAAAATCTTTGAAATCTGGAAATTGAATTGCAAATTTTTATGTTTATGTTCTTTTGAATTTCTCAACAATTTTATGTTGATTGAAAAACTCATTCACAAGCTAAATCTTTTTCTGAGTTCTAAACATAAATTCAAAAATTGAATCTTGATTCCAGATCAAATTTTGATGAGCCAAATCTCTGAGCCCTCGTTCATGAATCTATTATTTGAATTCTGTAGTGCTGGTTTAATCTTAATTCATTATTTCAATTTTAAATTTTTAATCTGTTTTGTGAATCTGATTTAAAATGTGAATTTCGAATGATGAATCAGAATCTGGTTTTCAATTTTGGATCGCCACTTAGAAGCTTTAAATGTTTAAATTTTGTGTCAGAATAAAGTTCAAGAGCTTCGAATTTGAATATAAAACAAATTTCTTCTTTTTCCATTTACTGAAAACTATTATTCAAATATTGAAAATGCATTTTATCTTCGAAAAACATGATTCGAATTTGATATGAAATGCAAACCGAATTCGAACAAGGATTTCAAAGCAGCTTTTCATTCCTAATTTCTTATGATTATTCGAACTGAAAATCAAGAATTCTAAACTTATAAAATCAGAAATACCAAAATATGTCGAAATACAATTTTTGTTATAGGAATATGGACCCAAAACTTCCAAAATGGGTTTAATTTAAAATTTTATATTAAGATCTGAATTTCTATGATAAGGTTGCCAAAATTCCCGGTTCCGTTTAAATTGGCCCGGATATTTAATATTAAATTTGGGAAAAGTCCAGTCCGACCCGGTTGCCCAGATTTCATTGGAAAAGCCCGATTTTTTTAATTCTCATTCTTAAGAATTGTTTAAATCAAACTTAAGTTTGATTTAAGTTTGATTTAAATCAAACTTCAAATTAAACAAATTGTGTTGTAAATTTTTTTTAATGAAGCGTTCAAAATTTTTGCATCAAGTTAAAAAAAAATTATCATGAAAGGTTTTTGAAGTTTTTTTTTTCCAAATTCTTGATGAGCAACCCCTAGGTTTTGATCAAAATTGACCGGTTTTTGCCTGGATTTGGTCGACAATTTTGAAATCAAATACCCGGATTTTGCCAGGTTTTTATATAAAACAGCCCGGATTTGTCCGGCCCGGATACGGGCTGAAAAAAATCTGACAACCTTATTCTATGAACAAGTGAGAAAATTTTGAAAAACTGTAGCAGAATTTTGAACTTGAAATGGGGTTTTGAGGTTTTGGTATTAGTTTTTAGTTCAGATAGTTACTCTTGAATATCTTTGCTCTATTATAATAATTTGATTATGAATTTAAAATTTTGAGTGTAGATTAGAATAGCCGGCTTGCTTTTTTGGATCCTCATGGGGGGGGGTTTAACCCCCAAAACCCCCCCCGTTCCTACGGCCATGGAGTGAGGGGTCTCAACACATAAAAATAACATTTCTCGCACTGGAATATACTTCCCTGTTAAATTTTGTTTTTTTTTTCGAATAGTTCTCGAGTAATGCATAAAACTGTAAAGAAGACCCTTTTCCACATCTTATCCCCCCAGTGAAAGGACAGATGGGCTTCAAACATAGTAGAAACTTAACTCGTGACCTTATACCTTGCGATGTATTTCAATGTAATTCATCCTTTCAGGAAAAACATTTTTTACATCCATCATTTTTTAGGAAGCTTGATAGATTTTACCCTAATTTTTTTTTTTCAAAAGATGAAACTTTTTTTTATCTTTCCTATCCCCTATCTAATGAAAATCTTTGTTGGATATTATCTCACTTTTGAAGATGAATAATCTTCTTGTTCATTGGTTTGTTTTAATTTTATTTATTCAGAAATTTCTAAAAGGACTTCCGAACTTTGTTAAACCATGATAAAAACTTACTTTGCATGTTTTCAATTGTATGTGTGTATTTTTTTGCTTTTCAATTTACAGTGTTTTATTATTAGTTTTCCTTAAATGTTGAAAGCTCACTAATAGTTTTTGAAGTTATCGAAAACAGATCATCTCTGAACCGAAGTCACCAATTCCATTTTTCAATTCTTGGGCACAAACATCCCATTAATTATTTTGAAGAGTATTCAATGTTAAATTCTAAGATATCATTTGTTTGAATTTGCAGTACTAAACAGTTTTACAATAATTTTTCTCAAAATTGGATGGTTGAATCGACACATTGGTCATCAATGATAACTCAAAAGTTAGAAACTGGTCAATTAAATTGAATTGTATAGAACTCAAAACCCCAGATGGAATAATCTTATCCATTTTCTAATGCCCCGTTTAAATTCCTAGAAGGCTATTTAAGCTCTGAAACCGAAGCCTTGGCCTTATAACTCGAAATCTAAATACTTTTTCTTTCTCTATGAGGATTTCCAAAAATAATTAAATGGTTGGCTTTTAAAAGCTGGAATTTATGGAAATCGGTTCATTAGTTTTTCACAATCAGTCCAAATATTTATTCAGCACTAGCTGACCCGGTGTGCTTTGCTACACCTTTCAAAATCAAATGATATTTTCAGAAATTATTCAAATT
This sequence comes from Uranotaenia lowii, assembly GCF_029784155.1. Classification (NCBI taxonomy): domain Eukaryota; kingdom Metazoa; phylum Arthropoda; class Insecta; order Diptera; family Culicidae; genus Uranotaenia; species Uranotaenia lowii. Next base: position 207,107,882 of record NC_073692.1, read on the forward strand.
TTTATTGTTTTGATGGCTTAATTTTAAATAAATCAAATTATAACATAATTCATAAGCAACAGCTATAAAATGAAAGCTGATGAAAGATGACTTAAATTAATTTTCAGAATTTTGATCTATAAATTTGTGTTAAAGATCTGGTAATTTTTATCTGTTTTAATCTTCGCCTGAAAAAGGAGGGTCTCAAATTAATCGTACGCAAACAATCTAACTTATAAAATATGTTTTTTTTGCTTGATATGTTCTGGATATATGCTAAAAAACTGATAAGAGAGTCTCCCAGTCCTTCCCTTCACCCCCTGCTGAACGGAGGTCGTGGTCTTTAATTATCATACCCATTTTTTCGAGCGCAAAAATCCTCTTATATCAAATACAGTTCTATTGGTTGATAAGTTTTTAAGCTTTACAACAAAATTTATAAGGAGCTACTTCCTTTCTTACCCTCGCTATGCTGTAAACCGTAAGGGTCTATAACAATCATAGAAACATATCTCGTAACCAAATACTCTTCCATGCCATATTTGTTCCTATTTGTTAGCTACGTTAGCATAAATTGAGAACTTATGCTAACAAAGTTGTATTGGGCTCACCTGCTTCCTATGAACCTACTCACTGAAAGGAGGATGGTGTGTCAGATAATCATAGAAACGTTCCAAAATGATTTTTCCAAGTTAAGCTAAGTCTATTTCTCGGATTTTGTGAAAAAAAAGTAAAATATAAGCTTTCCTCTTTCCTTCCTATTTCCTATATTCCCAATTCTATCCTCCTACTGCAAGAAAGGAATTGTTTCACTTTGAAAAATTTCTCGCATTGAAATACCATCCCATGCCAAATTTGGTTTTTTTTGCGTAGTAAATTCATGAGTTATGCATAAACTTGAAAGGAAGTACCATCCCCTCTTCCGTTCTCCCCATTGAATGGAGGGGTGAGAACCTAATATTCATAAAAGTATTTTTCGAACTCAAATGCTTTTTGATGCCAAATTTGGTTTTATTTGCTCGATTAATTGAGATCCGGAGGCGAATTATCAGCGGAAGTCGTGCCTACTATGGACTCCACAAGCAACTGCGGTCGAGAAGACTTAGCCCTCGCACGAAGTGTAACCTGTATATGACGCTCATTAGACCGGTTGTTCTCTACGAGCACGAGACATGGATATTGCTCGAGGAGGACCTGCGTACACTCGGAGTATTCGAGCGACGAGTGTTAAGAACCATCTTTGGCGGCATGCAGAAGAACGGAGTGTGCACGCAAAAGATGAACCATGAGCTCGCGTGGCTCTACGGCGAACCCAGTATCCAGAAGGTGGTGAAGGCTGGCCGGATACGCTGGGCGGGACATGTTGCGAGAATGCCGGACGACTGTCCTGCAAAACAGGTGTTCGCTACGAATCCGGTAGGAACAAGACGAGCGGGGGCGCAACGAGCGAGGTGGTTAGACCAAGTGGAGCGTGATCTGGCGAACGTGGGGTGCCCGAGAAATTGGAGAACGGTTGCTATGAACCGAGTGAATTTTAGGAATTATGTTCGTCAAGTTATGTCGTGAGACGGAATACTATGTAAATAAAAAAATAAAAATAAAATTGCTCGATTAATTCTTGAGTTACGCAAAAAAAATTGTATGGAAGCCCCCCTTTCCCCATTTATATCTTTCCGTTGAAAAAAGGTGGGGCGTCAATTTATAATAGAAGCACACTGTGTTATGTATATAATTCTCGAGTTATGCAAAAATTTTGTATGGAAGCCCCCCTTTCCCCCTTTATATCTTTCCGCTGAAAAGGTGGGGATTCAATAAATAATAGAAACATTTCCCGTATCCAAATACCCTCACATGCCAAATATGGTTCCATTCGCTCGATCAGTTCTCCAGTTATACTGAAAATTGTAAGGGAGACCTCTCATCACCCTTTTTATCCACCTCTTTGAAGGAGTAAGGGATACTAATATTCATAGAAGCAATTCTCGTACCCAAATTTTGTTACATGCCAACTTTGGTTCCATTTGCTCAATTTGTTTTTGAGTTATGTGAAAAATTATAAAAGAGGCCCCCTCCCCCCTTTAAATATCCCTACTGGAAAAAGAAAGGGGTCTAAAATAATCATAGAAATATTTTTCGTATCCAAATACCATCCCATGCCAAATTTGGTTCAATTTGCTTTAAAAGTTTTTGGGTAAGGTAAAAAATTATGATAGAGGTCCCCTCCCCCTTTCTACTGGAAAGAAGGAGGGGTCTCAAATAATCATTGACATATTTTTCGCATTCAAATATCTTCCCATGCCAAATTTGGTTCCAATATCTTGATTAGTTTTCGAGTTATATGAAAAATTGAAAGGTAGCCCCCCTCCCCCCTTCCTATCATCTCACTGAAAGGAGGGAGGAGTACCTTATATTCATAGAAATATTCCTAGTTCCCAAATATAACCCCATGACAAATTTGATACCATTTGCTTGATTGGTTCTCGAGTTATGCAAAAAATTGCCTTTTGTTTGGGAGGCCCCTCCCCCCCTTCATGAGAAAGGGAGGGGTCTCAAACCATAATAGAAACCTTCCTCGGCCTCCAATACCCCCACCTGCCAAGTTTCACGCAAATCGGTTCAGTAGTTTCCGAGTCTATAGGGAACAGACAGACAGACAGACAGACAGACAGACAGACAGACAGACAGACAGACAGAAATTCATTTTTATATATATAGATAGATAAGAAGTCATTTAATTGCTCACTGTTCAGTTCACTGTTTGTTTTTGTATACCCTCAAAGCCCCCCAGCAGCGGTAAAAAGCAGTATGAAAGCCACTACAATTATATTCAATATATTTCTAACAGGTTTGTAATATTTCTAAATCCAACATGTAGGCTCATTATTGCATCCAAATATCCCGTACCGATACCACGTGCTTTAAACAGTAGAAGGAAAAAAAACATCCGCCAAAATTCTCCCTTTCAAATTTTTAATGCTTAGCAAGCTTTGATTTGCTATCCAGTACACGTGAACTTTGGATGGTTGCTTCTTATACCCGGCCCATGGTGATGGTGAAAATAACCCCGCTAAAGGAAACGAAAATTGCTTGACAAAATGGTGCCATGACTTTTGATTCGTGAAAATAAAAACAAAAGTTGTATGGGAGCCCCTCCTCCCTTAAGTCGGAGCGGTTTGTAACTATTACAGAAACCATCTACGGCCCCAAAAACCCTCAGATGCCAATTTTGACGATGATCGGTTCAGTAGTTTCCGAGTCTATAGGGAACAGACAGACAGACAAACATTCATTTTTATATATATAGACTAGCTGGTCCCATACGAACTTCGTTTAGCTTTCAATTTGGAATATGTCATGAACAGTTTGAATGAATGTCAATTTACAGGCATTTTCCAGATGCAGTTCCAAATGCATTTTTAAACAATAATTGCAAAAATGTTGAACACGTTTTATGTACGTTCACTTTTTCTGTCGTTTGCTACTAAATCTGAAATCAGGAATCAATTGACCGTGCCAAGAACCCCCCGTTTATGAATTTTCGTTTTGATGCGATACATGATTATTGCAAAGCAAATTTGACAGTTAATATGACCCCCTTTTTTGTCGTTTGATACAAATATTGAATTCAGAAATCAATTGACCGTCCCAACCCCAATAAACCGTGTATAAATTTCGACTCGATCGTTGCAGATCGGTGGCCTCTTTTCCAAACTTTGATCTCTGAAATCGATATTCCTTCCTTTAAAACTCCCGTGAGCTAATTTTTAAACCGATCCATTGCATGATAACGTCAATATCGCAAAAAAAAACAGTGAATAGTTAATATGGACGTCCTCCTTGGCCGACCCCTGACCCAAAATCGGATAATTTGAATCAATTGTTCGTCTTTAATAATTTCTATGTGCAAATTTTCATCTCAAAGGTTATATGGATGACCCCTTTTGCCGGTCCCTTACACAAAATTTTATACCTGAAATCGTTTGCACATCATTCAAAAATTCTCGTGTACCAATTTTCATCTGAATCCGATGTATAACGTAATAGCGTCAATATCGCGAAAATAGCGAACAGTTAAAATGGGGGGTCGTCCCTGACCGACTTGCCCCTTATACAAAATTTGATACCGGCAATCGATTGCGTGTCCCTCAAAATATCCGAACGCAAATTTTCTTCTTAACACGATGAATAATAACGTCAATATCGCATAAATATTGAAAAGTTGATATGAACAACCCCTTTTGCCGACCCCTTACACTGAATTCGATACCTGGAATCGATTGCTAGTCATTCGAAACTCTTATGAACCAATTTTCTTCTGAATCCGATGTATAATAACGTCAGTATCACAAAAATAGTGAACAGTGAATATGGACGACCCCTTTGGCTGGCCCCTTACACAAAATATGATTTTTATCTCAATTCGATGTACACTAACGTCAATATCACAAAAATATTGAAAAGTTAATATGGACGACCCCTTTGCCGACCCCTGACCCAAAATTCAATACCTGAAATCGATTTCTCATCTCTCAAAACCCTTATGTGCAAATTTTAATCACGATCCGACAAAAAATAACGTGAAAAACGCGAAAACAATATTTGTCTTGTATGGACGTCCCCCTTCAGGAGGGGTCATCCGAAAATCTAAAAACATTTTTCATCATTCCTGGTTCTAAAGAGGATCCATGCCAAATTTCAGACCTCTAGCTCTAGTCTATAGAGGACAAACAAACAAACAAACAAACAAACATACAGAAATTGCTTTTATATATGACCCATTCCAAGCACCCCTCAACTGGAGAACCGATTTTTATTTTTCATTATCCACAAATAAATTACATAGCGTTAGAAAGGTTATTTCTTGAGTGTCATTTTTCATTAAAAGATTTTCAGCTACCTTTTTTAGAATTGAGTATGTTAACGTTGAAATTTAAAAATTTTAGTATGAAATTAAATTGATTTTTGCAAATATTCTTTATTTATAACATAACTTTGTCAAAAATCTAGCTATGTCAAAAAAAATTATTGCAAAATGATGGTAGAAAAGCCATCTTTTAAGCATTATATAAGATAAATAACAGTCACTGCAAGTTTACGCTCTAGAATCGTTGATAAAGCTATCTATTTTTAAGCGTTGTGACGTCACGAAAATTCTACTGTTTTTAAATTTATGATTTACAGAAATTTCACAAATTGTCGAAAATTCGAGGTCTCTTCAAACTTTTTGAGTGGAATTTAATGCAATTTTTAGATTGAAAATCGGTTTAGCAGGTTGTGAGTTGTACCCGGGTAAAGAATGCGTTGTGACGTCACGAAAATTTATTTACTTTTTTTCGAAAACGTTCAAGACTTTTTACTTCAACACTATGATAGTATTTCTTCAATACAAGTTCAACACAACAATGTGCTTCAATAAACGAATTCTATTATCAAGTTTTTAAACAAACTATTTTTTTTTTTGCATAAACTCAGTTGTTTTCAAACATTTCTGATAAAACATATAAAACATCGCTTAAAAACGCTTGATTCAAGAATAAACAAACTATCAAACAAATGAAATCATCATCGATTTTGTTAAAGAATATTTGTGAATCATAAAGCAGGTAGTTATCTGTGATTTGAATAAAAATCTTGCAAAAGATCAAGTTCTTCATATATCTATGTATGTTAGAATGAAAAACACCGCTAGTAGCTTCTATTTCTTTCTGGCATTATGTTCAAACAAAATAAGTTCCATGAAATAAATGTAATGAGATTCAAAAAATTCTTTGAACATGGTAAACTTATAGATTAACTTTTTTTTATTAAAAAAATCATAAGATTTTCATAGAAAATTAATAAATAAAATTAATTAAATTATTTTAATAAAAAACTGCCCTTATTGAAATTTCCACCTTAAAGAATGTCACTAGAAAATCCAAATCGAACCACGTGTTCACATAAAATCTCATAAAAGGGACTTCGAACTGAATTACAAAATTAAATAAATTCAAATATGTACTAGCACAAGGTCTGCAAAATTTGGGCCAGATTATTCTAAGGAAAGGGGTTGCGCAACGCACCTGAAGTTTGTATGGAATTATGTAGATTTTGTTCGGCATGATAAAAAACTGTTTTTCGTCAATAATTTAGATCTTTATCAACCAATTTTTTTTTTAAATTTGAGTATTTTTAAGCTTTGATTATGACAATATTTCATCTGAGGAACGCGTTTCGATTAGAGTTATCATAATACAGCTATAACGTTCAAAATTAGCGTCGATTAACGATCATTCAGGTATTTTTTGTATTTGACCCATCAGAAGCTAATTTTTGAAACTCAAAAACCTTTTTAACTAAACCATTTTTAAAATGGGATCTTGAGATAAACTATTTGTCATAATGAAAGTTTTGTGAATTACTATAATTAAAACAAATCAGCCGATAGGGACTTCAGAAATTGGTGCATAACTTGGTTTTCATGTCTTTCCAAAATTCCAAACCCAATTTCTCATAATTCCATACAAATTTTAGGCTCATTGTGCCCTCTATTTCCTTGGGCCAATCCCCAAATTTGGCACTGGATTTTGTGTTAGGCCAAAGATCTATTTAAGCTTGCAACTTATAAGATTTTTTATTAGATGGCTGATTTAGGCACTCTAGTGGCGATTAACTCTCTTTGAAAAGATCGAAGGCTTTGAAATTATTATTTATTTTTCCTTTCCTTTGCAATTGAAGATTAAAAAGATTCAGAAACACATTTCATTGCTTTTACGAATAAATATTTTCTAGTTTTAGTTTTGTCTTAAATAATATTCACATGATCGCACAAAAAAACTTCGAATGAAATGGATGTTAACAGTGTTGCAAACCTTATCTGCTTATATGGGCCTTTGAGATTTAATTCCTTTTAATTTTTGGGAATAAATGGATCGATTTTATCACCAAATCACATTACTTATTAAGTTTTAAAGCATTTTAAGTGAATTAAGCATTCATTTTAAGATTATACTTTGATTTATCTCATGTAGCTAACCATAAAATTTCGTGACGTCACAACGCTTTGCTAAACCCTGCTTAAAAAAAATGGTGCGTTGTGACGTCACGAAACTGAATCGCTCTAAAATGAATTGAAATCAAAATTTGAAAAAATCAAAAACAGCGATTTGTTGGTTGTAATGAATCGATACTTTCCTGAAATTTTCATAAAATTTGATCAAATAGAAGAGCAGAAAAATGCGGCGTTGTAAAAAAAACTGAAAAGTGGAAAAAGAGGCGCGTTGTGACGTCACGATTCCTTTTGCTTTTATTTTGTTAACTATTTATTCTATGCAAATACTTTTGGTTTCAAATTGTAGAGAATAAAATTTTGACCTTATAATGTACAATTTTTAACAATGTGCGATATGACCTGTAAAACTTACATACAATATACCAAAAAATTGTTTTGCAAACGTTGTGACGTCACGCTGGAATGGGTCATATATAGATAAACAATAAACAATAAACAATCAAATTGCCTTAGATATTTTCTCCTTAACCTGCACAGTAAGGGATAGTTGCAAAATTATTCATAATCTCATTCGTAACACTTAAAGCTGTGCTTAAACTATTATAAATTTGATGTGCCCTTTCTTTTATAATATTAGAAATTAAATTCCGTGGATAGTTATCAAGTTTTAGAATTTCGTTGACTGTAATCAATGTTTTTCCCTGTAAACAGTATGTGTGAGTCTTATTGCTCTGTGTACTAAGTGCTTTGTGCTACAACTGTGTAATTTTTGTGTGAAAAAGGACTCAATGAATTAAAATCCAGATAGCGTCCTTCTTCATCCTTCGGGAATCATTCCGTCGTGATAACATTCTCCCATAGACGCAAAATTGTGTCTAGGAACTTAAGTTTACCATCAGCCTCGTGCTCGATGGTGATGAAAACTGTTGAAAGTGTTCAAAATTTCCATATTTTGCTCGTTTTCGGCAGCAACCAAGCAATCGTCGAGGTATCGCTTGAAAAACACCGACGTGATTTCCTTTCCTCGCAGCTCAGCAAGCGCTGACTGCTCGATCCTTTCGAGAGCTATTGAAGCCACCGCAGGAGTCAGTGGTGAACCCGTTGGGACATCAAACTTTTGGGCGTAGAATTTTCCGTTGTATTGAAACAGTCCAACAGTTGTAAAAAACTACATTTTTCAATATTCTTAGAGCAAGTTCACTGGTGTTGGGAAAAAGTGGTAGAAATTTTTTTCCACTTTTAGCACTTTTTCAAAATTTTGCCATGCAAAAACATTTTCAAGATCTGTGGCCTTCAAGTTTTTATACAACACGTGTTGTAGTTTCGCATGCTGTGATCCAAAAATAGCAATATTTCTATCACATACGGTTGAATTAGAAACAGTGCTGTAAAAAAAAAACGCCCAATGATCCTGAAAATGTTTTTGCATGGCAAAATTTTCAAAATGTCAAAATTTCTACCACTTCTTCCCAACATCAGTGAACTTGTTCTTATGTTGTTTTATTTCATCCCAACGGTTTTCAATAGTTTCCATCGCAAAATCGACAGGCACGTTCGTAAAAAGCTTGATAGTTTCAACAATGGGCACTGCTACTTACAAAATAGCCAAATATTTAGCAGGAATATTAAATAAAATCGCCGGTAAGACCGACCATCATATCAACAACAGCTTCGATTTTGTTGATGAAATGAGAAAATGAGAAATGAGTTTCGCTTTTTACGAACGTGCCTGTCGATTTTGCATTGGTAACTATTGAAAACCGTTGGGATGAAATAAAACAACATACAAATATTGAAAAATGTAGTTTTTTTTACAACTATTGGACTTGGTGCTAAAATCTACATTTTTCTCAATACAACGGAAAATTCTACGCCCAGAAGTTTGGAGTTCTAGCTACTATGAAGATTCGGATTCGTACAAAGTAGACAGAATTGTTCTGAATGAAACATTCCTATCAATTGCAACAAGTTCAATATTACCTTAATTATCGTGCTGCCGTGCATATAACAGAACGATCAAAGTCCGATTCGGAGCTTATCTCTCTCCCTCTGAGCAAGCACCTTTCCATTCAGAAAGAATGCTTAGTTTAGAAGAGGTATCTAGCTATGCATCTACGTAAGTAAGCACGTGAGATAAGTTCATCGTACAGTGCCTGAACTCTCGAAATCGCTGCTATTAATCACGCTCGGTTACTAGCTTGTGCAGTGTTAAGTAATGTGAATGGGTAGTCTGCGAAAACTGTAACGGTGCGTGAGTCGTTCGTGATGTAGGATCTCCAAATTCCATTTGTGCTTAGTATATGGACGCCCCCGAGCCAAAGGTTAGTAATTAGTCTAAAACTATTTCACCTGCGAATGACTTGACTTTAGTACCTCGAATAGGTGTTTTTTCCGAGGTACAATGATTTCTTCTCTAAAACTCGTCTAATGGCATTATTCGTAGTATTTCGGAACATCTGATCGGTGATGGAGCTGCTGGAGATCAGTTCTGTGGCCAGGAGTAGTGAGTTTGCGTATACTTTCGAAAATATAGTGCTCCGTCGTCAGCGAAGGATTCAGGCGCGACCAGGTGCGAGTTCGTTACTTTCGTTTGTGAATCGTCGCGTGCCTGATGAATCTGTTAAGCCGGATCCTGAAAGTGAACAGCTGATTCTGAAGGGCATCAGTGGGAAGTTTCGATCCGGCCGATTGACCGCTATTCTAGGTCCATCCGGGTCGGGGAAATCATCGTTGCTGAATGTGCTCAGTGGATTTCGGTATAGTTACGAGATTTTCGTTAGCTTATATTTCGCAAAACTATTCAAAAGGGAATTTTGAGGAAGGAACAAATTCAAAGTATTTATCATGAATGAAACATGTTAACTGTAACTATGTTTTTTTAGTTTTTTGGTGGAAATCATGATCTGGACACATGACATTAGATACGGGTTCAAATAAAAAATAAACCATTAATGGAGAGTTTACTTTATTAGTCAACTTGTTTATTTGGGCCCAACAATTTATAGATGACAAAATTATTCATATTCAAATAAAGAATTGTTAAAAAAAATTATTCATACATTTTTTGTAAACGTAGAACGTTTGCATTTGGTCTAATGCACCTTCTTAACTGCAAAATTCTTCCGGAAAATACTAATCCTCATTTTTTGTTATTAAAAGTGGTTTTTGATTGATATCTTTCACCTATGCTTGCAAAAAATTAAAAAGTTCTTTGCACTCGGCCTCTAAATACATCAGTCTTAAATGATCTTTTTTAATGCGCAGGCTCTCGTTTAGTTCATGTGTCTGTTCATATTCATTGGATATTGTTGTTGTTCTAAAAATTCAAATACATCTTCAGTTAAGTACATTTTTACATGTTCAAAAAATGTTTTCGATCTATTTTTGAGGAAAACTTCTTATTCTATTTTATTTCTGTTATCAAAATGAATTAAAACTAAGTTTTTAGGCGTGCTTCTTTTATTTATCAAGCTAAAAAAAGTTAGAAAAAATTAATTACATAATTAAAAAAACACTACATAATTTCTGTTATCAAAATGAATTAAAACTAAGTTTTTAGGCGTGCTTCTTTTATTTATCAAGCTAAAAAAAGTTAGAAAAAATTAACTACATAATTAAAAAAACACCCGCTAATTTTATCGATGGGGAACCTAAAGTGCATAACAAAAATATGTTCATACGCTTATGATCTTAGCTCTGTCATGATCTTTCACGTGGAAAAGGAATTTTTGATGAAACATCAATAAGTCACACAAACGCAACCAATTTGCTAATCATACACAGTTAGAAAAATGTAATCTTACATTTCATGTAAAGCAATCATCGCGCGAGAAAATATGAAAAAGAGTATAGCATCTTTGTATTTGCAAGGAGATTTACATGTAAATCGCATGCGAAATCCACATGGTTCAAATGAGAATGCATTTTCAAGTATAATTACATGTAGTCGCAGGGACAGCACACACAAATGTCAACAAAGTTCGTTGTTCGTTTGCTGTTTGTTCTGGCGGATTATTCAATCATAATTGATGGCCAAAAAATACTTAACAAAAGTAAGTAAAACATAGATGTTAATAAACCAATACACTCTTGTAATAAAATTCATTTTGAGTAACTTCCATCAATGGTGCTTTTTCGATCTTTTTTTTTTACTCCGCAGCAAAATCCAAGGATGGAATCCTGAAAAAGGGTGGAAGATAAACGCTGAAAGCTCGAATTCTCTAAGTCTGCCAACAAATAAGGCAGCCGAACTTGCATGGCAGCATTTTTTTGACTAAGAACACGGCAGCCGTCGTTGCCGTCGTCGGGGGAAAACTAATGAATAAATCGGACTGTGTGTAAAAATTTCAGTGAATAAGTGAGATGAAATAATTGTTTGAATTTCAGTGATCTGTTTGCCTTTATATTCAATGTACATAGTTGATGTGTAGGAAATATAAATAAAAGATGTTATCAAAACTCCTGATGTGTTTCTTATTGGATTAACAAAATGATGTTGGAAATGTAAACCTACAGTAAACAAAGCAGCAGTCCAATACGACGGAAATTTACATGAAATAAGCAGTATTGATACATGTAAATACCTGATTCCCTTCTACCCATGCTATTGCATGTAATCTTACGTGGATTTTTCTAAGTGTGTAGCTTGTGGGGAATCGTGGGCCACACATCTTGAACCACCTATATCTATTTTTATTTTTTTATTCACATTCAGAACTTAAAATACGTTTTATCTATCAGTAAAGTTTTCTCATGCCATATGAAGAGTTATGAAAAATATTTTGTCCATCCTATATAAGAAATTTTGCAAAACGTTCGCGAGCCAGGTTTTGGAATCTATGCGATCATACACAGCTCTCTTTTTTATTTCATCATCTGAAGAAAATAAAGAAATGAATTAGGAAATCACAGTTTTGGGTCAACTCATACACTTTGCATGTTATTTGGTCAATTTGGATTTGGTGGCCCACGATTCCCTACCATTTTTCAAAATCCAAAAAATATTGCTTTTTTTTCAAACAGTCGAAATTTGGGGAAAATAACTTATTAAAAATTTAAAAAAAATACCTTATGATACCTTGAAAATGTAAAAAACCATACAACTTTTTATTTTCATTTTATCTTTTATAATTAAGATGTTATGGAACAACAAAAAAAAAAGTGGCCCATGATTCCCCATCTCCCATACTAAATTCATATTTTTTAGACAACAAATGCTTTTTGAATCAATACGAAATTTAATGGATTTTTTTTAATTGTTTTTATGGTATCAATCAAATCAAATACTCCACACAAATTCAAGTCAAATTTTCCATTTAGGTGATCAGTTTTCCAATAGGCTGATCGAAAAACACATGGACCAAAGATGTCTGACGTTACCAAATGCATAATTTTTCGAAAATTTTCTCCATTTGTGGTACTCTTATGATTTTAGCATTTCTAAGATGTAGCCTTTGACAACTCACTGTCAAACAGTTACCAGAACGGATTGTTAGATTAACATGTTTAGAAACATTCTGCGCGAAAAGTAAGTTGTAATAATGATTGGTTTATGCTGATTTCAGAAACCCTCATCTTAAATTGGGGTTGGTATTAAGAGGGTTAATAGAATTTAATTTTTGTTTTTTCTTCCCAAATGTAAAAAATTAAAAAAAAAACACATGTAAGAGAAAAAGGCATCCGATTTTTTTCAATTATTTTTCCAGTCAAGTATCATTGCCTGTTAATCAGAATTTTAATAGAAAATTTAAATATTAAAAATTAATAAATTTAAATTCTAAATTTTTTGATGCACTTATAATCAAAATTCCTGATATTAACAAAAAGCAGCTTAAAACTCCATTTTTTGTCTAAATAAAAGGTAATTTAGTTTGACAATTAGACAATAAGACAATTTCAATTAAGAAGAAACGTTTAAATTTTAAAATCACACAATTAGTAAAAAATGTCCACTCACAAAAGCTCTAGTTCACATTTTTTTTTAAAACTGTTCGATTTCTTCTACCAAAAACGTTCTAGCTTTAATGTTTTCACCTAATCATACTTTCATGTTTGACCAACAATTCTACTATGAGTTTCATAATTCATCAAAATTCCAAAAATCAAATAGAAGAATATGTGCATATGTTTAGTAACTGTTTCGAAAGATTTTTGCGTCACAAATTCGAATATTTCGTCAGATTATGTCTATCACCTCAAGATTTGGTGCAATGTCTCGTATAATTTAAAATTGAGCAATTTTTTACTACATTCCAGTTGATAAACTACTAAACCAACAAAACAACTACATACTGACTAGAAAAATATTTATATAAAGGATAATAAATATATTTTTAATCAGTATGTAGTTGTTTTGTTGGTTTCATGCCTAGATTTTAAAATTTTATAGATAAAATGCTTTAGAACAAAGTTTGGCCAAATTTGGAAAAACACATGAATTATTGATAAAATATCAAGAAGAAAATAATCAAAACCTTATAATTTATTCAAAATACATCAGCGAATTTTAAATTGCATTTTAGGCTTCCCTAAAATCGTTCATGTTTATTTTGGCTAAACAGGTTAACAAATTTTTTTTCTCGATTTAAGTCGTTTTAACATCTTTATGTCATTCGCGACTTTATCAACGATGCAGTTGGAGGACAGTCAATGAAAAACTTATCCGGTACAACTGTGATCGATGTGTACTCTTGGACTCGAACTCACGGACATCTGCTCAGGAATCAACTGACTTGCCAAATGAGCTATATCACAAGCCTTCAAAAATTTGCCGGACTATCTGACAAGTTTTATTTAAAAAAATGTAATTCGACAATTTTTAGAAAATTCAATTGAAAATGACGTTACTTACGTTCTTACGTCACAAAAAGGCGTTTCAAATGTTTGGTATTCAAGATTTTAACTTATTAAACAACTATGTAAAAGACTTCAAAACGTTTTGTTTTCATAAATATCTATGATTCATTTATGAAAACCTTTAATTTCAATAGCTATGTAACAATTTATAGTTTTGTACAAAAAAATATTCTTATTTTTTAACATTCTCAAACCAGTCAAAATCAGCTCTTAAATTTTTTACACTAATGTGATTTTTGTTGCCTTATTCTTTTAGAAATTCAACCTGCATTTCATTTTTTTAGTTATTCCTCTAAAATAGTTTCTAAATATTAGGAAAACTGTGCCTTTCAAGGAATTAAAAATCATTTTTCAATTTATTCATACCCTCTTTGTTGCAAATATTTTTATATTTAATTTTATAGTTTAGTTTAGATTAAGAAACAACATTTATGGACCACAACTTGTAATCAGAAATGAATTTCACTCACTATTATGGAAAATTTATCAAATTAATATAAAATTACCATAGTTTTAAAATTAGTTTTATGCTCATATCATAGCAATTATATAAAAAAAAAATCATCTCAAATATTTGTTTTTCGAACGTATAGTACCAAAAATCGGATCATAAAATTTTTTTTGAGTATACCTTGCACTTATTAGTAGAAGCTCAGTGTTTTTTTTATTTAGGGGGAAGTCGTCTATGGCCGGACATCGCCTATGGCCGGCCATAGATTTTTTGAAAACACAATATCCTAATAATGTTTTAACGCCATGAAAATGAAGTAATCCAATCTGAAAAGGTAAACCAATGATAGGCATCTAAAGCTTTTGTCTAGTAGTACGGAGAGGATCGCCTAAACTTTGCATTTGTATTGTGGTAAGTTTTTTCGGCTTGTAAAATTTGACTGCACATGAACGACATCGTTGATTGGTTATCTTTCGACTACAGTGGATATAAAATAATAAAACGGAAGTTCAAACGAAATATTAGGAAAATAAAAAACAATGCGATTTGTCTATGACCGGACAAGAATATATTAAAAAATATAGATAATTTAAACTTGAAACTTTCATTTTTTCATCTCTTAAGCACCCTCAAATGGTTAGCAGAAGATAAGGATTCAATAAAGAAACTATTTAAGTCCTCTGAGAAACTTAAGATTTTGCTGTCCGGTCATAGACAATTTTTCTTCAGTTTTTTCGAAACAAATATTTTATTCAGGTTTGTCAAAAAAACTTTTATGTCTGGCTTCATAGAACGTTCAGTATTGGAAAACACGTAGGGGAGAGGCGGGCTATATGCGCATATTAAGGAAAGCACTCATTTTCTCCCATATTCCAATAGATAGAAGTCTGAAAACTATATACACATGAGCGGACATCTGTTTTATATACGTTAGAGCAATTTTTCTGTTAAAATCTCTTACAGTTTTTGTGAAAATAATTTTATAATAAAAGAAGTCAAAATAGCTGATTTCCGAAACTGGCGGGCTAAATGCACATATTTAAGGTTTTAGCTATATTTCATTAACACTTGCAATATTTTGATATAATGTAATTGAAAATGATAGAAACGGATGTTAAGCATACGTTAAGGCTGAAGTTTTGGTGAAATTTTTTACATCACTAGTTCATTTGCATAAAACATAGTTAGGTATACCATATGGCCATATTTCATGGTAATATTTTGTTCATATCGTATTTTTATCGAATCATTATGAAGTTCTTCTTTTTTCGCTGCAAGATCGTGATTTGAGCGTAGATTTAATGTTTAAATGATAAAAAGTAAAAAATTTATAAGACTAATCTATTTTTCTTGATATAGGCATTTAACCTGCCTTGATATGGGCATTCAGAAACTGACTATTATTCCAATATCTTAACATTTACAACTTTGCCAAAAGCTTCAATTTATTGAATTTCCGATTTCCAGATGCATAAGAAAGAAAAACCATTGAAATTTTTATTCACAGAATCTGTACGCACGATAATTAAAGTTCAATATATTATAACAAAACTGACAAAAATCTTGTTTGAATTTTTAAATTTTTTTGGCTTTATGTAACCATCAAGTTTCTTCATGCCATGTTTCAATAGCGTATTACCAAACATATTATAATCAACATTGGTAACTCTCAGCATGCTTCATACAGTCCAGCAAGGACATGCGCTTCAACACCACCTTCAGGAGAAAGTTCTTACTAAAAGAGTCAAGTTGGCGTGTTTCGTCGAGAAATTTCTTAGTTTGTTTTCAATCAGTCATTTTTTTGTCAACGAAGTTTTCATTAACAAATAACGATGAATAGTACGAATATACTTATGTATCTAATGTGTGGTATTGAAAAACTCCCGTTTTAAACAGGTAAACATTCAAAATCAAGATATCCCGGATATTCATTATGATAAATATGTTACAATTCCCCAGATATCTACAAAACCTTTAATCGGTACCTGCTTCCGTTGCATCCAATTGCACATAATCTCGTTTGGATGGATGCCTCACCCACCTCGGGCGATTTGAACTGGATAGCCAGCTCTGAAATTGCCTGGTGATGTCTCCCCCGAGGAAGAAATCTACTTTTGGACTTTTCGGATCTGGTTTGCCTCAAGGCATTCTATGGGGATTGCAGATAATACTTTTGAATCCCAGAGACTTTAAGATACCTCCACAAACTACGAAAGTTCCGGTCCTCGGATGTTTCGGGCAGTCGAAAAGTAATCAATAACTGGAAAAAAAATTTGCAGTCTCTAGCACAACGGACGAAGGTCTATTTTTAATTTGTTAAATTTTAAATTCCAAGGTTCCGTCAAGCCCGAAAGTTTATCCGAAAACCCTCAGCATGTACCATATATTTCGTTTTTCAGGATATCAAAACTAGGCGAACAGATTTTGTTTGAAGTTCAAGTTTGGGGGTTTTTAGTTTTATTGGAGTACAAGATTCTTATTTCGTTGTAAAATTCTGTCATCTTAGAAGTAATGCACACCAGCAGTAGCAACAGCACCTCATACCAATTCATTGACAGGAAGTTTAATTCTCCCACGGACAATATCAAAACCTAGAATGGGTGTTCTATGTAACATGCCCTTGGTATCATTCATCTTTCCATGGTTTCGCGATTTAGCGGGACGGCAAGCAACACAAGGGAGTTTTATCAAAAAAGGAATTTTGCAAGCTAAAATAATAAAATCTATTTAAAAAAAATCGACCAAGTATGTTTTAGATCTGGTTTTCTTGCCGCTCAAGGAATCGTAAGTAACAGAGCGTCTTTCACGCCGTTGGATTTTAGAATTCGTTCTGGGAATGTGAACGTCCACAGCCATCACCCAGATTTTTTAAGTTTGTTCTCGGGGGAGGCTTTCTTTAATTGGTTGGCTTCCTCATTCAGGGGATCATACACAAGCAAATTTGAGCTAAGTCCTCCAGAAAAATGAATTCCGCAATAATCGGTGTTTAGAATACCTAAAAAATCAATCAGGTAACTAAACGCAATCAAGGTAGATCCATATTTAAATAAGCAATACGAAAACTCACCAGTATCCTATCTAAAAACCAAATTATTGAGGCCCTCAAACAACAACGAAGAAAAATGTTTAACAACAACTGTTCGATTACTGTGATACCTAAATTTTGTTTTGTTTTGAAAAATTTATGTCTGTGGCAACTTCGGAAATTTTTATTTGTTTTTCTACGATTAGTTAGAGCTTTCTCCACATGAAGGCGCGCATGGTGTGTCTCCCATTTTTTGGGGGAGTGAGGAATATTGATTATTATTATATTTGGTATTACCCTCAAACTGCACTGGTTAGATACGTTGAATCTCCAGCCATATCGTCAATCGGTTGTATGCGCATATTACCCAACATGCGCATTTAGGAACACTTCCCCCTACTCACGAGACCTGTGCAAGTGATTTCAGTCATTTTGCTACGTTTTTGTGCCATTGGTGACAACTTTGGTGAAGTAATTCGTAGTGTCCGGCACACACATGTACCACATGAATATGTTGTAAATTAATTTTTTTCTTATATATTTAAGTGATTATAATATTGATACTTTTCAAATCAGTAGAGGAACCAATATTTACAAAAATCTATTTTTGAAGTTATTGCTTAAAAACCTTAAGTGTCCGGTAGTAGACGACTTCCCCCATAAAAGGACATTATTTATAATGAGCTCATAGGTCTTTTTTTTGACATCATGGTATAGAAAATAAGAAAATCACCTTTGTTCAATATTTTCTAGCATGGAAAATTATAGATTCGCTGATTGAAGTTGTATTAAAGAATATCGTCCTCACTTCCATCTGTACCGTTGAGCCGTCAACACGTACGCCGGAGCATCGTATCGTTGCTGTGTACCTGCAGGAACATTTTTACATTATTTATTTTTTGCTTACCTGTTTTTCAATCAGCACTTTTCAGTGCTAAAATTATTTTCATTTTCTTTTATTCATATTTTCTCTTTTCTTTCCAGCATGGGGAAGTCATCGGCCGGCTCAAGGGCCGGTAGAAAACGGATTGCCGAACCTAATTCAGGTCCATCGCCCAAAAAAGTTGAAATTTCCAATTCATTCGATGTCCTTCATAACATCGGTGATGAGGAAATATTCATATTTAATTCTGATAAGAGTACTAAGAAACCTTCTTCTTCTTATACTGTTAAAAACGAAAAGATTCCACCAATAACGGTCACGATTCCTGACTTCAATGCCTTTCGAAAAGAAATCGTCACTTCCGTCAAGGATGTGAAGATTTCTTTTCAGATCGGTCGAAGGGGAACTGCTCGTATATTGGCGGAATCTTTTAATGATTTTCAAAAGGTTTAAAATTATTTGAATAATAAAAAACACCAATTTTTTACGTACGACACTAGAAGTGATCGTCCTTTTAAAGTTGTACTTCGGGGTCTCACCGGCGATCAGACACCGGATGAGATCACAACTGAATTAAATTCTTTGTTAGGTTTTTCTCCAATTCAAGTAATTCAAATGAGGAAAAGAACCAACACGAATAATACCAGTAGTGTTGGTTTTGCTCCTGAACTTTATTTGATCCATTTTAAAAAGGATCAGGTTAATAATTTGCAAATTCTTGAAAAGGCTCGTCTTATGTTTCATTGTCGAGTCAAATTCGAACCTTTTCGTAAATCTTCTACCAATTTTCTTCAAAATATTACGCAATGTCGTCGTTGTCAAGCTTTTTGTCATGGCACTAAAAATTGTAGAATGAATGCCAGATGCATGTTTTGCGGCTCATTCGATCATGAAAAGTCTAAATGCCTTTTTGGTGGTGATAAGCCAAAAACAGATTTTTTTAAGTGTGCAAATTGCGCAGGTAATCATTCCTCGAATTCGCTAGACTGTCCCATCAGGGCAAAAATTGTTGCTTCTAGGAAAAATCCCAAAGTTTCCAGAAAAGTTTCTTCTCCTCCTTCCTCTTTTTCGTCTTCACATGTCGGGCCGGCAAACAACCTGCCTGTTCGCGGTCAGCCTCGGCCTACATTGGAATCACGGCTGGGTAATACCCGAAGTGATTTTAATGTTACCTGGGCTGATTCTGCGCCACAGACTCGTTGTTTATCGTTCTCAGAGGTGGTTGAAAATGGGTTTCCCTCTTCAGGTTTAACTAATAAAAATGGGAAAAAACCAAGTCTCAACGTTCATGCAAAGGCTTGGAAAAATCCCCGAAATTCAAATACTTGTTCTTCTCCTTCATTTTCTGATCCTGACAATTTTGTTGATTTGGGTGAGATTACTGAGGAAAAATTAAAATTTTTGCATCAAAATTTAATGGAAATGATGCAACTTATGTTGAAAGCAAATTCAATGTTTGAAGCTTTCCAAACTTCTTTTAATTATGCTAACAAAATTATTATGACTTTGCGATTCCCTCATGGATCCAAATAGATGTTTAAATATTATGAATTGGAACGCTAGATCTTTGCTGGCTAACCAAGATGAATTCTTTTTATTTTTGAAAACTCAAAACATACATATTGCTGCCATCACTGAAACTTTTTTAAAGCCAGACAATAACTTGAAAAGCAATGCTTTCTTTAAAATTTTACGAAATGATCGACTTGATCGACAAGGTGGGGGTGTAGCTATTGTCATCAATAGTCGTCTCAAATTTAGACTTCTTCCTTCTTTCAATACAAAAGTCTTAGAAACAATTGGAATTGAATTAGAAACTTCTATGGGGAAAATTATAATTGTTGCCGCATATTTGCCTTTCCAATGCAGCGGTGAACAGAAAAATTTTTTGAAGGGAGATTTACAAAAACTCACCAGAAATAAATCTAAATTTTTTATTATTGGTGACTTTAATGCAAAACACCGATCTTGGAATAATATTTCATCAAATTCAAATGGGAATATTTTGTTTAATGACTGCTCTGCAGGTTATTATACTGTTGAATATCCTAATGGGCATACTTGTTTTTCTTCAATTAGAAATCCCTCCACAATTGATTTGGTTCTAACGGATTTAGGCGAGCATTGTAGTCAATTAGTTACTCATGCGGACCTCGATTCAGACCACCTTCCAGTAACATTTTCTTTATCCCAAAGTCCCATTGAAAACCCTTTAAATTCAGCTTTTAACTTTCAAAAGGCTAACTGGGAGCGATATATGAATTTTATTGAACGTAATTTGAATGTAAACGTTCCACTTAATTCAATAGAAGATATTGATTTGGCTGTAGAAAATTTGACAATTTCAATAGTCAATGCTAAAGCCGCTTCAATACCTAAAGTTAAACATAAATTTAATCAACCTTTAATTGATGATGATCTTCAGTTTTTGATACGACTGAAAAACATTCGTCGACGCCAATATCAACGTACTAGGGATCCTTATTGGAAATTTATTTATTGCGACCTTCAAAAAGAGATCAAACGTCGTTTAAATTTCATTCGTAATGAAAACTTTGCCAAAGCAGTAGAGGACATAAAACCCTACTCAAAGCCTTTTTGGAAATTAACTAAAATTCTGAAAAAGCCTCAGAAGCCAATTCCTACTTTGAAAGACGGGGATAAACTTCTTTTAACGAATGCAGAAAAAGCTCAAAAATTAGCCCGACAATTTGAGTCTGCTCATGATTTTAATTTAAACGTTGTAAGTCCAATTGATGCTCAAATTTCCCTTGAATTTGATGATATTCTTTCTAAACAAAATGTATTTGAAAGTTCTCATCAGACAAATATTGATGAACTTAAATTGATTTGCAAAAAATTTAAAAATATGAAAGCCCCAGGGGAAGATGGGATTTTCTATATTCTTATTAAAAAGTTGCCTGAAAGCACTTTAAATTTTTTAGTTAAAATCTTCAATAAATGTTTTCACTTGGCTTATTTTCCAAATAAATGGAAAAATGCCAAAGTAACTCCAATTTTAAAACCTGGAAAAAATGCTTCAGAACCTTCGAGTTATCGACCAATTAGTTTGCTCCCTTCCTTAAGTAAACTATTTGAGAGAGTTATTTTGAATAGAATGATGATTCACATTAATCAGAAATCTGAAGCATATTCAACTGGTGTTGCTCTTCTTGATATTGAAAAAGCTTTTGACAGTGTTTGGCACAAAGGTTTAGTAGCTAAATTAGCTCGATTTGATTTTCCTGTATATCTCACCAAAATTATTCAAAATTATTTGACTAGCCGAACCTTACAAGTAAGCTATCAAAATTCATGCTCTGAAAGGACACCCATTAGAGCTGGTGTCCCTCAAGGTAGTATACTTGGGCCAATCTTATACAATATTTTTACTTCTGATCTTCCTGATGTACCAGAGGGAAAAGGTAGAAGATTATTTGCTGATGATACTTTGCTTTCAGCCAAAGGTCGAAATTTACGGGTGGTACGCAGTAGATTGCAACAAAATTTAAATTCCTTTTTGAATTACTTGAAAATGTGGAAAATTTCTCCTAACGCTTCCAAAACTCAACTTATTTTATTTCCCCATAAGCCAAGAGCAAATTTTTTAAAACCTAATGAAAATCATTCCATAACTTTTAATGGGGTTTCATTAGAATGGTCTGATCACGTGAAGTACCTGGGACTTACACTTGATCGGAATCTTACTTTTAAAAATCACATAGAAGATATTCAATCTAAGTGTAATAAATATACTAAATCTCTTTATTCTCTCATCAACAGGAAATCCAGGTTGTGTCTGCGAAATAAGATGTTAATCTACAAACAGGTATTCCGACCAGCGATAATGTATGCAGTTCCGATTTGGTCTAGCTGCTGCGCGACGAGGAAGAAGGCCATCCAGAGGATTCAGAACAAGGTTCTGAAAATGATTTTGCGGCTTCCACCTTGGCACAGCACCGAAGATCTTCATCGGATTGCGGGCATTGAATCGATTGAAGAGATGGCCAACAAAATCATCTCCAACTTCAGAGGCAAATCGATGCAGTCTTCCATCGCAGAGATTCGTTCTCTCTATAATTAGTTTTAATATAGGATAGTCTTAGTTTTTAGTAGTAAGTTGAAACAGTTTGAGCACCACTGGTTTTCAGTGTGTGCTGCACGGCTAACTTTTACCCAAAACACAAACACGCAAAACCCAAATCTGTAGCAATTATAATTATTTACTAACACGACATATTAAAAACCTAAGCTAGCTTACATAATAACTACTCACGGGCCCGTTTCCTACCATAGTTCACAAACTTTACATCCCAAACGCACAACAGTCATATCACAGCTATCGGACGGCACAGGAATATCACAGCTTTTGCGTCGGATCGACTATCACAGCATCTGGCAACCCTGCCTGGCTGCACTGCTCAACGGGCGCATGGCAAAGGCCCGGAGCATCTCCGCTGTCTGCTTCCTGCTGGTTCTGTTCCGGCTTGGCCAAAAGAATGAGCTGGGCCTAGTGCGTTGAGCTCCCGAACTCGGCTCTCCAACAACGGCCTATCGACAAACGACAATGTCTTAGCATTTTATCTCTTCCGTACTACAAACTTTTTACTCACCCACCAGGGGTCGTTGTTTGTCCCGGTTCTGGCTTCCACCGTCGATCTGATGATTGCTTAGGTGAGGGCACAGGTGAGGGTTTGGCTTGTATCCTACAAAATCGGCGATGTGATGACGCAATTTAGCCATGACAATTAACATTTCGTTCACTCACCCGTTGTACGGTTGGTTTCTTTTTGTTTTCTTTTTCCTGCGAGCTCGTTACTGTCCTCCGTCTGCATTCCCGCTGGGTTCGTCTCCGGATGCCTGGAGGTTCATATAGAGACGTCTGATTGTTCAGCAAGGTTAATCGAATGTTCTCACCTTAAATCCTTCAAGAAACACTTGCCTCCTTTGTCAACAGTGGCTCAGGGACGCGAGCGAATGGTAGGTTTCAATGGCGAGTCGAACTTAATAAATAATTTCTTCTGCTGGTGTCGTGTTTAATCGTTGATTGTTGTTTACGTTGATCATTGTTTATGTTTTGTTGCACGTGCACGTTTGACAATTAACACTCTTAATTCTAAACAGTTAATTTTGGCTCAAATAAATACAATTACTACACGCTCAAAATTTAATAATCACAATTACTTAATTATAACGCTACAAAGTTTAAAATATTTTTTGACATTACAGGATGTTCTCCTACATAAAAATACTTGATTGCACTCAGCCAAATTAATGCAAATAAATAAATTATAGTGATTAATAAACTATAGGGCTCTGGACAGTTCATCATTGAACTGAACACCTAATTTAATGTAATAATGTAATATAAATGTAATGATGAATTGGTACAAATAAAGACATATTTAAAAAAAAAAAAAAAGAATATCGAGCTCATATAGAAAATGGTTTAATTTTGATTTTTTTCAAAATACTCAAATTAAGTTACTTGAAAGCTGAATAATGGTACAAAAAGTCAAGAGGACCTCCAATTTGTAAAAAGTGCATCATAAGAAGGGGTTGCCAAATTTCAATGCCGATCGGAGCTAACTATGAGCCAAAATGTGATGAAATGTGCATTGCACCAAAGAAGATACGGTTGCTTTCCCGACTACTGGCATAAAAAACTCGAGTTCTCAGGCAAAATGATACATAACTTCAAACCTTATGTTCTGAGTTCGTCTTGGTACATCTTCGTACCTGAAAATTATTACATTTTCAAAGGTGATGGGCAAGGTGGCCGAAATCACAGAAATATCAAGTTAAAAAATGTTCATTTTCTAATAGTAATATGGGGGGAAGGATGCACCTTTTTCTCCAATTTGATTTCAGTGAACTTAATTCGAAGCATTTTGAAAAATTTCAAAACTAGAGATGAAATTTAAACTTTTTTAACCCATTTCATAATTAAACTTATTTCGATATTCTTTGATACAACTTCAATCTGCGAAGCTATATTTTTCAATGCTAGGAAAAGTTTATAAAAAGATGACTTTCGTTATCAGAAAGTTAAAAAAAAGACTTATGAGCTCATGAAGGAAGGAATATCTTGTTATAAATGCCATTTGTTAAATTTAAAAAACACTTTTTATTGAATAGAAGAAAATATAAAGAAACTTTTCAATTAGGTGTATATTATCTCTCAGCTTCTTCATATTAGTGCAAGGTAATTTCAAAAAAATTGTAAGATTCTATTTTTGTAACTCTACGTTCGAAAAAAAAAACAAATTAGAGATAAAATAAGTTTATGATTATAGAATTATAATGAACTTAAATCTGGTTTCAAAACTCTGATATTTTCTAACAAAATAATATTATACGAAAATATCGTATATTTAACCAATTCTGAAATTCATTTCTCATTGTGCATTGTGGTCCTTAAGTTTTATTTCAAACTCTAAATTAAATTCTTTAAAAAATATAAAAAATATCTTAATTTTAAAACTTTTTTTAATCTGAAAAAATTAAATGAAATTTTTATTATTTGCTTGAATAGAAACAACTTTGGAACAAAGAGGGTATGAATAAAATGAAAAATACATTTTTATTCCTT
This sequence comes from Uranotaenia lowii, assembly GCF_029784155.1. Taxonomy (NCBI): domain Eukaryota; kingdom Metazoa; phylum Arthropoda; class Insecta; order Diptera; family Culicidae; genus Uranotaenia; species Uranotaenia lowii. The sequence goes on from NC_073692.1 coordinate 207,132,658, forward strand.
TCTTCCAATTTACCCTAATTTTAAAACGATTCTTAGAAATAATTAAAAAAAAATTGGAATGAAGGATACATTTCTGGTAGCATAAGGCAACGAAAATCACGGTACCAAACATATAAGAGCTGATTTTGACTAGTTTGGCAGTGTTGGAAAAACGTCAATAAAACAAAGGAAACTATAAATATTTAGCCGATCGAAAAAAAATTTAAAAAAAAACATTTCTTGTGCTCAAAAACTAAGTTTTTATGTGCCTGGTCTGGTACACTGTGACACCAATTCATTACATTAATTTTTGGTTCTAATCGAACTTAATTTTACATCTTTTCTATCCCTAAGAGCACCTGCAACGGTTCAGGCGTAAATATTGGTTTTAAGTATACCAGTTTTAGCACAACTTGAAATTTTAGAATCGGCTAAAACACCCACTACCCACCGGTGTATGAGCAAATTTAAAACGGAAACACTTTCATTGCAGACACTCAATAATTTGAGAAGAAAAAACCCATTTTATTAGAAAAATTGCATAAGTTTTGGGTTTTACGGTTAATTGTCTTAAAATTAATTCTACGAATATTCTTTTTGACAGAACAATGATTTCATGATTTCAACTATTCTACCAGGATTTCATTAATTTAAAAGCAAAAATGACTACACAACGAGGAAAAAAGGTCAATTGAAACAATTCTTCAATTAATTCAATCAAATTGCTTTGAATCAATGGAATAAGGTTTTGTTAAAATGAAATGAAAAGCAATATTTTTTTGAAGTTATGCTGACAATGATAAAGGAAATGAGAATTGTTTATCCCAAAGTCAAAGGAAATTTTTCTTTGATTTGTCGACATTTTTGTTTGACAAAAACTTGTTTCACTTTGTAAATTTATGTATGGATACAGAAAAATATGCTGATATTGACGAAAACTCCGAGCACTCTACACAAAACTAAAAATCTCTCAATATCTCAAATAGAACAAAAATTATAGAACAAACAATAAACATTTATTTTACCTCATTGAAAAAGTATTAAAATTTTCTTTACGTTTATTTTTTTTTTCAAATTTTAGAACGCTGACTGGATTCACAATTCGTCGAGCCCAAATGAATTTATTTAATTATATTTAATCGAGAATAATGTGACATCTATTATTAATACTTGATATGGTTTTTATTAAGATCTTTTCTCAATTTATGTAACGTATAGGCTGGTTGAAGCGAAAAAAACATTCAAAAAAAAACTATTATCACACCCAATGTTACCCAAACATGTGTGAAAGAAATCATTCTTGGCTAAAATTTTCTCACCGTGAACTAAATCGGTCTGTCGTATAATTTTAAATCCTGTTCCAAATTTGCATGAATTTGGAACAAAGGCGTTTAACTGTTGGGAATTTTGAAATCGATAACTGTGCTAAACCAGCAATTTACGCCACCGGTGCCAGCCGGATTGTTTTAGCGTGGTCGAAAACCGTGTTTTGCATCTACCGTTGGGACAGCCCTAAAGCCGACATAAGAAAAATACGAAGGTGCATATATTCAAGGGTAAAACTGTGTGTGGACGCCAGAAACTCCACTAAAAATCAAAGATGGTTTCATTTAAGACCATATTTTAACTTTAAAAACTACGCGATAAATTGATATTTTGATGGAAAACTCGTTACAAAACCCGAATAATTTCTTTTTTTTATTGTTGTTCAACGTCAGCATAGATTGGTGAAAATTACAGCAGAAAAGGCGCATGTTTTCAAGCTGCTAAAAATATTATTACATTTCATAAACTTTAGCTAAAATGACAAAGCTTGAATGAAAAGATCTTGCAAAAGTGTATTTCCAATATTTCGACAAAATTTATAAAAGTCATTGCCTACATCTTAGGAAAAGTAAAAAGTTCCGCACAAGATCAGATTTCAGCTAGTTCCACTCAAAATTATTTCCCTTCCAAGTAACCAAAAGTCCCATATCTACTTAAATGCGTGCCTACGAAGTTCGAATTTCGCTGAACAAAAGTTCCAAAACGAATTGGTACCGAATTTTCTCGAATGCGAGCATGAAAGTTACAAAATGTTCCTCACATAGCCTTTTTGTGACACATCAGTCACAATACTCAGTGTTAAAGTTACAAATAGCCTTCCATGGACTTGAGTTTCCAAAAAGTTACTTAAATAGCCTTTTTGTGACATATCAAAATGCATTCCTACAGAATAAAATTTGCAAATTGGGTCTCAAATAGCCTTCCATGGACTTCAAGTTCCAAAAAATTCCTTAATTAGCCTGGCGTCTTCGCTGCTGGCCGCTCTGGCTGCCCTTGCAGGTATTCTAGGGAAGCTTCTTACCACTTCGAGTTTTAGCTGCTGGTAAGACAACAGGCGTGACCTCGTGGCAGCGTGTTTGGCTATCATCTCGATGGGTCGCGGTTCAAATCTATTTTTTTTTTCATTAGGTTAGTGCTTAAGTAAGCAAATAAATCAAATATGTATCAGAAATGGCATGTGGGCCGGCCTGTATGAAACAATGTCAAAAATAAAGCAGTTAAGTCAGATGAATTGAGGTGATGGGAGGAATTAAGATGGATGCCGAGAAACCGGTAGCACCACATGGGCTGGTGTAAGAGTAAGAAAGGAGAGAATAGATTTTTATTTTGTTTTTGCTGATTAAAATAAGATTTGTGACCTGAACAGAAGGCCGTTCAAATCTGTAATGGAACTTCAAAGTTTCAATAAGAACTTAAATTTTGGTTTGAATAAAACGAACTGCAGCACATTGATCATGCCGATTAAGCTGTGTTTGACCTTTTTAACGAGACTTATGGTTGCTTGGGCTGTTATTATAATTTCAATCAATGTTATTTTTATTTCGCAGAAAAGCTGAAGGAACGATCAAATTGAACAGCGATGAACTGTCCGGCTCCAAGCTCCGCAAGGCGGTATCGTACACCGAACAGGAAGTTTCTCTTTGGCTGAATCTCACGGTCGAAGAGTCCCTCAAGTATGCCATCGAGTTCCAACTGCCGCCAGCGATCGCCAACAGCTCCAAAAAGATTCTCATCCAGGAGCTGATTGAAACTCTGGGTTTGGAAAGGTGTAGGAACACGTTGGGGAAAAACCTTTCTGGAGGAGAATATAAGCGATTGGCAATGGCCATCGACTTGTTGGCTAGTCCTCAGGTTATGTTGCTGGATGAACCTACGACGGGGCTGGACGTGGTGGCCACCAATCAGGTTGTTGTTCAGATGCGAAATTTGGCACAGGAGGGGCGAATCGTGGCGTGCGTTATTCATCAACCAAGTTCCGGGATTCTGAGGATGTTTGATGACGTGTTTCTAATTACCCGGGGCAATTGTTTGTACAATGGTCCTCTGGATCAGCTGATTCCACGGTTTTCTGAGTTCGGCTTGGAGTGTCCTCTTTCGCATAGTCCTGCAGATTTTGGTAAGTTTGATTGGGTTTGATAAGGTTATTCAAATCCTAGTTTCCATTACCCTTGTTTGTTTTCAGCCCTCGAAATGGCGAGCTCGGAGAGCAATGATCGTATAAAACAGATGATCGAGTCTCAACGAACATTAGCTACAGTCAAAGATAATATCTTTAATAAGATCACCGTGAACAATACCGGAGATCATGAGCGACTTTCTACATGGAGCCAATTTGCACTTCTTACCAAGAGAAATTTCCTTTGTACCTGGAGAGACACGGTAACTATTTTTGAATGAGTTCTTGAAGTTGAAACAAAATTAATTTTTTTTAAATTTTACAGACACAAATAAAAGTAAAAACTGCCATCAACATCATGGTCGGACTTCTAATTGGCACAGTTTATTACGATATGGGAGGTAATGCAGCCAAGATCATATCCAATACGTCAATTTTCCACATTATCTTGCACAACATTCTGTTCACGACGATAGGACCTGCTGCGGTTGTTTGTAAGATTTTTTTTTTCAAACTTAAAGAAAATATCATAATCTGTGACTTAACATTTCAGTTCCGCTGGAATCCGCCGCCTTCATCCGAGAGTATCGGAGCAACTCCTACGGCCTGTTTTCCTACTTTCTGTCCAAAATTATCGTCGAGATACCGCTTCTTCTGACCAATATTACGATACTTGTCTCTGTGATCTACATTCTGACTGCACAACCTTTGGAGCTTAGCCGAGCCCTTGGATTTTGGTCCATTTCAGTCCTATTCGGATGGATTTCCGAGATGTGGGGCCTGATCTTCGGTTGTTTCTTCAAGGTTCAAACGACGGCCTTTGTGGCCGGTATTTTTTCAGTCCCTGTGATGCTGTTTTCCGGCTGTTTTCTGACAATCTCACAGGTTCCATTGGTTCTGCAATCACTGACATATTTGTCTTTCGAGCGGTATGCCTTTGAAGGATATCTGCACGTGATCTATGGAATGGGTCGGGAAGATTTGGACTGTCCGGAAATATTTTGCTACTTCAAGAAGCTCTCTAAATATCTAAAAGCGATAGAGATGCCGGTCATCGGGCTGCAGTACGATTTTCTTGGATTGATTGTGTGGGTTAGCGTAATGACAGGGCTGTTTTATTTTAGTCTTAAAAGAAGAGTCAGTATGATGAATAAATAAAATGAAATTTTAAAAATTCTACAGCATTCTCGATAAGTTTGAAACCACAAAATATTTCAAATGTTGATTACGTTCAGAAACTTTTATTTCAAAACTCTCATCAGTACACTCTGCAATTTGAAGTACAAATTCAAACATCAAACTTTCATAACCTTGCACTGAAAATGACTGTCTGGCTGGAAACTCCGATGCATAAAAGCACCACTTTCTCGTTACCAGAAGTTGTGGAAATTTCTGTTCACAATCATACACAAGGGCAAAATCACAACCGGAATGGCCTTTTTTGCAAAGATTGCATACATGTCCTTGTTGCGGCCTTGCACTCTGGCTGTGTTAATGGGAAATGATGATTAATGGGTTCAATTTTTGAACCTGACATCTGAGCCAACGATGATTGTACCGTACCAATGTACATAGAAATTTTGTGTTCTGCTGTCGTTTGCCAATCCCAGCGTACCATTGGGGGTTTCGGTGGAGGATCGGCCATATATTAAACTCTCTTTTTCTGTTCTACTTAAATGCAAAATAAAATTGAATATTTATGAGCATCGGACCGCTGCAAATTTTGTATGAAAATTTCAAATTCATACATACTTACACCTTCTATAACATTTTTTGGCTTTTTTGCCACAAATAGCAATAAAAATTTTAGAAGCAATTCTTTTAGTCCAAAACTAGAGCAACGAGTTTTAGTTTTGTATGGAAATTTCTATAGGATATCAAAATTTCTGAAAATAAATCTTTGGATTTCAAATATTCCTTGATTCTTGCAGTACTTTTTCTGTAAGTCAACCTTTAACCGAGCTTTTATTCCAAAAAAGATATTCAGTTCAATGCAAAAAAAAAAAACAAATTTCAAAAATATTTTTTTAATTTTTTTTTGACTGCTTATTTAAAAGCTGTTTAACCGTAGAATGAGAATAAAAAATCACAAGAAACTGTTTTGCATAGCCAATAAATTTGTTGATTTACAAAACCTTGACAAAAACATTTCTTGAAATTCGTGAAAGCTCTAGCCAGCAAAACCTGCCATTTTTAAAATAATTTTCATTGAATTCAGATTTTTTAATTTGCAATGGTTTTAACTTTTTTCGTGAAAGATTTAGCTTCTTCTCATGTTACCAAAAAATGAAGCTTAGGGTACAAACACACGCAGAAAACAATCCGCCTGAATTCCAAAAACCCGCATTTATTCCGGAAACCGCGTAAAAAAGACCTTGAGAAACTCCAGGAACGTGGAAACAAGACAGCAGTGGATTTGAAGAGAAATTTTAAGGAAAAAATACACGGTACCAGGACCATGTGAGGACGTAGGAAACTAGATTAGATTATTGACGCCATTTTGAAGTCAAATTTGGCGGCTTCCGATTAACTTCAAAATGCCTAAAAATGAATGAAAATTTCATAAAAACACTCACAACATTGATATAGGGTGAACTGACTTAATTAGTAGAAGTCGAATATCACTGCCTGACGCTATGATAGGCCACCTAGATATCCAATATGGCCGCTTCCACTCAACTTTAAAACATTGTAAATTACTTATAAATATGACATAATAAAAAAACAAAAATATGATAAAAAATATAGCAAACTTTTTTTTAAATTGCGACCCAGAGATGGGTCTTGACTCAAACATTCAGTCAGCGAAACTTTTTTGTAGAGAAATGAATCCAACTTAGATGAAATTTCAGGGACTAGATAAGAGAAAATCGATGTTGAAAAACATGCGAAAAAAAAATTCGCCTTGTCGCCAGGTTGGTCTCCTGTAGTAGAATGTTAATACATGGGCCCCGGAGAGGCGCAAGATGTGGGTTCAAGTCTCACCGGGAGACAAGGCGAATTTTTTTCGCATGTTTTTCAATATCGATTTTCTCTTATCTAGTCCCTGAAATTTCATCTAAGTTGGATTCATTTCTCTACAAATCAATTATTATCAATGTTAATTTTTCCGGCAAATCAGTCAAATTTTTTTTATAAACGAACGATATTTATTTTACTCCAACGTTTCGGTGTCGTTTAACACCATCCTCAGGGATTCTATGAGTGTTATAATGTGTTTTACAAGTTAAAAATAGTGTTTGTTGGTTCAATTAGTGTTATGTTGTACTCACAAAATGGTCGTTGTTTCTGTGAGTACAAAATAACACTAATTGAACCAACAAACACTATTTTTAACTTGTAAAACACATTATAACACTTATAAAATCCCTGAGGATGGTGTTAAACGACACCGAAACGTTGGAGTAAAATAAATATCGTTCGTTTATAAAAAAAATGTGACTGATTTGCCGGAAAAATTAACATTAAAATATACAGTCGACATCTCAAATATAACATTATTTTCAATTTTCCTTGTATTTCCATTCATGACATATGACCTGAGAAACCAAAAACTTTTATTACTTTAAATGAATCTTTAAATCAGCCTCAATTAAGCTGATACAAACAAGTTTCAATATTCAAACCGATTCGTTACGATCTTTGTCCAAAAACGCCATCTTTTTTTTTTGCCATTTTGTATATCGGCTCAATTTTCAGACGCCATTGAAATTATAATGACTTCTTTTCTTCGAAGATAGAGAGTGAACATCTGGACAGTTACAAAATGCTTTTGTTTATGGAAATCGGTTCAGTAGTTTTAGGATACTGCCAAAATAGTAATCCGGATCCTAAGGTGGAAAAAAATCATGCAAAATCTAAATATAAACGTTCCTTTGAAATTTTTTTGACCATATTAGTTTTCATTTCAAAATTTACGAGTGTCAGAATTCTGAAAGTTTGTCTATACAATTTTCATTGCATACTTAACCTTCCTTCGCGGTTAAAAAAGGACAATTAGCCGGTTAGGGTCATATACTAACCGGCTGATTCTCCTTTTTTTTAACCGCAAAGGAAGGTTAAGTATGCAATGAGAATAGGATAATAGACAAACTTCCAGAGTTGTGACACTCGTAAATCTTAGGTCACCCTGATTAAAGGATCAAGTCTCCTTTAACTTTCAAAACATCTCACTTTTTTTAGTCTCACGAAAACGCTCTACAGGTTCATGTATCGAGCTCACTTTAGCAACGTATATATTTGAAATTGCACACAATCAGAAAATGCTAAAGACGACGATCTACAAAAATTTACCAAAAAGATATAAAGAAAATAAGAAAAAGGGATCAAGTATCCCTATTCTCCCCTACATATTCGATTTCTGTTTTTTTTTTTTCATTTGGATGACCGTCATCCAAAATAATGATGTGAAAGACTTAATACGGAATAAATGTGGGTTTAGGGTGGTTTTAGAATTTGGAATTTTAAACGAACACACTCATCCATGAACTTTACGATACAATTAACTTTTGAGTTTAATAACTAATTTTTCAATGATGGCTGATTTGGAATTAAACATCTGAGTTTTCATACTCAATTCAAAACTCTATTCTTTTTTTTTAATTCATTCATATATAGATTGCCAGTAGAAGTCTTCACTTCAGAAGAGCCTAATGGAAAATTCCATTGAATACCTCAATGGAAAATTTCATTCCTTTATTAGTATGGGAGAATGGGGAATCATGGGCCACTTTTTTTCTGTGTTCCATAACTTTTTCATTATAAAAGATTCAATGAAAATAAAAAATGGTTTGGTTTTTTACATTTTTAAGGTATCATTAGGCATTTTTCTTAAATTTTTAATAAGTTATTTTCCCCAAGTTCTGACTTTTTTAAAAAAAGGAATATTTTTTCGATTTTGAAAAATGGTGGGGAATCGTGGGCCACCATATCTAAATGGACCAAATAACATGCAAAGTTTTTGAATTGACCCAAAACTGAAATTTCAAAATTCATTTCGTTATTTTAAAGCAATTTCAGATGATGAAATAAGAGAGAGACATGTGTAAAATCGAATAGATTCAAAAAATTTGCTTGGCGAAATCTAATATATAAAGATGAGTTGGACTATATATGTTTGTTTGTTTGTATGCACCTTATACAAATCCTCACCGCTTAACCGATCAGCCTGAAATTTGGTACAGAGATGTAGTTGAACCAGGGTAAGGTTTTAGTTATAGTTCTGAGCCCCTCCCACCTAAGAAAAGGGACCCTCCCATACAACTTTCGTTTTTATTTCCACAAACCAAAAGTCATGGCACCCATTTTGTCGACCGACTTTTTCCCCTTGGCGGGTTGTTTTCACCATCACCATGGGCAGGGCATTAGAAACGACCATCCAGAGTTCACGTCTACTGGACAGCAAATCAAAGACTGCTTATGCTGGAAAATTTGATAGCGGACATTTTTGGCGGGTTTTTTGCTTCTCCTGTTTGTAGTACTGGGCACAAGCACGTGATTCTTGGATGAAATAATAAGTCTACTTTTGGGATAAGAAAAACTTATCGCATGTTAGGAATAAATTGATTTGAACTGTGGTTTTCAAAGTAGTCCCAACTGCCGTTGGTGGCGTTGAGAGTCAACAAGAATATGCAGTAGTTGAAGTATAAATACAATGCATGATTCATCTTCATTATCAATTCACTTCTTCAGTTGAATTACTATTTTGAATGAAAACTTATTTTTCAACAATTTTCATATTTTTGGAATTCCTCATAGGGTAAGAAGCTATGTTAAGGGTTGTGAGTTGAAGGCTGCAATCTCAAAGCTTTGATTGCCGTGTAGGAATTAATTCAAAAGGCAGGGTAGACAATCAAATCAATTCTGGAAAAAGTTGAAACCAAATCCAACGTATAAAACTTTTTAGTAATTAAATCTGAAGTTTTTATTTCATACAATTTAATTTCTGTGGCCAAGTTTGAGTCATTTTTGGTCAACAATGTGTTCAACTCTGCCATCCAATTATGAGAAAACTAGAGCCTTTAGTAGTGCAAATTCAAACAAATGATTTCTAAGGATTTTTACGTTGATCACTCTTCATGATAATCAATGGAATAGTTGTGTCAAAAAATAGAAAAATTGAAATGTAGCTCAAATAAATTTTTCATAATATTATAAAATGGGTGATTTCGGTTCCAAGGTGATGTGTTTTTTGATAACTTTAAAAACTATTAATGAAACTTTTGACATCTAAAACAACTTATCATTCTCATCATAAGTACAAATTAAATTTGAATATACTACTCTACGATAGATCATTCATTTTGATAAGTGAGATAATCTTCAAAAGAGGTCGTGTGCATATGTTTACAAGCCTATGATATTGGAATTTCATTAGATAACACATGGACAAGATGAAAAATACATTGTTATCATTTGAAGATTATATAAAAAGACTAGATTTATTCAAGCTTCCCAAAAAAATAAAAGGTTGATGAGGTTGCCAGAATTTTTCCGGACGTCCGGACCGAAAAAATCTGGGCAATTTTCTGACACAATCCGCGTAGTTGATTTCAATACCAAAAATACCCAATCCGGGCAATATCCGAGCAAATTTGGTACAAACCACGGAATTATTCAGTAGAAATCAAGAAGAGAACACTTCAAATATTTTTTTCATCAAACCTCATCAGCGGATGTATTTTAGACTTTAAAAACAAGTCAGGATGAAACTTGCCATTAAAAATTCCTTTTTGAACGTTAAAATGGAAAATTGTAAAAATTCAATTTAATTTTTTTTTATGTTTTACAAATAAAATGAATTAATCCGGGTGAAATCCGGGCTTTTTCCAACGAAATCCGGTCAACCGGGCCGGACCGGATTTCCCTCAAATTTTGTGTCAAATATTCGGACAAATCCGGATAAATCTGAGCAATCTGGAAACCTTAGTTTAAAATTTTGTTCTTGATTCGATGAATAGGCATTCAAGGGACATTATTTTAGCAAACCTAACAAGGTTTTCAATAATGTTAAAACGATAAACTTTGTTAAAAATCCAATTAAAACTTCTAAAAGGCTAACAAAACTAACAAAGCTTAAATGGCAAAACATGGTCAAATTTGTTAAAATGATGAATGAAAAGCTTTCAAAATTTCGAAACTTAAATCAGTTTTTATTCATCTTTTATGCGAGCCCGAGCAAGGCCGGGTAAATCAGCTAGTCTAATATATAAAGATGAGTTGGACTATATATGTTTGTTTGTTTGTATGCACCTTATACAAATCGACACCGCTTAACCGATCAGCCTGAAATTTGGTACAGAGTTGTAGTTGGAACAGGGTAAGGTTTTAGTAATAGTTCTGAGACCCTCCCACCTAAGAAAAGAGACCCTCCCATACAACTTTCGTTTTATTCCCACAAATCAAAAGTCATGGCACCCATTTTGGCAAACCGATTATTTTTCCTTTGGCGGGGTTTTTTTCACCATCACTATAGGCCGGGCATTAGAAGCGACCATCCAGAGTTCACGTGTACTGAAAGCAATCAAAGCTTGCTGAGCATTTAAAATTTGAAAGGGGAAATTTTGGCGGGTGTTTTTATTCCTTCTTCTGTTCAAAGCACGTGGTACTGGTACGAGATATTCGGATGCAATATTGAGCCTACATTTTTGATAGAAAAATACAACTGTTAGAAATATTTGGAATAGAATTGTAGAACTTTTCAAAGTGTTCCGTACCACCCTAGGGGCGGCTTTGAGAGTCTTCAATCATATATAGTGAACAGTGAATTTACTTTTTTAGCTGAATAACTATTTGGACAGAGTTCTGAAAACTAATCAAACGATTTTCGTAAATTAAAGCTTTTTAGAACCAACTATTTTAATATTCCTGGAGTTTCCATAGAAAAAGAAAAGTTACCTTTTAAGATTTAGAGTTATAAGGCTGCGATTCAACGCATTGATAGCCATCTGGGAAATCAAACGGAGGATTCGAAAATTTATTCTGATCTGAGGGTTTTTAGTTTTATACAATTCAATTTCATTGGGCAATCTACAACATTTGAGTTATTATTCGTCATCAATGTGTTCAATTCCTCCATCCAATTCTAACCATCTTTACATTTATCACTGTTAGTGTTCACAATAATAATTAATGGGATAAAGCTGGAACAAAAATCAATTTCCCCTTTTGCCCCCCCCCCCCCCTCCCCTCTCGAAATCTCCAAAAAAAAACGAAGGGGATAATAAATAAAATTTGAAGTATTTTAAGTAAATTTCGAAATATAAAAATCAAATATCCTAAAGATTACAACACCAAAAAATAATGGAAAGACTGGAATTATTTCACCTTTTAAACTCTTGATTCATAGGTTTTGTGCAATGATATAGTATAAAATTTTGTTGCATACAAGGTTCCGTGCAATTTATTATTAATTTGTGTTTAGCATTATGTTTTATTATATTTGCTGCGGCCTAATTGTGGTCAAAAAAAGAAAAAATTAAATAGAACTCAAATAAAACCTTTATCATAACATTATAAAATGGGTGATATTGGTTTAGAGATGATTTGTTTTCGATTACTTCAAAAACTATAAGAAGAAATTTCAAAATTCAAAAAACCTTATCATAAAACAATGTGAAATAAAACAGCGAAAAAAACACACATTCATTTGGAAACATGCAAAAAGAGCCTTCAACAAGATTCGGAAGTTCTTTTTATAGAAGTTTCTTAGTAAATTAAACGTAAATATACCACTTAACGGGGAGATCATCCATGTTGAAAAATGGGATTTTCATTAGATGGGGGATGGGAAAGATAAAAAACAGTTTTCTCATTCGAAAATAAAAAATATATTGCCATATCTATTCAAGTGTCATAAAAAATGGTGGATAAATAATGTTTTTCGTGATAGAACTAATAAGCATACAAGGGAAATTATTTAAAAATTTTATTAAAGAAAACCTCATAACTATAAGTTTTTCAATAATATAAAAACGATAAACACAGTTAATAATCCCTATCAAAATTTAAAAAAAAAACTAACAACTTACAATAATGAATATGAAGCTTTCAAAATTTCAAAAAGTCAAACGACTCATTTTGATTTATATTTTTGTGAACCCGAGCAAGGCCGGGTAAAATCAGCTAGTCTTATATATAAAGATGAGTTGGACTATATATGTTTGTTTGTTTGTATGCACCTTATACAAATCCAAACCGCTTAACCGATCAGCCTGAAATTTGGTACAGTTATGTGTTTGAACCATGGTAAGGTTTTAGTAATAGTTTTGAGCCCCCCCCACCTAAGGAAAGGGACCCTCCCATACAACTTTCGTTTTTTCTCCCACGAACCAAAAGTCATGGCACCCATTTTGTTGTCGATTTTCGGTTCCTTTGGCGGGGTTATTTTCACCATCACCATGGGCTCCAGAGTTCACGTGTACTGATGGCAAATCAAAGCTTGCTGAGCATTAAAAATTTGAGAGATAAAATTTTGGCGGGTGTTTTTTTGTCCTCCTACTATTCAAAGCACGTGGTACCGGTACGAGATATTGGGATACAAAATATGCCTACATTTTGAATTGAAAAATACAACTAGCCTGTTAGGAATATATTGACTTGAATTGTAGTGGCTTTCGAAGTGCTTTTTACCGTCTCTGGGGGGCTTTGAGGGTCTACAAAAACATATAGTGAACAATAAATTGATTTTTAAGCGGAATAACTATTTTTACTGAGTGTTGAAAAACTTATGTACCGATTTTCATAAATTCCAGCTTTCCCCAGCTTCAGCCATTTTCATATATTTGGGAATTTTCATAGTTAAAGATAAATTTATTAGATTCAGAGTTATAAGTCCAAGGCTATGATTTTAACGCTTCCACAGCCTTCGAGGAATTCAAACGGAGGTTTAGAATATTGATTAGGAAATTAAATCCAAGGTTAATACAATTCAATTTCATTGGCCAATTTCTAACTTTTGAGCCATTTTCGGTCATCAATGTGACTTGACAGCATTGAACACTTTTCGAAATAATTAATGGGATGATTATGTCCAACAATGGAAACATTGAAGTATAACTCAAATTAAATCTATTTCTTAAAATTATAATGGTCTCTTCGGTTCAGAGATAGTTTGTTTTCGATAACTTCAAAAAAACTATATGTAAAACTTTCAAATTTAAAAACAAGTACTCATAGAGCAGTGTGATTTTAAAAAGCACACATACTATTGAAAACATGCAAAGTGAGTTTTAAACATGGTTCAACAATATTCTAAAGTCTTTTTTGAAAATTTCTTAGTAAATAAAACTTGAATATACCATTGTACAGGGAGATCAGCCAGTTTGAAAAGTGGGATGATCTTCAAAAAAAAAAAAGAATTTTATCAAGTGAAAGTTTAATAAACAGTTTCATCAGCTGAAGATAAAAAAAAATCAGGTAAAAGCTATTCAAGCTCCCTTCGAAATGGTGGGTGGAAAAAATGTTTGTTTAGATAGGGTAAACAAGCATTCAAGGGAAATAATTTTGAGTTACTTTGAACACAAACCTCATAACTATATTCAAAATTATGAACACGAGAAAAACAATAAATAATCTCATTCTAAACTTAAAAAAGACTAACAAAATTTACAAAGCTAACATGGCCTAAAATTGGCAAAATTTCTTATATCTTATGATGAATACAAAGCTTCCCAAGTTTTGAGAACTCCAACGACCAATTTTGATTTTTATTTTATGCAAACCCGAGCAAGGCCGGGTAAAATCAGCTTGTTCCTTATAAAGGATGGACAAAATATTTTTCAAAACTCTTCATTTTGCATAATAAAACTTTACAGATAGTAATAACGTATTTTTAGTTTTAAATGTGCATAAAAACATAAAATTATAGGTGGCCTAAGATGTGTGGCCCACGATTCCCCACAAGCTATGATTTACAAATTGGTTGCGTTATTGATGTTTCATCAAAAATTCCTTTTCCACGTGAAAGAACATGACAAAATAAAGATCATACGCGTATAAGCATATTTTTGTTATGAACTTTAGGTTCCCCATCGAAGCATGTAGCTTGTGCTTTTTTAATTACGTAAGTAAATTTTTCTAACTTTTTAAAGCTTGATAAAGAAAAGAAGCATATGAGTCAACAACATATAGAAAAATTTGCTTACGCAAAGTGACGACGATAATAGTTGGTTTGAGATTTTTATCTCAACACACATCTGAGATATTCGAAGTGGCCACGTTTCCCCATGGCCCACGTTACCCCACTCTTCTCTACTATTTAAATTTCTTACTGTAAAGGGAATTCCAATATTTGTATCCTTTTGTTTGAAGAACATTCCCAAAATTTTGAAAATTCAAGGGTATACCGACGAGGAAAAATTCTAAATTTTCACAAAAAATTCGATCGTGTTCGTGTTTTTTGAAACAGGTTTTTCTCGCTTGGTGAGGGGTGGTCACTCTGATCAACCCCCTTCTCCCCCCATCACGGTGTCTCTGGGAGAAAACTTTATTTTTCACTCTGTTGTGTTGTGAGCCTACTTGGTTGAATCATTCAACTGAATCAAAGCAATCGAAAGATTCCTTTTAATTGAACCACGGTAAATGAAAAGTCGATACGTTTTCGAAAACGTTCACTGAAGAAGGTGGTAAGTTGCTATCGAAATACCGGTATATGAACTTTTCATTTACCGTGGTTGAATTAAAAGCAATCTTTCGATTGCTTTGATTCAGTTTATTTTTCATAAGTTAGCATCGCTAATTTTTGCACCATTCGAAAGATGGTACTTTCCTCCTTCATTTAAATCCAAATTCGAAATGAAATAATCCATCGGAGGATCTTGAATAAGGTTGCCAGAATTTTTTCAGCACGTATTTGGGCCGGACCAACCGGATAATTTTATATAAAAACCTGGTAAAATCCGGGCATTTGATTTCAAAAGTGACGATCATAAATTCGGGCAATATCCGGGCAAATTTTCTCAAAACCCAGAAATTACTCAACAAAAATCAAGAAAAAAATTGAAAAAAAAAGTTTTTTTCATCAAAGCTCATGTACAGATTTTGAAACATATTTTAGGTTTTTGGAAGCCTTTCGTGATTGTTTTTATAAACCATGCACAGAATATTTCGTTATTGAGGCGGTCTTTGTTTTTTGTTTTGTTTGATTTGTCAAATAAAGTGAATATAAAATAAATCCGGGCATCCGGGCCGGGCCGGACTGTTCCCCAATTTTGTATCTGGCAATCTGACAACCTTAGTCTAGAACATTTTTTTAAAAGATTTTCAAAGACAAAATGATACTAATAAATGCGAAAACGCTTGTCTTACCTCTAGCATTAATTCAACTCTATATGTCAACAACATGATCTAACAGGAAAATTCCCTGGCTACAACTTTGTAGAAGACATCAAAGTGATTCAAAATGAGATAAAAGGGTCAGAATGTCACAATCAGTTGGTTAATGATTGTAGAGTATTTAAATTTTCAGAACGGTTAATTTACACTTAAAATCAATCTTTTACATAAATTTGATCAGGATAATCTTAAGTCAGGAGCATTTATGGGGTTTTATAATCCCGGAACAAATATCAAATTCTGTTTTTGTGAATACGTTTTTTCCCAAAACCCCGAAAGGGGAAATTATCAGAGTTCAAGGTTTTTTAGACCAAAAAAATTCTTCGAAAATTCAAATAGTTGAAAGAGCGAAGCTATAAAAGATGGGATTGAATCACCTGTTGTTTAGGATTTTTTTTTTCAAATTTTCGATCTAAACTATATCGATTTTTCGATTTTGTGCAATGTAGATTGTATATCAGTTTGTTGCATGTTAGGTTTTGTCCAATTTTATTCCAATTTATTGAAATTTTAAATAAGGTTTTATTACTCCCCTCATGAAGTTTCAACTCCCAGTGACAAAAGAAGGATTTAATATTTGTTCCAAGCTTATAAAAAAATGATGACACGTGCTTTACTTTAAAATGTTGTTGCTATTTCATACTTTGAGCAATGTTATAACTTGAATATGTGCAAACCACTGCAATTAATTCTCAGCGTGACACGATGTTACCTTTTTGTTTCCATAAAAAGTCTAGTAAGTAAAAAGTAAGAAAATGACTTTCTAGGGGAAAGTAATGCAGAAATCCACAGACAATTGTTTGCCTGTTCCCTACTAAATACCAGATAGAAACCCGTATTTTTTTTATTTCATCTAGGAATTTAAAAAAAAATCGTTAATTTGAACAAACGCAAAACTTTTAGAAAACGAAAGTGAAAATTTTTCTTTTTCCTTTTGATAAAAGACATTAGCTTCAGTTCGTGTACTTTTGACAAAAATGAACAATCATGAATTTTCGCTTAAAATCTTAAATTCGATCACATTTTTACATACCCGAATGCCTCCAAAAAACGCTAACTTATGCAAACAAATATGAACAAAAGGTTGAAATTTATTTTTGGTTCTATATATGCCACTTTACCATTCTTGTGATACGTCGTTTCTAAGGTTTAACAATAGATTAACAGTGAAAAGTATAAAAACCTTCATAAACCATCAAAAGAATGAAAGATTTTCAACAAACTTATTTTATTTTGTGTTAACAGATCTGATCGGGGTACGAAAAACACGTGCTCTTTTTGCTCCCATATGTGTTTTCGTTGCCTTTTGGGTCATCAAGCATCAGTGTTAAAAATTGATATGATTGATTCCTGAGTTAGCCAACGTGTTTCAATTTTGTATGGAAATTTGTATGGAAGAAGAAAGTTTTGGACATTAAATCATCCAGAAAATGCAAATAAGCTTGAAATGAAGTTGGTCTTTGATTTTATGTTTGAACTATTCTTAAGCTTCGAGTTTTGCTAACAGAACAAGCAGCTAAGCATTTCATGGAAAAAGTTATATCCATTTCAAAATAAAAAAAAAATCCTTTCAAAAGTACTTAAAAATGACCCACTTTGCTTGCTAGAGCTTCTAATAATTTCATGAAATGTTTTTGCAAGAGTAATATAAATAAATAAATTCCCTGGCTATGCGAAGCAGTTTTTTGAGATTTTTTTTTCTCATCCTACCCTTACGCAGCTTTCAAATAAGCTAAAATAAAAAAAAATATAATAATAATTAAGATAAATCGCCGAGAATATTTGTTTGAAAGTTCGTAAGCACTGAAAATTTCGCGGTGCGAACCACGCGAGATCAACCCTGTCCGAATCTAACATTTCAAATAGTTGATTCGTGCTCGAGCAAAAGTTAAGTATGTGCTGAACTGCCGCTATTCGCAAGACTGTCCCATGTGCATTTTCGTCATTTTTCAGTTTACCTCGAAAATCGTTCAAATACAGTTAGTTCATCAATTTAGACTAAAAACTTTCATAACTTTGTTCTCAACATATATGAAAAAAATACCAAGTCATGTCTGTCCCATATGAAATATACCCGCAAAGCTGTCCCATATGTCTATTTATACAGAATGCTTCAAAATTGCTCCTCTAATTTAAGTTAATTTTACAAATATTCATACAATGTGTGTGACAAATTAAGCATTCATTGAAATTGCGAAACTTAGACTAGATAAAACAGTACAGTAAAGTTAAAAATAACAATCTCCATAATTTTTACAAGCTTATTTTAGCCTAATGGGTTAATTCCATCAAACTGTTCTTTTTTTTAAATTTCGCATGAAGCTTATTGAATTGTTCTTTGTAAAACATGGAAAATAGTCAGCTACAAAGCCATATTTTCTAGGATTTTGTCATGCTGTTACTTGATGCTTGGACTTTCATAAAATCTATGAAAAAATATACGAGTACCTGGTAGCACACGCTTGAGTCATATTGAATTGATTTTTCTCATCAAATATTTGCAGCCGAGATACTTTACTGTTTCTGATTCAGCATTAATTTAATTTGAAGGTATTTATACACCCTTATTCTTGTTTACGGCGTATCTGACTTTCGTTCGAACGGATACTTTCGATCGAATTCGAAAGAGCTATTCTTGTTTTCGTTCGAATGCGATACGTTCGTCGTTGGTGTTACCCGATGAACTTCGAATTTTCTAAGCAGCCCTTGGCAGGCAAATGACAGCTCTTGGCGTAAATATTTATTTTTTTCATTTGTGGAAATTTGTTCATCGAGCAACGAACGGAAAAAAATCAGATTTTACGACAGAAAAAGTGAATTTTAGAGGTGTGCTGGATGATTCCTTCCAGGTTGTGCTTATTTGGTGAATTAATGGACAATGATACAACATTAGCAGTGGCTGTGGATAATACCAGCAACAAATTTTGCTCGTCAACATAATGGAAAGCAGCAGCAACAAGCACCATCCGACATCGATGCTGTTCGTTCAGCTGTGACCTGTGTCCTCGATGGTCTCCGATCACAAAAATACACCCTTAATGCCCGACTGTAAAAATGATGGCTCTGCCGCTATTTGTATGCTGTTCTGTTAAAAACACCTCTGCCGAAAAAATAATTGATACACCGTTTAAATAAAAAAAATGTTGTAACATTCATGATAGAAATTTCTTTCAATTAAATCCTCACTTTTTTCCGAATATGAAATTTGGAGATTTTCCCATAAAACTTATTTTCAACCGTTCTCAACTTCAAAAACGCTCCCGGTTCGCAACATCTGACTTGCGTTTGTTGAGCAGTAGTAAAAATACACTGTATCAAAAAATTGTCCGTACAGCACGTACCTTGAGATCCGAACAATCAAAAAGTGCACTTTTTTAGTCAATAAAAATACTACAATTACATCATTCGCTGCAGAAACTAATCCTTTTTGTAGATCAGTATTAAAAATGTTGATGAATTAAACCTCAAAAATTATCAAATTCATTTTGTATAGAAAGTCCCAAAAACGATATCAAAAAATTGTCCGTACACTGAGGCCTTTGTCAAATATTAGTCAAGTAAACATTTATATGTCAGTCTGTCAAACGCAGAAACGTGAGTTGAATCTCAGCAAAGACGATTTCCAGTGGTCTGAGCGATAAATACGGTAAAATGAACTTTATCTAGCATAAATCAGTAGATTTTCGTGTTTCCGGATGTCAACGGTTATTTTTTTGTGAAAAGCAGACATTTTCATGTTTATTAAATCCACAAAAATTAACAAGAAAATGTCTGCTACTCACAAAAAAATACCCGTTGACATCCGGAAACTGATTGCTGACCTGAAAAATGATGGTAAAAGCTGGTCCTAAATTGCAGGTATAGTAAAACGGCCACGAGCGTCGGTTCTGTATGTCCTTCAGAACTTTAAGAAGACTAACTTCCTGGAGACCACTCCAGGAAGAGGCCGCAAACTGAAGCGTACGGATCGTCACCATCGCATCATTGTCAGGGAAATCAGTCAGAATCCTAAAATCAATGCCCTGAAACTAGCAGACAGCCTGAAGAATTTTGAAAACATACAGGTTAATCCTCAAACGGTACGGAACATACTTCATGAGAAAAAAATACCGAAGTCGTGATGCTCTGAAGAAGCCGTTTATATCTGCTAAAAATAAGAAAAAACGGCTGGAATACGCTCAAAAGTATGTCCTGGAACCGGAAGAGTTCCGGCAGAGCGTCATATTCACTGACGAAAGCAAATTTAATATTTTAGGGTATGACGGACATGTAAGAGTATGGCGTAATCCAAATACTGAATTGGATCCGAAAAATTTGCAACCGACAGTTAAGCACGGGGGTGGCCATGTAATGGTGTGGGGTGCTTTCAGCGCAAATGGCACCGGAAACTTGACATTCATTGATGGAGAAAAATCAATAGATTTATCAGTCATATTACGCGTCTACAGGAATATAAATATGATTGTTTCAGATACGATCAAACCAACCATCAGCTTATGCGATTAGTCTCCAGGGAGTTAGTCTTCTTAAAGTTCTGAAGGACATACTGAACCGACGATCATGGCCGTTTTACTATTCTATGCGTAATTCGAAGACAAGTAAATAAATAAATTTCGGACAAGCTTTTATCGTCATTCTTCAGGTCAACAATCAGTTTCCGGATGTCAACGGGTATTTTTTTTTTTTTTGTGAGGAGCAGACATTTTCGTGTTAATTTAATCCACAAATTGTTGAAATCTACTGATTTATGCTAGATAAAGTTCATTTTACCGTATTTATCGCTCATACCACTGGAAATTGTCTTTGCTGAGATTCAATTCGCATTTCTGCGTTTGACAGACTGACACATAACTGTTTACTTGACTAATATTTGACAAAGGCCTCAGTGTACGGACAATTTTTTGACATCGTTTTTGGGACTTTCTATACAAAATGAATTTGATTATTTTTAAGGTTTAATTCAAAAACATTTATAATACTGATCTACAAAAAGGATTAGTTTCTGCAGCGAATGATGTAATTGTAGTATTTTTATTGACTAAAAAAGTGCACTTTTTGATTGTTTGGATCTCAAGGTCCGTGCTGTACGGACAATTTTTTGATACAGTGTACGTTCGATCGAAAACGAGAATGCCATCATTCGTTCGAACGAACAATGTTCGAAAGATCGAACTGTTCTCATTCGTTCGAACGAAAACAAGAATGCAAAATTGCAAAACTTTCGAACGAATGTCATTCGATCGAAAACGAGAATAAGGGTGATAGTCTTTCTAAAAGATAATCGACCGAAAAACTTTCCAAAATATGATGGTACAGGTTGTTTTATTCATGGAACGTTGTTATTCATTTTATTTTAGACCCACTAAATTCTTACGATAAACTTTCTTTATCTTTGACTATCTAAACATGTCATTAACATCATTTCAAACTTATTATTATCAGTAAACAACCAGTAAAGTGAATAATATAGCGCGGATAGAGAAAATCAAATGATCAACTGACAAAAGAAAAGCCAAATATGGGACAGCTTTGCGGGTATATTTAATCCGCATGCGAAATATACTCGCATTATTTTCTCTTCCGCATCAACAACTTTCAAATCAAAAACACATTGGACGAAATTCTACAACAATTATCTTAATATCTGTGAAGAAAGAAGTAGAAAAGATAAAGTTTCAACCGAGAAATCCACGAAAGTTAATAAAAATCTTCAAAGCCGTTTTCTCGGTTCATTGTTTTTGCATATGGGACAGACTTGCCGGCAGTGGCAGTGAACATGCTTCTTAAAAATTTCTACCCGTTCATTTTCAATATCTGTAATTTTCTTCTTATCTTCTTCTATCCATCTATAATTTTAAGTTCTTGAAATGTGAAATATGAGAACATAACATTTACCGATAAGGCCGTTAAAATGGGAGTTGTAAAAATTTAAGAACTTCTAATTTTCATACAGAGCCTGCATCGGTCAACAACAAGAACAAATGGTCAAGGGTTAAGCCTTGTTTAGGGTTACCATATCCTTCAACGCCAAAAAGAGTACGTTGAAATCATAATTCAAAATATTTGGGAGAAACCAGGAGATTTAAATTCAAATAGTGACAATTAGTTGCTAGTTATGTGACTTACCTGGCAATTATGACTTTTCAAAAATACTTTTACTAATTGAAAGTTATCGTTTTTAGTTTTTGTTCATTTTCTTGCAGATTTTTAGTGGAAAGTCAAAGGGTCGTTGGATTATTCGAAGAGATAGAGATAAGAACATAGCAAACATGAAAAAATATTGCATTTCTAAAAGAGTTCAAATTGCTGTTGTGCTCTGTGCTAACTGCTTGGGCACTAATTGCATATTCAAAGGCGCTGATTGCCTGCACAGTTTATTTCGATGCCTGGGAGAAGCTTTTCTTAAGCGATTATAAAACTTTTGAAGCTGTTGTATTTGACTTATAGAAAAGAACTGCTGATGAAATAGCAAACTTGATTTAAACGAAAAATTTAGATTTTAGTCGATTTGTGATGCTTTTCATTTTGAAAACACAACAAAGCAGAAAAACCTGAAATACCGTGCCATGAATGCATAAAGTGTTGCATTTCTTCCAGACTTCATGTACATTTATAGGACTGGAAGAAAAAAATTCGTTTTTCTGATAAAATGTCTTTCAACAATAAAGAGTACATTCCGCAAGATTTTACCAAAAGAAGAGTACGCTCATTTCTCGATCGAAAAAGAGTGTATGTACTCTCAAAAGAGTACGTATGGTAACCCTAGTTAAAGGGGCCCCTAAGAGTAAGCATTGCAGAATTCGGGCTGAGCAAATCAGGATCACTTATTTTAAACCGCAAAAGCTGAGCTAATATTTCCAATTTTTACTCACAAAATGAGGACAAATGTTCTCTAGCTAGTAGAAAAAAAAACCAAGAAAGTGAGAAAAATGACCTGAATTTTTTTTTAATAACGCGAACAAATCCTACAAAATACGAACTTGTTTTAACAATATTCTGGCAATAGGGCTTAACTTTACTTTGAAAATCCAGGCATGTTTTTTTCAACCAACCCTCCATACTCTTCCATACCAACAAATCTCCATTAACCCCCTGGTAAAAAGGACCCTACAGTTCTCAGCACATTTGGCACAAACACTTTGAACATCATTCTATTAAAAAAAAAGAATTTTCTTCTATTTATTTTAGGGTCCTGACTTAATAAGTCAGGACCCTAAAATAAATAGAAGAAAGTTCGAATAACACACCTATTTGAAATGCTTTTTTTTTTAATAGAATGATGTTCAAAGTGTTTGTTCCAAACATGTAGGGTTCTTTTTACCAGGGGCTCAATGTAGCCTTTTGGTATGGAGGAGTGAGGTAGGCCGCTAGAAAAAAAAATTACGGAATTTATGATCAAAGTCATCATGATTTCAGATTAGTTCCTTCTGAATGTTGTTGCCCCCATGAGTGTCCCAATCTAATCCAGGAAAGTGTGTGATTACTACCTACTTTTGCAAACACGAGGGACAGTCATCGGTTGACGATTGAAGATGCAAGATGCACGCACTGTTGACGTTCAAATTATCGCTACACGTCCTGTTTGATTCGCTTCAGTAGGCTAACGTAAAGCAAGATTTGCATGGCCAGACCCCAGACGACTAATCCTAGAATATCGTAGCCCCAGGCAAGTTCTGGCATGGCTACCAGTTTAAGGAATTTCTTTAGAGTGAAATAGCAGAACGTTTCCGGGCAGGGGACACTCTGGCGTCCGAAGCCATAGAAGATGTGAACCGCCGATTCGAAGCTGTACCGGACAAAGGAAAGATAGGACAGCGGCTTCATGTACCAGGCCATTTGGTCCAACACGATGAAGAATCCGGAAAACAAAGTGGTCAGAATAATCACGAGAATGGCGTGCAGGATGGCCTCATTGACGGGGAAAAGTGCTCCCAGGGCCAAGCCGAGGACCAGCGTTATCCAACCGGAAAGGATGGCCGTTGCCCAGATGGCTAGAACTCGGTACCAATCCAACGGTTGCGAGGTTAGATAGTAGATGATAAAGATGGCTGCTGACGTGGAGAAAATCTAGATTGGGGGCGAGAGAAAGCGGTCCGATGTCAGTGAGCGTTCTATCAGTATGTGTTGTTAATTGGCGAAAATTCGTGCACTGACTTACCAATGAGGGCATTTCGACGAGCAGTTTCGAGATGTAGTAAGGCGTCAGTGCGTACCAGTTGTTTTTGTGCTCCCGAATGAAGGCTGCTGACTCGAGGGGATCTGTAAAATATACATAGGTACATAAACATCGATTTCATCTTTTAAGTTTGTTACCCTTTAAACGCATTATCATTTAGTTTTTTTTAAAGAATTTCTTGCAAAAACAAGGTTCCATGTTATGTTCATCATTTATTTCAAAACTTCAATTTATATATCTCAATAAAACGTAGTAGTACAGTGCAGTTTGACAAAAATGGTACCTACAAATTATTAGAACAGATTTCAATTAATTTAACAGCATAATTAAACGCAAAACTATTTGGATTCAGCCCTCTCAAATTTGTCAAACTTAACAAACTTAAGTTTTGGATTCTCAAAAAAAAATTTTTTTTTTTCGTAGACCTAGAGTAAAAAAAGAAAAACAAATGAGAATTAAGTTTATTGAGAACACAAAGAAAGTTAAATACAAAGTTAAAGAAAAGGTAAAAAAATTTGAATTCCGGTTACAATGGTTTTTAAAGTGGCTTCCAGAGGACACAAAGTGCAACTTGGAATTTTTGGAAAAGCTTAAAGATTTGAAGGGGTCCATAAATTATAAAAATAAGTTTGAATCGATATGACTATTCGAAAGATCGGGTAGTGGATTAAATAGAAATGATCAAAGTTTCAACATATGTATGAATTGATGTGCTCTTCAATATTCCACGTCATCTTAATAAAATTTCGAAGAAAATTTGAAACTGTTGAGCTGTAAACTTTTAAGCTTGTTTTTTTTAATGCTTTATTGCTTCTTGAAGTAACAAAGCAATATGATAGAAATATTGCGAAAAAATGTAAAAATTTGTTGTAAGATGTTTTTATATTTATTAATTTATTTATTTATTAACTGTTTTCTAGCAGTTGGATGAGTCTGAAGACTGTTGTCAACTGCTCAAATCGGAGATTTACGGATGTGCACGTGAATAACAGTGCGGAAGTGGATGACCGGCTGGTGGTGTTCATATTTCTGCTTTGCAACAGGTGTAGGATTGGGTAGGGTAGGGAATGGTAGGATGTTAAGAATGTAAAGCTAGAGGATAATTTGCTATGCTTTTTGCTCCCAAGAGTCCTTGTAAGTAGGTTTTGCCGCGCCTACGTTGCTTTGCTTTTGTGATTGTCTTGGGAGTGCTATGCATATAATTAATTTTGTTACGGCGAAGCAAAGAGACATCGAGCCCCTCGGATTAACCAAACTATCTTTATACTGTAAGGCTTCGACAAGGCAGGTAGATGCCTCTAAGCTGAGTTTTCTTAAGGTGAGTTGAAGAGAAGAGATTCCAGATTTTTCTTGAATGTGTCTATATTCCTGAATTCTTTATTGTCAACGGAAGTGAATTAAATAAATTCATTCCACGATGTACTAAGCTGCCCAGCAAATATTTAAGGAGGTATATCGCAGGAACAACAGAATTATTCAAACAATTATACCAGATGAAAAGATTGTATTAAACTTACCAAAATAGCATATAGCTACAAAAGTGGAGGCGATATATCTACAATGACAAGCCCCACAAAGTGCAAAATAAACGATTTTGCAGTCCGGTATCTCACCACGATGCCAACTCATCAGTTGGTATGATCCACGCTATAGCTCTATAGGTGAGATTTTCTTTTTACGAACCAGTCATAGAAAGAAAGGGAAAGATCGGATAGAGTTTAAATCGATGGACTGCCCATTTATCGTAAATCAGTTCACTCAAATCGTAAATGTCGAACTAGCATATTCCCAGCTTTTTGCAGACATATTTACGAATTGACTATACCGTTATCCGACTCAACTACTTTTGGGCAAAGCTTGTCGTAAATAAATGATTAAAATCATTCAATACCAACTTGTTTATGCTTTTAAGTTTAAAGTCTCTCTAATCAAACAATCAATCAATCAATCAATCAATCAACTTGTTTACGATGATTATTGAAAATGTCTTAATATTCGATTTGAATTATCATTTCTTTTTTTTTGTGTTTTATGCAAATTGTGTTCTTGATCTAGCAATAAAAAATCACGTTTCCAGCGCTTCTCGTATTCCTAGCATGGATGTTGTTAATATAAATAATTTCTAGGTTTGACTTAAGGAGATTTTTAGAGATTTTATAAAGAAAACGTTTAAAATATAACGTATCAAATTTATTAAGCATTTCTAGAGGAAGCGGTTTTGAATTGTATAACAGTCTAGTGGAAAATAATCTGGGTAACCTTCTCCCAAATTTTATAGCGATATTTTGACGATTTTTCAGGTCAGGTCTGAGGTCAGGTTTAAGGTTGCTTTTTTTTAGCACGTATACGGGTCGGTTAAATCTGGGCTATTTTAACTAAAAACCTGGCAAAATCCGGGCAATTGATTTCACAAAATTCCGACCAAAAATCCGGGCAAATCAGGTCGAAGCTCAGGAAATACTTTACAAAAATCAAGAAACAAAACTTGAAAAAAAAATTTTTTCATCAAAGCTGACGAGCTGTATTTTAAATCATATTTTGGGTTTCCAAGAATATTTCAAGACTATTTTTTTAAGAATTGCTTAAAAAATATCGTTTTGGACGCAAGAATAAAAAAAAAAATTACAAAACAATTAGTTTTTTTTTCGTTTGATTTGGTAAATAAAGCTAATAAATCCGGGCAAAATTCAGGCTATTATTAATGAAATCCGGGAAACAGGACCGGACCGGACTTTTTCAAAATTTTATATTAAAAATGCGGCAAATCCGGAAAAAACGTGCAATCTGGCTTACCTGAGCGTTAATATTTACACGGTTAGATACAATAACCTAATTTAACATAAATTTTTAATCTTCTTAAAGATTTTTTTTTATTGAAACATTATTTTGTATAAACATAACTAGATATGGGCGCTTAGATTGATTTACTTTATAAACCGTCAATTGACAATAATTATAAGGTTTATTTGTTTATTTGGTTACATCTTAACGGGTCACATGTTGATCCCAATGATTCAATGTATACAAAGATTATATATTAAAACGATTCTAGCTCTACTCCACCACAACTTTATTTAAACTTCGCTCTACTTGAACTTACAACTTAGAAACTTGAATCAATACTAACTCACAAATTATTAGACTCTGTATTTATATGATAATGGAATGTTCTGGAAACTACGGAATTATACCACTGAATTAAGTATAGACTATTCTAGATTCTTCTAAGGAATTATAATAACTTTCTAAAAACATCAGAAAATACAATGATATGGAATGGAACATTCTGGAACCTTCTATGGTAGAACATGCTAAATAGTAATGGAATATTCTGTAACTTTCTATAATGGAACGTATTGGTATACGCTGGAACATAGTCAATTTGGATTTTGTGGTCAACAATTCCCCACCATTTATGAAAATAAAAAAAAAAACTTTTTTTAAAATCAGACAGAACTCAGGGAAATGAATTTATTTAAAAAATTAAAACATTGCCTAATAATACTTCAAAAATGTAGAAAACCTTCCATTTGATTTTTTTTCTATTTATCTATATATATAAAAAGCAATTTCTGTATGCTTGTTTGTTTGTTTGTTTGTTTGTTTGTTTGTTTGTTTGTTTGTCCTCTATAGACTCAGCCGTCTTAAGAGCTAGAGGTCTGAAATTTGGCATGGATGCTCATTAGGACCAGTAAAGATGAAAAATATTTTCGGATTTTCGAATGACCCCTTTTGAAGGGGGTCGTCCATACAACACAAATATTGTTTTCGCGATATTGACGTTACTTATCGTCGGATTGTGTTGAAAATTTGCACATGGATGTTTTAAAAGACGAGCAATTGATTTCAGGTGTTAAATTTTGCGTAAGGGGTCAGCCAAAGGGGTCGTCCAAATTAACTGTTCGCTGTTTTTGCGATATTGACGTTATTTTACATCGTATTCAGATGAAAATTGGTACACGATCGTTTTGAGCGACGTGCAATCGATGTGAGGTATCAAATTTAGTGTAAGGGGTCGGCAAAAGGGGTCGTCCATATTAAATTTTCAGTATCTTCGTGATATTGTCGTTTTTATACATCGGATTGAGATAAAAATTTGCACATAGCAGTTATAAGGGACAACCAACTGATTTTACTTATCCAAACTAAAATCAGGGGTCGGCCAAAGGGGTCGTCCATATTACCTATTCACTGTTAATGCGATATTGTCGTTATTATACATCGGGTTCAGATGAAAATTTGTACACAAGAGTTTTGAAGGATGAGCAATGAATTTCAGGTATTAAATTCAGTGTAAGGGGCCGGCGAAGAGGGTCGCCCATATTAAACTTCCAATATTTTTAAAATTTCGTCGTTATTTGACATCGGATTTTGATGAAAATTTGCACACGGTAGTTTTCAGGGAAGGGCAATCGATTTCAGATGTCCAATGTTTTGGCAGGGGTCGACAAAAGGGGTCGTCCATATTAATTAATTTTTCACCGTTTTTAGCAATATTGACGTTATTATGCAATGGATTGCTTTGAAAATTTCCACACGAGGGTTTTGAGGGAAGGGCAATCTATTTCAGATATCAAAGATTGTACAAGAGGCCACCGTTAGGAGTTAAACTTTTTGGCAACAAATGCGTTGTTATGCAACTGTCGAGTCAAAATTTATACACGGGGTTTTTTGGCACAGTCAATTGATTCCTGAATTCAAATTTAGTAGCAGACGACAGAAAAAGTGATCGTCCAATAGTTTTGCGATTATTACTGAACAATGAATTCGGAAGTGCATCTGGAAAATGCTTGGAAAATGCTTGGAAATTGACTTTCATACAAACTGTTCATGACATATTCCAAGTTGAAAGCGAAACGGAGTTCGTATGGGATCAGCTAGTCTTTTATAATGAAGAAGCTATGAAGCAAAGAAAAAAAATAGGCCATGATACCCTACACTCCCCCAATTATTCCATATATTTGTATATGGAATATAATTGATTAATTGTAAGATTTTTTGTATTCAATGGAGTTGTTTTAAAAGCTATCAAATCAGTCGCAAATGAGTGAATGCCCGTCAGAAAAATGGAAAGTTTTGAATTTTACGGGGAAACTTTTAAATTTTCTAACAAGATGAAAATAGATCATCTTTTGATAATTCATAATTTATAAAAATCAAATTATTGATACTGAAGATAAGATACTGAAAATAAAGATTTCAAGAGTGCAAACAAAATTTGAAGAAAAGCTTGAAATTACGTGACGTGAATTCAGTTCACAAAGCGGTTCTGTTTAAACTGAGTGAACTCACGTCACAACTTTAAAGAGGCATAACATTGTTATTTGTTGTTGATATAGAATGCAACGTATTTCAAATTGTGGGTATCGTAAAACGGGGTTACTTTGACCAACAATAAATTTTTCCACATTATCATCAATAACCCTGTCTATAGTTTGAAGTTTTGAAAACTGTTTTTAACATTTGAAAGCCTGTTAATTGAGTATCAAAAAGGCAAAATTTGGTTTGTATTTTATATATTTTTTTCTTTTATTTCAAAATCTTAAAACATCTAATTTTTCCAAGGCTCACAAACAAACAGCTCTCTTGATGATACCAAAAAGCATATAACAAACGTGTTGTTGAATGTGAAAAAGCAACTTTTTTTTCATTGTATATGCATAGTTATAGTGCTATTTTCATAGTCGTTTAATGATAATTTTATTTTTATAAAATAAGGACATTTTCCAAGATTACGCCCGTATTAATTGGAAAAAATCGATAGGAACCCTATCAAATGGTTAACTTTGAAGAAAAAAATTAAAATGGAAATAGTGGGAGGGCCTAGGAGATGAGTGGCCAACATTTTCAGGTGGCGGGCCAAATTTTAGAAATGTGTCTACACTTTTTTCTACTATCATTCAAATATGTTTTAAACATACCGTAAACTTGGAAAACTTTGACCACTTTTTTCATTCCTTTTTGAGTATGGCTGTGTGGTAGCAGCCTAAAGAATACTGCCACTGGGATACTGGTTCATGTCGTACGAGGCGACTTATCCAGTACTTCCCAGATACGTTTATCTCATATTTCTGTCTATTGGAAATCAATGAGGCTGTATCTGGGAGGGGGAGAAAATAGGTCAAGGTCAATTATTGCATGCAGAGTTCAGATGTTTTTAAAGTTCAAAACATTGGAATGAAATGTTTTGAATCTGATTCAGTTTTAAATTCTTGCTAGTATTTTTGAACTTTTGTACGTATTTTCTCTCTAGAAGAGTGCCAATGGTGCATATGTAGTACATGCATTTGCACAATCATTATTCTTCCATATTTTCTTGTTTTGCCAATTTGGAATTTGATTTTTCATTTAACTGATCTCTTTGCTCTCCTAGTAACTCTGTTCAATAAAATCACAAGTGTTCAAATGTGAATCGCAAACGCATCGCTTACGGTCCCATTGCTTTTGGCTATCTGTTAATATTAACCGATTTGAAATCATAGAAAAATATGATCTAAATTACATCAGTTATATCTGTTACATCAAGCGCAAAATTAGTGTATTTTCCTTATAATGGACAAGTGTTCAGTCCCTTCTATCTTTGGATTGGTAACAGAATTTTGTGGAGGTAAATGTCATTTAAAGATTTTTTATTTTTAAAATTGCGTCATGGTTATTCAATCATTCAAGCCGTACAAATATCGTTTCCATGGAAAAAATGTTAAAAAAAATTTCTTTTAGGTTACCAAAAGGCTTTAAAATTCCCATTAAATCAAGCTTTTGATCAAAACTTGTATCGCATGTCGACAGTCATATCTGTTCCACCTAATATACACATGTCACTACTCTTGTACTGACACATATTCCCTTAGCTTTAGAATAGTTATAGTGTTAAGAAGAGTCAAAGCTCCTCTAATGTCGCACTCTGATATTTCGATATCATACGTCAATCCTGGTTCTGGAATTCACTGCTACAGCTTCGTGGAGTGTTAATATCGCTTGTTTCGAAATTTGTCGTCACAGAAACTCATTGTAGTCGTCTAACCAGAGCGCTAACTGGTCAGTTAAATAAAAATATATAAATACAAAACTTTGTTTTCTGAATATCCTGTATGGTTAAGCTATGATTAAGAGGTACTATTGTACCTATATTTACCTTCCACATAGTGTGTACATGTCCCTCTTTTGCCCGACTACATTTCCTTAATGTATGTCAGAATTTAACAAGTTAGGTTAATAAAAGTCCTTATTTCCAATATTATAATTAAAAGCTTTATTGCTTAAAAATCCCTATGTGGTTAGGCTGAATGCCAACTTTGCCATTATAAAATCGTTTATTAGCCCTCATTGTAGCATCCTGGTTAAAACATTTTCTGATCATTGTAAACTCAAACCTCCTGAATTTTGTAGCTGTGAATCAAAAATGTATGATTCATTTCAGCTCATATATGCCTGTTTTTCGTTTGCTAGGAAGCTTTTAGGTACTCTCGCCTATCCTGTTATAAGTGTATCTAATTCAAAGAATTTAAACTAAAATAACAATCTATCATTTTTCACCCAATGTGGTTATAAGCTTCAATGCTTCAAAATCCCTAACTGGATCGGCATTATGCCCTGAATATTTGTTTATTTTCTAATCCTTTTATGGTTTTCAGGTTTCTCAGGTATATGATGAAATCTGTGAAAAAAAAGGCTAGGCACAATTTTCCCGTTTGTTTGGACGTTTTAACGTGCTGCTTTAAGCCTACCCCTTTTCTGATACCTTAAACTTGGAAAACTTTGACCACTTTTATCATTCGTTTTTTAAATATTTTTGAAGGGATTGCATTTTCGTAATACCTACAAACTTTAAAACACTTACTGAGGTGAGGAGTTTAAAACGTGATCAATGACTGCAGTACCTTCAAACGACATTGGTTGTTATGATTAAATGTTTGTTACAAAACCAGACTTCGAGTTTCGGGGTAACTTTGAACACTATGGTTTTTACGTACCTCAACATCTTCAAAGTTATTGCCATTTAGCACAGAAGGCATAAAATTAATAACAGTAATTTTTGTTAGAACTGAACTGATTTTAAAAGGTTTTTTTTTCAAAAAACATTTACTATCAAAAGATGGACAATGTTGCTGCATTCATCTAGGGAAAAAAATTATAAACATTTCTCAATGTCTATTGGCCTAAAAAAACTAATGGAATTTTTCCTTTTTGCAACTCCCTAGGTCCTCGCACTGCCCCCATTTTCTTTTTTTCTTCAATTTGAACCATTTGATGGGGTTTTAGCCATTTTTACTAAACGGGACTCATAACAATAATAACACTCAAACTAAACATTAGCAAATGAAGAAGAGTTAAACTTTCTCATAAAACAACCCATTTGCTCCTAAATGCTTAAATTTGATCAGGAGGTTGTTTGTGAGCCTTCGAAAAACCAGATATTTTAAGATTTTAAAATTACATTTTAAGTACTCAAAATCAAAAATTTTCTAATAATAACCACATTTAGCTTATATGTTACTCAATATATAGACTATCAAACGCAGTAAACAGTTTTCAGATATTTCAACTATTTACTTTCATAATGATGATTATCTGAAAAAATTTCATGCTGATCAAAGTTCCCCCAGTTTACGGTATTTAATTAAATTATGAAAAAGCATTTAAAGTTATGAAAATATTCCAGAACTTTAAGGAAATTGACTCATGGTATAACTATTACTTAATTTCAACATGAAAAATGACTTGAATCGAAACATCAAAAGAGATATCTAGGATTGCTAGCGATTTTTCCAAATTTTCCCGGATTTCTCGATGAAAAATAAGGATTTTCCTGAGTTTTATTACATTAGTTTTCAATATGCATACATCTTAGCTATTTCCTCGTAAAACTCCGCCGGATGTTCTACTTGAAATTCCACAACGTTTAATTCAATATGCGAAACTTTTCCTCTTGTAAAGTGGTCTACCACCATCACTGCTGTACGTGTCAAGATTGAACTTGTTACACATTTTCACCTTGGTTGAGTAGTTAAGGTTACTCGGTCCTTTGCAACGTGGAGACAGGCAGGCTACCCGACGGGGTGCAAAAATTTTAAGAGTTTTGAGCAAATGAGATCCGCAGCTCTATTTTGAAATTTTAATAATTTTAGACTTCTTTTGAGTCATACCATAAAAGAGAGAATATTGGCTCCTGAAAACTTTCCCAGAGTTGTACTTAAATGTACATAGGGTGAGTGCTCCTACTTTGGGCCTAGAGCCTACTTTGGTCCTAAAATACCGAAAATCGGAAATAATTAATTTTGTTTGCAAAGATTCAAGACGCCTGAATGTAAATAATGAACTTTTATTCTTCCTTTATCCTACCATACCGCTTTTTGCCATAAAAAGTAATTCCAATAAAATTTTCATCGTTTTAAAGAAAGAACTTTCTCTTTAGTGGTAAACCAGACAGCTTAATTAGTGGGAAACCTTTAGAGAAATTAGAGAGATTAAGAATAACTCACATTATTTAATAGGCCAAGCCGTATTTTAAAGGAAAACTACCATTGCTATGATGAATATAAACTATACTATCGATTTTCCTTAAGATAATTGAAAATCATTGGAAAACCCGGAAAATAGGTATAGGGTCCAAATATAGGACACTTTCGGCCATGATGTTCCTTTCGTAGACCTACAAAAATAAAATATTTAATTAGATTTTTGATTTTTTTTCGAGAAATCTTACTTTTTACTGGTATTTTAGATCTAGGTCCAATGAAGGGTACAAGGCCAGTACCAAAATAGTAACAGTGGGTTCAAAGTAGGAAATTTTGGGCATCCATATCTTTGTGAATCTATCAAAAACGGCAAAACCAAATATGAAAATTTTCATTGAAACTTACAGAGAAGACCATTAACTACGAATGAGTTTTCTAAAAACCACAAAACACCCATCCATGTATGAGAAAAACATGGGTTTATATAAACCACCGCTTAAAGGGTCCAAAGTAGGGCAATTAACCCTAAATAGCTAAAAATAATCGAAAATGTATAACGCAAAGAAAAGACTACTTCCAAAAGCCGTGGTGGCTAATCAATGTATTAAAACTCCATAAAGTTAATATAATACAAAACAGGATAGCTTGCGACGATTAGGAAATAAACTATTCATCAGATTATCTTATCAAATGGAATAAACGTAAGCTTTAATTAAAAATCATTCACCCTCAAACTTTTATTTAACAAAAATTATCTTGACTGAAGATTTGACTTCGTATGTACTGCCATGTAAATATCTTTAAAAACATAAAAAAATGTTCCTAGGGGCTTGTGATATAGCTCAGTTAGCAAGTCAGTTGCTTTCTGAGCCGATGTCCGTGAGTTCGAGCCCAAGAGTAAACATCGATCACAGTTGTACCGGATAAGTTTTTCAATGACTTGTCCGCCAACTTCATCGTTGATATAAGTCGCGAATGACATGAAGATGTTAAAACGACTATAATCGAAACAAAAAAAAAATAAAAAAATGTTTTTTCAATTAGTTCACAAAATTTAAAACTTTCAGATAACTTGAAATAAGGCAAGGCGACGAATCAAAATATCAAAAATAACTCTTTCACAAATTTTGTTTCCTTTTTGATATACAAAATCAAAATCTTTAAAACTATGCGTATGCAAGTCTTTGAGTAAAAATATTTTTTTTCAAAGATGTAAAAATGTTCTAACCTACCTACCTAAGGGTCCAGCGCCGATTGACCGGCGCATAGGGCTGAGATAAAAGATCTCCACTGCTGGCGATCCGGAGCCAGCGTCTTCACTTGCTGCCAGCCAAGGTTCTCGTCAACTGTGCGGATTTCAGCGGCTAGACTTCGCCGCCACGAGCTTTTGGGCCTGCCTCTTCTTCGATGCCCATCTGGATTCCAGTCAAGCGCCTCTCTGCAAATCTCGTTTTCATCTCTTCGCAGCGTGTGCCCAATCCATCTCCACTTACGTTCCCGAATCTCGATTTCTAGCCCCTTTTGATGACACCGGCGATGAAGTTCAACGTTTGAGATCCAGTTGCCAGGCCACCAAGCGCGGATGATGCTCCGCAGGCAGCGATTTACAAAAACTTGCAGTTTTCGCGTCGTCACCGCATATGTGCACCAAGTTTCACACCCGTACAGCAATACGGATTTGACGTTTGAGTTGAAGATTCGGATCTTAGTTCGTAGAGAGATCTGGCGTGACCGCCAGATGTTTCGGAGACTCGCAAACGCAAATCGGGCTTTTCTGATCCGGGTTTCGATGTCCTTCTTGGTACCACCATCAGGCGTAATCTGGCTACCAAGATACTGGAAGCACTCCACTGTCTCAACCTGTTGTCCAGCTACCACGAAATTGGAACGATTTTCTGTATTGATTTCCATCGACTTGGTCTTTCCGACATTGATTTTGAGACCTGCTGCCTTGGAGCTTTCGGTGAGGTCGTCGAGTTTGCTCTGCATGTCTTGTTGTGTTTGGGCGAGCAAAACAATATCGTCTGCCAGGTCAAGGTCGTTCAGTTGCTCCATGGTTGAAGGATTCCACGGCAATCCTCGGTTTGGTCTACAGTCAATCGATCCAGTCAAGATCTCATCCATTACGATGAGAAAAAGCAGCGGTGACAAAATACATCCTTGTCTCACTCCAGCAGTTACCGGGATTGGTTCGGACAAGACACCGTCGTGCAAGACCTTGCACGAAAATGCCTCGTACTGTGCTTCGATGAGATGGACTAGTTTCTCTGGGACCCCTCGTCGTCTAAGAGCAGCCCAGATGTTTTCGTGGTTCAGTCGGTCAAATGCTTTTTCGAAATCAACGAACACCAGCAGAAGAGAGTCCTGGAATTCGTTGATTTGTTCCAGTATTATTCGTAGCGTTGTGATGTGGTCCACACATGATCGTCCGGATCGGAATCCAGCTTGTTGCCGTCGGAGTGTAGCGTCGATTTTCTCCTGGATCCTGTTCAGGATCACTTTGCAGAGTACTTTAAGGGTTGTACAGATCAAAGTTATGCCACGCCAGTTACCGCACTCTGTTAGGTCTCCTTTCTTTGGGACCTTTACGAGGATACCCTGCATCCAGTCGGCCGGGAATGTTGCAGTATCCCAAATGTCAGCGAAAAGACGGTGCAACATTTGTGCTGACAAGGCAGGGTCGGCTTTGAGCATTTCAGCAGGAATGCAATCGATTCCAGGCGCTTTGTTGGATTTCATGTCCTTGATTGCCGCTTCTATTTCAGCCAGCGTGGGCGCTTCCGAGTTGACGCCATTAATGCGACTTACTGTGGGCGCCTCGAGCTGCGGGTTCTGTTGGCCATTGCTATTTGTAACTCGGAAAAGTTGATCAAAATGCTCAGTCCAACGCTTGAGCTGATCTGTTCGATCTGTCAGCAGCTGACCTGCTCGGTTTTTCAGCGGCATTCTTGCATTAGTCCTTGCACCACTAAGGCGGCGAGAAATATCATATAATAATCGGATATCTCCAATGGCGGCGGCTCTTTCTCCCTCTTCGGCTAGGGAGTTTGTCCAGGCTCTCTTGTCTCGTCTACAAGCTCGTTTAACTGCCTTTTCCAGCTCCGCATATCGTAAGCGGGCGGCTGCTTTGGCTGACCCGGTACATGCCTGCTCAATTCCGACTTTCGCCTTTCTCCGATCATCGATCATCCTCCAGGTTTCATCCGACATCCATTCACTTCGTCTTCCACAAACTTTACCGAGAGTACCATGGCTCGTCGTGATAAAGGCATTCTTGATTCCACACCACTGTTCTTCGACTGTTCCGTCTGTCGGCAGTTCCGAGGCTCGGGATTCTAGCTGTTCAACGTATGCCCTTTTCACCTCTGGATTCTCCAACCGGCGGACGTCGTATCGACACCCAACTTTCTCCTCGCGCCGTTGGGCACGCGCAACTCTCAGTCGTATCTCGCCAAGGACGAGGTGATGGTCAGATGCAATGTCTGCGCTTCGTTTGTTGCGGACATCAAGAAGGCTCCTTCTCCATTTTCGACTAATGCAGATGTGGTCAATTTGATTTTCTGTTCGGCCATCTCGGGATACCCAAGTGACCTTATGTGCTGGTCGATGGGGGAAGAGCGATCCACCGATCACCATGTTGTTATTGCCACAAAATTCTACAAACAGCTCTCCGTTTTCGCTCATCTGTCCTAGACCATGGCGCCCCATGATGCGCTCAAAGTCCTGATTATCGGAGCCAATCTTTGCGTTGAAGTCGTCTAAGTGGATTTGTATGTCACCCTTCGGAATTCTCTCAACCACGCTGTTCAATTGACTGTAAAACTGCTCTTTCTCCTGCAAATCGGCAACGTCAGTTGGCGCATAACACTGGACCATTGTAAGGTTTCTAACCCGTGTTCTGAATCTGGCTACGATTATTCTTTCGTTTATCGGTTCCCATCTTATGAGGGCCGCATGGGCCTGCGGGCTTAACAGGAAACCAACTCCTCGTTCCCGAGTAGCATGTTCTCCTCGTATGCCAGAGTAAAGCAGTACTTGCCCGGACTGTGTCTTGTGTTCTCCAGTGTTAGGCCAACGGACTTCGCTCAGTCCCAATATCTCTAGCTTGAGGCGGCTAGCTTCTCTAGCAAGTTGAGCCAGCTTTCCTGGCTGGGCAAGGGTCAAAACATTCCAAGTTCCAATTCTAGTCCGTGTTTTCATGCTAAAAGTCGTTACCAAAGTTCCAATTCGGTTATTTCTTCTCTCAGTTTCTGTAACAATACAAGGTATCAGGAGCAGTAGGTTGTTAGCCTAAAGTCCCTATCCCGCGATGGGGCTGCCATCTTGGACTTAGCTGGCGGGAGCCGCATTTCATAAATTCAGCCGCTTGCTGCAAGACAGACGCTGTTTGAGCCGCCCCTGACCTGGAGAACAGACGCTCGGTTGTTGTTGCACGCCGCCCCTGACCTGGGGAACAGACGCGTGCGGCCACCTTCTCAGTCTGCATGCGACCAAAGCATCCACCGGGGTTGGGTACCCGATCTCCGCTTAGGTTACTCGCACCCCAGCCGGCACCGCGGGGAGGTAGAGATAGGAGTTGTGAATAAGAGGTGATATGACCACTATGGGGTCTCGTGTTGCACATTATCCACCGTTTACCAGCCGTAAAAATGTTCTCATGCTTTTTAAAGAAAAAATAAAGCCTGGATGATTTTAAACTGAATTTTGTTCAAATCAGTTCTTTGACACGTCTGTGATTAATTTGCTGTAAACTTTCAAAAATTCTGATGAAAAACATTTTTATGCATTGAAGAAGCTTTGTTTACATCAAATTTAGTTAAAGTTAAACTCAAAAATTTCTGAAATTCTTAATAGGATTTTTATCATTTGTAGGAAAATTCCGAAAAAATTACAATGTTTGGGGCTTTGTGCTGAAAATCGCCGTTTTTTATGGTTTCCTGGTGAAGGAATACTTCACCTCATCCAAATTTGTTTTTGAAGCCTTCGAGACCAAATTGATATTTTTCCTTTAAATGGGTATTCCATCACATTTCGTGGTGTTCCATTTGTTTGTTCAAATTTTAAAGACTGAATGCTCGAAATAAATTCGAAGATTTCAATTTAAATTTTCAATCTACCAAAGGTTCACAAATATTATGATCTTGCTCTGTTTTATAAGTATAGAGATTTCTTCATTATATTCAAACTTGTGAAAGCCCCGCGGGCCACAAATTTGCATTCGCGGTCCAAATGTGGCCCGCGGGCCACGGTTTGGCCACCTATGACTTAGGAGAATGTGTGAAGGTAAAATTTCATTTGGATTTTGAAGCTAAACTATTTAGCCATTGTTACGATTTTGCCCCTAAATGTATGCAGCATCATTGTTCTTTTTATGATTATACATGGTTTCAAAAGCAAACGTTAAAAAGCAAGAATAAATTGATAAACTAGCAAATGTAAATATTATGAAGGTGTTTTGTATCCTTTATGATCAATAAAACTCGATAAAATCGTCAAAATAGAGATTTATAAATGTTACCCATCAAATTCTGAACAGAGACAAAATCGATTTTTAAATTAAATTTAAAGTAGTCGAATAAATTTCTGCCACAATGTTTTATGTTCATAGGAGTCCAGTACTGGTTTTAAAATATGAAACATGCTACATTCCTTTTAACAGAAAAAATAATCGAAAAATATTGAAAAAAAAAACTGAATAATCTTACCTCGGATTACGGTAATTATTTCGTTTAAAAAGTGTTCTCAGACATCATCATTCTTTTTTTTTTTTTTGAAAACAGAAAATTGAAGTTATGTGTACTGCAGTCAAAAATGACCAACTCTTGCTTGAATTCAGGTCACAAAAGTAATCGACCGCATCACAAAAACATTAAATTCTTTCACACAACATTCATTTCAAATGAAATTTTATTTGTGACCGTTTACTACTATTTTTTTCATTCTACAGTAAATTGATTGACCTCTAGAATAATAACAGCTCAGAAACGTTCGGAAAAGTTTCACAACTTAACGCTCATTGCACAGAAAGCGAGAATTCCTGGGAAATCAACTGACATTTTACCAGATTCCCGTAATGAAAAATGGGAATGGTAAAGATGGGCGTTTTTAATCCAGAATCGAACACTCTTCCGTTTATATCATTGAAAGCTTGTAATCATAAGCTGTAGGCATCAAAAACGGAAAGCTGTTCAATTTTATTTGTAAAGCTCCCTCTAATTACTAAGATGACAGTTTTTTGCCACTGCTTTTATATGATCAGTAATGCCTGATTGACTCTTGCAAGTTTTAGGTCAAATTTACCCCGTCATTGTGCCCGCCATGCTTTATCCACATACTGACTTTCCGAAATATTATTTCCCGTTGCAAAACATAAATTAGGGTTTTTCAATAAATCTCTTAATGAGTCTAAAGTAGGACAACCAGAAATTAAATCTGTCAAGTTTGTGTACCATCCAAAGGTCTTTTTGATTTTTTCCTAAAATATTCCTGCTGTGATAAACTATAGATACTCACATGTCAGAATTGCGGCAAACAACGTCACAAAGTATATCAGAAACATAATAACCACTATTATCGATGTATTGGACAGCAATTTGGCAGCACTGCTCCCAACGTCATAAAATGTTACTCCCACTAGGAGCGCTGTCGCTATACACACCAACGTTCGCGCCTTCAAGTTGTACTGGAAAAGACACGCTTTATCTTGAATCATGCTAATTAATTTGCTTCAGATGCCAATCGTTTACCGAATCTCGTAAGGCACACCGAAAGGAACGTCTCAGCAAAACTCCAAGCTGTTGCCACGAACTAAGCATAAAGGATTGTTGTTCTTCAATGATGGCTCCCCGAGATGTCTCTATTGCTTCTACGAAATAACTTTTGTTGTTGTTATTTTGCAATTCCATTAGCATCTGCAGCCGTTCATCTTCAAAATCTAAACTGGCCACTTCCAGTGCTGGAATTAAGTTTTGATGAATAAATTTATTCAGCAAAGTTTAATACCTGGAGCCTACCAAAGTCAGCAGGATTGTGCGATAACGGACATTCGAGCTGGGCTGTCTTGAATGTTTCAATCATTTGATCCAGTGGCCCACAGTAGAGTTCTCTTCCTCTTGTCAGAATAAACATATCCTGGAATAACTGCAAAAGCTTCGATCCAGGTTGATGGATCACGCAAATGATCGCACGATTTTGCTGCGTGGTTAGCCGTTGAACGTAGCTTAGCACTTGATAAGAAGAAACCGTATCAAGTCCACTGGTCGGTTCGTCCAGCAGTAGCACCTTGGGATCCGAGACCAATTCCACGCCGATGGATAGGCGCTTCAATTCGCCTCCCGAGAGATTCTTCACCAAAGTTTGGCAACACTTTTCGAGCCCGATAACTTCGAGAAGTTCCCGACAGATCTGCTGCTTTTCGGGCTTGGAAATTTTCGGGGACAGTTTAAAATCGGCGGCAAAGGCCATACTTTCTTCGACCGTCAAGTTCATCCAGAGACATGCTTCCTGAGGGGTGTAAGAGATCAGCTTCCGTTGTTGTTTTGAAGTAACCGGAACTCCGTTGAGCCTCAATTGACCGGTGACACCAACCTTCCTGAATCAAATTGATAAGGTTTAGTGAAAAGGATGAATAACCCCTGACAATATAATCACACCGATGGCCGCTCAACACGTTCAAAAGGCTTGATTTTCCTGCACCAGACGGTCCCAAAATACAGGTCAGCCTCCCGGATGTGAAGGATCCGGAAACATTTGTCAGAATTTGTTCACCTTGAAATGATAACAAAAGCTGCAATAATCCTTCCAAATATTTTTTTATGATTAGTTACCATTTTTCGAACTGTGATAACAAAGATCGTGGAACGAAAGCGTAAAATTATCCGATTCTTCCATCGTCTTATCCTGACTCAAAAAAAAAGTTGCTGACTCGCCGTCCGCGTCCGCGTGATTAGAAGTTTAGTTCCGTACTGAGCACAAATTAAATCAGTGTGTTCTAACCCGTCTCATTTTCCGCATTCGGGGTGATAAGAACTACAAACGACGTACACATGCACATGGTTCAGAATTCGAGTCGAAAGTCATTATCATTTTGAAAATACCTACTAGCCCAGTTTTAGTGAGTCAGGTCATCGTAGGGTCTAGTACTTCAATGCAATACTTATTGATCGGTTGAAGAAGAACGTTCAGTGAGACGACTGTTATTAGTCACGCCTCTTGTGTAGGCGACGGCGTGGAAATTTGAATAGAAATTACACGTTGCACGACAAGTACCATTTTATGCCTAAGGCAACCGTAAACTCATTTAGTAATTGTTGTATTGGAACTTTGATCTCTCATGGTTCAAAGTTCTTAGGGGGTGTCGAGGATCGCTATTGAATGAAAAAAAATGTATAATGTGCCCTGCATTGAAATCTACCTGATGCAAAATAAAACGCTGAAAACTGGGAAGTGCCTTAAATTTTACTTAAAAGTTGCGATTTGGTGTTATCGACAAATAAAAAAAAATGGATGAAAATGTTTTTTTCGAAACTTCAAAAGATATTTGAGATTCTTAGTTAAGCGATTCAGGCCATTTATCTACTCTTTCAAATAAAGGTCGAAGAAATCTTTAAAAAATCTTTAATTTCACAACATTTGTAAGTCAATTTGTCACGAATTTCAGAAATTTCTCTAAGAGTTTCCAGAATTTTAAAATTTTTCAGGCATTATAAAAAACTCTTTCTAATCATTTTTGATTTTTCTTTTTAAACGTTATTTTGCTGTGTAAGATGGATAAACTAACACTAAATTCGAGCTTTCTCAAGTAGGGGAGTAGCGGGCTATTTGCCGGCCTGTGCAGAGGGGGTGGGGGGTTCCGAAATTTAAGGTCAGCTAGGAATAATAACAATACCAAAAATGCACAACAAATAAGCAAATTGATTTCTTACCCCACATTTTTAAGGATTTTCAACGACTGTCAGTTTTGATTTTTTAAGTGAAATCGACTGTAGTAAAAAAGTCACCAAAAACCAATCTAATCAGTCGCTCCATTCATAAATAAAACCATTTTTTTACTCATGTATGATTAAGCTTGCCAGATTGCCCGGTTTTATCCGGGTTTGCCCGGATATTTGATGCAAAATTTCGAGAAAGTCCGGTCCGGCCCGGTTGTCCGGATATCGTGAAAAAAGTCCGGATATTGCCCGGATTTTTTCACAATTTTCACAAAGAAACCAAAAAAAAAATCTAAGTTTTTGCGAAAGTTTCAGCAAAATCGATTAACGGTATGGAAATTTTCAACGGTTGTTTCAAATAATTACGCTGATTTACTTATTAAATATTCAAGTGTTCCAAAAAGTTTTTTGAAGTCTGCAATTACATTAATAAAATATTTATTTCATTTTTTTTGTATTTTTTCTTTGCTTTTATATATAATAACACCTAAATTTTGCCCGGTTTTTGGATTTGAAAAATTGAAATCCATGCCCGAATTTTGCCAGGTTTTTTTTGAAAAAATGCCCGGAATTGCTAGGCCCGGATGGGTGTGGAAAAAATTCTGGCAACCTTAACCTAGCTTAAGCTTGCCAGATTGCCCGGTTTTATCCGGGTTTGCCCGGATATTTGATGCAAAATTTCGAGATAGTCCGGTCCGGCCCGGTTGCCCGGATATCGTGAAAAAAGTCCGGATATTGCCCGGATTTTTTCACATTTTTGACAAAGAAACCAAAAAAAATCAAAGTTTTTGAGTAAGTTTCAGCAAAATCGATTAACGGTATGGAAATTTTCAACGGTTGTTTCAAATAATTACGCTGATTTACTTATTAAATATTTAAGTGTTCCAAAAAGTTTTTAGAAGTCTTCAATTACATTAATAAAATATTAATTTAATTTTTTTTGCATTTTTTCTTTGCTTTTATATATAATACCACCTAAATTTTGCCCGGTTTTTGCCCGGTTTTTGGATTTGAAAAATTGAAATCCATGCCCGGATTTTGCCAGGTTTTTTTGAAAAAATGCCCGGAATTGTTAGGCCCGGATGGGAGTGGAAATAATTCTGGCAACCTTATGTATGATCATCACAAATGCTAGAAAAAATAATAGTTTAACTGATACGATTCAAAATAATCAGAATCAACGTTTAAAATTATTGCGAATTCCGATACATTATTGATAAATTATTCAGTGATAATCCTTATTCTAAACTAGAAATTTGCTAGAAAATAAATTTTTAGAAGTCTAGTTTACAAACTTGAACTAAATTTTTCAGAAACAGCAAAAATAGAGTTCGAATTAAATTTCGAATAAAACCAGAATTTAAAAGAAATCAAAACCCAATTGAAAAATAAATTTCAGAATTCCATTCGTCATTGAAAGTTTAAACTGACAATGTTAAAGTTTGATAAAGGACATTCTTTGAGTGTTCAATAAGGAACTGACAGAAATGTAAATATGAAATTCCCAGTTTTGTTAATTATTGAAAGAACGAAGCATATACTAATTTTCTTTGCATTGCACATAAAAGCTTAGCTTTACAGCTGCTACTTCGAATCATTTTCCGAACTTTATATGAATTATAAAAAAAAAGGTTAATTCAAGAAAGATGATTGAAAATAATAAAA
The DNA here is from genome assembly GCF_029784155.1 of Uranotaenia lowii. NCBI lineage: Eukaryota > Metazoa > Arthropoda > Insecta > Diptera > Culicidae > Uranotaenia > Uranotaenia lowii. The sequence goes on from NC_073692.1 coordinate 207,176,641, forward strand.
AAACACAGTCAAACATTATTCATTTTTGAGCGCGATTTTTAAGCTCTAAATGTTTTGCCATCGTCTTTTGGAATATTGATTCCAAGGACAAAGTGTAGAAATTTTATTTTTCGTACCGAAAATTCAGATTTATAGGATTCCAAGATGATTATCTTTTCCCAAAACAAAAATTCAGGATGGAAATACAAAGACAAACTTACTATAAATACTATAATTTTTTATAAAGTCTTACTTAAAAAAATCGAAAAAACTGAAAAAAGATTCTTTAAAATTTGGTAAATTTATTTGGAAATTAGAACTGAATATGAAAATGGAACAGATTAGTTTTTTAACAATTCAGAAGGAAATTTTTCAATAAATATATCTTGACGTTTTAAAAAAATACGTAAAGAATAAAATTGATTACTCAAGGAAACAGCATTTTGGAGCCTACGATTGAGAAAAAATGGTAGGTAGATTTTAGCGTCCTGAACTCCTGAAACTTTTGTCAGATTTTGTCTGTCATTTTTAGTTTTGGAAAAATGATCTTTATGAGTTTTAAAATAAAGTTTGGTTGAATTTTGAGTTAAATCAATTATTGATAACTGATGAAAATCTACATTAAATAAATAAAACTGATCCTGAATTTATTTTTTAAACTTATTTAATTAGGGAATAATGTCCTGATGAATAAAATAATAACTGATTTTGAAAATTCAACAGTTTAAAATACAAATTAAAACTATCATAACTCGTATTACTGACATTAGTAAAGAAAATTTGAAAAACAGATTTTATTGCATTCAACAAATTTTCGAAATCCTGCAAAACGGTTTGATGTTTGGTTCATAAGATATCTAAAATTCAATCTGATCAAACTCTTAAAAAAAATCGGAAAAACTCCCGGATTTTACAAAATGGAGTGAATTTTTTCACTGAGTAGGAAAGTTGATTATAAGTTTAAAAACTTTATTTAACATTTTAAAGGTTTTGACAAAAAATGTAGAAATTTTTAAAATGATTTTTACCTATTTTCAAAAGTTATTTTAAAACTAAAAGCTTTTAGAAAAAAAATTGAATATTTGAATTAAGGGCTCCCAAATTAACCATAATAATTTTTTGATTTCTTTGCACCTTGAAAAAATGTGAATTTTGTGGCCTTGTGTAATTTATCAAAACCCCTTTGAATGGGAATATTTCATTCTAGCATAAAATTTGCAACGACAGAAACGATTTTCGAGCAATCAACGATATTGGTAATAAAGTAATAGATGCTAGGTTTTAGATTTTATTTTTGCTTATTCTATTGACCATTGTGAGTATTTAATACCTATCACATGGCTATAAACTTTTGATAAGTCAAATAATAATCATAATCGATGCATGAATTTTGAAGTTAATACGGTTGGTTACAAATTCTGAACTTATTTTTTTACACTTCTTGAAATAAACCCATTCTTGAGTAGGGTTTTTGTGTGTCACGATTTGAGTTTCAATACCAAAGGTTTATTAAATCGCAACTCTAAACTTACAATAAAAATAAGTTTCAATTCGTGAAGGTCATATAATGTCGTAAAATGAAAAGTCTTTGGCCAAGAGTGATTTAGGAAAAACTTCTAATTTTCTGATATGTTTGTATAAACTTATTTTTGAACACCTTTTTTGATCAAAAAATTTCTGGATACTAAAGTAAATTCATTTCAAGGTCTGAAAATTTTACATGAAAAACGCACGGCCTTGGCTATATGCGCCTATCAAGCAGAATACTGATTTAATCAAATATTACATCAAATATTTGTACAAAAACTATAAACACATGTGCAGGCATCTGTTTTCGAGAAAACGAATTTATTATAGCTGATGTCTAAAATGCCGAACCTCAAACCGTGCGGGCTAAATGCGCCTTCTTATATTTTGTGCAAAATCCCTGTTTTTGGGAAATATTTCATTATTATTTCAGTTCATCCAAAAGAAAAACTTTATATGTTAATTAGCAGTTGCTGCACGTTTCAATCTAAAATCTTTCGAGAGGACCCTTCTCCAAACACTTCCTCTAAGTTTTCTACTCTGAAAAATCTGATATTTTTATAATCTGTATTTCTGTTTCATTTTTATAAAATTTAAATTGTATCGAACGTTAAGTTCTTTGGTTTCAGAGATTGTTCTTTGAATGTTTTGAATGATTTTCTTCAAAAAGTGGCAAATAATGGTTAGTCGTTTATTTTTTCACTATTAAATTGAATAATTGGTTTGATATTTATCATCTTCTACTCTTATCAAAACATGTTATATTTGAAACTCTAATTCTATATTTATTGTTTAATTCTTCATTAATAAAATTTTTTCGTTTCTTCTAATTGAAAATAAAGGCACCGCATTTTGAGGTTAGATAAGGAACGAAGAAAAATTTCAGGACCTGCAACCTTCTACAATTCTAACGTTTGCTATGCTGTTGTGTTGCAATGAACGATTTTTTGACTAACTCCTCTTAATCAGAATTTGCGTTGAAATCAAGTGCACAAAAATCAATGTGAAATCGATAAAGTTGTTAATTCAAAGCACTTCCATATGACTCCATCAATTGGTTTTGGGAAACAACGTTATTCCAGCATTCTTTCGCGCACGGAGCATTGCATTATTTATCAGTTGGTGTCCAAATGCTAGTCGATGTGGCGTTAAATTTTTGGAACATTTTCTCAAAACTTGAGACGGATCTAAAAAGTTTCTTAAATATTTTTATTTCAGGAGATCTAAATAATGTTTAAGATTATCATGTTACGAAAAGTTTCTTGGTTATTTTGATGATATCATTTATACCTCAAAACGCCTTGATTCCGAAAACCTCCTCTAGAAATAATCTGACGTTGGGCAGCCTGTCAATGTCGCTGAAATTTGGCATACATTTTTTGCCAGAAAACTGTAAAATACAGAAGATTAAAGAACGAAAAAATTTTGAATCATATGAACGATAACGTTATTCGTATTTTCTTACCATATTAAACTCTTTGTCCACAGTTCACTACGGAATCGGCCACAGATTATTGTCCACAGTTCTTTGGATCCAAAAGCTGCTGCACCGAAACGGAGGTGGGAATTTAAGGAAAAACACTTTTTCACTTCCCGGATACTTTATTGTGTAATAAGGACGGAACACATATCTATTGCTTCTATTGCCACCCCCCTCCCCCCATCGAAATTTCCAAAAAATCAGAAGGGGAATAAATAAAGTTTGAAATAGGTAACTAAAATTTCGAAGTATTTATCAAATATCAAAAAGATTACAAAACCAAAAAACAAATGGTGGAAGATGGGTGTTTTAGTTGTCTTGATTTTATTGAATTTCTAAATAAAAATTTACTTGATTTATAAATTTTGTGCAATGATGTAGTGTGCAATTCGGCTGTATACAAGCTTTTGTGCAATTTATTCCAATTTAATATTTTTTGCATTAATGTTTTATTAATCTCCAAACCCCACTCCTCTCGGCTCCCCCCCTCCCCACCCTAACGATGTTCCAACTCCGAGTGACACAAAGAGGATTTGAAATTTGTTCCATCCTAATACACTCTGGTAAAGTGCTTTTCCCTATCACAAGACCTTTACAGTCACTATTTATAAAGAAAATCGACGTTTTTAGGGAGATTGAAAAACGGTGTAGGGGAGATGAGGGCATAACGAGAACCCGGGGCATAGTAAGCACTCCTCTTTTCTGCAAATGTACATATTTTCTTATATAAATTTTAATGAGGATTAGTTTCGTACTCCCTGTGTTGTGAATTTTTCAGCAAAAAAGAAATCTCCCTATCATCTTTAAAGAAATGTTTAAGAAAAACCAACTACATTATCAAGTGACGAAAATATTATAACTTTTGAGCACCAGTAAATAAACTCTTATGATCGTTAAATAATATTGATCTATAATGTACGCACTGCTACACACATTGTTCCTCAACTTTCACCATTATTAAATTTTAGATATTTCACTAGAATCAATTTTAAAACGCTTTTTTACTTTAACTTGTTGACTCGGGGCGAACAGAGGACTTTTGACCGGGTCACGATGAGCGTTTTCTGCCGTAGAATCTAGCAGCGAATTCAACTCGATGAAGTCAACTGCTTGAATAGTTTACATCTGACGATTTAGCCTGTTAGCAAGATGTCAGAGAGGTAATCAGCAGACTCGAGTTCGATTCCTGGCCGAGTTGTTTTTTTTTTCATTTATCATTCATGATCGATTAATTTGATTAATACATTATACGACTAGTAGCATCATCCGCCAAGCGAAACACCAGAAACATAATGTATGAGTGGGTGTGAATTGTTTGTATTCTTCAAACACACATACAATGTTTCGGCAAAAACTCAAACAATATTTTCATCGAAGAAATCTAAACTCTTAAGAAAAATCGTAAAGCAGACATTGCTTAACCCACATCCGCATTAGATTTCATTACACTTATCAGCACTAGGAGTGTCAATTTGACACCACAAGCTCAAATCGTTATAACTTTTGGTGTGTTAAACTGATTTAAACAAAACTTTCATCAAAAGAAACCTTGTAATGCCAGTAAAATATGTTTAGAACATTATATACAGCTAAAGTTACAAGTTTTCTCGTTATTCAGCATGAAACAAAAAAAAACCGAAAAAACATGCCACCCGAAAACTGCTGTAGTTCATATATAACACGTCCAAAAAAATATTTGCCTTATGCATTATTTCTTCTCTCGGCTTCGCTCTCTGCCCGAATCACCACCCACCGTACCTACTCGGAGAGCAAACAAACACGTTTTGCTGGACGCGCTGCTTGTAGTTCTAGAAATTCAGGAATGATTTTACGTTTATAATTTTCATATTTTTGTGAATTCTCACAGCATGAATTGTTGCCCCTCACTAGAATGTAGATTAAATTCCCTTTTCAATGGATATAGTTTTGATTGCTTCAAACGGCGAGAAAGCACTGAAAATCCGGGTACAACCTGACGGAGGACCACAAAAACAGATGAAATTTCAGTTAGTGAAAAAATCGCACAAAGTAGCCAACTTTGAAAAATTCCAGTAAATTCAATTTTTGTTGCATCGAAAATCTAAAGACAGCAAAATGTTAGAATTTCAATAAAGTTTGTAGTCATATTTTTGCTAAAACTCTACCATCGCTCAAACAGTATTTACTAGCAATCGAATGAAAAGTAGGTTTTTAAGACCACTTTTTTGAACTTTTTGTGACCATTTCATTAAAAAAATATATAAAAAAATATTTCTTGTCTTCATGATGTAGGCATTAACTACAGCTTTCATATGCATAAGGCAAATATATTTTTGGACGTGTAACATATGAACTACAGAAGTTTTCGTGAGGCATGTTTTTTCGTATTTTTTTCTCTTTCATGCTGAATAACGAGAAAACTTGTAACTTTAGCTGTATATAATGTTCTAAACATATTTTACTGACATCACAAGGTTTCTATTGATATAAGTTTTATATGAAGTTCATAATAATTCAAACGACTTAAATAGATTTTACTTTTGTGGTGTCAAAATGACACTCAAAGTCGGAAAAGTGAGTTTTTTTTTGTCCAGGCTTCCATAGTTCGTTCATTAAAAAAAGAAAAGATGCAATATTGAAGAACTTTTGGATTCATTTAGGGTCCCCGAAGAAATTTTTGTATTTTGAAGCTTCTGAAAAAAGTTACAAGCCCTCTAACTTGCAATGGTGTCAAAATGACACCCTAATGCGGATGAGGGTTAAACCATTTCTTAAGGAAAAACACATGTATCAAACTAATCTACGCTACGATTGACGAAATAAATAAATAAATATTATTTGTTGTTGCTTTGTTTGATGGATCTATGACTCACCGTTTAGTTCAAAATGCATCGATCATGAAAGGTAAATGAAAAAAAAAACCACTACGGTCAAAAATCGAACTCGAGTCATCTAATTATCTCTCCGGCACCTTACCGCTAGGCCAAAGCTAGGAATCTGAGGAAAAAAGCTTAAATCTGTCAAAACGAGGGGAAAAAAAGGGAAATCTGATAGATGTGCTCCATACGGTTTCAATAGCGTTGCCGCTATTTTCTTCAGATTTAAGCTTTCGTCTCCTATGCTTTCAAGGCAAAAAAAAGCTTAAATCTGAGGAAAAAAAAACTTAAAAACGAGATCCACGAGCACATATTTAAAAGATGTTGGTCACACGATACATAGACAAATCGTGTTACGTTGCAGGGATCTGTCTGCAGCGCCGAGTGATGTTTAGATGTGAATGGGGAATGATTATTTACGCATATAGAATAAAAGTCAAACAACTATCCACTACAAAGATCAAAATTTCATTTGACATTTTCTTGCTCTCCGATCAAACGATTGCGCTCTCCATGATTGTCATGAACGATGTGCTGTAGTAGATGTCAGCGGAAAAGTTCAAACGATGGTGACCACAACCCCCTGGCAACTTGACGTTTCCCATACTAATCGCGTGTGCCAGTTTTTCTGGTTCTCTGGTTCTGTCAAAATCTCATTTTCACACAACAAACATATCGAGAGGGTGGATAATGAAATGTTCGATAAATTAAGGTTTCAAAAATATTTTTTTTATAGAAAAAAAAAGTTTTTGAAAACAATGATAAAGAATCACCTATTAAGCGGAAAAGGAGTTGATGAATGTCAGCGTTTCAAATGGCTTTTCCCAACAAACATTTTTGCTGATTAAAAACGCCAATTCTCTGATCGTATACTGTTTTGAGGTGCTGATTGCTGTTTCAGCTTTCTGGCTGAAGAAAGAAATATTTCAGCGTTGTTTCAGCGTATAAGGAAGTTTTATTTCAGCCAATAGAAAGTAGGGGAAAATTGGCTGAAGAATAACTCGTTCAGCCTTTGTCCAACCATTTTTGACACCTTCAAATTTGACAGCCGTCAGGATAGCTTCGAAAACGTCTTTCAGCAATATCAAACTTTTTGTTATTCATGATGAATCAAAATAATTATCTTTTGAATCGTTCTAATGATTCGAAATTTCTCATTTTGCATGATAAAATGGCCTTGCCGGGAAATTTACATTTTATTCTCGTAGCAATTTCAATTTTTTCATATGAAATTGACCTTGGTTGAGAAATATTTTGGTCGCTTAAGAGCGACACTTTCTGCTTCTTCTCAGAATGCATGGTTGGTTCTGCCTTCTGCGGCATGAGACCAACAAGTCGTAGGTTGAGTTCGAGACAAGTTCAAATGAAGAAAATATAACACGGGAGGGGAAAATAAGCTGGCAAACATCGGACATACATCGGTCAACATTCTTTTTGTTTTTTTTTTTTTGTTGCTCCGTCAATTGACGTTTCATGTGGTTTCATGTCATCTTCGCTGATTAATTTCTCCAGATCTCGATGTTTAAGGGCTGAACAGCAGCTTCTCTCTGAATTTGGGTTGCCTTCTTCGAGCAAGATAGCTGATTTAAAATTAGAACTAAACAATGTTTCAGCGGTTGTTCAGCAAAAAATGTTTGTTGGGTTATTTATGAAATACACAAGCAAATTTTAATTCAAAAATCTTTGTAATTGGTTTATTGCATAGTAAATTTTAAAAACAACATTTTATTCATTTCTAAACAATATTTACTTTGTTAGTTTTTTTTTCGAAGAGATTCTTTAGAATCATTATATTGCTTAGCGAAGGATTCCATCCGAAACTTCAAATAAAAACCAACACATAATTTCAACAACAAGTTTCGATGGTTAACTAAAGCATCTTGATCCTGTTCGGCTAATCCTCTAAAACATCCCGTGCATCATTTGAAACCCGTGTCAGAGTTCGATTCATTATGATACCATAATAGTATGCTAAGTTTATACTTTGATGATTTTGTTCTACAATTTTTACCTCCAACTCGGTTATTCTGCACACCTTTAACACATCGGCATTAACTTTTAATCTGCCAATAAAACTATTGAAAAGTTCATTTCTGCAATCTTCCCATTTGATGGTACGAACTATTTTTTTTTAAATTAAACTTGCCGAAAGTTCATCTGTACGTCACTTGTGCAAATGCAAAGCCATCACCTCAACTCGTTTCCGCTTTCATTCTCAGTGTTTACTATCTCAACATATTTGTTAAACTAATATTTCATAACATTCAGCTGGATAAAATTTTACCGTAATAAACTTAAGGAAATAGCGGAACTATTTCAAACCGCGTTATGTTTAACGAAAGAAACTCATTACTCTATCTGGTGACGCCTTGTAACAAAAACACAACGGATTCGGATGAAAGATGGCCATTTTGTAATCTTTGCTATAAACAGAAATTTTATTAAGTTGGAACCGAGAATGGAACACAAATAGATTGAAATAAAATTACTAATTTCATTGACAACTATTTTAAAATTTAATTATAAAGTTATTTATTTTTCTTTTTTTGCATCACTTTTGATTATGTGCCCTTTTAAAATGGTATTTCGTCAGTTGAATTGCATCCAAGGATGCCGAAACAAAATCAAGTGGTTTCAATGGAAAATGATCGTTGCCGCTGCTAGGGACGACCCAGGATGCATGAAAATAAACGTGACTAGTGCGACATCTACAATTTTGAAGACGGCACAGCAAACTCGACTAAACTGTCAAGTTGCCAGGGGGTTGGGTGACCACAAGACTGGATAAGAGCCGATTGGTTGTGGAATCGGAGCAAGGCCAGGAGCGAAGCAAGAGGAACACTTATTTACTGTTGGCGACGATTCATCGTTATTTTCTCTGGTAAACTATTCACATTGGTAAATTTTCACTTTCTTCTTCTCCTTAGTCGATGAGCAACGCTGGTTGTTGCTTTCTTCTGGTGGCCTTGATGCAGTCCACTGCTGGCTGGCTCTCTTCTTGAGCCGCTCTCGACTCTCTCGTGACGATGTTGCTCGCTCGACAATTGGAATTAAACTCACTCCGCGTTTTTTTTTTCGAGGAAGTTTAACTGCCAAGGTCATTCTTCCCTATCACTCCGCGTGGACGCAAGACGCAACTGCTTGCTTTTATAGCTCTCGCTACTTGGGCGTCGCACAACGGGTTTTCTCCTTTCTCTCGGTTTCTCCCATTCTTCAGTCCGCTTGGTGGACTGAACAGTAATCTTCGATATTTCTTAACGCATATGTCAACTTGTTTTGAAGTTTTCAAAAAAGTTGTAAAAAGTGGTCTAACTTTCAATACCAAATACTCGAAGACTTTTTTGAATGATGTCAGAGTCAGAAATAATTTTGATTTTCGCCATCCATGAGGATGCATCCGTCGCAGTCGCGGTTTCCATCAGGTGTAACTTTTTTTGAGACAGAACGAATCGTAATGAAATTTTCAGCACTGATAGAAAAAAAAAACATTTCAAAACAAAGTATTGTCAAACATTCTAGATTCGACAACTAGGAGCACTATGGTGTAATAAACAATGCGCCCATATTTAAGATGAACTATGCTTTATAAACGGTTTATTACGGAAATCTCGCGTTAATATACTCAAAATTCAGCGCAAAGTTGAATTTAAGTCTTAAAAAATCTTAGAAATTTCTAATTGTCAAAGGTTCGGAAAATAACTACCTTTGAAAATTCGTCAAAAAATCCGTGTTTCGTAATTTGAAAATCTAAACATGCAAAAATGTCCCAAATAACATCAACCCAATCCTCTATTCCAAATTTATCTGGTGTGAATCAAACAATTTTGTTTATTTATTGATTGAAAAGTACGTTAAAACCTTTTTCACTTTTCTTTACATTTTTTGTAGTCTCGATTTTAAAAAAAATCCTTATGTGAAACGTAAAGCTTATATCTTCAGCTTTCTTGAACACTAATTGAAATTTTTTTAGCATTCCGTAGCTGATCAACAGTGTTTTTTCCGAAGCATGTTTTTATCGGTTTTTTTTTTCTTAGACTTTGAATTACGGAAAACTGAAGTGCTGTAGCTGAACATTGTCGGAGAAACATATTTGAGTTAATTTTGTAAAAATCGGATGAGGAAATAGAGAGATATATTGGTTTTGTTCAGAGTTCAGGAGTACCAAATTGACAATCCAGGGACTATAACGGGTAAAAATTTCAGGGACGGATGAGTGTTAAAAGAAAATGATAGATATCTACTTTTTATTTTTTATGGAAATAACGGTTTTTAATTAATTTTTTGTTTTTCCTATCTTTACAACATCTACATACATACTAAGTAATCACACTCAGGTTTCAATACTATCACTACACAGCATCTTGACGAATCCTTTTCCTAAGGCTCAAATAGATCAGAACGTGTAACAGCAGACATCCCACTGTTAATCCCAGCACATCGAAGCTCCAACTCAACTCCGGCATCCCGAACATTGCCAGAAATTTATTCAAAGTAAAGTAACAAAACATCTCCGGACATTCCAACTCTTCCCTGTCAAATCCGTAGATGGCATTAATGGCACCCTCCAAACTATACCGCGTGTAGGACAGGTACGTAAATGGCTTCAGGAACCAGGGCATATCTTTGAGTGTCACGAAGAACCCGGAAAATAAACTTATCGGTATGATAATCATGATGGCTGCAAAGATGCCGGTCTGCATTGGATAGATCGTGCCGAACCAGAGCCCCATGAGCAGCGTCAGCCATCCGGAGAGCAGAGAGATGATCCAGAGGACGCCAATCCGGAACAGTTCCCATGGCTGTGAGGTTAGGTAGTAGATGATGAAAAACGACGTCGATGTGGAGAAGATCTTTGGGAAGAAGAGAAATTGTTGTCAATAACCACTGAGCTATACGACTTAATTCATCAAATTACCAAAGCCGGCACTTCAACGATAATCTTAGAGATGTAATAAGGGGTCAGATCGTACCAATTGTTTCTGTGCTCACGTACAAAGGTGGCCGATTCCAGTGGAACTGTTGAATGAAAAAAATTATAATTTAATTCAATCTATCTGTTTTCATTATAACAAAACGCTCTAAAACACGCACACGTAAGAATAGCTGAGAAAATACAGGTGAAGCACTGGCTATAGACGGCGATCATCAGCACCGAAGTGTTCGAAAGAACTTTGGCGGCATTGTTACCGGTATCGTAAAATGCTATCCCAATCAACAATCCGGTGACCAGGCATATTAGCGAACGAGCTTTGAAGTTGTACTGTAATTATAGGAGGGTATCATTAGTTATTGATAAAAAAAAATAAACTATCGATATACAGGTAACGTACCAGATCTCGCATCGTACATTTTGTCGTTCGATCGAGTAGGAGGATGATTTGTTGGAAACTGGCGAGTTTTTTACTCTGTTCAATGGAAGAGTTTTCATGTTCATTGGTTACCAAAGGTCTCTCCAGATTTGGTTCTTTGGCGTTCGATATCAGCCGGTCAAGTTTGTCACTTCCATGAACTGATCTAGCCACCTCGAGAGCTGAAACAATATTAATAATTCACTATTTATCAACGAAATTAAAAATTTTATAAAGGCATAAAAAATCGTTCCTGGAAAATGTCGATATAAAAAATCTTCGAGAATTTGATGAAATATATTTTAACGCTTATAATCTTTATCATAAGCATTTGACCATCAAAATAAATTTTAATGAGATTTTTAGAGGGGTCGACTGGATGATTTAATGTTATTGTTTTTCGGCATTTCAATCTTTATTTTCTTGAAACGATGTTTTGAGTGATCATACGTTTCGATGCTGGTTTGCATCTTCCTCAGGGAATTGTATAAATTTTATTGATTTTAAAATTTCTAAATTCAGCGTTCTATTCTTCTACTTACAAACTATCGTTCTGCATTAAATTTCTGTGCTTATGTGAAGCGTATTGCTCATTATTTTCCTTAATCGTCTCTATGTTTTTGAACTTACTGTGGAGAACATATGGATATAAGACATAATAAATTGGGTTGAAACTAAACTTTTTTTTTTTTAATATACACACTTTTGGATTTTTCGTTAGATTTTTCGTAATCGAACTTTTAATCGGTATAATTTTGAAAATGGCTACTGTTTATACAAAAGCCCCTCGACCCGTTCATCAAAACTGTCAGCTACTACACCGCACTACACCACGATTTTGGTGCGATCAACCGAAGTAGTTGATCCTCGGCCGCGATTGTCCAACCATCGTTCGGCATTGATAATTTTTGCGTAGAATTTAGGTTAGAAGAATAAAGAAAACAATAAATTAAGTGGAGTTATTCTTAAATTCAATAAAGTTGTTTTTTCAACGAACTATGGAAAACAAGAAGTTTATATCATTTATATCCGAATTCATAACGGCACTTCGGTTTCAATGACTTAAGGTGGATGTGAGTAGTCAATCAAGCTCAGCTAGCTAAGCTAAGCTAATTCAATAAAGTTGTTTTTTCCTAACTAAAATACGCGAGTGTTATTCCATTTTGGACGGTATGATTTAACGTTACCAACCATAGATCCTATGGTAGGATCTATTCACCAACAACCACATCCCAAGGTACCTTCGATGAAAAGAACCTGGTCGGTTCTTCATCATTATTGGTCCTTCGAGCCGGATGTTGGAGGTATCGGACCCGGAAATTGAACGTTTTTGGAAAAAAATAGGAATTTCTTTCCGCCATTGCCGCGTGGTCGCACGAAAGGATCAGGAAACAAAAAGAATCAACTCACTATACCATCGGACGTTATTGCACCAAATTAACTTTATGCAAATCGCGTGGAACCTTTTATAAGTATCCAATCTTCAATCGGAACTTTCGGATTTGGATTTGGTTCGGAAGCTGATTTTGGAACTCCGCAACCTTGGAGTAAGGTTTTTTGATTTTGAATTTACAAGGCCTTGTTAATTCAAAAAGATTGTGAGTAGTTTTCCAAATTTATACATCAGTTTGCCCGGTGTTTCGCTTTTCGTTTTTTGGTTTATGTATACTGGTGCTGATTGATTCCGAGGACATTGAGAATCGAATATTATCCCCGTATTTAACGCGAAAATAACCTGGCCTAGTTGGAACGTTATTCTCATCACCCGGAGGAGTTCCATTTTGGCGGTTGGCTTGGATCAGCTCAATGGTTGGAGGAACGGTAGCCTGCTTCCCGATATTTATTAAAAACCAAAGGCTCGAATTAATCGGGAGCAGGTGAGTACCACTCCAAACTTTCTTCATCTATGGTGTACGGTGTTACGCCTGGACTATTTTCTTTATTCAAGCTGCTGCGTGACATTGTTTGAGAAAGTTACGGACGGTAACTTGAAACAAATCTACCTCATCGTATCGATTCTAGATCTGGGCAAGAATCTTTACCTAAAATGCTTTTCGGAAATCCGAAATTGGTACTGTTGGTGGGCCGAAGATGATTTTCAGCTACGGCTCTGGTCATCGTTACAACGTTTTAAGCTGCGTGCAAAGACACATTGGTAAAAAAATACAGTTTTGATTTGGAGCAGGTGCGTACCTCTCCAATCTAATTCTATCCCCCCAGGGTGCAAGGGGCGCCACCATACATGAGTTTGCTTCAAAGCGGAAGAGGGCCAAAATTCACAACGGGTGAAATCTGGTGGTCCTAGGATTGGTCAAGCAGTGAACGAAGGTGCATCCACTACTACGATGGTGCGGAGAGGGTTGCTTCAAATGTGGTCAGAACAGCTCAAAAAATTCTCTTGGCTACAGCAATTGTTTGGGTGCAGGACGATTCTGGGCGCAAGGTTCCCGCGAGAGCGCTGTTGGACTCTGGATCAGAATGCAACATTATTTCAACGTCACTTTCCCTGAAGTTACGAATCCAACATGGAAGGGTACAGGTGCAAATCAGTAGGACAGGTTCCTACAAATACAAAGAAGAGAGTGCGAGCTAGGATCCAATCACTTCAATCTGATTTCTCGCAAACGATGGAGTTTTACGGTCTGCCCAAGGTAACAGAGGATCCTCCCACGTCGAACGTTTCTATTTCTACTTGGCGCTTACCAGAAGAAATTAAATTGGCTGATCTTGACTTTTTCAAATCTAATCCTATCGATCTTCTTCTTGATAATGAGTATTTTTTCTGCTTTTTCCCAACAAAGGAACGGATTCAACTGGGTGAAGGACTTCCAATGCTGGTTCACTCAGTTTTCGGATGGCTGGTTACTGGTCGATGTGGTGTAAGCAGTGGAGAGGCTCCTATCTTAATGCCAGTATCGCCACAGAACCGAGAAAACCGGGAAAAAAACGGGAATTTGAAATCGAACCGGGAAAACCGGGAATAAACCGGGAATTCAGACCCAAAACCGGGAAAATTTACAAAATGAAATCAAAATTCAGTTTTGGTTCCAAAATCAGGGATTGAACCCAAAGTTCATAATTAGGAATATTATTTAAATTTCCAGGTAAGAGTTCAACAATTAAAAAAATGTGTGAAAAGAAATTCATAAGTCTAGAAATTTAAAGATAATTCTGATCTCTCTGCAATTCTATTCTATTCTATTTTTATTTATTTGAAGAGAATTTCAACCTTCGTAGTCATTCACCCTCTTTCTCTTCAATAACCTTTGAATTGAAACAAAAACTCAATTTTCACCGGAACCCAGAGTTCAAAACTGTCTCTAAAAATGAGATAAGACATTAAAAAAGTCACTTAAAATTTGTTCAAGTACCGCTAGTTTTTTGAATGATTGTACCATTAAAAAAACTATAAATCATGTGAAAACAAGTGAATTAAAATTAAATTTTGAATGCAGAATTCTTTGTTGCCAACTTGGAAATGTGAAAAGAGTGTTAAACACAAGACATAAATTAAAAATGATCTAAAAATCATCTTGACGCATCACACGGTGTATTTTTTTGTAGCTTTACAAAAACAAATTCGACATCTCTCAAAATTTGCAAAGTTAAATAAGAAACGGTCTCCAATCAAACGCTCTGTTTGAAAAAAAAATCATCCGTATTATATTTTTTTTCAAGTTGATCTTTGAAATTTCACTTTTTTAAATACAGATTGGTGGTCATAATTTATTTGAGAAACTGCAAATTAAACTTTCCAAAGCATGAATATGTAACACAGCAAATTTTTAATTGCAGGCTCGTTTTCCAGTGAAATTTGCAGTAATAAAATTGCTGGAAACGATCAACAAACTGAGTGTCTGGAAAATCAGCAATCGTAAAGTGCTCGCAATCATCAATTGTTTTCAAAAATAACCGGAAATATTTGAATTCTAATTTTATTTCAAATTTCAATGGTTCTCAAACTATGTATAAATCGAAATTGTGTGTGTTCATTATTGGTAAGTGCGCCAAGCCCTGAATATTCCTCCCCCTAACCCTTGATTTAATCGAAATGTTGAGTAAAACAATTTTTGAATCAATATTAATTGAAAAATCATTTGCAATTATATTTTTACCTCGCAACTCCGGCACCGTCATTGTTGAAACGAAAAACAGTCTTCACACGCAGCGAAAAAAAAACTGACGAAACAACTGGTTTGCTGGTTTTTCAGCAATACAGAATAAGTGCTGGAAAAATCAGCAGGACGGGGAATGTTTGCTGGAAATTTCCAGCAATTTTTTTTTTGCTGGAAATCGAGGCCAAATTTACAGTATACGATTCCTGTGAAAATTTTCAAAAACTGAAAATGAACTGATCCGTAACGAAAAATTTCAGTGATCAGTGTTCAAAGTTTTGAAATAATACAGTTAAATTCGAGTTACAACCGATTTTAACTGCAAAATTGTGCATTACAATTTTACTACGCTATAAAAATAAACTTTGATTTTATTACCGTAAATTTAAAACCGTGAGTAAATCTAAATTGAAACAAATGTTATCATTAGAATAAGTCGACTTGGGTTCATTTTTTCTCGGGACTAAAAAGTTTCGTTTTGGTACAAAACTAATCCATGATTTTGAGCAGTATTTACAAGTAACGTAAAATTGAACTTTTAGGTTTGTTTGGGAAAATTGTTTGTTTTATTCTGAAAAATAAACCTCATTTTTGTTTTTTTCTGGAAACAAGCCTGCTTACAGTTTTTGTACCAATTTATAAATTCTTTATACTTAATTTTCCACTGAACAACAGACTTCGTATATTATATGGCAAAAAACTGCAATTGAATTGCGATGTGGCATGGCAATGCAAAACAATTAATTCAACTGAACCATAAGTAATCTCGGATCCACAAAAGAAACAAACATGAGGTTGATTTTTCAAAACAAAATATTTTATTTTCCCATACAAACCTAAAAGTTCAAATTTATTCATGTAAACGTAGCTTAAAAATTCTGCAAGTGAACATGGATGAGTTTCTAACCAATACAAAGCTTTTTACACCCCAGAGTTTGAAAAATTAAAAAATGACCTTTAATCGACTCAGCATTAATGTATTATTCATATTTTTTTATCTCATCCTTTGATATGCTATAATAATCCCCAAAACTGTAATCTCTGGAGTGTTTAGATTGTTGACCATATTTTTTTAAATTTTCGCAATGAGAATTCTTAAGTGAAATCGTGATTTCAAAATTATGCAATGAGAACTTTAGAATTATGATACAACAACAATGTTTGATTAATTGTTTCTGAAAAAGCTACTTTAACAAAGAATTAAAAATGATTTTTTTTTCAATTTATGGGCTTTTTCAAAAAAGAAATTTTTTTTATTGAATTGTAAAAAAAATATTTTTCGTTATAAAACTCGGATGAGAAAACAGAAAACAAATATGTCGAAACATGGTTGGGTCAACTCAGAGTAATTATGATCAAAATTGCTCTGATTTTTGGTGAACATGATTTAAAAACATCCAACAAAAATATTTTTTAAATGCATCATAATAGTGTTGCCAACTTCAGCTTTTCTGTACCCATAACGATTTTGTGTAGGATGTTTTTTCATCATTTTTAGCAGTGATTGAAATCCTCACCAATTTTCTCATCAGAGGCATTCAAAATACACACTTTGAGGCCTCGCATAGCTATACAGGAGACGATACATATACATTCATTCAAACCTCCCCCCATGAGGAGGATCTGCTCTGAGAGACACTATCCGTTTGCTGCCCCGAACGAACTCTCTCAACGTTCGGTTGCTACATGATGCATGAAGAAGACGAGGCACACATACTCATTTACGTTGTTGAATTTGAATAACTCGAGCCGACCGCAAAGGTTGAGGCAACAACAAAAACAACCGAACTTATTGCGTTGCACGGCCCGCAACGTGTGGTGAAAGAGGGGGGAAGAAAAAGAAATGAAAAAACTAGCTGCCTGCGTGCGGTTGCTGTGCAATAATAGCAATAGCAGAAAAACCTCACGCATTCGATCCAGGCACAAACGAGGAGACTCGGGTTTGCTCTGCCTTTTGAATTCGGTTCCCTCAAGGTTGTGACAGGAGATGAGTGAGAGCCATTCGTTTGGTTTTTTGGATTCGCTGCCTCGAATGTATATTGCTTCATGAAGGCGGCCATGTTGAGAGTGTATACATCATCGGTTTTGTCGTTTTCGCTGCCTCAAAGCAACCTTTGCTTCCGAGTAAAGCGTTGAGCGAGAGAAGGTTGATCAATTCATGCTCAGCAAAATTCAATCACTGATTTTTAGAAAAGGTGATAAAAACCTTAAAATAGAATCGAGTTCGTCTAAATGTGTCTAAATCCAAGCCTGGAAAACCTTGAATTTATGACCGGGAAAACCGGGAAAAAACCGGGAATTTCAAAATGAAAAAGTTGTGGTATTCATCAATTTCACAATCCTTGGAAAGATTAATGAGCAAATTTTGGGAAATCGAAGAAGGTCGGTCTTTGTCCAAATATACAAATATCCAAAAGAGCAGACGATGCACACAGGAGTATTTCACCCAAAAACCTGGCCAAAACTCAAATTTTAAATTTCATTGGTTACTTTTATGTCAATGTTTATTTGATTCTTGAATAAATTTAGCACCATGTACCGGTCAGTTTTTTGACATCTGATTTGTTCATAAGCTGTTGCAGCTGTCAAAACTTTAGTATTTTTATGAGATAGAATTTTTCTACAAATCGTTGAATCAGCGCGACTACGTCATGTCAATGAATAAAACTTTCTTAAGTGACTAAAAATAAAAATTTGAAATGGAAAACTTCAATGGAGGGATATTTAATAATTTTAAGTGTAATAGACAAAATTCGATGACTATAGAGACAGTACGCAGTGCTTTGAAAATTCTTCTATTAGTTTTTTGTTTTAAACGTTGATTTTTTTACAAATTAGTGTTTTTGTTTATGTTCCTAGCAAGTCCCGGCAAAATGTTTGATATCATTTGAAAATTGATAACTTCAATAATCATGTGCAAAAGAAAAAACTCGCGCAAACTCGCGCATTTTTGATATTTTTAAGTTTGAAGTTAAAAAATATTGATAGATTTTTTCCACAAAAAAATCTCTAAAGTCTTCGTTTATTTTAAATTAAAGCTCAGTAAAATTTATGTTCTTTTTCGAATATTTTCAAATGTTATTAAACTTTCAAAAACAAATAAAAAAATCTGGATTTTTTTGAATTTTACAACTATTCTAACCTGGATAATCTATCATGTCATATAAATGTTAGAAAATTTCTAATAGAAAATTATGTAAAATTACGAAAACGGTAAAAAATATATTAAATGATCTTAAAAACGTTTGATAAGTCAAAATAAACTATTTTATTGATTTCAAAACTAAAAAAAACTTTTGGCCAACTTTTTCTTCTACGTACTCCTGTGTGCGATGGTCGGTACATAGTTGGTTTGCCGAAATCCCTCGAAGCTGTGGCACGTCTCGGAGATTCAAAATCTGCCGCTTTGAAAAGATTGCTACAGTTAGAACGCCGCACACAGGAGTAAATGCACCTATAAGCGATCAAAATAATTTGCGGACAAACGATAAACGGACATTTGATGTCTTGGTAACATTTTTATATTTTTTGGTGATCTATCAAATTCTCTAAAGAAAAAAGTTATTTTTTCACCTGGAAGGGAGATAAAAAAATATTTCTTAAAATAATTTCTTCACAAAAGTTGTAGATCTTATTATTATAAGAATCTTTGTTGATGACACCGTCAAGATCCCATGAAAATCATAAAAGTTACGAGCATTTTAATATAATACAAGTGATTTTGAATTTTTATTTAATATCTTTACGATTAACAAATTTGGTATATTTGAAAATGTTGTTCAATTTATTGAAACACACATTTTGTGGAACATGCAAAATACATATTTCAACTAAGAAAGGAGATATACTACAAAATATCCAAAATAATGCCTTTTTTCAGTAAATATAACCTCAATAGTTCGAACAAGTTCGTATAATTTTTTTCAATGAGTTTTGTTGGTCAAATTATTGGCTTTCCATTGATATATAAATTTAACATTACTTTTCGATAGATTTTCTGCAAACTAGCAATCAATAATGAGCTTTTTCCTCTAAAAACACTTAAAATTCGAAGAAAAAACCCTCAATTTTTGCTGTCCAGCAATATGGTTACCGTGCAGCAATATGGTTACCGAAATCCAGGGTAAGGTTGATCACTTTCTTCAATATTTTTCGATTATTTTTTCTGTAAAGGGGAATGTGGCATGTTTCATATTTTTAAAACCAGTACTGCACTCCAATGAACGTTAAACATTGTTGCAGAAATTTATAAGACTACTTAAAATTTGGTTTAAAATACGATTTCGTCTCTGTTCAAAATTTGATGCTTTGGGGTAATATTGATCAGTCTCTAATAGAGACTCTCTATTTTGACGGTTTTATCGAGCTTCCTTGATCACAAAGGATACAAAACACCTTCATAATATTTACAAATACTAGTTTATAAATTTTAACTTGATTTTAAACGTTTTCTTTTGAAAGCATTTATAATCGAAAGATAAACAATGATGCTGCATACATTTAGGGGCACAAATTATATTAATCGTTAAATAGTTTTTGCTTCAAAATACGCATGATATTTTACCTTCACACATTCTCGTAGGCCCTACAACTATTTCCATTTTCATTTTTTCTTCAACCATTTGATAGGGTTCCTATTCATTTTTCCAATACGGGATAACTTTTGTAAATTGTCCTTATTTTTTAAATATAAAAAAAATATCACTATAAAAATAGCACAACAACTATACATATACAAAGAAAAGAAGTTGTTCTTTCGCAGTCAACAACCCGTTTGCTTCTAAATGCCTTTTGGTATCATCAGGAGAGCTATTTGTTTGCGAGCCTTTGAAAAAATAGATATTTTACGATTTTTTAATTACATTTTTACTCTTAAATTCAAACTGTAGACTCAGTTATTGATGATCATGTGGAAAAATTTATTGTTGGTCAAAGTTACCCCGGTGATCAAAGTTTCCCCGTTTTACGGTACCAGCCTACTTGAGTCATGATGATCTCTTTTGGAGTATGTGTTTTGCGTTGATTTTTTGACGTTTTCCATTAGATTTAGGTTTGCTCTGTATTTTTGGGTTTTGAGAGAGTTGAAGAAGGATAAATAGGTTTTTTCTTAAAGAACGATTTAGTACGAAAACTTTTAATGTAAAAAACTTAAAATTGAATAGCCATATAGTATCAACCAATTTTTTTAATTTTTTTTTATAATCCTACATTATTGGACAAAAAATCATAGGTAAAAACTAGTCACAACTCCCCCCACTTCCCTCCCACCCATAAGCCGGTTTTTCCTACGGCGCAAATTTAGGTTCCAAACTAACCAGATTCTTGAACAGTTTAAAATATTTTAACCATCTCTGAAAGTAAGTTTCTATTTTGTCACTGAGGCTTTCATTGTACAAATGTAACTAACCATTTTAAAAATTTTCGGACATATTTTCAAAAATTGCTATTGAGCATGAAAAACTATTGATTTATAACACTCCATTTTTTTTTAAGTTTTTTTTTTAATTCATGCATTGAGCTTAAATATCATAGAAAACAGACCCTCCACCCCATGAGCGGTTCCTTCTGCGGCCCTACATCTGAGTAGGTATGTATTCGTCAAATAAGTTGTGTGTCAAAATTATTGAAAAAATTACACCTCCTAATATTCGATCTTTTTTTCTTAAAGCGCATGATTTGGATAGTGTCATTGCGCAAGACCATTTATTTTTGAATATTATTGTTTCTTCGTTATAAGTATTCTCGCTAGATCCGTCTATTTACTGTGCATTCTCAGAAACTATCCTTTAGGAAAATGTAGAAAAACTTCTGCATGATGGCTGCCTGAAAATGTCTACTACGAAGAAATTGTCGTAAAACCGTGCATATTAAGTCATTTTCCATATTGATTAAATATATTTTTTACAATAATTTATAGCATGGTTAAATGGTTTTATAATTATTTGAAATAAAACTAACGCATTTGTCAACTTTGCAAAAATGAGATAATTCCTTGCAACCATGTTGAAAACTAACTTTAACCACAGAGAACAGACGTACAAGCTATCTCACGAAACTTGTGTAAAATTTCCAACGAACATTTTAACCATTTTTTTCCTTTTTGACTTAACCACCAGATGTTTCCAAATAAACCAAAGAGATCTGTGAAAATTTATTTATAACTTTTGAACGGCGCAATAGATGACACTGTTTTAAGTCAAGTTTCATTGTATTTTTTGGGTGTCAGCATTTGAAATTTTACACACTTTTTAAAGATTTTTTGTTCGAGCTTGTACGTCTGTTCTCTGTGCTTTAACATTCTTTGATATGCTATCAAACTATATCCAATAAAATAGGAATATTTGTCCATGAAGAAGCTCCCCTTCACCTGTCAATTCGACCGGTTATGAATATTAAATTTTCCAGTCCTTCCATAAAATGTAGTTTGGGGGAAATGGATTGATCGATGTTGTAAGCTAGTTCTCAAACATTCCGTATAAATTCATCGACGTTAAAAAAAACTGAACGAGTGAAAGCCGATTTTCGGCCAAATGATTTATTTCCGGAATAGCACCAGATTTTATGAATTTTCAAGTCATTTGGCATTAAAAGTGAAACTCTGATTTTCCCGATTTCGTTTGGTTCCCCCTTTGGTAATTTTTTACGGTAGCATTTCGTACCTTTGAATGCTCTGGGGCACCTCCACATCAAGATCGACTGAGCTGAAAAATTTTCACAGGCAAATACGTTTTTGTGCCAATCAACAAAATGTGATCGGTTTTTGATGTTTTTTGTTTCCCATACATCCATTGCCACCCTAATTATACTCACCATAATCCGCTGGATTGTGCGATATCGGACACTCCAGCCCGACTTTTTCGAACGCTTCAACCATCTCATCCAAGGTTCCACCGAACATTTTGCGCCCTTGTGAGAGCACCAACAAGTTGTCGAACAACCGCAGCACCTTGGAGTTGGGCTGATGAATAACGCAACAAATCGCTCTACGCTGCCTCTCGGCTAGACTTTGAACGTAGTTGAGGACCTGATGCGCGACAACAGAGTCCAGCCCTGTGGTTGGTTCATCGAGAAGCATGATTTTGGGATCCGATACAAGTTCTAAGGCTATCGATAGGCGTTTGAACTCGCCACCGGAAAGGTTCTTCACTAGGGTATCCGAACATTTTTCTAGTCCTAAGATGTTTTGAAGGTTTTGGCGGGATTGCTTCTTTTGATGGTGTGTTTGGGTTTTAGAATGTTTGAAATCAGCAGCGAAGCTTAGACTTTCTTTGACTGTAAGATTAAGCCAAAGCGCTACCGTCTGTGGTGTGTACGATATGAGATTCCGCATTTGGCGTTCAGATAAAGGTGACCCATCGAGGAGAATCTGCCCCGATACACAGGCCTTTCTGAAAAAAAGAGTTGCTCGAATTCATCTGTTTTTTTATCCAACATTTCTCTTATCACCAACCTGTAACCACTTAGCACATTCAACAGACTTGATTTGCCGGCTCCAGATGGTCCCAAAATGCACGTAAACTGGCCGGACTTGAGCGATCCCGATACATCATCCAAAATCAAGTTGTTTGGCACATCTGCAATTTGAACTTTGTATCATTGAACACCTTCTGGTCATCGTAAAACAAATTCCATTCATGCGCACCTTTAGCCCTTTTACCGCTCCTCTCCGCACTAAGCTCAAGGTTGTGGAAAGATAGTGTGAACTCACTGCTAGGGCCCGATGCATCACTAGCTAAACTTTTTGCCGCGTCTGCGTTATTCGTCATCGCCAAGCTAAAACTGACTGTGTGCGCACGGTGCGCCGGTTCGGAACCTACAATTGAAGTACGTCCAAGAGCAGCGGCGACGTACTTGATACTGATTACGCTTTGATAGCAATTTACCTCCACAGCCCACTAGGCAGGGAACAGCCAGCAGATGGAAAGGCTGATTAAGGTTGCGTGGACGTCCCGAGCGCAGAGAAGTGCTTAAATGATGTTCAATATGTTATGAATTTCAGAATAAAGTTTGCAATGATCAATATTTTTTTGGTTTCATTTTAATCTTCATAAGACATAACTACCTACATATGTGTAATTGATTTAAGGGAAGTCTCAACATTATTTTTTCAACTTTAGTATATCCTCAGCTTTTGTTCAAATTCATTATTCATTTATTATAGTCAAATACTTTTTTCATTCATGATGATATTACGCTACTAACTAGATTCCTGAAATGAGAGACATTCGTGTCATGAAGTTCCTTCCAATGCCATGTGCCTTAATCGATTATATCTACGCTGATATTAGCACTTCTCACGCTGTGTGCTTGAAAACCTGTTCTTTCGTGATGTTCAGCTCCAACCGTTCTTGTTTCGTTCCCATGAACATTCGAGAGGAAGGTTAGATCTGTATAAAACGATGTAAAAAAACAAAGAAAATATTTGGTTTAACTCACGGATTGGACTATTTTTCAAATTAATGTACTGAGGAACTGAGGGCTACAGAAGAATCTCTTATAACTCGTAAATAAAGAATGCAAACCAGTAAATTCGACACTAGTTTTGAAAAGGGGACTGTTCTTCACCAGAAATACAGCAGCACTTAAATAAATACTACAAGATTTAATGGTAATCTTTAAAAGATCTTCTAAAGCATGATTTCCGGTTCGATAGGGGCAAAATGCACATATGTGAGGATTCAAATGAAACGGGCAATTAGACCTGTTTTATTGATTAAAGGCCCTATAGTGGTCATATCACCTCTTATTCACAACTCATATCTCAACTTCTCCGTGGTGCCGGCTGGGATGAGAGTAACCTAAGCGGAGATCGGGTATCCAACCCCGGTAGATGCTTTGGTCGCATGCAGACTGAGAAGGTGGACGCAAGCGTCTGTTTCCCAGGTCAGGGGGGGCTCAAACTGCGTCTGTCTCGCAGCAAGCGGCTGAATGTATGAAATGCGACTCCTGCCAGCTAAGTCCAAGATGGCAGCCCCATCACGAACCTTATAGGCTAACATCCTACTGTTCCCGATTTATAAAATTGTTACGGAATCCTATAGAAATGACCGACTTGGAACTTTGGCGACGACTTTTAGCATGAAAACACGGACACGAATTGGAACTTGCCCTTGCCCAACAAGGCAACTTGCTAGAGAAGCTAGCCGCCTCAAGCTAGAGATTTTGGGACTGAGCAAAGTCCGTTGGTCTAACACTGGAGAACACAAGACACAATCCAGACTGTACTGCTTTACTCTGGCATACGAGGAGAACACGCTGCTCGGGAACGAGGAGTTGATTTTCTGTTAAGCCCGCAGTTTTACAGAACAGCGTGGTAGAGAAAATTCCGAAGGTTGACACTCAAATCCATTTGGGCGACTTCAACGCAAAGATTGGCTCCGACAATCAGGACCTTGGGCGCATCATGGCCTAGGACAGATGGGCGAAAACGGAGAGCTGTCTGTAGAATTTTGTGACAACAACAACATGGTGATCGGTGGATCGCTCTTGCCCCATCGACCAGCACATGAGGTCACTTGGGTATCCCGAATCGAATTGACCACATCTGCATCAACCGAAAATGGAGAAGGATCAACCTTGATGTCCGCAAAAAACGAGGAAAAAGTCGGGTGTCGATAAGACGTCCGCCGGTTGGAGAAACCAGAGGTGAAAAGGGCATACCTTGAACAGCGTGAATCCCGAGCCTCAGAATTGCCGACAGATGGACCAGTCGAAGAACAGTGGTGTGGAATCAAGAATGCCTTTACCATGACGAGCCATGGTACTCTTGGTAAAGTTTGTGGAAGAAGAAGTGAATGGATGTCGGATGAATCTTGGAGGATGATCGATGATCGGAGAAAGGCGAAAGTCGTAATTGAGCAGGCATGTACCGGGTCAGCCAAAGCAGCCGCCCGCTTACGATATGCGGAGCTGGAAAAGGCAGTTAAACGAGCTTGTACACGAGACAAGAGAGCCTGGACAAACTCCCTAGCCCTAGCCGAAGAGGGAGAAAGAGCCGCCGTCAGAGATATCCGACTATTTTATGACATTTCTCGCTACCTTAGTGGTGCTAGGACTAATTCTAGAATGCCGCTGATAGACCGAGCAGGTCAGTTATTGACCGATCGAACAGATCAGCTCAAATGATGGACTGAGCACTTCGAACAACTCTTCCGAATCGCGAATGGCGATGGCCAACAGAGCCCGCAGCTCGAAGCGCCAACTGTAAGTCGTATTAACACGTTCGTCGCCAAGTCACCCATATTCGGCAGACGGGTGTATTTCCTGGGGGGCTCCGTCACATCAAAAAGCAGGTGACGCTCTCTTACTTGAGTTTACCGCTCAGCTTCGCCACACGTTTCAAATATGGGAGTTCTCCCTCTTTGCATTCTCTCTCTGAAAACTTCGTTCGGCCCGGCTAGAAAAACTACCAAAATGAGCGTGGCGACGAACGTGTTAATGGCGTCAACTCGGAAGCGCCCTCGATGGCTGAAATAGGAGCGGCAATCAAGAACATGAAATCCACCTGGGATCGATAGCATCCCTGCTGAAATGCTGAAAGCCGACTCTGCCCTGCCAGCACAAATTTTGCACCGTCTTTTCGCTAACATCTGGGATACTGCAACATTCCCGGCCGACTGGATGCAGGGTAAAGGTCCCGAAGAAAGGAGACCTGACAGAGTGCGATAACTGCCGCTACACTCCGACGGCAACAAGCTGGATTCCAATCCGGACGATCATGTGAGGACCATATCACAACGCACAGTGGGGATTTTTGATCAAAAAAAGATACCTATTCCTGTGACGATCGCCTAAACTGTACTAAATTTCTTAAAAACTTTCATTTCTTATGCAAAAAACACGAGGAATCGAATGTTCTACACTGCATTCTGATTAAAAGACTATAAACGCCTCATTTTGCCGGATTTTCCCTATTTTTTGGGTGTAAAGGTATAATTATGATTGTAGCAATCTATCTTGCGACAAACAAGTTATATAAACCATATTTATTTACGTAAAAATGTCGGCTGAATCGATAGGGGTACTCCAATTTTTGTTTTTACTACGACAAGTGACTCATTTTGCCTCTTTTCCCTTAAACTGAAGGAATTTTCAAAGAAATGAAGTCATACAAAGTGTAATCCAACAATGGACTTTTGATAGATTTATTCATTGCACGAGAATGAATAAAAATAGCTTAATATCGCCAACTTTCCCTAGCTTTTTCAAATTTGTGCATACATTTCACTGTAACAATCGAGCAATTCACATACTATGCAAAAACCAAGTTATTTAGTGTAAAATTTCGCGCTGAATCGATTGGTGTACACCACTTAGCGTTAAGTTGACGAGAATAGCCATCGATGTCCCATAAAATCGAGCTTAGCGTTAACGAGAAGAACCTCAATCACCCCTGCCCCAAAATAAGGCGATATGTACCAAAATATCGTAGTAACAAATATGAAAGCATCAGAAAATTCACAAAAATGATTGAATCAGATTTTAAACTTAATGCTTAATTGAATGATCAATACCGCTTAATATTAAGTTTACGAGAAAGGTCTCATTTCCTTCAATTTCCCCTGAATTCATTCATAAATTCATGCAATACAATTTAAAATATCCAAATGAGGAAGCACCAGCAAAGGTTATAAAAAATGAAATCAATTTTTAAACTTACTGTTCAATCTAATGATATCGTTTAGAACTCAGTTAATGAGAGCAATCCCAATCACCCCAATTTTCCCTAGAACTATGTCATATAAAAAAAAATTTGTAACAATTGAGAATGCGTCAGAAATTGCTCAAAACTGATTGAATCATGCATCAAACTAATTGTTCAATAGAACCTAGTAGCCCATTAACCTTCTAAGCTTCCTGATGTATTATATGATGCGTACTGTTCAGCGCTCAGTTGATGAAAAGAGCTTCAATCGACCCCATTTTCCCTGAATTCATGAAATTATATTTATTATATTATTTAAATCCTTGAAATAAACGAGATTGGTGCAGGCGCGGTCCTTTAGGTCTTCCATCCCATTCCTTCCATCACCACAATCAATTTCACGTCTTCGTCCTGACTCCAGAAAATGCTTCAGAAAAGAATGTATCGAAGAGCTCTGAAGACCAATAACAGCTCATCCGAACGAAAGTTTCGAGGCTAGAGAGTCTATTTAAGCCAGCAAAACGATATAAAATTTCGTAAGTCACGTCACTCGAGTCGCAGAATAAGCCCCACTATGTCATTTCTGACATCATAAAGGGGCGTTTTGAATTTTTTAATAGTATTTTTTTAAATTTATTTAACATCTATGTAGAAGATTGCTAAACGATTTGTTTTCAATAAAATCTAAAATTCATTTTGGTTTAACTTTTTTTGAATTTTGAACAAATTTTTGAAATTCCGTGGAAATGTAAAAAAAAATCAAGGAGAAAACTTATGTAACTTTTTCTGAGAAGTCAAAATTATTCACTCATTTCATTTACAGTCATCGAGAAAGTTGATCATTTTATCAAAACCAATATTTTCAACAGTTTTTTTCAAAAAAAAACGCACGAGTGCTTTAACACTTCCAAATCAGTTAAAATCACAGCATTATTTTTAATTATTTCTAAAACATCGAAGAAAAAGGAAAATTAAAAAAAAAAAACCGTGAACATAATTTTTCATTTTATTTATTTCATTTACCCTCTATGTTGGAAAATTGTTACTATTCCAAACAAATGATTCAAATTTCTATCCATTCAATTCAGATTTTACGATGTTCTAAATAAAGATAGAATAGAATGAAATTAAGATTTAGAAATGAATTTCTTGAACTACAATTCACAATGAGAAATGAACTTAAGAATTGATTGAAAACAACGTGATATTTTCGAATCATCATTCTGTCTGAAAAATTTAACGGTATAAATAAGTGTTTTAAAATCAGTTTGAAGTTTTTTACCATTATAATCTAAATAAAATCCAAATATTTGTTTCGCGAACGTTTAGTTGCGAAATGAAAATCATTTAAATTTCATTCATTCATTCATCAACAGAAATTAAACGGTGTCCAATATTTTATTCAACAGTTTGTTTTACAGGGACCAAGTAAGGACACTGGCTCCGAATCGTCAACAGTGAAGGTTTTTCAGTAAGCGATTGGCGATTAACGCTTTAAGCTTAAAGCACTGATCAGTGCTTGAAGCGATAACTTTTTCAAAATATATAGCGGTTTCAATTAGCGATCGCTAACTTTAAATGAGTTAGCAATTTTATAAACGACGCTAATTTTTCAGTAAGCGATGCCGAACACTGATAGAAACACAACGCAATGTGTGTATATTATATCCGACGTTTCGACCTTTTACCTTGGGCTTCTTGAAAGCGAAGAACTCTAATCGTTTCAAATGTATTTTGTAGCACTGATTGATTGTTATTACACAAGTCATAGCAATAAAAAAGAGAGCAAATTGTCTAAGCTATAATTATTTTTAATTATGTTGAATTTATATCTAAAAAGAAATCCAATCCAGGAAACAATATGGTTTCATTCAAATATTAGAATTCAGAGGAGAGAATAGGTTCGATAAAGTAGACCCCCTGTGAACCATTTGCCACCAGAGGCAGCACCTGTTCCGCAGCCTCGAAACAGAGTGGGTGCCACGCATGTGTGTGCGTTCGGTCCAGAAGCATTTCTCGTTCAACAACATGTATCAAAACAAGGCTGCAACATCGCCACGGAGGATTCCGATGCAACAAAACAAACCATGTCGGCCGAGTTGTTTTCTGACTGGAATCAGTTGTTTCTTGCTCGTCGGCTCGTTCGGTTGTCTTCGGTCGGATTGTCGGATGCTCGGAGTTTCGGCTAAGGATAGTGATACCCTCTGCTGGATTATTTGTTTGTGTCCTGTTGTCGGGTCCTAAGAAGGGTGGGGGGTTGTGTTTGGAGAAAGAATATTCTTCTTTTGGGTGGACTCGGTTGAGGGTTTGTTTTGGTTTTAGTTTTTGTGTTGGCTTGTCTGGATCTAATGTCAATTCGTTTTGGTAAAAGCGCCCGATGAGTTTGTGCGTGTTTATACTTAATAGTAAAATAATTCTCGGAAGAGCTCAAAGTTCGTGTGAAAAGTTCATCTGTGCTCATCATAAGAATGTTTCGTGTTTACAGTCGATTGTCGACATCCAGTGCAGGCCAAATGATTATTGTTTTGAGTAACACGACGGCGTAGCAGCTAGTGTGGTCAAAATGTATTTCAAGTCGTGCATAAGCCGGAAGATAGTGATCGGATTTATCTGTTTCCTGTTACAAATTGGCCACGGGATTAGCCAGCTGGTCATCAATGTACAAAATCAGGTTTGTCTCTCCCTTCTACTCATAACATAGAATATATTGGCCTCATAAAACATTCGCTACATGTGTGTATACATCGGCCTAAACTTTTGACGTTTCGTCTTGACGACTGATCCATT
This sequence comes from Uranotaenia lowii, assembly GCF_029784155.1. Lineage (NCBI taxonomy): Eukaryota > Metazoa > Arthropoda > Insecta > Diptera > Culicidae > Uranotaenia > Uranotaenia lowii. Next base: position 207,206,376 of record NC_073692.1, read on the forward strand.
GATGTTTTGTCTTTCCTTCCTCGCTTCATTCGACGAGAGCGTATTTGTTTTGTTGCGCGACTCCAGGGCAGTGTCGTACCCCTCGTACCGAATGCTAGTCTTCGTCGTCGTAACACCGTAAACAACCAGCTTTGACATGTTTATTATTCCGAGAGCTGTTTTGTCGTTTCTCTTAGCCCCGCGTGCTGATTAGCTTTGGGCTTTATGTTTATTTTAGGACACGGATTGGATGTTTTATTCCAAAGGATATGAATTACTAATCCGGCTTTTGGTATCGATTTTTCCAGCCCGATGGCAACAACGATTAAAGTGAAAAAAGCAAAAGCTGACAGCCCAAACGAGAGACGCGTGTAACTTTGAGGGAAGGAACTACCGCTAGATGGAGACTGATGGCGCTATTAAGCAGCCAAGATCCATCGGTTATCTAGCAAAATCGTACAAATATGCGAGATTAATTCATGTCACATATGGGCAATGAATTTTGTTTTTTTTTTCACTAGCGCCATATCGTCGACGTCTCCATCTTCGTCGTCATGCATCGTCGAGGAGGAAGCTTGAAAAATTTGCGACGCCGTACCGTCGAGGATGAGAGAATGTTACTTTGTCAATCATTAGAATTCAAGACGGCAAGGGGTAGAATTTCTCCCCATCCCCATTTCATTCTCAGGGGGAGGCCGGCAAAAAGGCGGTTGATTGAGTGATTGGTTGTGTGGTTTGGGTTGTTGTAGAGCTTTTATGGTCGGCGCTTCGAGCGAATCGGAAATGATTTTCTCTCAATATTTTCCTATCCATCCCTCCCGTTGGGCCTACATCCTATATCGTTCTGTCAGACAGACAGATAGGCAGCCAGACGTTTTCGTTTCGTTTCAGATTCTTGTTGCCTGTAGGCGGTAAACTTGAACCCTTTTTGATTGAATCCAAATTTAGAGGATATTGTTCATTGATTTTTCGAGATTAGGTGATTTGATGGGGACATTTGATTCGGACGACAGGGAAGCTGATGTGTGGGGATGTGTAAGACGATGAAATATAAGCCTGAAGCAGATCCATTTGAAATGGGCTGATTGAATTTTTAGCTCATTAGTGCAACGGGTAAGTTTTTTTTTTTTTTTTTATTTCTTAGCGGCCCACTACACTCCCCCATACCATAGTTTCGATCAGCTTAAGAAGATTTTTGAAAAATTTAATAGGTTGGAATTTTCAGTCAAGATAACTTTTTTCAAACCTAAATGTACCATTGTTCTTTGAGATATGATAAAACTCTAGCCAAAATAAGCATTCATCTTGATAAGAGGTTGGTGCAATTCTCGACCATTCTTTGGTATTGGGAAAATTTCCGAAACCGTTTGAAAATCTAATTGAACCTCTCTGCTCTGATTTGCGAACTTCTTAGGAAGATTCAAACGTATAAACTGATTAATGACGTATGCATTTTCGATTGCAATTTTCTCATAAGTTAGCTTCCTCAAGACAACAAATTCTACAATAAAACAATCCACATTCACAATCTCACATTCAGAACAACAAGTTTTCAAGCAAAAAACTGGCAGTTTAAAATGAATATAAAAGTGATTTCTTAACAAAACACTAAAACTGGTTTTAGACTCTACCCGGCTTTTTACAAGCAGGATAGCACTGTTTGGCTGTATTTATCATTCAGATGATGAGCTATTGGGAAAAAGTACATATTCTTCATGGAATTCTTGACTAAAATTTTTGTTAGCAGCATAATTACATTAGCAAATTAAAATTACAAATTTTTATTTTTTAAAACAAAGAATTTTTGACAAAAACAAAACTGAAAAAAGATAAATAAAACATTTTTATGTACTTGGATAAACTTTTTTTTTAATTCAAGGTGATTAAACCAGTTATAAGTTATTAGGTTGATCACTAAGCATTGATCATTTTTCAATAAATAAAGTATATTAATTGATTTGAAATGTTCAGCAAATATTGCTTTTTTTATAAAAAGGAAAAATAATTTGCTTCCTTTTTATTTATTAAAAACGAAAAATATTGAAAGTCGTGGTTCGTTAAAAGATTTGAACCGTTTTCTGAGAAAACTCCTTTTTTGTTCGACCCGATGCGATGTTTATTTCGTCATTACTTCCGCTTAACCAAACCACAGCAATTTTTTCTGTACCTATTTTCAATTCATTTTTATCAGATGACGTAAAACAGGGTTTTTTTTCAAGCATGAGTCTCTCTGATTTTAAAAATGTAATTTAAAACTGAAAGGACATCAGATGACTTGTCGTTACTAGGGCGTATGTTACCATAGAGATTTGGTTCCGGTGAAGTATGGTAAAATCATGTCGAGACAGGTCCCAAACAATTTGAAATTTCTTGTTTGAAATTGAAGAAGTTGAAGATCTAATTTGAGCAAAATATCTTTAAAATAGTTGTTTAAAAAACGAGCAAAACATTTTTTGGAAACTTTTTAAAAACATAGGACAAATCTGAACAAAATCTAAGAATAATTCTAAAATATACAAGAGAAAAAAGAAAGAAAATTATTTGAAATTTTAAGTTTTCATTGAATCACAGCATCAGTATTAAAGTTGTATCTGAGGATTAAACAAAAATGTATGTTCATTTTGAATTGTTTTTGAATACAAAACTTTAAAAACTTTTTAGGAAAAATTTAAGTTTTTTCTATGATTTAGAAAATAATCTGAATAATACCGAACAAAATCCGGGAAGTTTTGAACAATTTCTGGGCATCCCGGCCAGTTTTTACTCATTTCGAATCCTTAATTGCATTCAGAGTTAAGTCCGCATATATCCAAGAAAATCGGAAACAAACAATAATCCAAGTATGTGTAAAGCGATACTTACTCGTCAGTATTCTCTTGTACGATCTACAGCGAAAGATAAACGGATACGCCCAAGATGTTTTATTGAATCCATAAGTTTTCGATGGATGTGTAGCTTCTTCATCTTTATTCTTGGATATTTTATAAAATTTCCAAAATCAGTTGAAAATTTTGACCGAATTCGGCCGAATACTCAGCTCAACTATTCGGTAAGCCGAATATTTGGCTTAACGATTTTTGGGCGGTATTCGTCGCCAATTATTCTCTACTTCTGTGGCAAAATGTAGCTCCTGAACTTTTTACGGTGTTTACAAAAAAAAAAAAATTAAAGACATTAGTTAAATATTGTGTTTCTAATAACTTTTTCTTAGACTCTTACAAGTTTGGATGTATCGTTGTAGCTACGGAACAAAACAATACACTTTTTTCCAAAACTAACAGAAAACGCCGATTTACCAAACTTTGAAAAAATATCGAAAAATAATTCTATTATATTAAAACAAGTGGGAATTAGGCACTTGAAGCTCAAACTGAAGAACTAAAAATATTGGCGAACAACAGATTTTCATATTATATAGGAACAGGTTTAATTTTATTTAAGGCATAGAAAATGTACCGAATTGTGAAGAGATTCTACAACCTCCTCTTTGGGTGAAGTGTTTTTCTAAATTTACAACTTGTTAGATGTTTATGTTTCTGACTCATTTTTTTCTCCATATTAAAAAAATAATTTGTCTAACTTAACTAGTAATATTTTGACTTTATATAGAAAAAGGTAATGTTGCAAAGCATGTATACAGAAGGTGTCACCGGGCGCGGTTCGCTTTTTTTGTGTCTCGAGCGTGCACTTGATTTTCAACTGTAAATTGTGTAGTGAAGAGAATTCTATGAACGGCTATATCAAGATGAACTTATTTGGGAGGGAGTAGATATTAAATGTTTCTATGGAAAATATTAGGAACAGTGGAATTAATTCGAAAATCTATGAAACGATTTGGTGCGAGGAGGCAATGAGAAGACTCTTTATTGAAGAGTTTATTTTTACCGCTGGGAGAAGACGAGATGTTTTGTTAGACCGAAACAAGTGGCTTAATTTCGAGTCGAAAAATGGTTATTTCATTAGTTTCTATAAGTGCGAAGTTTGAGGCAAAATTCTTTGATTTCAAGGTATGTAGTTAAAAATTTCAAGCACGTCCATTCAAGCTTGTTGTGACACGTGTGCAAATTTGTTGCCTTGGTAATATGCGGCATGGTCATGGAATTTTCGGAGATTGGAAATAAAATCGGCGCTTGCTTGGATGGCTTTGTCGCTTCAGTGGTTAGAATTGTGAGGTGCGGGTGGGTGGTTTGCGAAAGTGAATCAAAAATAAATGGAACAGGAAACCGAAGGGAATTGTCAGAAAGTGTATCTGAGCTAAGGAAAAAAATGCAGTGAGACGAAATGCATAACATCGGTGAAATAAAAAGGATTTCAGGGTCAGGAATGCTGGAGGTTTAATTTTTGAAAAAATGAAAGACAAGTGGCACACTGGTTCTTGAAAGAAGTGCTCGAAACTATCCTGAAGTTGCTTCGGATTACTAAGTATTCAGCTGTGAAATGTTCTCCATCGATATCAATTGGATTCAGATAGAAGCGGATGTCCAGATGAAGCAGGAAACCAAAGGATGAGGACGTGAATTTTTGGAGGCGTAAGAAATTTGGTGAGATCGTTCTGAATTTTTGTTTTGTTTTGTTCTCTGCTTGCTGCTGATGGTCTGAAAACGACTTTACTGCCATTAATGCAAATGTGGCGGGTAGTAGAAGCTCGAGAAAAGACAGTTTCTTTCAGCGTTGCAACAAAAACAGATTCTCCAATCATTTGTTCAAATTTATTTTAATGGACAATATAACATCATTCAATTGTTCAGTTCGAATTTAAAACAAAAATAATCAAAAAAATATTTGCTACTTTCATAAACCTGAAATTTCAATGCAAGAAAGCCGGAAGAATAAAATTTTTGATAGATTCATTTCAACTAGTTATTAGCTGATTTTCCATAAGTTTTCCAATCGAGTATTAACGTGTTAATTGTTGTTATGTACCGCAGAGTTTGATCAAGATCTAATTATCAATTTAAATTATTTTTTTTAAAAGCTTAAAGATTTTTCGGAGTTTAATATAACGCTTAGATCAAAATTTTGTTTTTGATATAAATTGTCGATTGAATAATTATTTTTTATTATATTCTAAAATTTATTGTTATCGAACTTGATAAATTATTGTGCTTTTATTATCATTTTTTCCATCTTTGTCATGTTTTTCTATCAAAGTTAGCAATACTTAATCAAATTCAAAAATCATTTTCAAATTATTTATTGAAAAACATAGGTACATGGCTTTTGTAGTAAAAATTTACAAGACAGTTTATCATGCGTTAAAGTATTTTTTTAGTTTCTTATGAATTAACATTTGTTTATGAACTTAAGCGATATTGTTTTGAGCTTTTTAAATAAGTAAGTTCATTGAACTTAATTGTGCATTTGTTTTGTAATGTTTTTTTTAAATAAAGTCAATTTTAAAGACAGTTTAGCTAATATTTTTCTTGATATTTTCGAAACAAATAAATTATATAGGTATTTCCTGCCTTTATAACGTGCATATCAAGTACAACTTATCAAATGGAAATTGAATAAAATATTGATAGGTATGTATAGAATTTTTCCATACATATTCACCAACACATTATTATCTTTATTGTTTCATTGTTATATTTACATATAATTGTTATTGTTCTATTGACTTATTATTATTCTTATTGTATTGACATAATATTATTATTGTTATTCTATTGTTTTTCATTATATTGCATTATTATATTTTTTAGAGGGAATACATCTGGGGATAGCCTAAAGAAACTATTGCAAGCGGAGTAGTAGCCAACCATTGCAGGTTTCTGAAGGTTGGATGTCTTCTCTCGACGAACCATCGGCCGTTGAAGCCTTCGGGCCAACCACACAGACATAGGCAGGTCCTTGCTACCGATGGGGGAACCATACATACATACATACATACATACATAAAGGTAATGTTGCAAAGCTGGTTTTTAACAATGGAAATCAGGTTTTGTTACTTTTCCCAAACACATTTTGTATTTTTTTTTTGCTAGAGTCTATAGAAATGAGATAAAAAATATGCAAAAAAAAATCAAATTAATAAAAAATAAAATAAAATCTTTGTTGTATTCGGCAACACTGAAGATTAGTGAAGATAAATAAAATATTTTTTTTATTGGCTAAGGAAGCGCAGATTTCTAAGACTGTTGCTGCTGATTGTTTACTTGGAATTGGCCTTTCGGTGGAAAAATTCGGAATGGCTTAGGAAGAGGATGCTTTTGAGGCAGCTTCTACTGATAAAAAAAGGTGACAAAAGATGGAATGGCTTAGGAACCCCAGGTTTTTAAGGTAGCTTACTTGCTTGCTTACTTACTTAATGATCCCGCGCCGATCCTCCGGTGCATAGGGCCGTGGTAAAAGACCTCCACTGTTGACGATCCGGAGCCAGCGTCTTTACCTGGTCCTAGTCAAGATTCTCGTCGACAGTTCGGATTTCAGCGGCTAGACTTCGCCGCCACGAGTTTCTGGGTCTGCCTCTTCTTCACCATCAGGCGTTATCTGTCTACCAAGATACTGGAAGCACTTTACTTTCTCAACCTGTTTCCCAGCTACCATGAAACTGGAGGGATTTCCTGTGTTGATCTCCATCGACTTGGTCTTTCCGACATTGACTTCCGACAATAACTGACCTGCTCGGTCTTTCAGCGGCATTCTTGCATTAGTCCTTGCACCACTTAAGCGGCGAGGAATGTCATAAAGTAATCGGATATCTCCATTGGCGGCGGCTCTTTCTCCCTCTTCGACTAGGGAGTTTGTCCAGGATCTCTTGTCTCGTCTACAAACTCGTTTAACTGCCTTTTCCGGCTCCGCATGTCGAACTTTACCGAGAGTACCATGGCTCGTTGTGATGAAGGCATTCTTGACTCCACACCACTGTTCTTCGACTGTTCCGCCTGTCGGCAACTCCGAGGCTCGGGATTCTAGCTGTTCAACGTATGCCCTTTTCACCTCTGGATTCTCCAACCGGCGGACGTCGTATCGACACCCGACTTTCTCCTCGTGCCGTTGGACACGCGCAACTCTCAGTCGTATTTCGCCAAGGACGAGGTGAGGGTCAGATGCAATGTCTGCGCTTCGTTTGTTGCGGACATCAAGAAGGCTCCTTCTCCATTTTCGGCTGATGCAGATGTGGTCAATTTGATTTTCTGTTCGGCTATCCCGGGATACCCAAGTGACCTTATCTGCTGTTCGATGGGGGAAGAGCGATCCACCAATCACCATGTTGTTGTTGCCACAAAATTCTACAAACAGCTCTCCGTTTTCGCTCATCTGTCCTAGGCCATGGCGCCCCATGATGCGCTCAAGGTCCTGATTGTCGGAGCCAATCTTTGCGTTGAAGTCGCCCAAATGGATTTGATTGTCACCCTTCGGTCTCTACCACGCTGTTCAGTTGACTGTAAAACTGCTCTTTCTCCTGCAAGTCGGCAACGGAATGTACGTAGTATGAATAATTTAGATAAATTTGATTGCATATTACAAACTATTGATCATTTTAATGTTTGTATCGATGTTATTGTTATTTGTGAAACTTGGCTTGGTAAAGATAACTGTTGTATTTACAACATTCCGGGATATACATCTATTTTCTCTTGCCGTGATCAACCATATGGAGGCCTAGCTATGTATATAAAAACAAATTTGAATTTTAAAACTACTGAAAATATAACTTTTGATGGCTTTCACCGAATAAGTGTCGAAATCTGTACAAGTGGTCAAGTAATTTGTGTTCATGGCGTATATAGACCCCCTGCATTTTCGTTTAACAAGTTTTGTGATCAAATTGAATCTCTTCTAACGTCTGTTGCTGATAATCACTCCTGCTTTATTGTAGGTGATTTAAACGTTCCTGTGAATCTGGTTAATTTGAATACCGTAGCAAAATATAGATCTATCTTAGAATCTTTTGGATACGCTTGTACAAACACATTTCCTACTAGGCCAACAACTCGGAATATTCTAGATCACGTAATATCGAAGCAAATTGACTTAGATCGATTGAAAAATGATACAATCTTTTCTGATGTTAGTGACCATCTACAAATACTCACGTCCTTCAATTTATTAGGTGATAAAAATGTAACAATTCTAAGAAAAGAGATAGTTGACTACGCTAAACTAAACAGCTTATTTGTGAATTATTTAAACAGTATTCAACTACCAGAAAGTGTTGATGAAGGCCTACAAGAAATCACATCAACTTACAATCGCTTTGTGAAAGTTTCTACTCGTACACTTAATAAAAGGGTAAAACTTAAAGGTAATTGCTGTCCGTGGATGACATTTGACCTGTGGACACTCATCAAAATAAAAGATAATTATTTAAAACGATCAAAAAAGCATCCTAATGATAACAATTTGAAAGAGATGTTAATTCATTTAAATAAAAAAGTGAGTGCAAAAAAACAAGAATGTAAAAGGCTCTATTACGAGCGCTTATTAAATAATTCTCCGCATTCTAAGCTCTGGAAAAACATAAATACGCTCTTAGGTAAATCTAAAACGACTTCCTCAATCAACCTTTCAGATGAAAGAGGTGTTATAACCAATAGTACACAGATTTGTGAGAAATTTAACAAACATTTTTCCACAATTGGAAAGAACCTGGCTAAAGAGATTCCAATAGACACTGAAAATGATCATTTGTCTCATATCGCACAGGTAGAAAATACAATCTTCTTACGACCCGCTAATGTAAACGAGGTTCGATTAGTTATTTTTTCACTTAAAAATAAAAAGGGTCATGGACCAGATGGCTTCCCTGTTAATGTCCTAAAAAACAACCATGAAACATTCTCGTACATACTCACACAATATTTTAACCAAATATTAGAGTCAGGAGTTTTCCCGAACTGTCTAAAAATTGCGAAAGTTATCCCTGTTTTTAAGGCTGGCGATTCGCTTGACGTCAATAACTATCGTCCTATCTCGACCTTAAGCGTTTTTAGTAAAGTGTTCGAGAAGCTTCTTGTTAATAGGATTGTAGACTTTCTAAATCAGAACAATATACTCTATAAACTGCAATATGGATTTAGATCAGGCTCGAGCACTCAAATTGCCATCTCAGAATTAGTGGAATCTATCATATGTAAAATAGAGTCAAAAAATGTTGTTGGGGCATTGTTTTTGGATCTCAAAAAAGCTTTCGACACTCTAAATCATGACATATTATTGTCCAAATTGCATAAATACGGGATAAGAGGAACAGCAAATAATATCCTTCGTAGCTACCTAGAAGATCGCAAGCAGTTTGTGGCTATTGAAAATACAAGAAGCGAATTAAGAAATATTGATATCGGTGTACCACAAGGGAGTAATATCGGGCCATTACTTTTCCTCTTATATGTAAATGATTTATGTAACCTTCAACTTAAAGGCACAGCACGTTTATTTGCCGATGATACAGCAATTTTTTATTCAGAAACTTCACCTGATATTATAATTCAGCACATTGAAGACGACCTAAAACTGCTTTCAAAATATTTCAATTCAAACCTACTTTCACTTAATTATACAAAAACCAAATACATGTTGTTTCGTTCTTCACATAAAAAACTGCCTCGTACTAATGACCCAGCTATGAATGGTAATACGATTGAGAGAGTTAGTTGTTTCAAATACTTAGGAATTTACTTAGATGAAACTCTTTCATGGAATCGTCAAATTGAACACCTGGAAAAAAAAATTACTCCTCTTTGCGGTGTTCTTTGGAAACTGAGAAATTTTGTTCCCCAACATGTTCTCTTTAAATTTTATTTTGCGTTTATTCACTCTCATTTGAACTACCTTGTTATGATATGGGGAAGAGCTTCTTTGTCTCACTTACAGAAACTTCAAACGCTCCAGAATAGATGCTTGAAAAACATCTTAAAACTCCCTTTGTTATTCCCTACCTTTCAGCTATACTCTTTAAGAACGCATAACGTTCTTCCAATATCTGAACTCTGTGATTTGCAAACTGTTATATATATCTATGATAATCTACACTCAACTGAAAATATTCAAAACCTCCATTTTACTACGGGGTTGCGAACTCATAACACTCGCCAGTCAGATTTCTTGCAACGAAGCCGATCCACAACATCATTAGGGCAAAAAAGAATTTCGTTTATTGGACCTACTAAATACAACACCTTACCAACTGATATTAAAAACATAACCAATCGTTCCATGTTCAAAACCAAAGTGATACAGCTTTTGAAAGAAAAATTGAACCATTAAAACAGTCGATCATCAACCAGTCTTTGTTTTGCTTACCTTTTGCATATTTGTAGCGTTAATTTCTAATATTATTATTCTTTAAAAAATTGTAGTTTGTATTTTTATCTTATTAAATTATTGAACATAACTTGATAAAATTAGTAAATATAATTAGTATAATAGTAAATATAGTATAATGAATCTCTTCAAAGGAAATTATTTTCCATTGAGATTCATATTGTTGTCAATTTAGTTAAATAATACATTTCCTCGCACGACATTAAACAATTTTGTGTTCTCAGCATGATTAAAATTTGCTCGCGTTAACTTTTATTATTCATTGCTGCCAGACATGCTGAGAACAGTAGCGTCCATTACCAGGGGGCTCAATTGAGCCTTTTGGTGTGGGGGAGTGTGGTGGGCCGCTACATTCTTAAAAAAAAAACGTCAGTTGGCGCATAACACTGGACCATTGTAAGGTTTCTAACCCGTGTTCTAAATCTGGCTACGATTATTCTTTCGTTTATCGGTTCCCATCTAATAAGGGCCGCGTAGGCCTACGGGCTTAACAGGAAACCAACTCCTCGTTCCCGAGTAGCATGTTCTCCTCGTATGCCAGAGTAAAGCAGTACTTGCCCGGACTGTGTCTTGTGTTCTCCAGTGTTAGGCCAACGGACTTCGCTCAGTCCCAATATCTCTAGCTTGAGGCGGCTAGCTTCTCTAGCAAGTTGAGCCAGCTTACCTGGCTGGGCAAGGGTCAAAACATTCCAAGTTCCAATTCTAGTCCGTGTTTTCATGCTAAAAGTAGTTGCCAAAGTTCCAATTCGGTTATTTCTTCTCCCAGTTTCCGTAACAATACAAGATATCAGGAGCAGTAGGTTGTTAGCCAAAGTCCCTATCCCGCGATGGCGCTGCCATCTTGGACTAAGCTGGCGGGAGCCGCATTTCATATAGTGTTTTCGTTTATTGGCAGTGGCAACCTCGTTACCCACGAGTTTTGCCCTAACTGCTGTTATTACGTTCGGTTATTAATTCAGAAGTCCACTAGTTTTGCCCGAGATTTGAACCTCAAGCAGGCGGTTACACCCCGTAAAAATTGTCAGTGTTGGGGGTAAGCATAAGGGTGAGTATAGCAACCATATATTTGCATCGTCCTGGGTAACGATTCTGTTTGTTTATTCAGAAAAAGTTTTGCCCCGCGCGAGTGGAGATAAACGAAAACGGCAATAGATTCAGCCGCTCGCTGCGAGACAGACGCTGTTGAGCCGCCCCTGACCTGGAGAACAGACGTTCGGTTGTTGTTGCACGCCGCCCCTGACCTGGGGAACAGACGCGTGCGGCCACCTTCTCAGTCTGCATGCGACCAAAGCATCCACCGGGGTTGGGTACCCGATCTCCGCTTAGGTTACTCGCATCCCAGCCGGTACCACCGGGAGGTAGAGATAGGAGTTGTGATTTTTTTTAATTGGTTAGCTGGTAAAATTTTAATGCGATTCGATGTGCTTTGACGTTGGACATTGACAAAGTTATGGGCTTTTGAAAAGAGGGAGATAATTTTGTTTTCGAAAAAACTTAAACGTTATCTAACTCGAAAAATAAAAGTCTTAGAAATCTGCAAAAATACATGTTTTTTAATGGTACTGAAACGAACAAAATTTGAAATTTTGGAGAAAATCCGAAGACCCCTGGCGCAAACCCGTCAGATAATAAAAAAACACATATTCCAAAATAAAATTTTGTTTAAGAGAGCAACAAAAGTCAGTAAATAAGAGATGAGATGAAGGATATGCAGGAATTAGAAAAAAAGTAGGATGGAGAGTGCAGATATGGAATATGGAATAAAAATGAAGGATATTTGGGAAATAAGATTCTTTTTAGAGAAAAAAAACCATAGGAAAAACGTTAAAAGTTTTAATTATGAAAAGAAGTTAGAAGGAATGTAGAGATGAGATGAAGGATATGCAGAAAATAAATCAAATTTAATCAAAATAAAATGTAATAATAGTTGTGATAATTATGACAGAGTCCATGTCAAATTCTTGCGCAACCATGATATATACAGTTGGTCTTGATCTTTAAAAAACCAAAACTATAAGACAGCTCTTTGTTTCGATTGAAAAATGTACCTGTTTTCCATGGTATCGAGCCCGAGAATCTCGTCAAGTTTGTGTAGGAGAATATGGAAAAAATATCATACATCTAGATGATTTATCCACAAACATCCATCCTATTTCTGCTAGTTGAAACCCCATCCAAAAAATGTACCCATACATCAAATGTCGTCGCTCGGTGATCTTCAATATTTCATTTACATATCCTGTTGGGAATTTCGTATACTTGTTTTTTTTGCCCTGGATCACCAGCACCAAACCATTAAACAGCCAAGCTTCAGATAGGAACCTTCTGAGCAGCGAGCAGCAACAAAGTAAGTGAACCGATCCGATCCGCCAAGTTCATGCCCAAACCCAAGCCAACATCGTCCGGGACCGGAATTACACTATCGTCAGTCGGGGAAGTAATCCTTTGCTACCCAATGTTCCGGTTTTTTTTTGCTTCTGCTTAGCTCCACACCCAAACGCCAACGAAGCCAATGAAAGGGATACGACGACGACGGTTGAACCGGAACTTGGGCAACCCCAGCAAGACACAAACGACAAAAATGAATAGAGAGGAAAAAAAGCAAGCTCCGGATATAAATAATAGCACAACAAAAGGCTCCCCGGCTTTAATATTACATTTTTCGCATTCACCGGAGAATGTCCCCGTGGCTAAATCAGGGAGGTCGGGTCCTGGTTTCATGGATGATGGAATAGGCGAGCGGAAACAACAGCAGAAAAAAAATGGTGGAGCCGAAAGGTTTCATAGTCTCAAAAGAAATGACGAAAGTTCTCCTCCGACAAGTGGGGACGCTCAACAACCACGAAAAAAAAACGGTTTTCATCTTTCACACCAAGAAACGAGGGATCAAACACACTTTGGGGCCAACGTTGGGAGTAGGGAATTGAAACTGGGACGTTCGTTTAGAATGAACAAGGCGACAAAAACTAACTCATCGGTAAAGGAAAGGGTGTTGTTGCCTGATGCTGGTGCCAAAGCGTTATCGAACCGGAAGTTGTTAAAATGTCTTGGCAAAGATGTAAATGTCTCGGGAAGCTCGTATTTAACCGGGTGCCATTTTCTCCTGATAGGACTGGAAGTTCTGAGCTTTTTTCCGCTGTCGAAGAGTTGATACAAACTGGGATGCTGAACATTAGTGGAAGCATTTTTTTTGTTTTGAAAAAAAAAATGAAACTCAACTCATAAGAGCCGTTTTTCACTATCACACGTTAAATGTGTTGTGAAATTTCAATTCCACTAAATAATTAAAGCAACAAAAAACATGTTATGAACAAAACAAATACCATAATGATTTGAGATATCTTTTACACCAATCAATGAACATGATTCTTTGCAGATTAAAATAAAATAATTTCTAAAGAAGAAGTTAGGTTTTATCAATGAAGAAATAAAACCATATATAGAAAGCACACTTTAACGCACCTTTTTAAATATTAAAAATAAATAAAATCAAACTTCTGTAAGAAATTGTTAGAAAAAAACTTAAAATTGTTCAAAAGGAACCATCTGCATCATCAAAAATTTGGCAGAAAATGTCATTTTGTAGCCCATTTGATTTCCCAACTTTCTCCTCAATACACAAAAATGGACCATTCATTCTTCTTAGAATAATGAAGGAAAATGTAACTTATAATTCACTTTTACTTAAATAAAGAAAAGCTTATGTTAGGGTTCTCCCGGATGTTGGATGGTTCCAAATTTACTTATAAAAATTAAAATAAGAGGTCTGTGATGAGATTCCAGATTCTGTATTAAATTTATTGAACTTAATTTTCAGTTTGGATCATCATTGCGACAAAATTCTGATTCAAATATTGGTTTTGCATTTCAAACTTAACTCAGATGCATTTCCCATATTCGAAACTCATCATTTAGGAATACGAAAAAAATATTTAAAATAACGCATGTTCTAGATAAAAAAATTCAAAAAATTACCAATTTTTAAGATTTGGATTCAAAATTTGAGGAGCCTTTAATTCGTATTCAAAATTGGAACTTGATTAAGCTTCATAATGGTGAAACAGTTTCATCAATCGCAATTTTCATTAAGCTTCACAAGTTGAATCACGAATATATAATTGAAGAAAGATATGTATTGAAAACCAAAAATTCAGAATTCAAATTAGAGATTTCTGGTTTTAACACAAATTTCGCCTTTTTATTATTAAGAATCATTTTTATGAATTCAGATTTGAAAATCGTTCTTGAATTTGGAATTTGATTTTTAAACTCAGATATGCAGGATTCAGATTCGGGGGAAAAATTCAAAATCTAGATTAAGCTTCTGTTCATATTTAAGTTTTTTAATCAAGATTAAAATATCAATGTATGCATTTCATTAAGGAATCAAATTATGATCTTGGAATACATGATTATGAAAAGTATTGTTGGTTGAAAAACTTGCACTTAATGTTTAAGTGAAAATTTAGCAGAAAATATATTAAATTGGTTTGATGTTTAACATTATGCATATTGTAGACTCTAAAAAAACATAGTCTAAACTGAAATGTTTGATTTGAAGCAAGTTTACAAGAGCAGATAATAAATGTGATTTAAATCGCAAACGTAATCTGTAACTTTTTTTTCTTATATTTCACCAATGCTTTTATAATGGTTATGCTCGTTGTTAAGCAAAATTAACTTATAAATACAAAATGAAGCTTTCAAAATCTCATATTTATTTTTCAAAATTTCATAAAAAAATCGGGAACTTCCATGACTTATATTAAAAAGTTAAGATTTAAAATAAATAACTATTAAGGTAAAATAAATAGAACCTGAAAAATTAGAAAGAACCCGATAGAATCTAAACATTTTTTAATATTCTTTTTTCACTATCATTAACATTTTTTATCAAAAATTTTTATAGAAAAAAATTGTCATTTAAACCTAACCATTTATCTTAACAGACTGGATTACCATATTTCAAACACCATATTAGGATCCTTATTACTTTCCTTTCAAGGTGTTAAAACATTATAAGGATAATGCTTTTATGAAAAATCAATGTTATCCGGCCATAGACAAGTTCCCCCTTCAAGTTCCAACCAATAATCTAAGTTGATATCATATTTTTAATGCAATTTTTCCAATAAAGGTGGATTCAAAAGTGGAGATTTCCGCTGACAAATGACAAAGCTTGGTGCATTACAAAAAAGGTATAAAATTTTCCCCAAAAAGTCTATCCTCCAATATCTCGGGAAATGTATTTTTTATCCGCAAAAATAATCATTCGGTTATTAGTCACAAGAAAGAGAAAAAAATGAAGTTTGGTTGAAAACTGAGACCCCCGGCGCAAATTGATAGAAAGTAGAAAATATGTTTTTATTTACACTTGAATACTCAATTTAACTTTAGGATTTTAGTATGAAACTTTGTCATTTTCATGAAACCAATAAAAGATATTTCCAGTTGAGTGATTTCACCATCAAAAATTTATAATTAATAATTTATTAAACTTTTTTTTTAATTAAAATTTAAATTTTTCAAAGAACTAAATATTAAAAATAAATCCAAACATTACTTTATATTAGGGATAACTTTTTTTGTGACTCAAAACTTACTTTTATAGAATTTAAATATAATTTTGAATCCTGAATCAAAATAATCAAACTACGAACTCCTGATATTTGAATCCTTGATAAAATTCCAGATAATAATTCCTACATATTAATTACTAACCAAAAAACGTAATTTGTACCAGAACCCTTAAACGAAAATGTGTTATTTGAATTCTGAATTTCTAGATCAATATGAATTCTTTTCAGTTACTTATTCAAAATTCAACTTGTGAATTTAAATAACGATTACGAATATTGACACTGCTTCAATTCTGGATCACCGTTATGAAACTTTCCGAAGTTCCGATTCTGCAGAAGAGTTAAAAATTAAAATTTTTAGTCCAAATCTTAAAATTTTTAAATAATATCAGGAATTTTTCTTTATATTCTGAATCGATGCTTTCCGATTCGAATATGCAAAATGTAACTAATTTAAGTTTGAAATAGGTACAAAACCAAGATTCGAAATTTGATTTTGTGTCAGTGATGAAAAACTGAGATTCAAGAAATAAATTGGATACAAAGTCCAAAATTTGAGTACAGTTATCAAATTTTAGTGTTAATAAGCAGCTCTAAAAACAAAATAAATTTAGTAATTCCAACCTAAGCTTTCCAGATATTTTTCCGCAAGTATCTGGACCGGGCAAATTCGAGCTATTTTTCTAATTATCCGCCAATATTAAAATAGTTCAATCGAAAAAATATTTTTAAATTTTTTTTTTTTAAAAACATCTCAGTAAATTTTAAATCACATTTTACGCTTCCAAAAATTATTTATGTTAATTTTGCTCAAATAACTTAAAGCAAAATACAAAAAAAAATATCGCAATTTAAATTTTTGTTTGCTTTTGCAAATAAAGTGAAACAATTCGGGCGAAACCTGGACAATCTGCCAAGTCTAACCTTATTGGAATTCAGTATTTGGGACTAAATTTCTATCAATCAGTCGAAAAACTATAGTAGAATTGATAACCTGGGATGAGATTTCGAGTTTTTTGTTTCAATTCTGAGTCGAGATCGTTACTCTTGAACCATTTTGATCATTTTTGAATCCTCATGAGGGGTAAGGGGAGGGGTTGGTGGTGTTGGTGTTTAGCCCCCGATTTTTCATTTAGATCTAATTTTCATTTAACTATACGCTTTTGTAAACATTGTCAGATGAAAATTTAATCTTGCCTTATACACAAAAAACTTGTTTACAACTGTTTTAAGGAATATTGAGTTTGCTAGAAAACTTCGCTGAAAAACATACGGTCTAGATTCTGTTTTAAAAATTCACCAAGAATAACAGTCAAGATCTCGACATGTGACTTTGGGTAAAGCTGAGATAATAAAGTGGAAAGTTTCAAAAGGGCTAAACTTTATGTCGAACCATTTTGTTTTTAAGATTACTACTTTTCACATAAGAAAATGTACACGATCTTCCCAAATACTCAAATATGCTAAGTGTCAGAAGGATGCAAGTAACATTGTTGGGATCAGAAGGGTGCAAGTGAATTTTTCACAGGAATTAGTTAGCTTTAACCAAAAATAGCAACTAAACTGTGTTTTTTTAACTTTCAGAAGTATCCTTTTTAAACCTTTTAAGGGTCACCGAATCCCAAATTTTAGTAAGTCGGTCTTTTGTCACTTACATACCTCTGATTCTAAGCGCCTCATTTGTAGGTGGCGATACTTTTAGGGTGTCCCATCATGTCTAAGCACGAGATTTATACAACCCCCATCCGTCCGGATATCGTTACAACAGCTGGTTTCTGCTGTGTGTTGTTGCCAGTGATTGAATTTTGCTGAGCATGAATTGATCAACCATCTCTCGCTCAACGCTTTACTCGGAAGCAATGGTTGCTTTGAGGCAGCGAAAACGACAAAACCGATGATGCATACGCTCTCACATGGCCCGCCTTCACGAAGCAATATATATTCGAGGCAGCGAATCCAAAAAACCAAACGAATGGCTCTCACCAGCCTTGCCAGATCTACGGATTTCTCCGTAGTTCTACGGATTTTGAGCATTTCTACGGAGCTACGGATCGATGCTCGAAATCTACGGGTTTTCAGCATTTCCTACGGATTTTCTACGGATCATCGAATAAATTCAAGGGATTCTGCGGATAAATGAATATTCTACCTGTCGACCAAAAAAAAAAAAGGTCATCAAGTTTTATGCTAAATCAGTATATTTTTCGATTTTTGGAAAATCTACGGACTTGAGTGGTTTTCAATCTGGCAACGCTGGCTCTCACTCATCTCCTGTTACATTCTTGAGGGAACCGAATTCAAAAGGCACAGCAAACCCGAGTCTCCTCGTTTGTGCCTGGATCGAATTCCCGAGGTTTTTCTGCTGTTGCTATTATTGCACAGCAACCGCACGCAAGCAGCTAGTGTATTCGTTTCTTTTTCCTCCCCCCTCCTTGCTTCATACGTTGCGGGCCTATGCAATGCAATAAGTTCGGTTGTTGTCGTTGTTGCCTCATCCTTTGCGGCGAGGTTGAAGATGTTCTCCTCAACGACAGCTATCGGCTTGAGTCCATCAAATTCAATAACGTAAATGAGTATGTGTGCCTCGTCTTCTTCATGCATCATGTAGCAACCGAACGTTGAGAGAGTTCGTTCGGAGCAGCGAACGAATAGTGTCTCTCGGAGCAGATCCTCCTCATGGGGGGAGGTTTGAATGAATGTATATGTATCGTCTCCTGTATTACTATACGAGGCCTCAAAGTGTGTATTTTGAATGCCTCTGATGAGAAAATGGTTGAGGATTTCAATCACTGGTTGTTGCTTACAGTTCAACTTAAAACTCGGTGTATCGTGAGCTTAAGTTTTCATAATTTTCGTGAAAATGAGAAGCATTTTACTTGAAACATTTCCATGAGTCAGCTGGCGAAAATGGAAGAAGCGGTCCGAAATGCGATATGGAAGTATGGAGAGCGAAATTCGTGAACAAAAAAATCTGGACTGAAACCGGGTGGACAAAAATTTGGACCGGAAAGTTATGCGTGCTTACGCCAGTTAGAAGACAGCCTCAGTTCAGGAAATGGCCAAAAAATGGGATCTACTCTCAGCACAGTTCATTATGCCAATTGACAATATTTCTTGTTCGATTTGATAAACATTTTTCAGCCAGCTTACCTCTTATATGAATATCAAATTGAACATCAAGGTCTTGCACGATGGTGTCTTGTCCGAACCAATCCCGGTAACTGCTGGAGTGAGACAAGGATGTATTATATCACCGCTACTTTTCCTCATCGTAATGGATGAGATTCTGACTGGATCGATCGACTGTGCACCGAACCGAGGATTGCCGTGGAATCCTTTAACAATGGAGCAACTGAACGACCTTGACCTGGCTGACGATATTGTTTTGCTCGCCCAAACACAACCGGACATGCAGAGCAAACTCGACGATCTCACCGAAAGTTCCAAGGCAGCAGGTCTCAAAGTCAATGTCGGAAAAACCAAGTCGATGGAGATCAACACAGGAAATCCCTCCAGTTTCATGGTAGCTGGGCAACAAGTTGAGAAAGTGGAGTGCTTCCAGTATCTTGGTAGCCAGATAACGCCTGATGGTGGTACCAGGAAAGACATCGAAACCCGGATCAGAAAGGCCCGATTTGCGTTTGCGAGTCTCCGAAACATCTGGTGGTCACGCCAGATCTCTCTACGAACAAAAATCCGAATCTTCAACTCAAACGTCAAATCCGTATTGCTGTACGGGTGCGAAACTTGGTGCACATATGCGGTGACGACGCGAAAACTGCAAGTATTTGTAAACCGCTGCCTACGGAACATCATCCGCGCTTGGTGGCCTGGCAACTGGATCTCGAATGAGGAACTACATCGCCGGTGTCATCAAAGGGCGCTAGAAATTGAGATTCGGGAACGTAAGTGGAGATGGATTGGGCACACGCTGCGAAAAGATGAAAACGAGATTTGCAGAGAGGCGCTTGACTGGAATCCAGAAGGTCATCGAAGAAGAGGCAGGCCCAGAAACTCGTGGCGGCGAAGCCTAGCCGCTGAAATGCGAACTGTCGACGAGAATCTTGACTGGGACCAGGTGAAGACGCTGGCTCCGGATCGTCAACAGTGGAGGTCTTTTACCACGGCCCTATGCACCGGTGGATAGGCGCGGGATCATTAAGTAAAGTAAGTAAGTCAAAATTAATAAGGTCCCCAGATCTATAAATACATCTCTGATGAACGAAGAAACATGGATAAAATCATATCAATTTGTGATACCCCACTGTTTTAATGTGTTAATTCTCCAAGAGTAATACTATGTTATAGAAATGGATGGATGGTATTCATCGTTGTTAATGAGTCGGGGCGGTCTAACATATTGACGCTTCATTAACAGTGATGAATACCCTCGTAAAGAAGTTAGCTCATTTTTGAAGCCTAATAACTTTTTTTATCTTAACTCCTATCGATATGCAGTCTTCGGATGAAATATTTTTCCTAATTAAGGCTTTAAGAAAAACCGTTTTTGAAAGAAATCGGCCGAAAAGAACTAAAGTTTTTTATGAAAAACTGGTTTTTTAGGTTTGTCTCGAACAAAATGTCTCAAAATCCCATGCAAACTTCAGGCTCGTTGAGCGACCCCTTCCCGTAATCCGATCTGGCTCAAATTTGGCATGAGATCTTGTACTAGGCCTAGGATCAATTTTAGCCTGCAGCGCATAACTTTTTCAAATGTCATTTGGGGCAGTTAAGAATTTTTTAATGGATTTTAAAATGAGTTTGAATATCCATCAACGATAACACATAATTTTAAAGAAAAACAAAAAAATCAAAATTTTTTTCAATGTCAAACGTAAGAATATTCTGATAACGATGATGTTTGTTGGGATTTCTACGGAAAATAGTTAAAACAAAGAATGATGAAAATAATTGAGGCCCTTAGAATCAGAGGGATGAGGTGCCAAAATCACAAACTTTGAGTTAAGTACATACTAATCGATTCTTCATATCTCAATCTACATCTGCTGCAAAACTCTATTTTTTGATAAATTTGCCAACACTTTTTCGATTAAACCAAAACGATGATGTTCCAATTAAAAATTACTTTATCGCACACAGAATTTGTAGCTCTGGTTTCTGAATTATGAAATTTGAAATATGTATGTATAATCAACGATGAATTTCGGATGAATGACGGATCTTTAAATCAAAACTTAACAACTTGGATTCATGATTCGAATTTTAACTGATTAATATTGATTGATATTCTCATTTAATTTTTTTTATCTGCAATTTTGAGAACAAAAACCGCCCTCCTATCCTAAAATTTTGTTTTGTTCCATTTTGAATACTGAGTGAGCCTGAGTTCTAAATACTTGACTTTGGACTTGGCATTTTAATCTAAACTCTAAACTCTGAGTCTGAATTGGCATTCCAACCAGAAAATTTGAATATCGTAAATCAAATTTTAAATTTGAAGTTCTAATACAAATTTTGAAAATTATTCTTATTTACTTTTTAAATTCGCTTTTTTTATTGTGACAGTATCTTAAAGTGATTCGTGGCTCATATATTTTTATTATCTGTATTTTTCTTTTAATTCTTAATTAATAAAGAATGCGGTTTCTCACATTTTCCCCGCATATTCATATGATTTCCCGACTCTCAAAGGTTAAAAATTGAATTTATTTGTGAAAAATAATTTTTTTGAACATATGAGAGATAAGTTCTTCGCGCTTGTCAAAAATTTGTAAATTTGTAAATGTCAAAAATAAGTAAATTAACAAAAAAAAATTTCAATATATTTTGGATTTCGATCACTTTAGAGCACAAAAAGGTATGTGCTGAGCAAAAAATATCGATTTTTCAAGAAGTTATCGACTTTTGCTCACATTTTCTCCATGGAATTTTAATCTCAATTTTATATCGCATTTGAAAAAAACTTTTTTTTGATATGAATGAATTTAAGAACTCAATTGGTTTATAAAGGGGAAAAATGATCCATAAAGAATTTTCGCCGTTTTGATTTGAAATTCCCGTTTTTTCCGGTTCCATTTTCAATTCCCGCTTTTTTTTTTGGTTTTACCGGTTCGCTGGCCACCCTGCATTTTCTTCTTGAATTTTCTAAATTAATTTCGAAGCTCAATTATTGGAGTATTTAAGCTAAAAAAAAGGTAAACTTTTGCTTGGTATTCGATAATTTTTTAATCATGGAACCCACAATTCTTCAAAAAAAAATCCTTAACAGGCTGGAAACGTAGAATACCATCAAAAATACTTGAATTTAACACTTCAACTGATGTTCCATTAAGATTAAAACGCAAAATAAAAAAGTGACCAACATTCCATACTCACCATAAGTGATTCCAAAAACACAATACATGTACCTATAACAAATTCATTTTTTCTCGCCAAGGCATTTCAAACTGAAAACTCCGAAATCAAATGTGCAACCATGGATAACCATTATTCTCAAGCTAAACCATAAAGGGCACGAAAAATTTGATAGCACAATGAACACCTGAACCTGGACTTTACAGAAATTGCTTTAATGTGTCGTTTCCCAGAATTTATAGTAGGCTGCTTTAGAAACACGTCATCTTCGATAGAGTAAAAAAAAATGGCCGCTTCTTCCTGAAGTCATTCCGCAAAAACCGCGCCGCCCGTCGGAAAACTCCACTCAAGAATGGAAAATAAACCATAAAATATGTGATAATATGCTGGGACCAAAATGTGGGCCATCATTTCATTTCATTACACCACCACCAACCAACAAACCAGAACCGGGAGCATCATCGGAAACCGCAAAATTCCCCGGTGGGGCGTGTAAAAACAAAAACAAAAACACCAACAACGGTTTGGCGGCTGCCACGGGAAGCAACATCAACAATGATAACAACATTGGCAGGCACAAAGTACTTGAACGTAAAAATCGCATTATATTTTCGACTTGTTACTCGAATTGGTGCACAGTTTTTTTCCCGGAGGAATTTTTTTCCTCCGGTAGGGCTGCGGGAGTTTGTGAAACAAAGTATCAGTCAATTTGAATATCGGATCGTTTGTTTTTTTTTGTGGAAAAAGGTTTGCTCGTCTTGATCAAGTGATAGTAAAACTGGTATGTGTAGGGATGAGATGAAGAATATGCAAAAAATAATATTTTTTTAAATATATAAAATTAAATGAAAGTTGAATTCGACATCACTTCTTCTTCTTCTTCTTCTTCTTCTTCTTCTTCAAACACCAACCTGGCCAAAGCTTGTAGGCATCCTAAAAAGTGAAACACTTGCGTTCGTCAGTTTTCTTTTCAACGTAGTATCTGATACTACTACGGCCAGGCCAACCGTGTGATGAAATCAAAAAAGATACAGGAA
Organism: Uranotaenia lowii; assembly: GCF_029784155.1. Classification (NCBI taxonomy): domain Eukaryota; kingdom Metazoa; phylum Arthropoda; class Insecta; order Diptera; family Culicidae; genus Uranotaenia; species Uranotaenia lowii. The sequence continues at coordinate 207,229,555 of NC_073692.1, forward strand.
CGAGGGAAAGATGAAGCGTGGAGTTTCCTGCCAAACGCTTCTTATGATTATACAGTGAGCGAAACAAGAATAGTACCACTATGTGTTTTGCTTGTTAAAATATGACTGATTGAAAATCACCTAAATTTTCTTCTACAATTTATTTTGAATTGTTAAATGGATAAATCAAGCATAAGTTCACGTTTTTTGGAAGGAGCATGCACAAATATTTAGAAATTTGTGTCTAAAAAAGAGTAAATATCGCAGCACTTTGACTTGGAAAAATCTTAGTTTTCTATCCGACCTTCATGATGAATTTAAGAAAGAACATCAAGCATTGTAAAAAATCTATTCCAACCTTGGCCTATTTACGCTGGAGGGTAGAAAATTTCAATAAAAGATCATCCTTTCCTGTCAAGTGAACCCGACAGCATCAACCATTTCCCATCCATTGATAAGATGCTACGGCACATTTTTGCACCAAACAGAGACGGCAAAGATGATCCTTGGCTGTAATCTATCCGGGCCAAAGAAGTTGGAAAAAATAGTAGTAGAACCCACTATTATTTCTTCTTCTGCATTTGCACGGATGTGGTTTAACGAGAAAGTCAAGCAGAAGCAGCAGCGGAAGATGATGTTTCTATTTTTCCACTGCTGCTGAATCATCATCAACTTTCGGGATGGCACTAGGAAAGCATTGTCTGTGGCGGCTCAAGCGAGATGTGCCAGAAAAAAATCAACAAAAATAAATAGCCGCAAAGATTACTCAAGCCGCCAACTGGCTTCTACCCTCAAGGAACGTCAGAAAGAAATGGAAGCTAACAGGATGTGGTTTTGTTTGGGGAGGCCCTTGAAGTTGTTATTTTCCGCTGCAGCAAAATATGATGAGCCGAGTTTGTGTTTGTGTCTATGTTTAAGTATGTGTGTGTGTGTCTAGGAAAGCTGAGATGGGGGAAAAGCATTCGGGATTCTTTTTGATGGATCTGTAATAAGATAGTTTTGTGCTGTACTGAGATAAGCTCGTTACCGGACTGTGCTCTATGTGAGATTTGTTATTTCTGGGAGTTTTGATTTGATTCTAGATTTGATTGCACCAGGAAGCTTTTCATTCATCAGTTCAAAGGAACCATAAAAATTGTTTGTTAGTTTATTCCGAGGAATCAACTTATCTTACAAGAATATCATGAGATATGAGTTTTAAAACTGCTTCTGAAGACGTTTAATTTTCACAGCACGTAAATGTCGAAGAAAAGTTGAATCGAGTCAAGATTTTATGTAGTAATGCTTGGCTCAATGTTTATTTAGATTTTTTTGTGGAATTAAATTTTGAATGTAATGATTTTTTTCAGTGCATGAACTTCAATGAACTTTAATGTTTGACTGAACCTGAACATACTTTTGATGCTACATTCATGTTTGGTTTGAAATGATAGTAGCGAGGCAATCCCCTTGAGAAAAATGAACCTGTCATTTTTTAACAACACAATGTTCAAAACCATATGTTCATATGCAGCAACATGAACCGGAAATTAGTTCGCTTTGGACAAAGAAACTGCAATCTGCAAACTGCAAAATGTTACTAGCCAGAGCACGATATTTCAAAAAGGCAAGAGCATCTATTCGATGACAACAGCCTACGATGTGTAGAGATGAGATGAAAGATATACATAAAATAAATCAAATTTAATAATAATAAATTAAAATAATAGTTATATTTGGCAACACTGAAGATAAACTTAAATCAAGGCGGGTAAAGCTTCAGGTGTGTTCTTATACCAATGCACGGAATCGTCCATCTTGTAACAGGCAATCGTAATCGTAGGTATGGTAGACGAACAATTCGCTGTCAAAAAACGCTCCGTCTCCACCACCAACCAATGAGAAACTTTTGGTACCCCTTGCCTACTTTTCCTCAATATGCACCCACCCTACTGACCCACCCTGACTTAAATAAAATAAATTTCTAAAGCCTAGTCCACACTAGGAGACGGTTCGTCTCGAGACGGTCTCAGCGTCTCCCATTTTCTTCGGGAGACACAGAGACCGTCTCAGGTTTCCAACAACAACAACAACAGACAACAAAGTTCGTCTCATAACAAAAATCGCAGTTCATGTTGCCTAGTGTGGACTAGGCTTAAGGCAACGTTTGTTATTTTGGCAAAACAAGGCCTACCAAACAAAACAAAGTCAGTTTGAGTGAATCTCTGAGATGAAATTCATAAGAATCGTAAGCAGGCCCCGGTAAATAAGACGTAGACGAGGGAAAAGCGCAGATTGTTAAGGCCCCGGTAAATAAGAAGGAGAGATTTGAAAGCGCAGATTGTTTAGGCTGCTGCTGATTTTTTATTTCGATTTGGCCTCCCGGTGGAAATCGACGGAGTAGGATTAGGAAGCGCAGATTTTTAAGACTGTTGCTATGATCGAATATTTTGATTTGACCATCCGGTGGAAAAATATGGAATTGGTTTAAAAAGCGCCGATTTTTAAGGCTGCTGCTGTTGATTGTTAGTTTTGATTTGGCCATCTGGTGGAAATAACGGAATGGCTTAGGAAGCGCAGATTATTACAGCAGCTTCAGCTGATTGTTTGTTTTGATTTGGCATCCGGTGGAAAAGGACGGGTTGGCTTAGTAAGCGCCGATTTTAAATAAGGCTGCTGCTGCTGATTGTTTGTTTTGGTTAGCCTTCCGGTGGAAAAATGACAAAAATGGCAAAAATGAAAAAAATGACTAAACTGACAAAACTGACAAAACTGACAAAAATGACAAAAATGACAAAAATGACAAAAATGACAAAAATAACAAAAATGACAAAAATGACAAAAATGACAAAAATGACAAAAATGACAAAAATGACAAAAATGACAAAAATGACAAAAATGACAAAAATGACAAAAATGACAAAAATGACAAAAATGACAAAAATGACAAAAATGACAAAAATGACAAAAATGACAAAAATGACAAAAATGACAAAAATGACAAAAATGACAAAAATGACAAAAATGACAAAAATGACAAAAATGATAAAAATGACAAAAATGACAAAAATGACAAAAATGACAAAAATAACAAAAATGACAAAAATGACAAATATGACAAAAATGAAAAAAAATGACAAAAATGACAAAAATGACAAAAATGACAAAAATGACAAAAGTGACAAAAATGACAAAAATGACAAAAATGACAAAAATGACAAAAATGACAAAAATGACAAAAATGACAAAATGACAAAATGACAAAAATGACAAAAATGACAAAAATGACAAAAATGACAAAAATGACAAAAATGACAAAAATGACAAAAATGACAAAAATGACAAAAATGACAAAAATGACAAAAATTACAAAAATTACAAAAATTACAAAAATGACAAAAATGACAAAAATGACAAAAATGACAAAAATGATAAAAATGACAAAAATGACAAAAATGACAAAAATGACAAAAATGACAAATATGACAAAAATGACAAAAATGACAAAAATGACAAAAATGACAAAAATGACAAAAATGACAAAAATGACAAAAATGACAAAAATGACAAATATGACAAAAATGACAAAAATGACAAAAATGACAAAAATGACAAAAATCACAAAAATCACAAAAATGACAAAAATGACAAAAATGACAAAAATGACAAAAATGACAAAAATGACAAAAATGACAAAAATGACAAAAATGACAAAAATGACAAAAATGACAAAAATGACAAAAAAAACAAAAATGACAAAAATGACAAAAATGACAAAAATGACAAAAATGACAAAAATGACAAAAATGACAAAAATGACAAAAATGACAAAAATGACCAAAATGATAAAAATGACCAAAATGACAAAAATGACAAAAATGACAAAAATGACATAAATGACAAAAATGACAAAAATGACAAAAATGACAAAAATGACAAAAATGACAAAAATGACAAAAATGACAAAAATGACAAAAATGACAAAAATGACAAAAATGACAAAAATGACAAAAATGACAAAAATGACAAAAATGACAAAAATGACAAAAATGACAAAAATGACAAAAATGACAAAAATGACAAAAATGACAAAAATGACAAAAATGACAAAAATGACAAAAATGACAAAAATGACAAAATTGACAAAAATGAAAAAAATGACAAAAATGACAAAAATGACAAAAATGACAAAAGTGACAAAAATGACAAAAATGACAAAAATGACAAAAATGACAAAAATGACAAAAATGACAAAAATGACAAAAATGACAAAAATGACAAAAATGACAAAAATGACAAAAAATGACAAAAATGACAAAAATGACAAAAATGACAAAAATGACAAAAATGACAAAAATGACAAAAATGACAAAAATGACAAAAATGACAAAAATGACAAAAATGACAAAAATGACAAAAATGACAAAAATGACAAAAATGACAAAAATGACCAAAATGATAAAAATGACCAAAATGACAAAAATGACAAAAATGACAAAAATGACAAAAATGACAAAAATGACAAAAATGACAAAAATGACAAAAATGACAAAAATGACAAAAATGACAAAAATGACAAAAATGACAAAAATGACAAAAATGACAAAAATGACAAAAATGACAAAAATGACAAAAATGACAAAAATGACAAAAATGACAAAAATGACAAAAATGACAAAAATGACAAAAATGACAAAAATGACAAAAATGACAAAAATGACAAAAATGACAAAAATGACAAAAATGACAAAAATGACAAAAATGACAAAAATGACAAAAATGACAAAAATGACAAAAATGATAAAAATGACCAAAATGACCAAAATGACAAAAATGACAAAAATGACAAAAATGACAAAAATGACAAAAATGACAAAAATGACAAAAATGACAAAAATGACAAAAATGACAAAAATGACAAAAATGACAAAAATGACAAAAATGACAAAAATGACAAAAATGACAAAAATGACAAAAATGACAAAAATGACAAAAATGACAAAAATGATAAAAATGACCAAAATGACCAAAATGACCAAAATGACTAAAATGACAAAAATGACAAAAATGACAAAAATGACAAAAATGACAAAAATGACAAAAATGACAAAAATGACAAAAATGACAAAAATGACAAAAATGACAAAAATGACAAAAATGACAAAAATGACAAAAATGACAAAAATGACAAAAATGACAAAAATGACAAAAATGACAAAAATGACAAAAATGACAAAAATGACAAAAATGACAAAAATGACAAAAATGACAAAAATGACAAAAATGACAAAAATGACAAAAATGACAAAAATGACAAAAATGACAAAAATGACAAAAATGACAAAAATGACAAAAATGACAAAAATGACAAAAATGACAAAAATGACAAAAATGACAAAAATGACAAAAATGACAAAAATGACAAAAATGACAAAAATGACAAAAATGACAAAAATGACAAAAATGACAAAAACGACAAAAATGACAAAGAAGACAAATAAGACAAATAAGACAAAAATGACAAAAATGACAAAAATGACAAAAATGACAAAAATGACAAAAATTACAAAAATGACAAAAATGACAAAAATGACAAAAATGACAAAAATGACAAAAATGACAAAAATGACAAAAATGACAAAAATGACAAAAATGACAAAAATGACAAAAATGACAAAAATGACAAAAATGACAAAAATGACAAAAATGACAAAAATGACAAAAATGACAAAAATGACAAAAATGACAAAAATGACAAAAATGACAAAAATGACAAAAATGACAAAAATGACAAAAATGACAAAAATGACAAAAATGACAAAAATGACAAAAATGACAAAAATGACAAAAATGACAAAAATGACAAAAATGACAAAAATGACAAAAATGACAAAAATGACAAAAATGACAAAAATGACAAAAATGACAAAAATGACAAAAAATTACAAAAATTACAAAAATTACAAAAATTACAAAAATTACAAAAATGACAAAAATGACAAAAATTACAAAAATTACAAAAATCACAAAGATTACAAAAATTACAAAATTTACAAATTGACAAAAATTAGAAAAATTTCAAAAATTACAAAAATTATAAAAATTACAAAAATTACAAAAATTACAAAAATTACAAAAATTACAAAAATTACAAAAATAACAAAAAAATCAAAAATTACAAAAATTATAAAAATTACAAAAATTACAAACATTACAAAAATTACAAAAATTACAAAAATTACAAAAATTACAAAAATTACAAAAATTACAAAAATTACAAAAATTACAAAAATTACAAAAATTACAAAAATTACAAAAATCACAAAAATTACAAAAATTACAAAAATTACAAAAATTACAAAAATTACAAAAATTACAAAAATTACAAAAATTACAAAAATTACAAAAATTACAAAAATTACAAAAATTACAAAAATTACAAAAATTACAAAAATTACAAAAATTACAAAAATTTCAAAAATTACAAAACTTACAAAAATTACAAAAATTACAAAAATTACAAAAATTACAAAAATTACAAAAATTACAAAAATTACAAAAATTACAAAAATTACAAAAATTACAAAAATGACAAAAATGACAAAAATGACAAAAATGACAAAAATGACAAAAATGACAAAAATGACAAAAATGACAAAAATGACAAAAATGACAAAAATGACAAAAATGACAAAAATGACAAAAATGACAAAAATGACAAAAATGACAAAAATGACAAAAATGACAAAAATGACAAAAATGACAAAAATGACAAAAATGACAAAAATGACAAAAATGACAAAAATGACAAAAATGACAAAAATGACAAAAATGACAAAAATGACAAAAATGACAAAAATGACAAAAATGACAAAAATGACAAAAATGACAAAAATGACAAAAATGACAAAAATGACAAAAATGACAAAAATGACAAAAATGACAAAAATGACAAAAATGACAAAAATGACAAAAATGACAAAAATGACAAAAATGACAAAAATGACAAAAATGACAAAAATGACAAAAATGACAAAAATGACAAAAATGACAAAAATGACAAAAATGACAAAAATGACAAAAATGACAAAAATGAAAAAATGAAAAAATGACAAAAATGACAAAAATGACAAAAATGACAAAAATGACAAAAATGACAAAAATGACAAAAATGACAAAAATGACAAAAATGACAAAAATGACAAAAATGACAAAAATGACAAAAATGACAAAAATGACAAAAATGACAAAAATGACAAAAATGACAAAAATGACAAAAATGACAAAAATGACAAAAATGACAAAAATGACAAAAATGACAAAAATGACAAAAATGACAAAAATGACAAAAATGACAAAAATGACAAAAATGACAAAAATGACAAAAATGACAAAAATGACAAAACTGACAAACATTACAAAAATTACAAAAATTACAAAAATTATAAAAATTACAAAAATTACAAAAATTATAAAAATTACAAAAATTACAAAAATGACAAAAATGACAAAAATTACAAAAATTACAAAAATTACAAAAATTACAAAAATTACAAAAATTACAAAAATTACAAAAATTACAAAAATTACAAAAATTATAAAAATTACAAAAATTAAAAAAATTACAAAAATTACAAAAATTACAAAAAATATTAAAATTACAAAAATTACAAAAATTACAAAAATTACAAAAATTACAAAAATTACAAAAATTACAAAAATTACAAAAATTACAAAAATTACAAAAATTACAAAAATTACAAAAATTACAAAAATTACAAAAATTACAAAAAATTACAAAGATTACAAAAATTACAAAAATTACAAATTGACAAAAATTAGAAAAATTTCAAAAATTACAAAAATTATAAAAATTACAAAAATGACAAAAATTACAAAAATTACAAAAATTACAAAAATAACAAAAATTACAAAATTTACAAAAATTACAAAAATGACAAAAATGACAAAAATGACAAAAATGACAAAAATGACAAAAATGACAAAAATGACAAAAATGACAAAAATGACAAAAATGACAAAAATGACAAAAATGACAAAAATGACAAAAATGACAAAAATGACAAAAATGACAAAAATGACAAAAATGACAAAAATGACAAAAATGACAAAAATGACAAAAATGACAAAAATGACAAAAATGACAAAAATGACAAAAATGACAAAAATGACAAAAATGACAAAAATGACAAAAATGACAAAAATGACAAAAATGACAAAAATGACAAAAATGACAAAAATGACAAAAATGACAAAAATGACAAAAATGACAAAAATGACAAAAATGACAAAAATGACAAAAATGACAAAAATGACAAAAATGACAAAAATGACAAAAATGACAAAAATGACAAAAATGACAAAAATGACAAAAATGACAAAAATGACAAAAATGACAAAAATGACAAAAATGACAAAAATGACAAAAATGACAAAAATGACAAAAATGACAAAAATGACAAAAATGACAAAAATGACAAAAATGACAAAAATGACAAAAATGACAAAAATGACAAAAATGACAAAAATGACAAAAATGACAAAAATGACAAAAATGACAAAAATGACAAAAATGACAAAAATGACAAAAATGACAAAAATGACAAAAATGACAAAAATGATAAAAATGACAAAAATGACAAAAATGACAAAAATGACAAAAATGACAAAAATGACAAAAATGACAAAAATGACAAAAATGACAAAAATGACAAAAATGACAAAAATGACAAAAATGACAAAAATGACAAAAATGACAAAAATGACAAAAATGACAAAAATGACAAAAATGACAAAAGTGACAAAAATGACAAAAATGACAAAAATGACAAAAATGACAAAAATGACAAAAATGACAAAAATGACAAAAATGACAAAAATGACAAAAATGACAAAAATGACAAAAATGACAAAAATGACAAAAATGACAAAAATGACAAAAATGACAAAAATGACAAAAATGACAAAAATGACAAAAATGACAAAAATGACAAAAATGACAAAAATGACAAAAATGACAAAAATGACAAAAATGACAAAAATGACAAAAATGACAAAAATGACAAAAATGACAAAAATGACAAAAATGATAAAAATGACCAAAATGACCAAAATGACAAAAATGACAAAAATGACAAAAATGACAAAAATGACAAAAATGACAAAAATGACAAAAATGACAAAAATGACAAAAATGACAAAAATGACAAAAATGACAAAAATGACAAAAATGACAAAAATGACAAAAATGACAAAAATGACAAAAATGACAAAAATGACAAAAATGACAAAAATGACAAAAATGACAAAAATGACAAAAATGACAAAAATGACAAAAATGACAAAAATGACAAAAATGACAAAAATGATAAAAATGACAAAAATGACAAAAATGACAAAAATAACAAAAATGACAAAAATGACAAATATGACAAAAATGAAAAAAAATGACAAAAATGACAAAAATGACAAAAATGACAAAAATGACAAAAGTGACAAAAATGACAAAAATGACAAAAATGACAAAAATGACAAAAATGACAAAAATGACAAAAATGACAAAATGACAAAATGACAAAAATGACAAAAATGACAAAAATGACAAAAATGACAAAAATGACAAAAATGACAAAAATGACAAAAATGACAAAAATGACAAAAATGACAAAAATGACAAAAATGACAAAAATGACAAAAATGACAAAAACGACAAAAATGACAAAGAAGACAAATAAGACAAATAAGACAAAAATGACAAAAATGACAAAAATGACAAAAATGACAAAAATGACAAAAATTACAAAAATGACAAAAATGACAAAAATGACAAAAATGACAAAAATGACAAAAATGACAAAAATGACAAAAATGACAAAAATGACAAAAATGACAAAAATGACAAAAATGACAAAAATGACAAAAATGACAAAAATGACAAAAATGACAAAAATGACAAAAATGACAAAAATGACAAAAATGACAAAAATGACAAAAATGACAAAAATGACAAAAATGACAAAAATGACAAAAATGACAAAAATGACAAAAATGACAAAAATGACAAAAATGACAAAAATGACAAAAATGACAAAAATGACAAAAATGACAAAAATGACAAAAATGACAAAAATGACAAAAATGACAAAAATGACAAAAATGACAAAAATGACAAAAATGACAAAAATGACAAAAAATTACAAAAATTACAAAAATTACAAAAATTACAAAAATTACAAAAATGACAAAAATGACAAAAATTACAAAAATTACAAAAATCACAAAGATTACAAAAATTACAAAATTTACAAATTGACAAAAATTAGAAAAATTTCAAAAATTACAAAAATTATAAAAATTACAAAAATTACAAAAATTACAAAAATTACAAAAATTACAAAAATTACAAAAATAACAAAAAAATCAAAAATTACAAAAATTATAAAAATTACAAAAATTACAAACATTACAAAAATTACAAAAATTACAAAAATTACAAAAATTACAAAAATTACAAAAATTACAAAAATTACAAAAATTACAAAAATTACAAAAATTACAAAAATTACAAAAATCACAAAAATTACAAAAATTACAAAAATTACAAAAATTACAAAAATTACAAAAATTACAAAAATTACAAAAATTACAAAAATTACAAAAATTACAAAAATTACAAAAATTACAAAAATTACAAAAATTTCAAAAATTACAAAACTTACAAAAATTACAAAAATTACAAAAATTACAAAAATTACAAAAATTACAAAAATTACAAAAATTACAAAAATTACAAAAATTACAAAAATTACAAAAATGACAAAAATGACAAAAATGACAAAAATGACAAAAATGACAAAAATGACAAAAATGACAAAAATGACAAAAATGACAAAAATGACAAAAATGACAAAAATGACAAAAATGACAAAAATGACAAAAATGACAAAAATGACAAAAATGACAAAAATGACAAAAATGACAAAAATGACAAAAATGACAAAAATGACAAAAATGACAAAAATGACAAAAATGACAAAAATGACAAAAATGACAAAAATGACAAAAATGACAAAAATGACAAAAATGACAAAAATGACAAAAATGACAAAAATGACAAAAATGACAAAAATGACAAAAATGACAAAAATGACAAAAATGACAAAAATGACAAAAATGACAAAAATGACAAAAATGACAAAAATGACAAAAATGACAAAAATGACAAAAATGACAAAAATGACAAAAATGACAAAAATGACAAAAATGACAAAAATGACAAAAATGACAAAAATGACAAAAATGACAAAAATGACAAAAATGACAAAAATGAAAAAATGAAAAAATGACAAAAATGACAAAAATGACAAAAATGACAAAAATGACAAAAATGACAAAAATGACAAAAATGACAAAAATGACAAAAATGACAAAAATGACAAAAATGACAAAAATGACAAAAATGACAAAAATGACAAAAATGACAAAAATGACAAAAATGACAAAAATGACAAAAATGACAAAAATGACAAAAATGACAAAAATGACAAAAATGACAAAAATGACAAAAATGACAAAAATGACAAAAATGACAAAAATGACAAAAATGACAAAAATGACAAAAATGACAAAAATGACAAAACTGACAAACATTACAAAAATTACAAAAATTACAAAAATTATAAAAATTACAAAAATTACAAAAATTATAAAAATTACAAAAATTACAAAAATGACAAAAATGACAAAAATTACAAAAATTACAAAAATTACAAAAATTACAAAAATTACAAAAATTACAAAAATTACAAAAATTACAAAAATTACAAAAATTATAAAAATTACAAAAATTAAAAAAATTACAAAAATTACAAAAATTACAAAAAATATTAAAATTACAAAAATTACAAAAATTACAAAAATTACAAAAATTACAAAAATTACAAAAATTACAAAAATTACAAAAATTACAAAAATTACAAAAATTACAAAAATTACAAAAATTACAAAAATTACAAAAATTACAAAAAATTACAAAGATTACAAAAATTACAAAAATTACAAATTGACAAAAATTAGAAAAATTTCAAAAATTACAAAAATTATAAAAATTACAAAAATGACAAAAATTACAAAAATTACAAAAATTACAAAAATAACAAAAATTACAAAATTTACAAAAATTACAAAAATGACAAAAATGACAAAAATGACAAAAATGACAAAAATGACAAAAATGACAAAAATGACAAAAATGACAAAAATGACAAAAATGACAAAAATGACAAAAATGACAAAAATGACAAAAATGACAAAAATGACAAAAATGACAAAAATGACAAAAATGACAAAAATGACAAAAATGACAAAAATGACAAAAATGACAAAAATGACAAAAATGACAAAAATGACAAAAATGACAAAAATGACAAAAATGACAAAAATGACAAAAATGACAAAAATGACAAAAATGACAAAAATGACAAAAATGACAAAAATGACAAAAATGACAAAAATGACAAAAATGACAAAAATGACAAAAATGACAAAAATGACAAAAATGACAAAAATGACAAAAATGACAAAAATGACAAAAATGACAAAAATGACAAAAATGACAAAAATGACAAAAATGACAAAAATGACAAAAATGACAAAAATGACAAAAATGACAAAAATGACAAAAATGACAAAAATGACAAAAATGACAAAAATGACAAAAATGACAAAAATGACAAAAATGACAAAAATGACAAAAATGACAAAAATGACAAAAATGACAAAAATGACAAAAATGACAAAAATGACAAAAATGACAAAAATGACAAAAATGACAAAAATGACAAAAATGACAAAAATGACAAAAATGACAAAAATGACAAAAATGACAAAAATGACAAAAATGACAAAAATGACAAAAATGACAAAAATGACAAAAATGACAAAAATGACAAAAATGACAAAAATGACAAAAATGACAAAAATGACAAAAATGACAAAAATGACAAAAATGACAAAAATGACAAAAATGACAAAAATGACAAAAATGACAAAAATGACAAAAATGACAAAAATGACAAAAATGACAAAAATGACAAAAATGACAAAAATGACAAAAATGACAAAAATGACAAAAATGACAAAAATGACAAAAATGACAAAAATGACAAAAATGACAAAAATGACAAAAATGACAAAAATGACAAAAATGACAAAAATGACAAAAATGACAAAAATGACAAAAATGACAAAAATGACAAAAATGACAAAAATGACAAAAATGACAAAAATGACAAAAATGACAAAAATGACAAAAATGACAAAAATGACAAAAATGACAAAAATGACAAAAATGACAAAAATGACAAAAATGACAAAAATGACAAAAATGACAAAAATGACAAAAATGACAAAAATGACAAAAATGACAAAAATGACAAAAATGACAAAAATGACAAAAATGACAAAAATGACAAAAATGACAAAAATGACAAAAATGACAAAAATGACAAAAATGACAAAAATGACAAAAATGACAAAAATGACAAAAATGACAAAAATGACAAAAATGACAAAAATGACAAAAATGACAAAAATGACAAAAATGACAAAAATGACAAAAATGACAAAAATGACAAAAATGACAAAAATGACAAAAATGACAAAAATGACAAAAATGACAAAAATGACAAAAATGACAAAAATGACAAAAATGACAAAAATGACAAAAATGACAAAAATGACAAAAATGACAAAAATGACAAAAATGACAAAAATGACAAAAATGACAAAAATGACAAAAATGACAAAAATGACAAAAATGACAAAAATGACAAAAATGACAAAAATGACAAAAATGACAAAAATGACAAAAATGACAAAAATGACAAAAATGACAAAAATGACAAAAATGACAAAAATGACAAAAATGACAAAAATGACAAAAATGACAAAAATGACAAAAATGACAAAAATGACAAAAATGACAAAAATGACAAAAATGACAAAAATGACAAAAATGACAAAAATGACAAAAATGACAAAAATGACAAAAATGACAAAAATGACAAAAATGACAAAAATGACAAAAATGACAAAAATGACAAAAATGACAAAAATGACAAAAATGACAAAAATGACAAAAATGACAAAAATGACAAAAATGACAAAAATGACAAAAATGACAAAAATGACAAAAATGACAAAAATGACAAAAATGACAAAAATGACAAAAATGACAAAAATGACAAAAATGACAAAAATGACAAAAATGACAAAAATGACAAAAATGACAAAAATGACAAAAATGACAAAAATGACAAAAATGACAAAAATGAAAAAATGACAAAAATGACAAAAATGACAAAAATGACAAAAATGACAAAAATGACAAAAATGACAAAAATGACAAAAATGACAAAAATGACAAAAATGACAAAAATGACAAAAATGACAAAACTGACAAAAATGACAAAAATGACAAAAATGACAAAAATGACAAAAATGACAAAAATGACAAAAATGACAAAAATGACAAAAATGACAAAAATGACAAAAATGACAAAAATGACAAAAATGACAAAAATGACAAAAATGACAAAAATGACAAAAATGACAAAAATGACAAAAATGACAAAAATGACAAAAATGACAAAAATGACAAAAATGACAAAAATGACAAATATGACAAAAATGACAAAAATGACAAAAATGACAAAACTGACAAAAATTACAAAAATTACAAAAATTACAAAAATTATAAAAATTACAAAAATTACAAAAATTATAAAAATTACAAAAATTACAAAAATTACAAAAATTACAAAAATTACAAAAATTACAAAAATTACAAAAATGACAAAAATTACAAAAATTACAAAAATTACAAAAATTACAAAAATTATAAAAATAACAAAAATTACAAAAATTAAAAAAATTACAAAAATTACAAAAATTACAAAAAATATTAAAATTACAAAAATTACAAAAATTACAAAAATTACAAAAATTACAAAAATTACAAAAATTACAAAAATTACAAAAATTACAAAAATTACAAAAAATTACAAAGATTACAAAAATTACAAAAATTACAAATTGACAAAAATTAGAAAAATTTCAAAAATTACAAAAATTATAAAAATTACAAAAATGACAAAAATTACAAAAATTACAAAAATTAAAAAAATTAAAAAAATTACAAAAATAACAAAAATTACAAAATTTACAAAAATTACAAAAATTACAAAAATTACAAAAATGACAAAAATGACAAAAATGACAAAAATGACAAAAATGACAAAAATGACAAAAATGACAAAAATGACAAAAATGACAAAAATGACAAAAATGACAAAAATGACAAAAATGACAAAAATGACAAAAATGACAAAAATGACAAAAATGACAAAAATGACAAAAATGACAAAAATGACAAAATTGACAAAAATGAAAAAAATGACAAAAATGACAAAAATGACAAAAATGACAAAAGTGACAAAAATGACAAAAATGACAAAAATGACAAAAATGACAAAAATGACAAAAATGACAAAAATGACAAAAATGACAAAAATGACAAAAATGACAAAAATGACAAAAATGACAAAAAATGACAAAAATGACAAAAATGACAAAAATGACAAAAATGACAAAAATGACAAAAATGACAAAAATGACAAAAATGACAAAAATGACAAAAATGACAAAAATGACAAAAATGACAAAAATGACAAAAATGACAAAAATGACAAAAATGACAAAAATGACAAAAATGACAAAAATGACAAAAATGACAAAAATGACAAAAATTACCAAAATTACCAAAATGACAAAAATGACAAAAATGACAAAAATGACAAAAATGACAAAAATGACAAAAATGACAAAAATGACAAAAATGACAAAAATGACAAAAATGACAAAAATGACAAAAGTGACAAAAGTGACAAAAATGACAAAAATGACAAAAATGACAAAAATGACAAAAATGACAAAAATGACAAAAATGACAAAAATGACAAAAATGACAAAAATGACAAAAATGACAAAAATGACAAAAATGACAAAAAATGACAAAAAATGACAAAAAATGACGAAAATGACAAAAATGACAAAAAAGACAAAAATGACAAAAATGACAAACATGACTAAAACGACAATATCGACAAAAACGACAAAAACGACAAAAATGACAAAAATGACAAAAGTGACAAAAATGACAAAATTTTTTGTAATCTTTTTGAAATTTGTTACTGAAAATGATTATTTTTTTTTATAATTTCCAATTTCCTTTGGTTGCTCCGTTCATGAATTTTAGAGTCAAAAATCGAAATTTCAAGAGTTAGAAGGCATTCCAAAATCTAACCCGATGGACATGAAATTTTGCACAGGATTTAGAAAAAATCTATAGAATGAATATGATCCATTTTCGGAATGCGACATGACCCTTTTTGCTGCCACCCTGATTTATGATGATCATGATGGACATGTGAAATGAAGCACTTCAAAATCAAAACGGAATGGTTTATGTGAATCGCCAGAGCAATTCACATTTGCTGAATTGGTTATCACGTTTAAATTAATGAACGCTGAACACGCAAACTGAGGCGTTGCTAGTCCAAGCACTCAATTTGATAAAAGATTAAGCTGATTAAAAGATCAACAGCACAATCCCACGCAGGGACTTAATCAGCAAACGCAAAATTCTGCACGAGGAAATAAATTGCATTCGAAGGATTTTGCCGCCTAATCACACCTTCAGCAGATGAGAACACAAAGAAAAACACGTCTAACATACATCAATACACAAGCCCTCCCCCGAAGAGGAAAGTTCTTAACGCCTTAATTAAGTCTGGGACTGTTTGGTGTCCCCGAGATCACGAATTTTCGGCTTCCCCCTCCTCGGTGGGGAGACAGAACATTGGCGTCTCTTCTAAATGGTATCGTATACATACATACCTTGCACAGAAATACAGAACAAGAAGTTGCTGAATGACGGCAGCGCCCATCCTCATCAAGAAAAGTTCAAGTGACAAGGTGAAATACCATTGCCTTTTTTCGAAGTGGAACCGGGAGTCGGAACTTCGAGACTCTCCCCTCCTCTTTTTTTTTGCCTTTTTTCGTCCGTGTTGGGAGTATTTTGTCGTCTCTATGAATCACGCCCTTGAAAATCTTCTCATAAACCGTGCCGAAATACGATTTCTTTCCGGCTCCTCTCGGTTCATTCCAGTTTTTTTTTCCTTCAGACAAACTTTTATTTACTGGAAAAGTGAGGAAAACGTTTGGCAACAGCAAGGACCTATGTATGGCCTTGAATTCTTTCCATACAGAATATGTGGGGAAAACGATAGCTGGTTGCCTAGGAGAGTAAAGATTTTTCAAAAGTTTTTCCTCTAGGGCTCTTGAAGTTGTGTTGGAATAGAAATTTAACACCTCCTGGATAGCTCCGTAACAGCACCTTCAAGCTAGCGTTCAGAATGTGTTTGAAAATTGTTGAACCGAACTGAAACTGAATGTTTGCATTTAAGATCCCGTTCAGAA
Organism: Uranotaenia lowii; assembly: GCF_029784155.1. Taxonomy (NCBI): domain Eukaryota; kingdom Metazoa; phylum Arthropoda; class Insecta; order Diptera; family Culicidae; genus Uranotaenia; species Uranotaenia lowii. The sequence goes on from NC_073692.1 coordinate 207,247,072, forward strand.
AATATCCGATATCCGACAGAAACGCTCTTTGCACTTTTACTTCTTTGGTTCTGAGAACCACGTAGTCTTCACATTATTATGGCACAAACAATTAGTTCACAATTTCTTGGATATGGTCAGTTAAATTTCGGTGACCTTAGAAGACTTAAAATAATAAGTCGCGTTTAAATCAATCTACTATCATCACAGGTGGATTTTTTTTCGAAAGTCAGTCATTGATCTTGTGAATGCTAGATGTGTCTGAGTTAATCTCTGAGTTCAGAATCACAAGAATCGTAAAATCACGACAATGGCGTAGCAGTTAGTAAGATGAGCATAAATAAGCAAGACTGATGCTCAGTGTGTTTATAAATGGTACCAGATCCGGGAAATAAGACGAAGAGGCTGGAATAGCGCAAATTGCCTAGGCTGCTGCTTTGATTGTTCGTTCCTCCGGTAAATAAGACGGAGAGACTAGAAAGCGCAGATTGTTAAGGCATCTGCTGGTTGTTTGTTTTGATTTTGCCTCCCAGTGGAAAAAGACGGAATTAGCTTGGGAAGCCCGTGGTTTTTCAGGACTGTTGCTGCTAATTGTTTGTATTGATTTGGCATTTCGGTGGAAAAATTACGGTATGGGATTGGAAAGCGCTCGTTTTTTTAGGGCTGTTGCTGCTGATTTTTCATTTTGATTCGGCCTTCCGATGAAAATTTTGATGATTTGTAATGATTTAGTTGGAAAAAATACGGAATCGGCATTATAGGCTTAAATTTTAAAGGCTGCTGATACTGAATATTTGTTTTGATTTGGCCTTCTAGTGGAAAAAGACGGAATTGGCATAGGAACCGTAAATTTTTAAGGCTACTGCTGCTGATTGTTTGTGTTAATTTGGCCTTCCGGTGAAAAAAACGGAATTGACTTAGAAATCGCAAATTTTCAAGGCTGCAGCTGCTGATTGTATTGATTTGGACTTCCGGTGGAAAAGACGGAATTGTTATAGGAAGCGTAACTTTTTTAGGCTGCTGCTGCTGATTGTTTGTATTAATTTGGCCTTCCGGTGGAAAAAGAAGGAATTGGCTAAGGAAGCGCAAATTTTTAAGGCTGCTGCTGCTGTTTGTTTTCTTGATTTACCCTTCATATGGAAAAGACGGAATTGGCTTGGGAAAAACAGAGTTGGCTTAGGAAGTGCAGATGATAAAGGTTCATGCTGATTGTTTATTTCGATTTGACCTTCCGATGAAAAACGACAGAATGGCTTAAGATGCGCAGAATTTTAAGACTGTTGCTGCTGAATATTTGTTTTGATTTGGCCTTCTAGTGGAAAAATACGGACCGAGCTTAGGAAGCGTAATTTTTTAAGGCTGCTGCTGCTGATTGTTTGTGTTAATTTGGCCTTTCGATGAAAAAAGATGGAATTGACTAAGGAAGCGCAACTTTTCAAGGCTGCAACTGCTGATTGTATTTCTTGATTTGGTCTTCCGGTAGAAAAGACGGAGTGGGCTTAGATATTGCTTCTGCAGGGTGCTTCTGATTGTTTGTGTTAATTGGGTTTTCCGGTGAAAAAAGATAGAATTGTCTTAGAAAGCGCAGATTTTTAAGGCTGATGCTGCTGATTGTTTCGATTTGGTCTTTTGGTTGGGCAGGCTGTTTCTAAGAATACTTTCGGATTATTCCGATTCTGGTAAACAGAGACAGAGCGTCCAGAAAAATACAAATTTTTTTTCCAAAGTGTGTTTTTAAATTTAAGCATTTTTGACTGCTTATTTGAAAGCTATTTACTGTAGAACAGTGTTCCGAAAATCTCTCAAGAAAAGCAATCAGGATTGGTTTCCATCTAGAAAATGTCTTCTTTGATTACTGCGATACGCACGTGGTTAGTGTTAAGGTCGTACGTTTTTCAAAAATTAACACAAACTAGATACAAAAAAATCAACCGAGCGGCATCGTGTGCTCCCTTTGCTAGTCGTAACGTGGTCAATCGGAGGTGATCGACATACTTGTTGATACATTTTGAGCGTCGCTCACTGACTGCTTCACAAACTTTTAGCCCAAACTTTTAGCATCATTGTCGCTCATGTTTGTTATTGATTGACAATTATGAACATTTCATAAGGAAAATTTGAAGAAATGCCAGGATTGCATGTTCACAAATCGTGTTGCATGGAGTCAGCACTTCATTGCGGTTAGGTTGTAGTGATTGGTACCTTCTGCGCAAAGCGAAAAGTAAACAATCATCTGATAGCATTTCTAGCTTTATTACATTAGCATGAGCGTTGTAGACCGCATCATTCTATAAAAAAGTTCATTCCGAGCGTAGTTCTGGATACGGTTTGTTAGCTGAAACGGTCTTGTGCTGCGCAAACTGCTACGTCATTCGTTAGGTGAAATTCATGACAACAAATACGGTAAAAAAATATTTATCACTGGTTAGATCTTTAAAAACAACACGTTGATTGATTTTTTACGATTTTCCAGGGCGTCCAATCCTACCAGCATACATAAAGCTCGATATTCCGGCATTTCGTCATGCCAACCAAGGTTCCTTAGTGCGTATCTCGGAAATCTTTTTTGGACTCGTTTTATTCTGTTTTTTTTGTAGGGGAACTGGGTATAAAATGCGCAGTCGGGACAAGATGCGCCACCATCAGTATTTCACTAAACAAACATTGTTCAACATTTCTGAAAATGCCAGTTTGTTTTTACACTTTAATGCTTTTATAAACATTTGTGGACCTTCTAAGTTTTCTATTTTGCGTAAATTTGACGAAAAACGAAAACAAAATTTTTTGGGAGTATTTCTTGCAATTTTTCAACTTTTCTCGTAATGATTTGGGGCATCTATCAGCAAACATTTACCTGGCATCTGTTCCAATGATTAACATTGGTCTTGACAATAATCACACATCGAAAAATTTCTTTATTCAATTTTTTTATGTTATTTTAAGCGATTTTTTATAAACATGTCTAGACAGGGCAAAACGCGCCATATCCGTTTATCTTTAAGCATGTCTCATATTTGTTTAAATTTATATGCAGTTTTAATCACAACAATTTGAAGGTTATTTATATGTTGAATTGGAAAACGTAACTTGAATATAAACGAATTTATTTGAAATTCCTAAATTTAATATAGATTTAATTAACTATTCACAAGAACGTCAGTATATCTGGCAGCACTGCGCGTACAAATACATTTTTCCATCTGTGAAGTAGCAAAGAAGTGTTTTTACCTGGCAAACACTTTCGGATGCCTTAACACATTAACACTTATTAATCGTTGAACGGCGCGTTTGGGTATACACATATGTGCACTTTGCCCCAAACGAAATGGAAATCATACTTTAGAAACTCTTTCATAATTTAACGATTAAGACGTATATAATTGGTATAAGTGTTACTGTTTGTATATTTCCGGTGAAGAACAGTCCCCTTTTCAAAACTATTGTCGAATTTACTGGATTGCATTCTTCATTTACGAGTAATGAAAGATTCTTCTTAACGTGTGCGTCTAACCCCCCCTTCCTCTACATTGTAGTATGGCTGCCACACTATACTAGCGTATTCGATGACAGTTCGAATAAGACCAACATAAATCGGAGCAATGGTGTAAGGTTTTTTCAGCTCGTGACAAATCCTACTTACCATACCGTACATGGAGTTTGCTTTGGCAACGACTTGTTAGATATGTTTTGAAAAACTGAGTTCCACATCCAACTCAACGCCTAGGTGCTTCACCGACGATTTTCTAGCAATGATACTGCTACTTTTCGAAACGATATTCATGCAAGATGTTATTCATCTTCCGAGAAAAGGTTATCGTGCTACATTTTGAGGCTTTAATTTTCAATCCAAACGGGCTGCAGCACTCAGAAAACCTATATACCGCGTTTTGTAGAGTCAAGCAATCCCTTCAGTTTCGAACTGGGAAGAACATTTTCAGATCATCTGCGTATATCAAAACATGCACGTCACGCAACACTCTGGGAAACTCGTTCATTACAGTGATGAAAAGAAGGGGTCCCAAGTGACTTCCTTGTGGTACACCACTGTTAACCGAGAATACGCTGGATCTCGCATTCCCAAGCTTCACGAATTGTACTTTTTCTGTTAGGTATGAACCAATCCTCTGCATGCAAGTACCGGGAACTCCATTTTTACATAAAACTGACAGGAGAGCATTAATGTTCATCACGTCAAAAGCCTTTGACATGTCGGTATACATGGTATCAACTCGTGATCCCTACATCATCCATTTAGTTGTTCGAGAAACGAATTCCGCCAAGTTCGTCACTGTTGAACGTTTTATCAAAAAGCCGTGCTGAAAATCTGACATCTCTCTGAAAATCTGACATGGGTACATTTGATCGTAGAGTATGCTTTCGAATAGTTTGAGAATCGCAGAGAGAATTGCTACCCCACGGTAGTTATCAGCAGGCTGTTTTGAACCATTCTTATGAATCGGGAAAATGTGTGAGATCTTCCATAATTTTGGAAACCGACCTTCACGAATTGAAGCTGAAAATAGCAATTGCAAAGGCACTTCGATGCCGATTACGCACTTTTTGAGGAATGGATTTAGAATTCCATCAGGACCACTTCCTTTGGATTCATCGAGCTCTCAATTCAGGAATAATTTCGGTTGCGGCTTGGAATCGTAGTTCTGTATTTAAATCGTTAACGCTGTTAATACAGCGAAAATGTTCGACGGATAATTCTGAAGGCTCATTTAAAGTATTTACTTTTTTATTCGTTTACATACGTGATACATTGGGCTCTATGCAAAGTGTTGAAGCATTGGCCGCAAATCGGTAAGCAGTTTTATCCAGCTGAGTTTTACTTCTACGATACTTATTGTATTTTTTTTATCTTTATGAAGACGAATTATTTTCGCGTTGAACCATTCCGGATATTTGGTTCGATTCGATTGTATGGATAAAGTGACTTATTTGTTCAAAAGTGTAGCCTTACCATTTTTTTTTCAAACTAATTTTCTAGAGCTGCATCGATTCACAGAACAAATTTGTCAGAGACCGCAAGTTTCTAAGCCCAACATATAAAAAATCCAAAATCGTTTGATACTTTTTTTGTTCAATGGTTTATTACAAATGTATGTTCATTAGGTTGCTGCAAGCTTTGAATGGAAATTCTTAATTCATAAATTTGTACACCTCTTATAGCTTTTTTGGGTGTTTTTACTACCAGAAATAGCTATAAAAATTATGGAAGCAACTCATTCAGTCCAGAATTGACGCAACAAGTTGAAAATGAAGGAAATTTGTAAGAGAAAACAAAATTTTCATTTTAAAACGACTAGAGATGTACTGTAACTTCCAAAAATGTAATTTTGAATGTTCAATATTCCGTTATTCTTGCACTACATTTCATGCGAACAAGCCACAATCTTAACTTCCGCTTCAGAAAAAATGTTGTTCAAATTTTTTTTTCAAAATTTATTTTTTAAATTTTAGCACTTTTAATAGCTGTTCAACCTAAGGATGAAAATAAGAAGATCGTAAGTAGCAAAAAAAATGGCTATTCAATGAGCTTGTTGATTTATAAAACCTTGGCAAAAACATTTCATGAAATTGTTGAAAACTCTAGCAAGCAAAGTTTGCCGTTTTAAACACATTTCAGTGGATTAAGATTTTTAATTTTGCAATGACTCTTTTTATGATACACTTAGCTGTACTACATGTGCAGATTGAAAAGTGCCTTTCTTCTGACAACGATGCTGGTAATTTTTTAGCTTTTCTAGAATAATTTCTGGAAATCATACCCATTTTTTGGTAACCAGATGTTTCCCAGCGCTTTCAAAAGTAAACTACCCTTTGATGTTGGTTGAAATGGCAGGATAAAAAAGGCCTTTGAAATAAGATTATTCTTTCATTCATATCTAAACACTTCTATTAAGCGTAGAAATGCTGTAATATTGTTTTCAAACACATCGCTGCTTCAAAATATGGGAAAAAAATGAAACTTTGAATGGCGAAAACGATGTCACAATTTACTCAACAAATCAGTTCGAACCATATTAGCTTAGCTTAGCTTAGCTTGGTTGACTACTCACATCCACCTTAAACTATGAAATTCGAAAATGCTTCATATTAAGTTTTTATTTTGTTAATTAAAACAAATCATATTTTTATACGGCATTCAACAACTTTACTATTAAAATCACTTTAATGCATTTCGAACTCCACAGTCGCAGGCGTGGCTCAGTAGAACAAGTTCCACATTGCCAATGGTTGCTACTCCGTGATTGACCGAGGCCATCAATTTTGTACAAAGGTCAAAAGAATGGTACTTGAGATTAGTAGCTCATTCTCATTGTACAAAACTGATGCTCTCTCTTTGATCGTCAATAACGGCGCCGGCCACGTCCTAGTAGTCAATAGATAGTTGGGAAAAATAGAGAAAGGGATGAAAGGTATAACTTTGCGCTTTAGGACCGAGGTCACCTCTGCATCCTAGCAAATAATTTTGTTAAGGAGAGTGGGCAAAAGGATATGATCTGGAGACACTTTTGACTGTGTTGTGATCTTAAAAAATGAACCAAATATACTCCTGTACTCATATTGTTTGTGTAAAACGCCAACTATAAACCAATTTAGCTATAAACCACTTCTAACATATTAACTAAGAAAAGATTGGATTTAAACGCATCGTTTGAATATTAGAATTCATCACTATTATTTGCAACATTTTGAAGCACTTTAAAGAAAAATGAAATTTTCGAAATTTTTTGTATAAAAATCGTATATTTTTCATGTAGCAGAGAAAACTGTTTTTAACTAATGGCTAACTTTCGCATAACTTTATCGTTTTTTCAAGCCCGCTACAATTTTAAGTAAAAAAAACTAAATAAGGTCTTCTTCATCGCGATAATTTGAAATATTTAATGAAATCTGGACACATGGGAAAAATTTGAATAATATTGCTTTAAAACAGTTGTATTCAATAACAACCCAGTTTATTTACTTGAACTATCTACCAGTTGAATTAAAATTTAGATACGCCAAGATATAAGAGGTAAATAGGATACCATCATACCTCTACTTTTACAGTTTTAAGATGCGATTTAAACAATTCGAAGCTTTCCTGAAACACCATTCGAAGATTATCTACGAAAAAAATCCTAGCAAAACCTGGTTACAAACAACACCAAAGTTGTGATTATTGTTCATTTGAGAATAATAAAACAAACATTCGAGGTTGCTACCGTGTGACACATTTGAAGTAATCCACAAAAATTACAAAAGATTTCTAGTGTTTAAGTCCCTATACGCTGGCCATATTGAACCTACATTGAACCTAGAAAATAAACTATCATTTGTTATAGGCAAAACCTTACATTGAAAGCGAAGCGATAATTAAAATAAATAACAGCTATCGTGTTTTAAAGCGGCCTCATGTTTATGACATGTACTCAAACGTTTACAAATCTTACGTTAAGTTTTTGCCAAAAAAAATCATATCAGCAGGTATTTAAATTTTTAATCACGAACGGAAATCAAAATTTTTAAAATCGAAATTTTACTCAAATGGATTTACACTGCAAAATAAACTAAAGTATAAATAGAAAGTATAAATAGAGTAAAATAAAGGAACGGGCTCACCAAAAATGCCAATCCTATAGGATCTATAGATGAAAAGGAGTCCGCGGTTCCGCAAAACAGCTATTTTAATCTGGAGGGGGAGATTGTTTGCTTTCCGGGAGATCCGTTTCCGTTACTCGATTTGTTAGTTCCGTCAATTTTCCGGGATTTGAATTTTTCTCTAATTTTTCGATGACAGAAAAAACCTGTCCTCCTCACTCAGCCACAGCCTACCAAGTCTCCGTGCTACTACCTCAACAAATCAGTTCGAACCATATTGTTGATGAACTTCTAAATGAGAAATTTGCACTGTTTGCATTTCGAATTGGTCATAAAATGTAGAATAAAATAATTCTTCAGCTTCGGTCAACAACGAAACACCAGCTTTCACAATAGTGAAAACACCGTAATCAAAACCATTCTGATTCCAAAGTGTGCATTTTCAATTCCACCGGGGGGTCACATCGAAAGCCACCCTCAGGGCGTGTGGATGTGGCCACATTTTAAAATCCGCTTCCGATGTCCTGCTGCTTCGGAGTGGAACGGGTAGATTAAATTTCCTAACCCCCAACTGTCTCCAGAATAAATAATTTGCTTAACCTGCTTCAGATGACGTCGCTCTGTGGAAGGACAACACAAAATAGTTTTCCGACAACCATGATGCCGCCATTTTGGAACGGAAAAATAAAAAAAAAACAACAGAAGAAGAGCGTCATGACAAGTCGGCGGCACAAAAGCGCAAAGAAATCTTTTCAAACGTTCAGCTTGTTTAATTTCATGACTGACAGGAAGGACGACGGCGACGACGATGTTGCTACCAACTAACTTTGGAAACGAGCCCATCATAATGTTTGTCAACGGGCCAGAAACATGTCACTCACAAGAATGCTGCCAAGCTCGGGACGACGACTCAAAAGAAAATTATTGCATTTGAAAGTTGGCAAAACTGGGGCACCGGCAAAGAACTTTCTGGATGAGTTTTATGGAAGAACAACAATTACGTCATCGAAGAAACAATTAGTTTCTTTAAAAACTTGTAACGATGCGATGATTTAAAAAAAATAGTAAGTTTCATCCTGATTTTTTATGCAGGGAAACTACTCTTGATGAAAAACTATGAATTCATGCTCAATCTCTATAAATCGCATTGGAAAAATTTCTTATTTAGACTCAATTTCAAAACAGAACGATCTCAACCTGTGAAATTCGCCTATCTCAAATTAGCACTTTCCCAAATCTCGTTTGAAAACGCCAAACAGAATTTCCCCTGTCAACATCTCGTGCCAATGAATTATGCTTAACGTATCTAATTAGTCTGACTAAAACCGGGCTTGTTCTATTTTTGGATGCCACGGCGCGATTGTTTCGAAAAGCCTTGGTTTGTACTAATACCCGATACGTTTATGGAAGGTATATTTGGAGGGATTGTCAAGCGAAAAAAAGGGAAAACAAATGTCGTGCCCAACAACTAAAGGGGGCTTCGTGCCACACGACGACGGATGAATCGGAATTAGAATCGTGAAGAAAAAAAATTGCTTTGAGGCTAGGCTTATTAGATAGAAAACATCACGTGCCATTCGGTCATTTAGATGCAACCTCCAGCGAAATTTAAGTACCGTGCTGTTGAAGTTTTCAAATTTTATCGCTGATGGAATACGAAAGGCCGCGGGAGTTGATTAATGTAGCGTAAAGTTTCGTTGAGTTACGACAGTTTGACATTAGTTGTAATAAAAAATAATAAAAAAAATATGCAGAAGTATTCCTAAGCTGGAAAGTGTGACATACGGAACACATTTTTTTTTAACAAAAATCAAAACATGAACTTTGAGGAAAATTTGTGTTCATCAAGTATTTCAACAAGCCATGAGATATTTTTTTATTACATGCTAAAGAAAATAAGAGAAAATTACTGGTCTCTTTTTTGAACGAAACATAACTCTCTGAAAAATTGTAAATATATATAGTGAAATAGTTAAAAAATAGCAATAAACATTAAGCAGGGTGAAAACTTGTGTTTAACACCATATGTATATAAGGGTGTCCCAAAATTGCAAAATATCTGGAAATCTGGGGGCTCACGCCCCAAATGGTAGATTAGACTGTGGAGAAAAAACTTTTGAATGGAGCCAACTAAAAAAATCATGTTTTGAGGTTCCGCAAACGCGACCTTTGAAAAAAGTTCAAGTTTTAAAGATTTGATTTTAAATGAATTGTGGATCCAAACATTTTCACAATACTCATATATTTTATATTTTTTTTCATTTTGTTTGGATTAAATACAACACGTAAAAAAAGAAAAAAAAATAACCAAACTTGTATCAAAATTTAAAATCAGCATTCTATTTTCCAGATAAAATATTTTTCTGTCCAAAAATTTGGTATTCAACTGACCAAAAGGCGTACCTAGTCTTGATTCCTATTTTCTTGAATAATCATTTTTGCCTTTGATATCTTTACATGCAAGTTGAATAGGTCTAAGAAAGGATATGTAAGCACTAGCTCCTCTATATACAACCAAGCGGATCATGTTACTATTCGATCACGAAGGTTTATCAAATACATCCCCAGCTGTTATCAATGATAAAGAAATTGTAGCACATTGCCAAAACTTAAATAGAATGCGAAGCGCATCTAAACTTAACACAATTCATTAAAATTTAGTAGCAAGAAATTATACTATCATTTTAGGAACCGAAACAAGCAGGGATGATAGTATAAAAAGCGAAGAAATTTTTGGATCGTGTTATAATGTCTACAGAGATGACTGAAATTTCAATTCGTCTGACAAGAAATCAGGCGGAGGCGTTGTAGTAGCAATAAGCTCTGCTTTTGATTCTGAGCTTATTGAAATAACTATGCACAAAGAATTTGAGCAGGTGCGGGCAAATGCTCAAATCTTCAAGGAAACCCATATTTCTGGATCGATCTACTTTCCTCCAGAATATGCCAGTAAAGAATATTTTCAAAAGTTTCTACTGAGCATTACAGAATTATTCAAAAGCTTCCAACCCGAATTGATTTCAATCAATCGAATCTGCAATTTATACCCGATGAAGATAATGAAGCAATCCTCTTACCCATTTTTGCAGATAATGAAACATTACAATTTCTATTCGACAATCTTGCTATCTTATGTCTTCATCAAATAAATCATGTGAAAAACGCCTGCAGTCGCTATCTCGATTTACTGCTTAAAAATTTGACTGATGACTTTTGTGTTTTGGAGGCTACTAATCCAATTTGGAAAAATGAGATCTTTCATACAGCAATCGAGCTTTCAATAACATGTTCTGACAACAAAGGAATACCATAATACGAATATTAGTAGACCCTTGACTTTTTCCATGTATATTACACGATGATTAAAACTGAATTACAATCAGTTAATTGGCAATCATAATTTCAAAGCTTCAACGAAACTGTCAATCAGGTAGATTTTTTTTATAAAATTCTTAGTAATATCTTGAGTAAATATGTCCCAATAAAAATAAAGCGACGAACGAATAATAACAGAAATCCACCATGGTTTTTAAAAGAGCTCAAGCATCTTAGAAATAAAAAGCAGAAAGCGCATAAAAACTGGAAGAAGACGCCATCGCTAGCTAAAAGTTTAGAATATCGAGAAGCATGCAACCAACTAGCCAATTATGTATTAATACCTCCTTCGAAGAATATAATAGGAAAACAGAGAAAAACATAAAATCCAACCCAAGAAACTCCTTCAAGTATGTAAGTTCTAAATTGAAAAGTAATAATTTTCCATCTCGTATGCACTTGAACAGCGCTAACGGTAATAATTCTCATGAAATATGTAATTTGCTTGCCAATTTCTTCCAAGCAAGGCTGATAAATTTCAGTCAATTTCTTTCGACCCGACCAACGTCTAGTAGTCAATGTAATCGAAAGAATATCAAAGTCATCTACGAGTTGAATGACCAAGCTACAATGTCGGTCAGGCAGCAGTGTCAATATTAAATGACATTTTTACACTCCACTCGCACCACAAATACGATCATCTTTCTATTTCATTTTCTGACTGTTTTGGGAGGGATTTTACGTTATAAGTTGCGCTACAGTTGAAAAAATGTTGCTGTTGGCCGTAAGAAGAAAAAAGTCGTAGCAAGCATGATGTCGTTCATTCAACTTGGTCATGACATTGTAAGCACATGTCGCTGACCAAAAATCAGTATCGCATGACATAGACATGCAAAGCAGTATCAAAGTCGGCTGACATTGGCTGTCTGACACTGATAATTTGCAGCTCTGCTTCCAAGGCTTTAACACTAGTGTTTCGGAAGCCGATCGCGATACTGCGTTTTTCGATTATCTTTCCGATTCAGCTTCATTGACTGTGGTAGATTCAATCACTCTTAAGCAAATACACAAATCAATTGGATACAATCCCTGGATAGCTCCAAAGTACCCGGGCTTTATGGAATTCCTCTATTACTTTAAAAAAATCTTGTAAATGAACTTAGTATGCCCCTGTTTTTTCTGTTCAACTCATCGTTGAAATCCGGTGTTTTTCCTCAAGTATGGAAAGAATCTTTTCTTGAACCTATTTTCAAGTCGGGGAAAAAGTCTGATATTCAAACTACCGGGGTATAGCAATCTTATCGTGCATACCGAAACTTTTTGAAGCAATAGTGAATGAAAAAATATATAATCAATTGAAAACACTCATAGCTGAAAAGCAACATGGATTTTTAAAAGGACGATCTACAACGACTAATTAACTTGAATTCGTTTCTTATAATATCCACTCCATGGATCAAGGAATTTCCGTTCAGACTTCAGTAAAGCTTTTGATAGAATCGACATCCCTTTGTAAATGTCTAAACTACATAAAAACGGATTCAGTGCACAACTGCTGAAATGGATTGAGTCGTATTTGACAAACCGTACACAAATTGTTAGATTCAATGGTTCACTTTCGAAAAGCATCTCCGTTACATCTGGTGTGCCTCAAGGCTCCCATCTCGGTCCCTTATTATTTATCTTGTACGTCAATGACATTACTTATCTACTGAATCAGCTAAACGTGCTTATCGTCTGCATATAAGGCTATGATCATTTAGTATCCGGGCAGTTACAAACGCTTGTATTTTAAAAACTATTCATTTGATCGAAAAACTTTCTATGGAGGAAATGAAGGTGTTAATATGACATTTAATGTAAAAATATAAAAAAAATTATTTATCAATGATTTCAAGAAATAATCTCACTTTTTCATAAAATCTCTTTTTTATCTTTGCACACTTGTGTCAGTCATGTATTGATCTATTATTTTTACCACAGAAGTAAAAACTTTGCAAAATCATGATATTTTTCACAAACTCACCTGGAAAAAGCAATTGGAATCTGGTTGGAACATTTTCATGAGTAGGCATCTCGAGAAATTTGATCTCTTAAATCCGGTTTTAACATAAAGTTCTTCGTCCATCAGGACACATCTGTCGCATTGCTTAAAAACCGGTTGCACATATTGCAATCTAAGGAACTGTTCACTATTAGTTATTTACTTGGTGTCTACTAGTCAGACAACACTTTTTGACTGACGGAAATGGATTAATTGCATTATTTAAAGGGTCTGCATTCAGTTATCCCCAATAATCATAGACTTTTTACCATATTTAAGATCAAAGATTCCATTCCGATGCTTGATTTTAACTTCTTGTGGATTTTAGAGTGGCTCCTTATACTTCTTAACCATTCGGTCCAAAAAAGAATCAGAAAAAAATCAACAGTTTATGAGTTTTCAAGTCGAAAATGAAGTATTTTCGAGGCGCAAAATGCGCAAAAGGCGCAAATTTGTGCAAAATTATTTTTACCATGTCTTTTTGCATCGTAAATATCTCAAACACAGATTAACTTAAAAATCTGGCAAAAATAGGCAAGATAGTCCTTTTCATAACCAACACAACGCTGCTAAAGTTTTGCATATCCAAGCTCTAATAACGTAGTTATCACCGAAATAAAGTGCCCGGATACTAAATGATCATAGCCTTACGATATGAAGCTTTACATGAAAGTTAATAACGAAGAAGATTTCAGAGTGTTTCAAAATGAAATAAATATTTTTTACAAATGGTGAAGTAAAAATCTTCTTGAACTAAACGTGAAAAATGTTCACATATTGTGTTTACAAGGAAAAAATATCCGTCATATGAAATTGTTACATTAGGAAATGAGCATGTGGAGAGAATCAATAAGATAAGAGATCTAGGTATTATATTGGACTTAAAACTTACATTTGTAGATCACTATAACTCAGTAATTCAGAAATCAAATAGTATGCTTGGCTTCATAAAACGTTTTAGTTATAATTTTCGAGACCCATATACAATAAAAACATTGTACACAGCTTATGTTCGATCCATATTTGAGTACTGTAGCGTAGTGTGGTCCCCCTTCCAAATTTCTCTTAAAAACCGTTTAGAATCCATTCAAAAACAATTTGTTCTATTTGCTTTACGAAATCTAGGAAGGTCTCAGACTCAATTACCAAGCTACGAATCTCTTTCGTAAACGACATAATTAAATAATCAGCGCGTTCAGTCTACTTATCTACTAAATCAGTTAAAATTTTATTGTCCGTGTCGGCAGTTGAGAACCAGAAATCCGTTTATTTTAACCTCTGCTCGAACTGATTATGGAAAAATTAGTCCAATCAATTGTCTAATGCAGAATTATAATAAAAACTACCAGAACTTATATTATACTATGTCTACACAGCAGCTAAAAAGTGCATTTTACGGCAACAGGCACAGCACAACCTAACATTGTAGTATGTAAGTTAATTTTAAAATTGTAACTCCTAGGTTTAAGAATATATATGTAGCCTACGATGTTTGGCGAAATAAATCAATAAATGATTATTGTGTGTAATTTATGTTGCAACACACGAGATCTGATTTACTCGAAAATATTATTCCAAAACACCTTTTTAACAATATATACGATATTTTTTTGATAAATTCGCTATTTATTTTGAATATTTCTGTTTATGCTAATTAAATTTCAAAGCATTTTGATGTATTTATTTATTTATTTATTAAGTCAAACTATGTAGACTACAATACTTAAAACTACTTAAAACTAATGTAAGCTATTGTTTTGTTGTTCTATGAAGTTGTTTTTAAATGCCTTTTTTTATTGTGTTTTGCTCATCGCTACGTCTATAATTTCATTTTGTAATTTGTATTTGTACATAATTTGATTAATAGGTTGATGTTTTGCATAGTCTTTGTCGTAAAGTTAAATGTAGAACAAATGTTTATTTCTTAATGGACGGGAGGATGCGTAAAAATTTAGTTTTCAAAGCAATTCAGGACTGTCTATTCTTTGTGTAACAACATCATTTACAAATACAATTTGGGAAAATTCTCTGTGTTTACTGAGAGGTTCTATATCAATAAGCTTACAACGAGATTCATACGATGGCAGAGGAAAAGTGGTCCAATTGATTTTACGTAGCGCATATAACAAAAAATGTTTTTGAACTGATTCGAGACATTGCTCGTGAATATCTGAATAAGGTCAATACTCCAATATCGAATGAACATAGGATATATAAAGTGATTTTACGGTGTACGGATCTTGAAAGTGTTTGCTGAAACGTTTTACATATCCTAGCATGCAATTTGCTTTATTGATGATATTGTTTCGATTTCGGATTAAGGGGGGCAATAGGGGCAATTTCCTTGCCCCCTTCCGGCTCAGGGGGGACCCTGAAATATAACAACTAAAGGGGCCGCCGTGAAATAATATCTAGAATAGTTTTTCTCTTACAAGGGGCTCCCCCTTATTTCTAAATGAAGTCGATTTGTTTTACGAGCTTTATGTAGTTGGTTCTAAAAAAAAAGAAAAAAAATATTTTTAAAATGCTAACTTCTGTTAAATTCGGTGGATTTCAGCATTTCACCCAGCAAACATGAAATAGTATCAGACATGATAACTTAAGTCGTTAAATGGTGTTGCGAATCGCATTTCCAACTGCATAGTGAAAAGATCGTATAAAATGTCGTTTGGAGTCAGTTTTAATCGGATATGATAAAGTCGAAATGATTTTGCTCCCGAGTGAGTTTCAAGTGAGAAAATCATCGTCATGTTCTCTCTGCAGCTGACAGTGCATCCAAATGGCTAAAAACCAGATGGCAATGAGAGAACTGGAAAATATTGTCGCTGAAAACGATTTGATGGCTATGACAGCAAATCCTTGCGCTCTTTCGTATTCTTCCGATAGGTACGAATAAGATGTCGGATAGCGCCCAATTGGTATTTAGAAAGAAATTAATTTTAGGAAGAAATTAAATTTATGCAAGTATATTTCCTCCACTTTGGTAGGTAAATGCTGTTTTTTTTTCAACTTTGATTCAATAATGTATATGGAACGTATATCAGAACAGCATAGGAATAAAGCTACAAAAATGTTTGCTGGTTCAGTAAATTTCAAGAATTCATTTTCCGGCAATTATAAATAGAGGGGATCCAACATAAGTTTAGACAGATATCCCGGATCTTTCGGTAGAAAAAAACTGGCTTAAAAAAGAGATGTCCAATTGTTGCTTTTCTTTGCTGTATCTCGTCTTTCAATCGATCGATTTTCTCAACGAAAATTCATGTTTTCCTCGTTAATTTGATTATCATTTCCATAGAACACTCTTGGTCTCTCAAATATCTGAGTTCTTAAGTATTTTGGAATGATGATTATGATGATTAAAATGATCCTATTTCTAAATTGCTTAAACCTTGAGGACTCAAAAGCTTCATTTTGTTCAAAGCTCATCCATGATATTTTTTTAAGAATGATTAAGTAACGAATACATGAGGAAATTTGATTTTTCAGAATAAAATATTCGATTTTCCCATACAAACATGGGCAAATCGAATATTTCATTCTGAAAAATCGACATCAATTTTGAGAGGTATGTAATCAATTCAACTGACATCACTGCTTGTGTGTGGCTGCGTATTCAATGACTTCTATGCAAGCAAAACCTCGCTTGGCACCAGCAGTGATGTCAGTTTGATTGATTGTTTTTTCAGTGCAAAAACTACAATGGTTTTCAGCAGAAAGTTTCCTCAACAGAATTTTTAATTAGGCACCAAAACCATCAGCAGGCTCCGTTCCATAGACGTAATAACAATTATGTTAATTTTTCTAACAAAACATTCAATTTTTCTATACAAATTTTAAAGATAAAATTTACTCATGCGAACATTACCTAAAAATTCAGCTAAAAATCATGGATGAGTTTTAACCAAAACGGAGATATTAAGACCCGATGGTTTGCAAAAATCAAAAACGACCCTATATCGACTAAATCTAGTTTACTAAGGAAGGATGTTTCTTTTTGTGCTTGTATCTTGGTTTATGGTCATTATTAATTTTTTTCTTAAAAAAATAACTTAGACTATCGTTTTTTAAACCAAAACCTTTCATAAAATAATCATAAAACAACAGATTTTAGCTAAAAAGCTTGTGAAGCTTTAACAGCAAATTTGTTCACCAACCCTATACGAATTTTCATCGTTGCTTTGGGATTTTCGGTAACCTAACTTTATCAAACTGTTTATCAAAAACAACTTCCAACCAAGTCCGATTCGGAATCAAGCAAACATATTTACATTGTGTGTGTATTGGTGTGAATCAAATAAACTCGGCGGCATTGATCTGGCTGATTGAAAGTCTGAAATTTAATTTCGAATGATTGGGGCTCATTCAGCTAGCAGCATTCGACCAGGGACACTTCCAGAGACCCCTCCGGGAAAATCAATTCCAACAATGGCACCCTGCCAACACAGATGGCTCACTGGAGATTGTTCCAGAATCACTCGATAGATCAAACACTACCGAGTAGACCCATCACGCCATCTGTGTATATATCTGTATGTGTGTGTGTGTTTGTATGTGTCCGATTGCGTGCGTTTGTGCGTGTGCATGTGTCTGAGTCAACGTTCAACCCGAAAATTGACCCTGTCATATAGCTGTCATCACTTCAAGCTTTAGAAAATCTTTGGCGCCCCCATTCTGTTGTTGTTACACGAGACGCTATTGTGAACGGATGAAAGAAAACATTGTGCTTCCGGTCGCTTTTCTGACCCCGACCTCGACTGACTGGCTGTCGTCATTGATGGCGTTGAATGGTGTCAGCAACCCCTCCGTCATTCACATGTATGTATGTCTGTATGACAGAGATGAGGCACGCATCCATTTAGCCGCTCGCTAAATCTCGGGGATGATTTTCTCCATTTGATGAATCCGATCTCGGGCAAAAGTTGTAATCTTTTTCGCAGCTCTTTGTGTAAGATATCATAGATGAGGAGGAGTTTTTTTTAATCTTTCTCTGGCCTTTTTGAACCTTTTTTTTTTATAAAGGAAAACAATTTCATCAAAAGCGCAAATAATCTTTAAGGATCCCTTTGAAGTTGATTCAAAGAATAGTTAAACATCTGAGTGAGAATCCTAAACCGTCTGCTAGGAAATACAACTTTTCACCTTAAAAAATCTTAAGCATTGACAAAAAACAAATTTTAGTCAAGAAAAATGCAGTACCAGATAACGAAATATTTCAAAACACTTTTAAAGGGTAAAGAGACTAATTTTTATCTTGTATTGAAATTTGTACAATATCAGCTATTTACGAAAGTTATTTTTTCCGATTTGATTTAATTAATTAATTTTTACTACGCCATGAACTTGAAACACAAAAAGCATCAAAATTAGGTCTTGGATCCTTATCCTGATTTGGAGCTTCACACTTATCCTGTTTCGTAATCAGTCAAAGTTCTTATTCCAATCCTAATTTAAAATCTTATTTTGACTCTGATCCGGTACAAGATCAAAGTCGTAATTCGAAACCTGATCTTGATTCCGATCCTTTTCCTAAACCTAATCCAGTTTCCTAGAAAGTTGATCCCTAATCTGGAAAAGTGTCCCTGAGCAGTGATCCTAGATCCTGATCCCGAATCAAATTGCGGATTTTGATTTTGAATACTTGAAATAGTGGATCTTGATCCTGGATTCAGCTGCCATAATCAGCGCCCATATACAAATGTTAATCCTGGATCCTGATCCTGATGGTGATCGTGTTTCTGATCTTGGAAAAAGATCCAGATCCTGTATCGAGGTTCCTAATCTCTATTTTGCTTCTGGATCCTGATTATGATTGTGAATCGTGATTCCAAACCCTTTATAACGGTCTCGAATCCTGATTCTAGATCCTGGATCTAGAACCAGGACCGATATTTTGAGCTCGGATATTTTCGAATCATTATCCCGAGACACGAATCTTGATCTTGAATTCTGGATCCTAGATCCTGATCGTATATCTTAAACCCTGATCCGGATCATGAACCTTAATCCTGGAACCTGATCCTGGACCTTGAACAGATTTTATTAGCTACCTTGGATACTGATCCCGGAAAAATTTTCACACATTATTTTGATTGTGTAAGGAATCATTCCGAAAAATAGACGTATTATTCAATTCAACAATCAAAATGAAATGTTGAGGTTGTCAATGGTTTAAAGAAAACAGTATTTTGTTTCTAGATTTTTTAATTGCTGTATATTTAACCTTGGATCAAAAATCTCAGTTAGTTTACATATTCATTTAAATTGTGGCGATTCTGATTAACAATAGAGGAGATGGGTATTTAGCGGTTCAGAAGACTCAGATCAGAGTTAACCTCAACTTAATGATCACAACTTTCTCGCACTTTTCAATGACCTTAGGCCCAACTATTCCAGATCTAATCTGATCCGAAGATTATATTTAAGGAAAACAGTGAATTTTTATTCAAAAACGCATGTGAACACTTTGAAATAACGATAAAAATTGCCTATTCACTCTCGTATCAGCCTAAACCTTCATCTGTCAGTCTGTTACACGATCGTCGATCGTCGATGAGCATGATCATTCTCGATCAACCGAGGGGTTCGACTTGGCGCTGCAAACAGTTTCCCCAGGAGTGCGGTCAAACTCCGCTTTACGCTGAAAGCCAACGTCGAGTAATGCCAATTTTACCGCTGGTATTTCGTGGATACCATGAGAAGTTTGAACCGTAGCTTTCCGGACTTTGGCCATCCTTGGATGGTATCGTTCCTATGATCCTACCTTTAGGCAAACAGTTGCGGGGAGCATCAGGATCTGCAATCACTACAATATCACCCAGTTGAATCGGTCGAGCTAGTGCATTTTGATCTTCTTTTTAAGCATGGCAGATAGTCGTTTAGCCAGTGGCGCCAAAAAATATATGCTAGTAATTGGGACGTGTGCCAATACTTTTTCAATGCTTTCGCGCTGTCGTCAAAGAGTGCGAGGGTGTTAATTCCATCTGAAAATCCGAGAATGAAGTGATTCGGAGTTAACACAGCTGCATCTTCATCTTCGTTTGATACATATGTCAGGGGCCTAGAATTCAAAGTGCCTACAATTGTGGCTTTGAACCATCTGCTGCTTGATGTTATATCGGGAACACCTTTCCACTTCGTCCCATCGTAGGCAAAATTTTCCTTGGACGGGACCCAATTCCACTCGTTGATGTCAGTCAATTCTAGGATTTTACTTACTCGTGTTACCACAAACGGACTATACCGTCGGTGATTCGACTTAAGCCAGCATAGAAGATTGCGGGAATCAGTCCAGTAGAAACGCTTGTGAATGGGGATGGAAAAGTTTTTAGTTACAATAGTGGCAAGTCTAAATCCCAGCAGACCTGCCTGTAACTTCGACCTGGGTATAGTCAGAAATTTTAATGGCGATACTCGATGAATCTCGTAGACCTCCTTGGCAATTCGGATAGCATCCTCTTTCATCTCAACTCTTACTAGTGCATCATCTACGTCAGGGGTTTTCAGATCGTGCTCCGCGGAGCACTTGGTGCTCCGCGAAGCTTTTGAAAGTGCTCCGCGACGTACGCAACGAAAATCATAAACCAACTTTGAAAAACTCAGATATTTTTTGATCGATTCATTTTTATCGAAGCATGAGAAGAAAAAAATTCACAGGGCAAACGGTTTTGTTTTTGTTTTTACTGGCGGCTTAAGCCCTGTTGGCAAAGAATGGTGGATTGTTAAAATGCCCAGCTTTGATCGAACAACGTTGTGTTGCAGGACTGAGCGTGCAAAACACTCAATGGACAGGCTGTTCTTGCGCAGTACTTAGTGAGCTACCGATTGGAAAAGCTGGAGAAGCGCATCCTATTGCTGAAAAATTATTCAAACCTTGAATTCAAGAAGTCGTCCGTATCGTGGTTGATGATAAAACAGTGGAATTGATAAATTCGATTCCCATATCTGACCATACGGATTCTTGGGGAATTTGTGACATGGCTGAAGATGTTGGAAGCATTTTAGTTTCTCGATTGGGAACTTCAAAATTCGATATGCAGTTTGACGAATCCACAGATGTAGCAGGACTAGCAATTCTGATGATATACATTCGCTATCAAGGTTCTGAAGGTTTCGATGAAGATTTGTTCCTTTTCAAAACGTTGCCAACTTCCACGACGGGGGCTGAAATTTTCAAGCATATTGATGATTATGTTACGGACAACAATATTCCATGGGGAAATTGCATTGATGTATGTACGGACGGCGCAAAAGCTGTAGTTGGAAATACTGTTGGAGTCGTTGCCAAGATCAAAGAAAAGACCAAAAGTTGCGGTAGTTGTCATTACATCTCTCATCGACATGCACACGGTATGAAGAAACTATCATCATCTTTGAAGGAAGTCTTGGACGAAAGCGTAAAAATAATCAAATTTATTAAGGCTCGACCGAAAAATTCAAGGTTGTTCAAGGCGTTGTGCGAAGAGATGGGTAGCCAACATTCCACGCTACAAGTTCATACCGAAAATCTCTGATTATCTCGTGGAAAAACGTTGTCTCGCCTGTTTGAATCAGAATCGGATATCGGACGTTAGAGCGTTTTTGAGCTACAATAATTTTGCATTGGGGGTACGATTGAATGATGTTGTATTCCTGATGATGTTTATATTCCTTGGTGTAAACTTAAACTAACAGGCCCACGTGTCTAATGAAGTCATTTACAAATACAATTACAATGTTTTGCCGCAGGATTTGGTGAGCAGCTTACAGCAATATTTCCTCTGAGAATGACATAAAATTTTAAAAAAATCGAAGACATTAAATGCGAAGAACTGTCTTTTTATAGGTTAAAGAAACCAGAATCATTAACATCGCAAGAATATGAATGCTTGATCGGAATCGGAATCGGATTCAAAGCTTCAGGAAAGATTTATATCCCAAACGTCGCTGGAGGAGTATTGGTGTCAACTGAAAAATAAATTTCAAATTTTTTCCGATAAAGCAAAACTTATTCTTCTGCCGTTTCCACAACTTATCTATGTGAGACTGGATTTTCCAAGAATCCGCAACAAAGACAAAATACCGATCCCGACTTAACGCGGAACCAGACGTCCGGCTACAACTGACACAAATTTAACCAAACTTGTTAGAGAAGACTGAGTCGATTTGGGGTCATTTTTGAATTTCTCAAACCCTGGGGTCCTAAAAGCTTCGTTTTGGCTCAAAACACATCCTTGATTTTTTGCAGAATTTTTAAGTAACGTTTATATGAATAAATTTGGACTTTTAGGTACTTCATATCTTATTTGACAAAAAAGTTATTGGCTGTTTAACAGGGGTACGTCTTTCGGCATCGATAAACAATAAATTCAATAGACACCACTGCTGGGTGCCTTGCGAGGTATTGCATAACTTCTTTTGATGCAATACTTCGCGGGGCACAAGCAGTGGTGTCAGTTTGTCAGTTTGTCAGTGTCAGTCACCCCAGGGTTTGAGAAAATCAAAAATGACCCCAAATCGACTCAGTCTATTGTTACAGCTTGAAAAATCGAAAAAAACCTATTTGTTCTATTGAAATCATTAATTTTTGATGAGAAATATTTTGTTGATAAAATCAAGACTATTCAAAGAGTAGCCATTCATTACTGATGTTATTGACTACGATGACAAGACACATCTTATTTAAAAGATAAATACTATCAAGTTTTCAAAACTCGGGTTTTACATTCTTTCAAAAATGTAGGTGCTCCGCCGAAAATTTTGGTTTTAAAAAGTGCTCCGCCGAGTAAATGATCTGAAAACCTCTGATCTACGTAATGTCGATTGATTATAACATCGACAGCTTCAGGAAAACGGGTTTGAAACTACTGCGCATTATGCCGAACGTCATAACACGCATGATATACTCACTGGGAATGGAGAATGATCTATTGTCTTTCCAAAGAAATCTTTGGCACTGATGTCTTATATTCCCGAAATTTAAGAAGAGCCGAGAAAAGAGAATTTAAATTGTCCGGACCTTTCAATAAGACAGAGTTCAAAGAAATGCCGTGGCTTTTTGCAGCGGCATCCCATACCATGCGAAGTTTCTCTGGCTTATTCGGGTTTACCACCGGGAATATGGGTAGGTACCACACTCTGAGATACTTGGCTGCAATTCGTTTTGGGTCAATTTTCGTATGTAACCTTTTTCGAGTTAACCTTTTATCTGCGTTTCCATGGATATAGCCAAATTTACGTCCTTAGTCAATCTCCGAAGCGCCATGAACCTGCTGTTTGAAAGCCTCACATTTTCGTACTTCCAAAGAAGTCCAACTCCAAACCTTCCTTTTACTGGTCTGATTTTGGCACACAACTGTTCAAGATCTTTTTGGTCCTCAGATGATAACAGGGTTTTTGTTTGAGTTACACCCACGCTGTCTAAGGAGAAATAATCTTTCACCACCTTGTGTAAAGCTTCGTCGATGCTACACTCGCACTTGGGTAGGAAATGAATATTGACGAACGAACTTGCTGGCTTTTTGTCCGTGCAGCTTCCAAAAACGATCCAACCCAACCTTGATTGCGATCGGCTGGTTGAGACTACCCTTTCGGATTTTAGTAGCATTACCAAGATGCGCGTGATTCAAATCGATTACAATTCGTGGGGTCGCACGGTCATAACATTCGAAAGGAATATTCTTAAGATGCAAATATTTTTTCTTCATATCATCTGCTATTAAGGATTGGTTGGGAAATTTTAACTCTCGAACGGTTCACTTTGGACAAGGTGTGGGATTTTCCAATGGGTTTTCCTTTGCCTGAAATTCGTAGGTTTACGATTTTAGACCGTTCTTCATACCGACGATTGTCTCCCGTCCACCTTAAGCAGAGTGAGTGTTGTGGGCCTTGCAATTCCAGTTGATCGGCTAGGGTTTCTTCGATCAGAGTTATTTTTGACCCGTCGTCCAGAAATGCAAATGTTTATACCACTGCCTTTGGACCGTAAAGCGTCAACGGAACGATTCTGAACGGAATCTCGTTGAATTACGATTGATAAAAATTGCAAATTTTTTCATGTACTTCTGCGGCGTGGACCTCGAGCTTCGTATGCATCAACTGGTGATGCTTACATGTATAGATGCAACTCCTTCACTGCAGCCCATTTCGCTTCGTAGCTCATTTCAATGAATCGTTGACATTTGGATACTGTTGAGCAGGTTCCTTTACAGATGCTACACTTCTTGCTCTTGTTCTCCAGTGGACGACGATCACGTTGGGAGAATTCCTCAGAATATTGCAATTCGCCTCGCGGCTCGTAACTGGAATGAACGTTCAGATATTTTTCACCTTTTCGTGACTTCCGGCTGGTGGGCGCTGTGATAAGTATCGAAGACGCTTCCTCCGCCAAGGCATACAGCCACGAGCTCAAATCCGAAAGTTTTGGAGATGTAAAATTTCGAGCGTGTCTTGTCCACTCTAGTTGATGTTTTGTAGGAAGTTTGTTTAGAGAAATCATACATGAAATCGCTCACCTTACAAGCGTCGACAGTGGCGCAAAGATTTTCAACGGATAGCGCAAAGCTGACGAGAGTCTCCAAACGATCCATGTCCGGTGTCGGTAGCGTTCTTATTTTCATCTTGATGGCCTTCACAATTGTTTCGGGTTTCCCAAAGAGCATTTTGAGAATCGACAACACCTTTGCTACGTTCGTCGGGTGCAATAGGTGACACCTTACGGCATCTAAAGCTCGACCCTTGAGGCACTTCCTGAGGCGAAGCATATTTTCCTCGTTGGTAAAGCCGCACATGGCAGTTGACGAGATGAAGGTACAAAAGAACAATGGCCAATCCTCAGGATGCCCGTTAAACTCCGGCAAGTCCTTGGAAACTACTTGCCTGGATGCAAGCTGGCTACGATTCAGAATGAACGAATCTAATTGACCGTGATTCTCAGATGATCTGCTTTGATCGATTTGGGCACACGGAGACGATTTTTGTTCCGGACGGAAAACTTGTAGTGCGCTTTCATACGAGTGATGGTTGCCAGAACCGTGAACAGCTTGTTTCTCCAGTGGACTCATTTTGCTGGGTGTTCGGGTAGGCCAATTGAACCCGACATCTAACCTCCGGTTGATGCCTATCAGCGTTCCTGTTCCCCCCATACTCCTCCATGCCATCAAGTCACTGTCGTATTCTACCGGTTCCGCGTACAGATCCTTCGCGGTCAGAATGAACTTTAGCTTGTTCATCACCACATAAGCTTCCTGCGTCGTTGATCTGAAGAAGCATATACTTTTCTTGCAGATACTCTTCCTCTTACTGAGCCACACAGCCAAAATTTGATTTGGGAAAAAAAAAAATCAAAATATCAAAACATTTATTGCTCAAAAATTATATGAACCATTTTGAACTCAAAGATTTAAGATAGATGTGAATAGCCAAACGAGCTTAGCTAAGCTTTTGAATAAGTCCTTCAAATCATGTTCTTTAAACTTAAAATCTTTGAAAACAAATTTTATGATACATACTTCTAATGTTCAGAGCATATTAACAATAAAGTTTTTTTATTGGCAATTTTTTTAAATTCAAAAAATTAACAATCAAAATATTTAATTCAAAATCAAAATCTTGGGCTTGCGATCCATGCTATTTTTTTTTCTAAATTCTCAATTTTATCAAAAACTTTAACTTTTGATTCTTCTAGGATTGTTCAAATAGAATTTTAAATAGAACTAGCTTTTGTTTCTGAGCTCTGAATTATAGATACAGTAAAATTTCAAATTAAAAAAATGAGTTAAAGTTATGCAATGTTATCAGCATTCTTTATTTCAGAACTTGGTTTCTAAAACAGATAAGTTATTTTTTTTTAATCTGATTTCGAAATTTAATTTTAAACGACAGATCTCATTTTGAATCGTTACTTATGGGTTCAATTTAAAAATCCAAACCTTTCTAGCATTTAAATTTTGAACCAAAATACCAGAAAAATTCGAAATTGAATGACGAAAAAAATGTTTTTACTTCTTGATTTTGCCAGTGAAATTTAGAACTCGTTTAGATTTGGAATGTTGAAGGCAGTCTCAAAGCTCCCTCATGATTGAAACTCATTTGTATCAGTTACTTTTTCAAAGTTTATGAAAGGCACTTCGTTGGGATCTGTACTACCTTCCCGCGAAAAATCGTTGGAAAACCTAGTAAAGTTATGCTTGATTCTATAATGAAGTATACATTTTAGGTTATTATTTTAAAATAATTGATCAACATGAGCGATGAAAGCAAGCGTTTACAAAAAGTTATCATCATCAATCTACTTAAAATTAATCTGTAAAGTTGAGGACATCGATATTGGTGAACTTTTTGGAGGTTTGTTTAGAGTGTTTAAATTTAGTCATTTGCTAAGTATGCTCGTTTCCAACAATTTTCTTCAAACAGATTCTTTTATCCTTCGTCGAAACTGTGTAATAATACAATATCCCCCGCAGTAAGAATTCCACTCCTTCGAGAAGCTTTGGCTCTTGATTTTCTCGCCATGGGATTTCGTTAAGTTTTGCTTAGTTAACGGTAGGTACGTCCAGTCTCGAGGTGGAAAGAGGTTAATTCCACTTTCATCGTTGTCGCCAGCAGCCGGAAATTAGCGATGCGAAAATTATTCGCCAGCACTTTGAGCGCTTGGCGGTGTTTGTTGGCCTTTTCACCATTCTGTGGTTTTCAATTAG
The DNA here is from genome assembly GCF_029784155.1 of Uranotaenia lowii. Classification (NCBI taxonomy): domain Eukaryota; kingdom Metazoa; phylum Arthropoda; class Insecta; order Diptera; family Culicidae; genus Uranotaenia; species Uranotaenia lowii. The sequence continues at coordinate 207,273,679 of NC_073692.1, forward strand.
CTACCTCAAAAATGAGGGCGACTTTTTCATGCTTTTAGAACTACTGTTGGATTCAACGCATAAAACAAATTGAATTTGGTTTAACCTAAGATTGTCAGAATTTTTTCAGCTCGTGTCCGAGCCGGACAAATTCGGGCTATTATATTTAAACACCTGGCAAAATCCGGGCATTTGATTTAAAAATTGTAGATAAAAAATCCGAGAAATATCCGGGCAAATTTGATCTAAGCCCAGGAACAACTCAACAAAAATTAAAAAAAAAATTGTTTTTTTTTTCTATCAAAACCCATCCAAAGATTTTGTATCGTATTTTTGGCTTCCAAAAAACCTGTCATGGTTATTTTTATAATACTTACTCAAAAAATTCCGTTTAAGGCGCATGAATAAAAAAATAAACAACACAATTTGTTTTTTTTAGAGGAATCTTAAAATCAAATATTACAGCTGACTTCATAAAATCAAACTAATAATGGTTTTTTTTTTACTTTGTTTCAGGTTCGTGTTTACAATAATGCACAAATTAGTTTGGTATAGTTCGTAAGTATAATTATTAATACTGAATAAAGATTTCAAAACTGTTGCTTAAATTTTATTGTTTTCAAATCATTGATTTTTGTTAACTGACAGCTCATCAAATACTTTATCGTTTTTCATTTCCCATTGAAAGGAAAACACTTCAAATCGATCGACAAAAATTTGTAATGACAATCAACGGGCCAGTCTGCATCAATGTCTTTTCCACGAATCGGTTCTTTAATTTCAATTTAATTACAGAGTATTGAAAATCAATACAACATCAGCAGGTGACTCCCGACTTCGCCGAATGCAATTTCCTTCCTATTAAGTTAATTATTCGACATTCGTCGTCGATAAATCCTTTTTACCCCGGAAAGCGATTCAGTTCCAATTTAACATCGAAAAGCATCCCCGTGAAGTGTTTCCCTTGTTCTGATTCGTTTTCGGCGGTTTTCGGTAGATTTCTCGGGCTTCCTGATGGAGTACATGAACTAATTTTTTACTTCTGTGAATTATAAAAAAAATTATAAATTTAAACATTATTATCAGTTGTATTACCTGTAGTTTCCAAAGTTGATTTTAGAAACTTGTCTCGTTTTTTTAAACAATAACAAAAGACAATTCTTGGAAAAGATACCTTTAATTTCCCCATCCAGATGAGAGGGCTTTTCAAATGAATAATGAGCTCGTTTTGCTCTGTGGATCGATATATTTTAATGAACCGAATAATAACAACAGCAAGCAGCAAGAGCAACAACACCAACGCCATCAACAACCGCCCGGTGAGTGTCTTGTAGCTTAAATAAAAGCTCTTTCTCGCCACGGCGTTGGGTAAAATTACTGGCTACTTGCGGGAAAAACGACGAACGCGAGACGGGAAGCTCTTACTCCTGAAAGTCGGCTGCCGGCAGTTTTTTTTATATTGCAATTAATTTACCAAGGCACTCGGTGGGTGGTGATGGTATGGCGCTGACTTTTTTACTATCCCGGGTGGTGTTGAGTACTTGACGAATTTTTAACCATGGTTTCGAGAGGATGTTTCATCGAAATGATCCGTTTTTCGAATTTGCTTACTTATTACTTTCAATAGATTTACGAAATTCAAATACTAGATTTGATGCTGTTCTCTTTACATGGCGACCGTCAAAGTGTGAAATTTTAATTGTTTTTTTTTATATTTCCTATATACATTAATCGACCAAAACTTGAGGAGGATCACAGCAAGCTATGCTCGGGACCAAACGTGTTTTTCAATCGATGTGTTGTTTTCCGGATTTTGCTCTTTTGCTGGCTATGAAAAATATCGTAGAGCTGACTAGAACCTATATATCAACTATCTGAAATTTTTAAAGAATGGTAGGGTTAGTTGCCCTACTTTGGACCCTTTAAGCGGTGGTTTATAAATAATCACACTTTTCTCATAAATAAACGGGAGCTTTCTATCTTTAAAGAAATTTATTTATAGTTCATTATCTTATCATCAAGTTTCAATGAGAATTTTCAACATAGGTTTCGCCTTTATTGAAAGATTTGCATAGATATTGATGATCAAAATTTCCTTCTTTGAACCTACTGTTCCAATTTTGGTTCTGTACTGGTACCTTCAATTGGACCTATATCTAAAATTCTTATAAAATATATGATTTTTCGAAAATTAATAAACAAATTCATCAAAAGTGTAATCTTTAATTAAATATTACCAAACCAAATATTACAGCTTTTTAACGGCTAAAAAAACTTACATTTCTGTCATGAATATTTAAACACTTTTACTCCCCGTCAGCTCTATCAGCAGAATAATAGCTCAAACTTTTATATGTCTTCTAACTTAAGTTAATTTGCGTAAAGCTAACAAAAAATGTAAGAAATGTTCAATATTGGTTCTGAATTATGCCCCAATTATGCCCCAAGTCTCCTATATTTGGACCCTTTACAAATTTTCCGGGTTTTCCATTGATTTTCATTTATTTTAGGAAAATTAGGTAGTCTGGTTCATATTCTCCATAGTGAAAGTAATAACCCTTCAAATATTGGCTCGGACACTGAAAAAACGTGATTTTTCCTTATTTCCTCTCATTTCTCAAAACGCACCCCACTAATTGAGCTGTCTAATATACCACTGAATAGGAGGCACATTTTTGAAAACGTTGAAAATTTTATGAGAAAGACTTTTTAAGGCAAAAAGCGGCATGGAAGGATTCAGGAAGAATAAGAGTTCATTGTGCACTTGGCAGCATCTTTATCCTTTGCAAGCAAAATGAATTATTTACAATTTTCGGTATTTTAGGACTAAAGTAGGCTCTAGGACCAAAGTAGGAGCACTCACCCTACTTAGTAGAGATATGTATTTCGTGGCATGGATAGAGAAGAAATCAGAAGATTGATAAATTCAAAGGGGATCCTCTATTTCACACGAAAGCCAAGCTGGGAGGACAAGGAAAACCGAATGGGAATTGATACTTAGAAAGGGAATTTGTGGATTCCTCATGCTCTGGGAAATGCTCACAATTGATGAAAAGCAAAGTATCTAAAAGTTTAAAATACTTTTTTTTTGTTTCGATTACAGTCGTTTGACCATATTTATGGCATTCGCGACTAAATCAACGTTGCAGTTGGCGGATCGTTATTGAAAAACTTATTCGGTACAACTGTGTTCAATGTTTACTCTTGGGCTCGAACTTGCGGACATCGGCTCAGGAGACAACAGACTCGCCAACTGAGGTATATTACATGCCCCAAGTTTAAAATACGTTTTTTTTAAATTGAACATATTTTTTGATAAAGGTATAGAATCAAAATTTGACGGAAGTGTAACCGAAAGCGTAATTGGAGTTTTCTGCATCCTTTTGTAGTACCTTTTTCTTCATTTTTGGACTACAGAGTAATGAATAAAAACTTCGTTTAAACATACCTAGCGATTTTTATGGGAATCATATTGACCAATTCGATCTCAAAGTTATTTGATTTTTTTTTTATTTCATAGATTTAAACCTTTTTGAAAAGACTTTTGTAAAAATATTCGAATGAACTAAGGCAAATTCCCTTTTCTTTCTACTGTTCTGCTTGAACAATTGTAAATGGTTTCAATAGCGTAATTTTCCATGTTCTGCATATTAATCGAATTCCGTGTTCAAATATTTGTGGTTATTCATCAGCAAAGGGTAATCATTTGGAAGAGTATTGTTATTTGCAATGAAATCTTTCAAATGTGTTTTCCAGAGGATTTCATGGAAGTTCTAATTATGTTATTTCTGCAATGTAGATAGTATATAAGCTTGTTGCAAGCCAGCTTTTGTTCATTTTTTCCAGTTTATTGAAAATTTGAATAAATTTTTATTTTAAACTCCTCAACCTTACCCCCTCCCCCTCTCCATGATGTTTCATCTCCAAATGACAAAATATAGATTTGAAATTTGTTCCGGCCTTATTAAAAAAGATGGCACCTGCTTGACTTGTAAATTGTGTTACTTATTTCATACTTTGAGGAATGTTACATTTTGAATATGTGCCTAACCCTGGCAAATATATGTTGACCAAATTTTTTTTAGGAATTTGATACCGCTGTTTTAAATACTGTTCATGACATCATTATATATGTTTTCATAGAAGTAAGAAAATAACATTCCAGGGGAAAGCTAAAAATGCAGAAATCCAGAGTAAAATGTTTGCAGTGTTCCATACTCTCAGATAAAAACCCTTTTTTTTATCTAGGAAAGTTGAAAAATAAATCATCAATTGAACTAATGCAAAATTTTTAGAAAATGAAATAAATAATTCGCAGAAAATCTGATGACTTTAGATCTGACAACTAAAAGTGAAATGAGATTTTGTAATCTTCTTTTTCCGTTTTATCAAAAAATCAATGAAAAACATAAGGTTCAGTTCGTGTACTTTTGACAAAAATGAACAATCTTTAATTTTTTGCATGAAAACTTAAATTCGACCACATTTTTACATACACGAGTACTTTCAAAAACACTAATTTATGCAATCAAACATAAACAATAAGTTTTTTAAATTTTTATTTATGACATCTTGTGATCATGTGATCATGTCGTTTATGCCATCATCAATTGTCATCAATGACATCCTTGTGATACCCGTGTCTAAGGTTTTACAATCAATTAAAAGTGAAATGTATGAAAACCATCAAAAATCATCAAAAAGGATGAAAGATTTTCAACAAATATGTTTGGTTTTGAAATCAAAGTGAATTGTTTAAAAATTTGGGCTTAAGTGTCAGAAGTAAATCTAATTTGTTTCGAAGTCTCGAATGTTTGTTCATGAAGTATTCACACTAACTTAGCTCAAAATATAAACAACTAAATTTTCAAAAAAAAAATAGGAAACATTTTTTCCAGAATAAAATCCTACAAATGATCTTTACTTCAGATTATCCTGAACATGAAAGATGAAAGATTGATTTTTTAATGTAAATAAACCACCTAAACATCCATAGACTCTTCAATAGATAACTAAGCTCGTAGAATACTAGTCTTAGTACAATACAATCAGTGGTGAGATGTTTTATAATCACTATGTTTGTCACATTAATTCTCTTTTTTCTTAATTTATATCACTTTGCTGTCTTCTAAAAAATTGTAGCCAGCGAAATTTTCTATTAGATCATGTTATTGACATATAGAGTTGGATTTACGCTAAAAGTAAGACAGAAGTTTTTACAGTGATTAGTATGATTTTGTCTTTGAAAAAAAAACAGGTTAAAAAATCTTCAAAAAAAAAAATAAAATATTCTAGACCCCTCGATGGATTATTTCAAATTTGGGCTCAAATGAAAGGGGAAAGTCCTACATTTCGAATGGTGCAAACATTAGCGATGCTAATTTTCGAAAAATAAAGATTTCTCCCAGAGAACCCGAGCCCAACGTAAGGACTATCCCATCAAGCAAACGTATGGTACTGTTGGCTACGTTTCTTTCTCCCTGTGTTACAGTTGTCTCTGCGTTCAATACTGCACGATGGGCCCGGCCTTGTTTTAATGAACAGTAAATGTGCTTTAACTATTTTCCGGGATGCTGACAAGATCTGTCCGTGTATGTATCATAAGCATAAGCAAGCATCAAGCGAGAAAAACTTGCGTATAATGAGGAAGTCTGTACTGCAACGTACGAAATATTGTTTACCATTTCAATAAAATGCCAAATAGTTGCGTAGTTAAAGCAATCAATTGAAATCAACATATTTTCCTTAAATTAGTTGAAAGTAATGATTTTTCCCAGGTTCCAGTGTTGGAATAACGTTCAATTTTATTCAATGCCTCAAATTTATAACAAGATTGAAGCTACCCACTGCAGGAGCTTTCACTAAACTGTCACTGTTAAAACTGTACAAATCTCTAGCGTTCTGTTCTAAGATCGTCACACAAAATTAACTGCTTACACTGCAGTAATCCCTAGATTCAAAGAACGAATTGGCTTTGCATATTATATCGCAAAAAAGTTGACAGAACAGTCAATAAGGCATAAACAGTAGACTTAGTCGATTTCAATTTCTCAAACCTCAAATTCAAAGATAAGTTTCGGTTCTAAACTCATCAACGATTTTTTGCAAAACTTTAAAGTTTATTCATAGTTCCGGTGGCAATTAAGATTCCGCCAGTCAGACCCGTGCAAAAGACTTGTCCATGAGGGAGTGCCCAAGTAACAATTTAAGCTTTATTATGGTCAGCAAAATGTCGTTTGGACCATAGCATTAATCTTCATAAAAAGCTAAAGTACATTCTATAACATCACCTGGACTCTAATAAAGCCAAAATTAGGCTATTTGGCCCTAGGAACGTCATCATGACCAATCATTGTTAGTCATCAATATTGGTCACCAAAGCTTTTAAAAAGCTATTATAAAACATGTTAGAAATTTTTGTTTTTTTCGGTTCTGTCAGTTCTCGGAGTTTTTTTTTTGTTTTTTCCAGCAACCGTAATGGTTGATGAATGATGATTGCATTATTCAGATATAAATCTGGTAAAATTAATAGCTAAAAAACCAATGTTTTACCCATATAATGAGCGTCTTTTCTACTGCCAGTCAAGATTTTAGGTAAAATGTATATGAAATAGTATCTTAAAATAAATGCGCCTCGTCAAATCTGATGGTCAATCATGATGGGATTGATGGAAAAAAGGCCTGAAAAAATATTTTCCAATGCTGGCATTGTGAATCCATCAACATGGCGTCATTTTGTACCCTTCGATTTTGCAACCAACATGGCGTGAGTCAATTCATAGTTTTATTATGGTTTAATGATGACCCCAAAAAAAGCTACGATTTGACGTTTCTCTCGCAAGCAAACCAATTACACGCTAAGGTTGAGTTGCTCATTTCTGAGTTGTTAATCATTAGTACAGTAAATGAGGACAGACTTTTTGAATAAAAAGGGATTGGTTTTCAATGACCCGTGGAATAAATCATGAGTTGAAGTCAAATTTCGTTGTCTGACGCCATCTTGAAATCCAAGATGGCGGCTTCCGCTGAACTTTAAAATGGTGTAAATGACTTGAAATCGCATGAAACCCCAACAAAATGGGTATCGGGTGAAAGTGCTAAACGAGTGGAAGTCGAATTTCGCTATCCGACGCCATCTTGAAATCCAAGATGGCGGCATCCGCTCAACTTTTAATGCTTAATGCTGACAAAAAGTCGCATTAAACCACCACTATACGAGTATTGAATGAAAAGGCTAAGCTAGAAGATGTCGATTTTTTTCTTTCCGACGCCATCTTGGAATCCAAGATGGCAGCTTCCACTGAATTTAAAATGCTGTTAATCAATGAAAATCGCTTGAACACAACTTTTTTTCACGTAATACTACATTAAAACTACTATTTTAAAACAATTTAGATCATTTTAAATCACTTTTATTATTTTTTCATTATGTTTCTAATGCATTTAGAACTTTTCTTGTTTTGTTTATAGTTTTTGATTTTTTTTTTGCCATTTATGTAATTCTTTTATTCCTATCATGCTATTATGTCTAAATTTTATTGGTCTTATTCTAGCGAAAACTATAAGGTTATGTTGTTTCTGTTAACCGTCTGATTTTGGCACATGTGCCAAATTCGATGTTTCCAAAATCGAATGTTGCCAAAAACGAACGGGGTCTGTATTGTGGTAGTTTTTGTGGGATTTTCAGTCACTTACAGATTTTTAGAGAAACGCGAAAAGAGATATTTGACTTCTATCATTTAGCCTTAGCACCCAATACAATATATTTGGGAGTTTCATGCTATTTCCATTCATTTACAGTATTTTTAAGTTCAGTTGAAGCCACCATCCTGGATTTCAAGATTGCGTCAGAATGCAAAAATAAACTTTTTATAGCTTATCCCAATTGACAAATATCCATATTTTGGAGGTTTCATGCGATATTCAATGATTTAGAGCATTTTTTAAGTTTATAGAAAGCTGCCATCTTGGATTTCAAGATGGCGTAAGATAGCAATATTCGACTTCTACTCGTAAACCCCTTCACCCACTACCAATTTGGGTTTCATGTTTCATGTCATTTTAAGTCATTCACTACATTTTAAAGTTTAGCGGAAGCCGCCATCTTGGATTTCAAGATGGCGTAAGATAGCGTAATTCAACTTCTACCGGTTGATTTCTTTTAACTTATACCCCTATAATATGGGTTTTATGCGATTTTCAGTCATTTACAGTATTTTTAAGTTGAGTGGTAGCCGCCATCTTGGATTTAAGATGGCGACGGGCAACGAAATTTGACTTTACTTTCACCTTATAACCATATTATTACTTTCACCTTATAACCATATTGTGAAGGTTTCACGTTATTTTCAGTAATTTTCAGCTTTGAAAATAAAAGAGGAAGCCGCCATCTTGAATTAATGATGGCGTCAAGCAACAATTTTTTTTCCTACTATTTGGGCCCTTTCACTCAATACTCATATTGTAAAGATATTCATACCACTTTCGGTGATTTCAAGTTTTCAAAGATGTATTTTTTTAATTTAAACTCAAAACCAACACGCATAACTTACCAAAAATGTGTAAAAATGGGAGTTCCAATTCAAATATGTGCTATCTAATCTGAGCGTGTCCTGTTTTGACATTTTGATCGAGAACTGTCACTAAGTTTTATGGCGGTTTAATAATCAGGCACTGAGTGCTATTATAGAACATGCAAAAGAAAGCTTGGAGCAAACTTCTAAGTTTGTGTTTTATTATAGTTTTAAAAAAGCATTCATAACTCTTTCAAAATAACTAAAACAGTATGTTTAATAAAAGTTTTATTAGCGTTTTCAAAACCATCTGCAAACATATGGTCGAAAAAAAATATAAGCATTCTGCATGACCATAATAAAACCGTCATAAAACGAGCTGCACAAAAAAATGCTGTAATTAAACCATAATAAAACTTCCTAATGCTAGTTGGCATAATCTGTGTTACTTGGGTGGTTTCGAAATATGAATTTAGCTAAAAATAATTAGAATACACAATAAATTAAGACATGGATTTCTAACACCATTTGATAAATTTTCGAAAATGATGTTCCGTATTCTGACCCAGTAATTTTCTTCAAAAGCATTTCTAAGCAGTCTAGTTTTAAAATATATATATTTCAAATATTTTTAAAATACAGATTAAAAAAAAATAATTTTAAAATAATTATCCGATCTGCTGACAAATTAACCAGGATTAATTGCAAAATGATATTAATTTATATTTATTACTATCTGACCCAGCGTGCTTTGCTACACCTTACAAAATCGAATGATATTTTCAAATTTATTCAAATTTTATTGTTTTGTTGGCATTATTTTAAATCAAATTATAACATAATTCATAAGCAACCGCTATAAAATGAGAGCTGCAGCTGGAGTTTCAGATTACAACAGAAAAATAACTAAAACTAATATTCTGAATCTTGATCTATAAATTTGTGTTAAAGATCTGATAATTTTAATCTGTTTCTTCAAGCCTAGCTCTAAAATAGGAGGGTCTCAAATTAATCGTACGCAAAAAATTCAACTGATAAAATATGGTTGTTTTTGCTTGATATGTTCTGGATTTATGCTGAAAAACTTATAAGAGTTTCCCCTTCGGTTGAATGGAGATCGTGATCTTTAATAATCATACCCATTTTTTTCGTTCCCAAAAATCTCTTGTATCAAGTAGTGTTCCATTAGTTGATAAGTTTAAAATCTTTACAACAAAATTTATAAGGAACCCCTTTCTTTCTTCTCCTCTCTACACTGTAAAGTGTAAGGGTCTATAACAATCGTAGAAACATATCTCGTAACCAAGTACCTTTCCATGCCATATTTATTTTAATTTGTTCACTTCGTTAGCATAAATTGAGAACTTATGCTAACAAAATTGTATTGGGCTCACTTCTCTCCTCCTATGTACATACTCACTGAGAGCAGGGGGGTGTGTCAGATAATCATAGAATCATAACCAAATGATTTTCCATTGTAAATATTGTCCATTTCTCGGATTTTGTAAAAAAAAAGTTAAATGTAAGCTTTCCTGTTCCCTCCCTTTATTCCAAATTCTATCATCCCACTGCAAGAAAGGAATTATTTGACATAAAAAAATTTCTCGTATTGAAATACCATCCCATGCCAAATTTGGTTTTATTTGCGTTCTAAATTCTTGAGTTATGCATAAACTTGAAAGGAAGTATCATCCCCCTTCCATACTCCCCATTGAATGGAGATGTGAGAACTTTTTGGGGCTTAAATTTATAATAGAAACAACATTTATCGTATCCAAATATCCTCACATGCCAAATATGGTTAAATTTGCTTGATCAGCTCTCGAGTTATACTGAAAATTGTAAGGGAGACCATTCCTCCCCCTTTTCACCCACGTATTTGAAGGAGTGAGGGATATCGTTCCATGCCAAATTTGGTTCCATTTGCTGTTGTAGTTCTTGAGTTATGCAACAAAAATTGTATGAAACTTCCCTTGTTATAAGACAGCGATGTAGTTCGATTTATAATTTATTCTTTTGGAATAAATTTAAAATTCCTAAAATAAACAAAGGTTAATACAAGCCAGGTTTGTTTTACGTTAAACTTACTGTAAGTGATCGGCCGTCACACAACTAAGTAGAAAATGTCGTATCAGCAAATAAGTAAAAGCGATCTATAACGGTTTGAGGTTAGAATTGAATGGGTGCATTCTAGTACACTTTTTGTTACCTTACCGTTTACTTTTTATGTTTAAACGCCTGATTGCTTGATCACTATCTTTATGCTGAATTACTGCGAGTATACTGATAGTAGAATTTAATGTTAGTTTCCCCTTTGGGTGGTAATTTAAATATTCTTACCGATCGATGCTTTTATCTGTTGCAGAAGGCAACCAACGTGGAGTAGAGTAGTAGGAGTAATTAGCCTGGCTAGATACCGTCAACTGGGGCAACATGCAACAATTTTGAATTTCATTGGCTTCTAAAAACTTTATGTTCACAGTTAATCATACCTTTTATGCATTAAAAGTTTCAAGGTTGACGAGACATCAAATTGGCGTTGTCAGAAAAATTATTGGTTTCTTCAGATATTTTTAATTTTCTAAAAACATGCGATTTTCATCCTCCTCAGAAAATGGGGTAACTTGCAACAAACTATGTTTTTGATAAGAAATCTTATGAAAACGTATGAAAATGTATAGTTTTTGATAAATTTTCGATAAATTCAAGATCATTACGCATGAAAACACCATTTGCAGTGATTTTTTGTTTTGTGAAAACTTATTTTCACATTTTTTCTGAAAATTAGGATGCTGCATACATTTAGGGGTAAAACAATAGTACTAAAAATTGAAAAAAGCCGAAATCATGAAAAAAAATGTTTGGATGAAAGAAATTTCAGTGTTGACAAACGCGTGGTGCAAAACAATCATATTCCAGCATTTGGATATGAGATTTATAAGGTGTGGCTTTGATTTGCATTTTGTTGCTTTTTACCCCACACTGGTAACTGAATTATAAAAATATTTATTTAAAAAAATTGAGTGATTTTTCGAAAACTATTTTTACAACAATAGTGTTGGTATAGGATGAGGAAACCAGTATAAAGTTTGTAGGTTTTTCAACATCAATTTTCCCTTATCTAGTCCCTGAAATTTCATCTAAGTTGGATTCATTTCTCTACAAAAAAAAAATGTACATTTATTGTTCGATTTTTTAAATTTAATATAAAAATCAAAAACTTTAAAAAACTATCTCAGGATGCTAAAAATTATATCATCATCATGCTGTAATCATTAAAAGATATCTTTATCACATTACATTAAATTAAAAATTGAATCAGTGTGGTGTTATCTAAATGTTGCATCCAACCCCGCTGTTGCATGATGCCCCGTTTGACGGTATACAAATTCTTGTTACATAATATTCCAATGATAGTTCTAAATAATTCATGTAATACCTTCGAATATAAACCAACGCAATTATAGGGATATAATTAATTTACCCGTCTTTAAGCGTGAAATGGAACTTTTTACTTCGATTTCTTCTTCTAACATAATACGAAAACGTTTCCACTGTCACAGATGACAGCGCATTTGACAGAGTTTTTATAGGGGAGTGATGTATTCGGAGCACTAGTTGGCACTCGTAACATCCCTCCCTCTATTCTTTCTCCCCGCTGGAAGAAGGAAGGGGTCTCAAAAAATTATTAGAACATGTCACGCTCCCAAATATCCGCCCATGCCAAATTGGGTTCCATTTGCTTGATTAGTTTTTGAGTTATGTAAAAAATTAAAAAGAGAGCTCTCCCCCCTTTATACCTCCCTAAGAGGGATAATCATTGAAATATTTTTCGTATCCAAATACCTTCCCATGCCAAGTTTGGTTCCATTTCCTTTATTAGTTTTTGAGTTATGTTAAAAATATGAAAGAGCCTCCCCCCCTTTCAACTGCCAAGAGGGGGAGGGGGGTCTCAAATAATCATTGAAATATTTATCGTGTCGAAATACCTTCCCATGCCTAATTTGGTTCCAATATCATGATTAGTTATGTTTTTAGAACACCAAAAATTCAGAATTGAAAAGCTAAGATAAACTTCTCAAAAATGTTTCTAAAATATAATTAGTTTGACTTTAAAATTCGGTAAAATAATTTAAAAATTAGAAAAAACTGTTCTAAAAAATTCGATAAATTCAATTGAAATCTGAAACAAAGTATGAAGATTAAAACATTATTTTTAACCATTAACCATTTAAGAAAGATTTCATTTCAATGAACACGTTTTACTAAAAAAAACTTACTTGTTAAATTTAGTTGATAACTCAAAGAAGAAGCATTTTTGTGCTTATGTTTAAATGATTGATTTGGTAGATTCATGCGTTCTAAATTCGAATCTTTTAGTTTTGGTGACACGGAGTTTTAAAATGTGTCTGTTTTGAGTGAAATCAATCATTGATTAATGATAACTGATTAACTTTCAAACCTATTATGAAGAAAAATCTGACTCTGATTTATTTATTATAGTTCATTAAATTAAGGAATGATATTCTGATTATGATGATGCATGATTTAAAAAAGTAAAATTCAACAGTTTTTAAAAATTTGAGAAATATTATTGGCCACAAGTTTTTTTTTAATTTCTGCAGAAAGTTGAAAAAAAACCTTTATTTCATCTAATAAATTAATTGAAACCTGAAAAACGATAAGATTTATGCTTAAAAAATATTTAAATTGCATTTGGTTTAAAACTTGATGATGGCCAGTGAACATATGAGGTCCTTAGAGCCAAAGAGGTATAAGTGCATAGAAGTTTTTTTTCGAGAAAACACGCTTTAAAGTTGTTGTGTTTGGTCAATTTCCATATATTTTTCGTAAATTGGTATTTTTCTTTCGAACGTAAAAGTATGTAAATAAAATTTTAAAAATATGAAAAAATCATCGAATATATTTTGAAATATGAAGAATCGTTTGGCATCATTAACTCAAAATCGACCATTTTGTCACTTATACCCCTTTGGTTCTGAAAGCCTCATATATAAAACTTCTATAACTTTTTTCGCGAAACTCAAATAACGAAAATCGAAGATTGATTTAAAACCTTAATTTCAAAATCTCATGTTTTTGTTGTAAAGTTTTGTCAAAAGTGCAGAAAATTATTGAATGTGATTTACCTATTTTCCAGTGTCATTTCAATAACAAAAGCTGATAGAAGTATTGTATGTTTAGATTCATTGCACCAAAATTAGTCAAAATTACCATTTAAATTAATTGCAATTTAAAAAAATGTAAAATTTGTGGACTTTTGTAATTTATCAAAACCTTTTTAAATGTTCTATTGATTATTCAAAAGAACAAAAAATACGAAATAAAATTGAGACTGAAATTGGTTTTCTTGAAAAATACTAACATCAGCATAGCATTTGTATTTAATTAATTTTTTTTTTCAATTTTTTTTTTTTTTATTATAATGATAGAGGATATCAGATATGAATTTTTGTCCGCTTATTCTGTTGCTCATCGTGAGAGGTGAAATTAATTTTAAAGTCGAAATGGTTCGTTTCAGACTCTGTTCTTGTTTAGTTACACTTTTTAATAAAAACCCATTCTACAGACGAGGTAGGGTTTTTGTATGTCAAGTTTTGAGCTCCAATACAAAAGGTTTATTGAATTGTAACTGAAAATAAGTTTCAATTCGTGAACGTCATAAACAGGGTCCGGCAATTGAAGTGCTACATTGAAATAAACATATAAATTGATCAAAACAATTACTTTTTATTTCAAATTCATTTAATTTCTCTCGAAAACAAATTAATTTTTCAAATTCCACTTGTAAATTTCGACTTGTTCACCCTTAAGTTTAACCACTCACCGCAGACGGTCGAGGAATGCATCGTATGAGGCCCGCAGGTATTCTTGTGGAATTATATCCCAGGCTGCCACGAAATGTTGCATCAGGACCTCCACAGCTTCATGTTTCTTAGAGCAGACTTCGGTTTCCATCATACTTCAAACAGCGAAGTCCATAGGGTTCAGGTCTGGCGAACTCGCCGGCCACTCGGAGCTCGAAATGAACCCTGGAAAATGTAGCGCAATCCAAAGTTGGGGTTTCTTCGCTTTGTAAGCCGACGACGAGTCCTGTTGGAAAACCCGATTCCTGGAACCAAAATGTCGACGTGCCCACGGTCCTTCAGGAACAAAAACCAGCGGAGTCCGGCCATCACGAGGGATTTCTGCCCAAACCATCACCGATGCCGGTTTCTGTGGCCGGTGGCCGTCAGCAAGTCGGCTTGGCTTCGTAATCTGTCTGGCAACCAAACTCCGTCGTTCTGCTTATTCACGAACTGCTGTATGATGAAGAGTTTCTCGTCGGTAAACACGATATTCTTAAGCCTACCTTCCGCGGCCCTCTACAGCAGCGCCTTCGCTCTTTTTACCCGTTCTTGTTTCTGCTTCACCGTAAGGTCTGCAACCTTTTGGATCTTTTAGGGCTTGGTCTGAAGTTTATTTTTCAGGATCCGACGAAGACTTCGATCCGATATGTTGAGATCCTCTGCCAATTTAGTGGCACTACGACGAGGATTTCTCTTAGGGCGCTTCTTGACGATGGCAGGTGTCACCACAGTAGGTCGGCGTCCCCCACCATACCGTTTTTTAGCACTTCCGGTCTCCAGGTATCTTTTAACTATACGGTATACAAAACTTCTGCACACACTTATATCGGACAGCTCACGGACTATGTCCTTCTGCCGTTTGCCAGCTAGGAACAAGGCAACCACAGCGCTACGTTTCTGATCGAGATCCATTTTTCCGGATAACATCTGATTACAAAAGTAACACTTACATCCAATGATAGCTAAGACTTAATGCAACAAAGCGACGAGGGGCCGTTCAATACTGTTTCGTGTGCAACGAAATAATTACTGTTGAAGTAATGTAGCAGTTCAATTGCCGGACCCTGTAGTGTCGTAAAATGAAATGTTTCAAGCCTAGATTGACTTAAGTTTAAATTCCGCCGGAGGCGAGCCAAATTTATAACTTGCTTGTTAATACTTATTTATAAACATTTTTTAATATCAATTAATTTCCCGTCACTACGGTACTACGGTGAATATTTAAAAAACGTGAAAAAAAATCTTCATGAAAGGTTATACCCTTAAAAAATCCCCGCCGCCAGTGAATGTATGTTGAGTAAAAATTAGTGCTATTATATGTTTAACTTCAAGAAATGGATAATATACACAAAAAATTGCCCAGAAACAGCTTCAAATGACAATATTAAATACAGACAAATAGAAAATAGTAAAAGAAAAACCATTCACTTCCGAATCTCGACCCACCCTAGTAGAAGTGAATTCGACTGATGAAAGGAAAACATGTACACACAGAATTAATTATGTCGCTCTCATGCCGTTCTTTTGGCCCAAAACGGAGAAGGAAAAAGCAGCAAGTGCTCCACCACCAATTTGGCCGGCCTGATGCCGATGGCCATCAAATTCACCGACGAGAAGGAAAGCAAGCAAGGACCAAAACATGTTCGTTCAGCGTGCAGTTTACTCGACAAACTCTCCTGTTCCTCCGTACTTTCCTCTTCCTCTTGGAACTACACCGCTTTCGGTGGTTGTTGTTTGCATGTGTTTGTGTATTTATTTGTTTGTTTTGGCTGGAGTTTATGGGGTTTCCATAAAAGTCGAGAAATCCTGGCCCTAGTGATGGGAAATTTTTTACTGCCCTTTCTTTCGTCCTGCTTTCTGGCCTCACTGCACTAGCCAGAAAGACAGAGTTGTTTGATGGTGGGTCGTATCTTTTTTATGTGTGCTGCAGCTTATAAATGAGTTGTTGTTTTTTTTTTCATTAAATTATATGATGCAAACAGTTGACGATTAAAAGCGCACTAATAAATACGGTTGAAGTAAATTGATCAAGTCACGTGTTTTTAATTTGAACAAGCGGTCATCAGTAGACACATTCTTCTGAAAAAAATAATCAATGTCAATGGGGAGCTTGAACATTTTGGAATTTTACGTCCACGAGCTTAAATACTAAATTCAGCAAAAGAAGACATTAATTGAGGACATTTGGCGAAATTTTCGACATTTTCGAAATCCTTCCCTTTCAAGGTCTTTTCTGGTAGCCTAAGAATTATCAGAAATGGTAAATTTGGTAAGATTTTTTTCAATCATTGAAAAACTGGAAAATTAAAAAAAAAACTATTCATAAAACAAGGCTTTGTACCTAAATATCTTTATTTTACTATATTTTAGAAATTGTTATAATAAACATAACCGTCTACCTACCAACAATTTTAAATTGTTTCTTCAAACCGGTAGCAATGACTGACCATTTCAATGCCTCCATTATCCGGAAAGAAATAATACTCAAAGCCATCATCATTGGAGGTCAATCACTTTAATGGCCGTCGTCAAACAGTCTAATGCCAACGCAGGAGAAACCCGGCTGGCCAGCCACATTGGCTTTCGGATCGGATCACCGATTTTGCCGATGCAGCCATCTAATCCCCCATTCCCAGAGACCAACCACGTCAGCTGAAGCCGCCATGTAATTGTGCAATCAAGCATGTGAATGCAGACCACTACTCTGCTTTCCCCCCTGCATCCTCATATCACTTTTCCCAAGCTCAAACGGCTACGTTATTCTGGACCAGGCTCATGGAAAAGGAGTATCAACACTCACTCTCACTCGCTTTCTGGTATACTGAACAGAACACATTCTACACGTTCCGTACATTATGGGGGCAGCAAAATGGTTCCGTAGGACGGCAGCTGGCACGTTGTCGTTTGTGGTTTTCCATCCGTCGGGGCTTCTGGAAGCTTCCTTCCCAGTAACACAACTAGTAGTTCTACATATTACGATTTGACTTTCCGCTACCTTGCTAGCTAGCTAACTCCTGCTTTCGACGATAATAGTCGAGCAGGATTGAACATTGATAAGAGCAAATGCATCGGTAATGGTGGCTAGTAATCATAAATTGTAGTGCCACGTGCTATCATTAAAGGTATAGGAGGGAAGAAATATTCAAATTTCGGGAACAGACCTAATAGCTGTAATATGGGATCAATAGCATGATTGTTAGGTAATCGTTTTAATGTTTGATACTTTCTCTGTTATCAAAAATTCATTGAAAGTTGTTTTTTTCCGCTGCTTTTCAATACCTTAAGCATATTTCATGAATGTTATTGTATATCAAATTATTCACAGGTGAGTAAGAGTTAAAAGATACACACGAACGTCTACTCTCTGGAACCACTTTTGAAATCGTTCTTGGGCTAGTAGTCATGCTAGTGTTCTTCATTTTAGAAATTTAATTCAATAATTTGCTAGCGGCATAAATAGCTTATTTTTATTGAAAATTTTACTGTTGAAACTGAAACTGTTCAAAGTTTGTTCCGGCTGAGTATCGAATATTAATAAATCTATCGTCTGATTTGCACATGATGAATTCAGCTTTGGAAGATTTTTCTCATATTAACATGAATTATATTATCCGGGCAAGCCCATCGTTGACTGCATGCCAAGTGTTGATTTCATCACACATCTTCAAAATGCTTTTAAAAGTACACCTACAGCACCATTCATAATTCGATACAAATGGGATGCCTGCGCATTGAAACTTCAACTATGATCTTTCATAAAATTTTACTCTGAATATTTTTTTGTTCATGTTTTCTTCAAATGATAAATCAACATACAAGCAATTGTTTCCCAAAATTTGACATCTCCATTTGTGACTTGAGGTACAGAAATTCCACTAATTTTTTTCTTTTAACATTCGATTTGAAATATCTTTGAAATCACGCAACGCTGTTGAAATTTTTGGAAGTTCACAGAAATAATCTGTGTTGAATTTTTGAAAAGTTGTATCGGTTGGCTACAAAATAACGCCCGGTACAATATTTCACCTTTGGTTAAAAATGCAATTTTCATAGAATTTTCGATGATTGTTTTCAAATGAATAATAATAGAATAATATAGTAATATTTTTAATTAAATCAATTATGAAAATTTTCTTTCTTCATCATGAGATTCTGTTTTAAAATCATTAACGAATCATTTTTTTCATTTTTCATTTTCGTTATTACTGTAGCCAGAAATTCACAGACTGTTTGGTAGAACGAAAACATATTGTTTTCGTGATCCTTCCAAAATTCTATTCTATACTTGAATATTTCAGTTCAAATAAAAAATGTTTTTAAAAATTATCATGGTAACTACCATTCAGAGAGACAGACTTCGAAGAAACATCGTTCAAGAAGAAACGTTCAGATTGGTGTGATGAATGATGATGAAATAGTGAGTGTTTTGAATATTGATACTTCACTCTATGATGGCGATGATACACTCTCAAAAATAGCGATTTGAAATAAAAAACGATTAGATTATTTCCAATACCTTGACGATGAAAGGTTTTGAACCATTATCACTCAGACAGAACAAAACCGTTTGCCTATTTAGAAATAATCCAAGAAATGGAAACTGCTTGAAGAATCTTGAACTTCAAGTGTAAATTTATCAATTTATTAAAAAAAAACTATTTGTTCTTTAGTTGCAATAACATTCACTTTTAAACGAGGCAAAATGATTGGTATCTTATTCATTTTTTATCTTAACATAATTTTATAAACAAAATTTGAACGGATAATCGAGTCAAAATACGCGGATAATTTAATCAAGGATAATCGTGGCACCAGATAGTCGAGACCGCCTGTACTGAACTTTGTTTTTGAAAACTGGTATCAATTTAAGGAATTATTTAAGATTTTAAATCTTTATCAGTTCAAAATTTTAATTCGTTTTCGGGATTCCAACTAAGATTTTAAAATTTTAATTTTGAGTTTGAAATGATGAAGCTTCTTGCTTTTTAAAATTTTTTATTCTGCACAATTATTTGAGACATGAACTCTGCATTGCATTTTTGTGGTTCACAAGTATATTTCTAGAGAAAAAAATTTATTTTTATTTTGACTTAGACTTTTTCAACTGAAACTTAATTGTAAGGATGAATGTTTTATCAGGATTGAGCTTTCGAGTTTAATCAAACGATCTGCAGTTTTATTTTGCGTTTTTAAAGCAGAGATATAGCTTGTGTTTAGAATATGTAAATAAACTAGATTATTTTTAAAAACTGCTACTGATTTATCTTTGACTAAAATGAACAAAAATTGGGGGCTCCCTTGAAAACTGCCCTGGGCCCCCAATGGCTTCATCCGGCCCTGTCACCAATGTTTTTCACTTTTCAATGGTCTACGATTGACCAGTCTCGTTTCGATTGGAGTATGTGTGCCAAATTTGGTGGAAATCTGTTAGAAAACCTTTTCCGCACATATAGGGTGTCCCATTATCAGGGTGGCCACAGAACCGGGAAAGCCGGGAGAAAAACCCGGGGATTGAAAATCGTACCGAGAAAACCGGGAAAAAACGGGAATTTAGAACCAAAACCGGGAAAATTTACAAAAGGAAACCAAAATTTAGTTTTAGTTCCAAGATCGATGATTCAACCCAAAATTCAAAATTATTATTAAAATTTCTATGTCAGAAACCGGGAAAAAAAGATGAAACTTACATACCCTTACACAAAAACTAGAAAAGACTCTAGAGGCAAAAGAAATAGCACTCGCTTCTTTTTTAGACATTAAAGGGGCATTCGACAACGCATCTCACACTTCAATCGAAACAGCTATGAAAAGACGTGGGTGCCACTCAGCAATTGTTAACTGGACTAGTGCCATGTTAATAAACAGAACCATTTATGCAAGCTTGGGAGGACTTACAATCAAAGCCACACCAACGAAGGTATGTCCCCAAGGCGGGGTTCTATCACCGTTGTTGTGGTCCTTGATAGTGGACGACCTCCTAATCAAACTTGTATCCATGGGATTCGAAGTTATTGGCTGTGTAGACGACGTAGTTATTATAGTTCGGGGAAAACATGAGAATGTGTTGTCTAATAGAATGCAAACTGCACTCAACTACGCACTATTTTGGTGCAGGGATGAGGGATTGAACATAAACCCTTCCAAAACTACTGTGATAGCAAATTACAGCCCAGAAAAAACTAGCGAAGCTCCAAAGACCAGCAACGCTAGCTATAACTGGCGCAAAACAAAGCACACCGAATGAGGCTCTAAATGCACTACTAAATATTCTGCCTCTACATCAATTCATTGAGTTAGAGGCGGAACGTAGTGCCTTGAGACTCTCCAAGCACAAAACTCTTTATGAAGGAGATCTTACAGGACACCTCAAAATCCTAAAGAAATTTAAATTAAACTCACTTGTTGTGAAAAATGATGACTGAATGGAGCCCATTTTTAACCTAGACATACCTTACAATTTAACTATCAATGATAGGGACGTGTGGGAGTCAGGTGGACATGCGGTTCCTCCCAGATCGACTGGGGCAGGGGTCTTCGGACCTAGACTCAGGATCTCAATTCCTATGGGAAACTGACCAACAGTATTCCAAGCTGAAATTCAAGCAAATCTAGAATGCACTTTAGCCTGTTTGAAAAGGGGATACAGATACACAAACATCTGCATGTTCTCTGACAGCCAGGCTGCTCTCCGAGCACTAAGTACGTTCATCACATGTTACTCCAAACTAGTATGGGAGTGTATAGTTGCACTAGTTAAGAAACCTGGCCATACGGAGCAGAGTATTTTTATTCTGGGTACCAGGCCACTGCGATATCCTAGGGAACGAAGAAGCAGACCAACTAGCTAGGGAAGGATCTCAGGGCCTGGTAATTGGACCTGAACCTTTCTGCGGAGTATCGAGGAGTGCCTTGAATATGGAACTCAAAAACTGGGAAAGCACCACTATTGTCTCCAATTGGAGAACAGCAGAGGGAGCAGCTCAGGCGAAAAGATTCATTGAACCAAGCGCACGACTCTCCAAAAACATGTTGAACCTAGGTAAGCATGAGTTTAGTACTTACACAGGTCTCTTGATCGGACATTGTCCAACAAAACAACACCTCAAACGGATAAACATTATTCAAAACGATGAGTGCCAGTTCTGCGGGCTCGAAAAAGAAACTGCAGAGCATCTTCTATGCAACTGCTGCGCCCTCCTAAAGAGGAGAGAGCGTGTACTTGGGGCAAAGTTAATAAGCGCACAAGAAATATGGTTGCATATCAGCCCTAAGAAGGTTATATCATAAATCTTTGATATCATACCCGATTGGGATAAAATGCTTAGTCAGCAATCAACTGTCACTTCAACCCATAGTGCAGGTGAGCCTGATAGCATATATTAACGCGGGGTAATTACCACAATAGATCAACTACTGGTCGCAGTAGACACAAGAAAAAAAACCTACTGCTCGAATGCTATTTCTCGTATCAAGTTAGCGATTGTTGGTGCGATGATGGGTTGATAGATAAGTTGCTGTAATGTACTCGATTTGAGGTTTAGCAACCATTGGTAGGCATGGTCTAAGACCAAACCCACCGGGCGTTGCTATTTCGGTCGGTATTTAAGATGTTTTGATAGGTTGCGATTTTAACTACTTACTGATTTTCGCACCCATTGTTGCCATCCAGGTTGGTATTTGTGTTTGTTTATTTTCTCCGGCTGCGTTGCTACCGGGTTGCTACATAAATGCATCCTGTAACAACCTACTGCTCGAATGCTATTTCTCGAATCAAGTTAGCGACTGTTGGTGCGATGATGGGTTGATAGATATGTTACTGAATGTACTCGATTCGAGGTTTAGCAACCATTGGTGGGCTTGGTCTAAGGCAATACTTCGGCAGGGGGTGTCTAATTTACGCATATGCAACACTCGCCAAGAAGTACATATTTAAATTAAATATCATCCATACCACCCAAGATCATCTTCACGTTGTGGTCCCATCGGCTACGCTGATTGTTTTGCGTAGTTCATTTCATAGCTTCGGACTCTTTGAGCTTTGTAAAGTTAACCTACGTTATCCTACGTCAATCGCAATTTGCGTCAGTCTCCAACTCCTTAGCAAAGCAGTCATTATCCGGGCGAGCCCATCACTGACTGCCTGCCATGTGTTGATGTCATCACACATCTTCTGCAACATGTTGTCCGCTGTTGTTTCTGGTCCGCAGGCGGCGAGTATGTTGGCACGTTCCTCTTCAAATCTTGGACAATAGAATACCACGTGTTCGGGTGTCTCGTCCACGTCACCAGATGGATGTTAGGCAGCTCAGCGAGGCCGCATGTCGGAACCTTATGGTGATGCTTCATGAAGCATCCATGACCAGTCAGGAATTGCGTCATGCTTTCTCTCCATCTACTCCTTGATGTTTGGAATCAAACGATGGGTCCACCTTCCTCTTTCTGAGCTGTCCCACAGTTGGCCATGGAGCTATCTCTGGCTCGTGTTCTTACGTTTTGCGTGCCTCTATTTTCGTACCAACAAAACCGAGATGGACAAGACTCCCACTACAACGCATGCAGCTTCCGACGAAACGGTGCGATATGCACTGATGACCCGCAAATTCATTCGCCTTTTTACACTGTTCAGCTTCTGCTGGTTACACTGGATGTTAAGACCAGGCCGCCCCTCCATACCGAAGGATTGACGAAACTACACTTGAAATTATCCTTCGCTGACTACTTCGGATCCCCGAGTTGTTCGCCATTATCCTCGTGACTCACGAGTCGTGAGTGCGACTGTTGCTGTTGCCTTCTTCTTGCATACATACTAAATGTGGTTTTTAAATCTGAGCCGGTCGTCAATCATCACACCCAAATATTTAAGCTCACGCATCACGTATGACATCAGGGCCTTCTCGATTTTGTAGTGAGCATACTGCAAACTTTTGGAGTGCATCCAGCTCTCTACCGCTTCTACAGCCTCTGAAGCTCTTAGTTGGACGATTTTTTGTTGAGTAACCCGTCGCTAGTAGCACGACGTCGTCCGCGAGACCAACCAACTTTACTCCCTCTGGCAGGCTCAATGTCAGCACCTCATCAAACGTGATATTCCACAGAACCGGGCCCAATATCGACCCTTGCGGTACTCCAGCTGTAACATCCATTTCCTGAAATCCTTCGCTCGTCATGTATAGAAGTTTGCGGTTATGGAAATAGCTTTTCACTAATTTGCAGAGATATTTCGATACCTTCATTTTTTAAGCGAAGAAGCAATCGCTGCCCAGCTGACACTATTGAAGGCGTTACGCGCGTCCAATGTTACTGACGCACAAAATCGGTCCCCTCTTCTCGTCTTGAGTCTAGCTAATAAAGCCGTTTCGATGACAGGTCGAAAGGCGTCGACTGTGCATCACACGATAACGAATCGCAAAGTGGTCACTATGAGTGTAGTCGTCGCTCATCCTACAATTACTTGTCCACCTGGGACTAGCAAATGTGATATCTATAATGGATTCACGTCCCTCTCTATGGTTGGTTCTAGTATTACCTACGTTCGCCAGGTCCACATTCAGCCTTGCAAGTGCTTCAAGAAGACTCTGTCCTCTGGCGTTCGTAAGGGAACTACCCCCCGCGATAATAACGGGACTTCGGCCTGTGAGCAACTCGACTATCCTATCCATCGTAGCGCTAAACTTCTCCAAGGTCCACCTCGGTGGAGCGTAGCAGCTGCAGAAAAAGATCCCATTGACTTTGGTTATCACGAAGCCTTCCTCATTCGATGTGACCACTTCTTGTATGGGAAACTTTCCTGTCACCCCTATTGCGTCCAGATTGGCACTATCGGTCACCCAATTTGTGCCATTCAGGGCTCTACAATAGGGGTCTGCTACTAACGCTATGTCTAGCTTCTCTTCCACTGCAATTTGTCGCAGAAGCTGTTGTGCTTCGTGACAGTGGTTAAGGTTGATTTGAATTACTTCCAAGCCCTTGGTATCGCTGCTAGCGCCTTTTGGTAGGCAGAACACCTTGGGTTGCCAGTTACATGGTCACCAGTGCAAAAAAGGCACTTCGCCGGCTTACTGCAGCTAGCCGTTATGTGACCGGATTCTCCGCACCCCCAGCATAATCCTCGTCTGTCAACTCCCTTGAAGTCAAACGACTTGTGGTTGTACTCCATGCATCGAAAGCATACCTCTGGTTGCTGGGAGATGGTTATCTGACAAACTGACCATCCCACCTTTAGCCGCCTGCACACGAGTGCTGCGTTGGCTGCTACCACTGTAAGCCTCACACTTGCAACCTGTGTTCCGGATTTGGGAGGACCCTGTCTCAATCGGATCGAGATCTGATCTTCGCCGATCTTACACTGATCGACTAGCGCTGTCCTGACTTCATCTTCTGTCGTAATTTCGTCGAGGTTTTTGATACGGATGGTTACTTCGTGACATAGCGCACGCATCTCCGCCTTCTCGCCTAGAACTTACTTCGCTAGCACCTTGAAGTTTGAAGGATGCATTTTTTGTTACTGAACTTCGTTTCAACTCGAGGATCATCTCACCGGAACGAGTACGACGGATCCTCCTCAAGTTTTCATCTAGTCCAGCAAGCTTGTCGTCGGTCCGCATCTGACAAAGCACGTCCGCGTACGTGCCCTCTGGCGCCTTAACTATGATAGTTTCATCTTTTCCCCCTTACGTGATTCCGCTGCTTTTTGGGTTTGGGGTTTGTTTTCGTAGCTTTCTTTTTACGGTGTTTAAGCGTCACTGTTTGCCATTCGGAGGGCGCTCCCTCTTTGGGTCTGTCGTCCTTGCCTTTCAGTTGACCAGGGTCCTGTCGAACCATCGGGTCTCGGACCCTCTTCTTTAGGGTGCCAGGTCTTGGATCACCTGGTGACCCTCGTTTCCTCTTTACACTCTTAAAGCTTTTCGGAGTAGTAAGCTCATTCCTCACCGTTTGAACGAAGGCATCGATCCGTTTCGGGCGACTGACATTCGCCTTAGAGGGTTTCTCCGCCTCTGTTCCTCTACTAGTAGCGCTGCCATTTGGCGCTCTTACCATCTCTAGGACTGCTTTGTTTGCCTCTGTAAAAAGAGCCATAGCCTTTACAAGCTTGTCCTTGACCTCCTTATGAATGTTTTGCTTGCTCAAAACCAAGCTAGTCAAAGCCTTCATTTCTGTCATCGCTTCCTTCATTGCCTTCGGCATAGGAACTTCCTTCTTCTCTGGAGAGCTGACAGGCTCTCTTCCTTCTTCCGCTATGGAGCCTTCTGGAGTTTCTACCAGTTGGACAGCAAGCTGCCGAGCTGGAGATCGCTGTAGACTCCTGCCACCGAACGGATTAGGGCTTGCATCCTTCTCCGCACTCTCCTCCTTCTTTCTTTTATCATTATTAGTATTAATTTTAGTATTTTGAATCATTTATGAATCCCACGAGTAGCTAGGGAAATATACGGTCGACTGCGTCAGTGCCCTGCTTTAGCGCAGCAAGGACTGCGCAATACTGTGGGGTTTGTCCCGGTGCCCCACAGGCTACCGTTATCGACTGACACATTTACAACCCGCCAGCCTTCCACCTCATAAGCACGGTCTTATGCATGGGACCGTTTTAGCGCTCCCATGAGCAGCACACCTTGGGCACCTTGGGTTGTTTCTTTCCAATTGGTCCAGTAGGGTAATCCAGTTCCGTTTGCCATTGTCGTCATCGAGAGGGGGGTTGCTGGATTTAGTCGCCCTTTACGACATGGGCCAGTGTCCCAGGGGTAGTATTCTTGGGCCGATATCCCACGGCTTTCAAACTGAAGCGTTGTTCTGTCTCTATGCAATGTTGCAATAGAGCCGTTTTTCCTTTGAGAACAGAAATTACGTGTTGCTTCCTTGGGGTATTGTTGATGGCATATTCAGTCAGTAGTTGATTCAATTTGTTGATATTACTTGCGTGGCCTCCTATGCGTGTTTTCAACGTGTTGGTGCTATATCCAACATATTTCGCTGGGCAATCGTTGCACGAAATGCAGTAATCAACGTTTTTTTTTCATATCTGGCAAAATTGAGTCTTTAGTTCTACTGAAAAGTTGGCTTGAAAGGTGCTTCCATTCTGGATGAAAGCCGTCGGGAGTCAGCATTGCTCATACTGGAAGTTTGTCACATCATCAACACAGATGCAACAGTGGATAAGAGATCCGATGTTGACCATCTGAGCTCTACATGTTCCGGGATCCACGGCAGGGACTCACAGTCAGTCCACGATATTTTTACGCTTTTCCGGGAATATACTTCTCATTTTCACGAAAATAATAAAAAGTAAAACATAAACATAAAGAAAAGTAGATACAAGAAATGTTGTAAATGATTGGAACTATTTTAGTTTGCGACCTTCCTAACCATTTGAAACGTTCAAAGGAACCGTCCATTTAACAAGCTACTCACCCCTGATTCAGAGAGTTTCGACACGAACGTGCGTATGGTTAAATGAAAATCCTTTTAAAAGCATCTCGCGGTATCAGGTAAACGACATCGGTTTCAATCCAATCCATCTACCATCATGCACACTGTATAATCCCATTTAGATTCTCTCTTTACTGCTCAATTTGACGCGGTATCGAAAGTCCCCAACTTATTACAGATTGATGGTTCAGTAATCGAGTCCGGCTGCTCACTTAGCACAACACCTACCCAATATATACATAAGTAGACGTCCCGACGCTCACTCACTCACTAAACAGCACCGCAAGCGTCGTCTGGTGTGGCTCAGTTAAAGTTTAAAACCAAATTACCACCATCGAATAACAGCATCATCGTCGTTCGTGTCGAATCCTGTCCTGATCATCCTGATGCCGTGTATCTCACACCCTTTGGACCGATTCCATCACACAGGTCAGAGCCAATTGATGGCTGCTTGCTGGTATTTAAGCTCTCTCATCAGAGTGAGGAAGAGTACACCGAATGCAGGAGGTACCCACACAGAGCTTAAGCCAACATCCTCACTACTAATGGATGGGATTTGAACCTCACCGGATCTGGTGCTTCGCAAAGTACACGTTTTAACCGTTCGACATAATAAACACCAGCTCTTCCGCCATCGGCGTCGTCGTTCTAGGCGTCATCATCATAACCATCATCATTATCGTCGTCGTCATCGGGCGTCCGCAGCCAATATTATAGTCATCGCCATCATCATCAACATTTAAAGGCTTCACAAACCGGCGGCAGCAGCAAGCAGCTTTTTACTCGACATCGCTCGACCGGAATGGATTGGATTAGATGGTTTTCCCCGAATGATGGGGATGTGGCCTTGATTAGGCATTCATTCCATTTGAAGGATTCATTCCGGCGGAATAATCTATGATAACGGCGGTATTAGCTAGTTTGATCGGAGTGAATCCTTCCATTATTGTTTTGTAGAGAATTGAGGTAGGTTGAAATTTTTTTTAAATTTAGCCGTAGATAACCATAATTTTATGTAGTGTGTAAAAACTTTTCATGAAAATTTATTTTTACAACCTTGAACGAACATGTGCTTTCACTTTATTGCTCCTTATCATCTTTAGCGAGTTTTTCAAATGATCTTTTCTCACAAGGATATTCTTTTATATGATACTAGCTGACCCGGTGTGCTTTCTAAGTTTTTTAATATCATAATCACCAATGAAACTTTGCCACAGAAGTAAAAATCTTTGGTTTCAAAATAAACCAACTAAGTTAATCGTTACAAACAAACATTTTATCAAATGTAAACGTTGGCGTTCACTGTTTTCAATAATTCATTTTGAAACACAAAACAACTGGATCGAAAGTGTTTTATTTTTATCTCCGTTATCTGGGTATTCTACCAAATGCCATCACTTCAGCACTTCCCACATCTGGCTGTCAGACAACTATTTCCGGAAGCAGAGCGGTCCAACCAAAAAGGGAACCAGTAGTCAGTAGAAGAGGAAAACTTTCACCCGAAAGCGGTTTTGCTCCATAAATCATAATCCTTCCACACTTTCGTTTCCGTTTTTGAGACTTTTGGCGGGATCCACCATCGGAAAGCATCCACCCACAAAAAGAACAAAAATTTTATAGACGACTGTGAAAAAAAACCACACGCAGTCAGAAGAATCGAAGACCGGAAGTCAGCTAGCCAGAGGCATGGGAGAAACATGGTGGGTGCAAATCGACTAGCTACAGCCACATATGTAGCTAAGTGTGTGTGTGTGAACAGGGACATGGAATGTGGTTTAGCTCCCATGCCATGTCCGGGTGCTGTTTTTCCCATGTGAATTCCGGAACCGATCACATCATAACTTTCCGACAAGCAGCAAACGAGCGGCTGTGGTCAGGACCGCACTTCCGTCCGAGCATAGATTCTGCGTGATGTTCCACGGGATTACGGTTACTGATCCGCCGCGGGACTTGGGAAGAGCTTTCAATAGAAATCTTACCAAAAAATTCACAATTTAAATAAAACTTATAAGTAGGTACTGAAAAAATACTTCTAAGTGAAAGAATTCTGAAACCTTTCAGAAAGAACCTCAGTGATAATTCAAAATCTTTATCAGAGCTTTGGGAGCATTTTTTCTTCTTGTATTTACCGAAGGCAAGATAGAGTTAAGAAATGAATGAAGTCGTGTTTGGAGTCTATCTGTTGAAACTAAAATTTTTTTCGTAATCCTTTTTATGAGCGAGAAAGTTTTTAATAATTGCCACGATAAGTGCCCCTAATCTGGAAGGTGCTGTAGTAAGTCTGTTGGAAGATTCCCATAATTGTGTGACCTGTAAAAGATCAGATTCCGCTCAGAGCATGGTTGCCTGCGATCAATGCTAACAATGGTAGCATTACAGCTGTACAGGACTGGATGCCTCGGTACTGCTGCTAACCGAGCAGTCGATTTGGATAGAGAGGCACCAGAGAACTCTTCTGAAACTACCACAGTGCGACTGAACGAAAGTGTTATGCTGGTTGTCGAACCGAAGCGAGTATCTGCGATCGCCATTCCGGCCGTCCACAGTGCTAAGCAGCTTATCAACGTGCCCGGAGCTGGCTCAATCATCTCTTTGGGGACTAATGCTCGTCTCCGGCTTAAGCAGCTAGAATAACAGAAGCTTTTGGAAGACCGGATCCGTGAAGAAAAGGCAGAACGAGAACGGATGTTCCTGGCTCAGAAGCACGAGCTGGAAGCAGAGATAGCTCAAGATGAATCGCGTGGTGGAAGTGAATGCAGCTTCGGAAATCGCAAAGTACGTAATGTGACCCACTGGGTTAGCCAACAGCGTGAACACGTACATTCTTCAACTCCAATACAACAGAATGCAGAACATAGAATCAGTGATCTTTAACCGTGATGATCGTCGACGACAACGACCAGCAGTTCCCACCGGTCAACAGGATCTACCGAACACTGAGGCACAACTACCCAGCGTATTTGAAAGGAACCCTCCCCCAGCTCAAGCTCAGACGCCAGCAAGTCAGAACCTAGTTCCACCTGTGTCTGATATTCCGGTACATCCGACTGCGATGTTTCAGCCAGCTAACGCCGGCTTGAGTTTTCCTCAAGACCCAATATTTTGTGCAAATAATGCTGCCTATCCCGCACTCGGTCCCGGGTACATGTTTCCGTATAACCAAGGCCAACCTCAACTTCAACTACCGATGAATTATCCGGTCAGCGGTCAATATCCGCCAACTTCAACGTTGAACCCCACGAAGACCATGTGTGATATCCAACTGCTATATCCGATAGCTTTTACTATTTAGTGAGGTCAGACGGATGGAAGTAAAACGCTTCTATTAGTTTCAGGCTTCAAAGTACAACTGTCTTTATTAGTGTATCTCGTAGTGAGAGAAGTGTAATTCAAGTGGTACAATTGGGGTTCTTATGATAATTTCAATTCTCTCTCACATCTTCCCCTTTAAGATTGTATAATAAAAAAATATAGCTTATATACTATTTTCCTTATTATCTAGTTGATGCTTTTTTAAATAATAATTCGAGGTTCAAGATGTCATGCTTTTTTCCGGTTGTTCTGTTTGACCGCCTAAGAGTAAGGGGTTCTACATCTGCTACAACACTTTCATTTTTGTTTTTTTGATGTAGTAATACTTTCATCTGTTTCATTTGATCGTCTTGTTTAGCAAAAGAAGCATCATTGGCATTTTTGAGGATAAAAGAGTTATTACAATTTTTTTTAATTGGTTTACATGGGCTTTTTTGGTTGATCCTTCGAACTGTATGAGATACGTCATTTTTGAGTTTTTTTTTATGATTTCGGCTTCAATGCTGAATGTTTTCCCATTAATTTTGTGCGTATAAATCACTTTTTCGTTCTTTTTGAATTGCTTTTTAGTATCATCATGCTTAATATTTTCGTTAGGATTCAGTCCTGATAGAATTGTTCGAGGGAGAAATGCAAAAATTTTGTTATTTGGAATTATTTGATCTTCTGTAGTTGGAGTTTGATGATGTTCGTGCAGGAAACTTCGAATTCTATTGTCTATCTGAAAAGAGGAAATATTTTCGGTTTCAGTCATTAATTTATCTAGGACTTGTTTCGTAGTTTGAACAGCTCTTTCTGCGAGTCCGTTACTCGCTGGGTGGTAAGGAGGAGAAGTTATATGATAAACGTTTCGAGCTTTACGAAAGTTTTTGAATTGTTGACTGTTAAATGGCGGCCCATTGTCACTAACGATGATATTTGCAAAACCAAAAGTTGAAAATATATCGTCGAGTGCTTGCGCGACGTGTTGTGCGGTAGTTAGTGACATTCTTTTAATTTCGATCCACCGCGAAAAAGCATCTATTAAAATTAAAAAGTTTCTGTTATATTTGTGGAAAAAGTCGATATGAACTCTTTCAAATGGTTTTTTTGTTTCTGGCCAGTTTCCGTAGATTTTAGAACTTCTATCGATATTAAGAATTTGGCACTTAGAACAGTTGGAAACATAGTTTTCGATATCCGATCCCATTCCTTCCCAATAAAGATATAGGCGAGAAAGCTGTTTCATTTTTAAAGATCCGCGATGATTTGCATGCAAAAGTTGAAGAGCGGGTGGTTTCAGAGTTGTCGGAATAACTATGCGTTCTCAAAAAAGGAGACAACCTGCTTCTAAATCCAGTTCATGCCTTTTTCCAAAGTAGTTCTTTAGTAATTTACCTGTTACATGGCTGGGCCACCCGTTAAGAGTGTACTGTTTAACCAAAGAAAGTAAAGGATCTTGGGATGTCTTTTCGCTTATTAGATTTGTATTAATTTTTGAAGTATTTTCACTTATTAACCCTCATCCGCATTAGGGTGTCATTTTGACACCATTGCAAGTTTGAAGGATTGTAACTTTTTTCAGAAGCTTCAAAATACAAAAATTTCTTCGGGGACCCTAAATGAATTCAAAAGTTCTTCAATATTGCATCTTTTTTTTTTTATGGACGAACCCTGGAAGCCTGGACAAAAAAACTCCCTTTTCCGACTTTTGGTGTCATTTTGACACCACATAAGTAAAATCTATTTAAGTCGTTTGAATTATTATGAACTTCATATAAAACTTATATCAATAGAAACCTTGTAATGTCAGTAAAATATGTTTAGAACATTATATACAGCTAAAGTTACAAGTTTTCTCGTTATTCAGCATGAAAGAAAAAAAATCCGAAAAAACATGCCTCACGAAAACTGCTGTAGTTCATATGTTACACGTCCAAAAAAATATTTGCCTTATGCGTATGAAAGCTGAAGTTAATGCCTACATCATGAAGACAAGAAATGTTTTTTAAATTTTTTTTAATGAAATGGTCACAAAAAGTTAAAAAAAGTGGTCTAAAAAACCTACTTTCCATTCGATTGCTAGTAAATACTGTTTGAGCGATGGTAGAGTTTCGGTACGGTACCATCGCTCAAACAGTATTTACTAGCAATCGAATGAAAAGTAGGTTTTTTAGACCACTTTTTTGAACTTTTTGTGACCATTTCATAAAAAAAAATTTCAAAAAATATTTCTTGACTTCATGATGTAGGCATTAACTTCAGTTTTCATATGCATAATGCAAATATTTTTTTGGACGTGTAACATATGATCTACAGCAGTTTTCGTGAGGCATGTTTTTTCGGATTTTTTTTCTTTCATGCTAAATAACGAGAAAACTTGTAACTTTAGCTGTATATAATGTTCTAAACATATTTTACTGACATTACAAGGTTTTTTTATGTAAGTTTTGTTTAAATCGGTCTAACACGCCAAAAGTTATAACGATTTGAGCTTGTGGTGTCAAATTGACACCACAAGTGCTGATTAGGGTAATGAAATCTAATGCGGATGAGGGTTAAGTAGTTAATATTGGTCATTGAACTACGTATGTTCTCATCCAAATCTTTTTCGCACAACTCTTGATCTAATGGGAGCCTTGACAGACAGTCAGCGACAAAATTTTCTGATCCTGGTTTATAAATTATGTTATAGTCAAAAATGGATAATCTGATAAAATATCTTTGTAACCTATTCGCGATTACCATCGGTCCTCCTTTTTTGTTGCAGAAAACGCCAATAAGTGGTTTATGATCAGTAAAAATAGAGACTTTTTGACCTAGTACATATTTATAGAATTTTTCCATCGAAAAAACTATAGGCAGAGCTTCCCTATGCAAAATTGGATAACTTTTCTCCGCTTTTGTAAGCCTACGCGATGTAAAGAAAACCGGAAATTCTTTGCCGTCTATAAGATGACTCAAAACTCCCGAAATTCCTTCATCGCTGGCATCGCACGTCACGATTATAGGTTTTGATGGATCGAAAGGGGTTAGTATTTTGGCACTGCAAATCGCTTCTTTACTTTTCTCGAATGCTTTTTGGCAATTGGTGTCCCAATTCCAAATTTTGTCTTTGCATAGCAAATTATGCAGAGGAGCTAAAACAACATTGAGTTTTGGAATGAATTTCATATAGAACGTTATCATTCCGAGAAACGCCTTTAGCTGTTTTTGGCAAGTTGGCACTGGCACGGCCCTAATTGCCCTCACCTTCTCCGGATTTGGCGACACACCTGCCTCCGATAAGATGTGACCTAAATATCTCACTTTAGGAACGAACCACTAGCATTTCTCGGCATTGACTTTAACGTTATATCGAACAAGCCTTTCTAGAACGACTTCGATCCTCTTCAAAAGCTCCACATCGGACTCTGCCCAAATCAAAATATCATCAATGTAGCTTTGTGCATTGGAAACTCCGGTTAAAATTTTATCGATCGCGGATTGAAAAAGGCTAGCTGCAGGTTTCACATCGAAAGGTAATCGCTTGTAGGTGTAAACTCCCATATGGGTGTTAATAGCTAAAAGCTTTTTTGTGCGCTCTGAGACTATCAATTGCTGGTAAGCTCCTCTCAAATCAATCACGGCGAAAGATTTGGCTTTGCTTTTATTGGTAATGAGATCTTCTATGGTGGGTAAGGGGTAATGATGTGTTTTGATATAAGGATTGATTGTCTTTGAGCCATCCATACATATGCGTATGTCTGATTTGTCAGGTTTATCCACTACTACTATGGGCGACGCTCAATCTGTGTACTCTGTTTTCTCTAGTATTCCCTTACTAACTAAAGCTTTCAAATGGTTCGCTACCTTCTCCCTATGCTTGTATGCGACTGTATACGGTTTGTGTACTATACACACTTAATCTTTTCTCCTGTGGTCGGGAGGATTTCGTCCTGTATTTTCAACAGCTGAAATTACAGGACGATTTCAGGACAGAAAATCACTACAGGAAAACAACTGTCAAATTGTCCTGTAGGCTTGCAACGGCTTTCTCCTGTGATTTGCAAGGAAATTCTTGGGACTATTCTGTAGGCTCAGGACTATTTACTTTCTATGTTTACATTGAATTGAATAATGCAAAAAAATACAAAAATATTACTATTTTGAATCACTATAGAACATTTATTAATCTTAATGAGAAGTAGTTAAGTTAATAAAATAACGACGTCGCTGCTGATCTTAGCATTTCATGATGTTGGACGGCATTTTAGCTGAAAACAAACAACAAAAATGTCAATGTTTATATTTCATTTAATTTAGAATAAAATTACCAGGTTCTGCACTACCAAGGGTACATTGACACGAAATAAGCCATACAATTAGGCTCCTGTGAGACTCCGTCGGTTGATCCTTCAAAAACAATGTTCCATGCGCACGACTTGCAGCCACACGCACTTCTTTAGCTTTACGACTGCTACTGAGAAAGGTAAAATTATACGGAACGTTATGCGTAAGATAGAAAAGGATGAACTATAAAAAATGCGACAGAAAACTTTTGATAGCTGGAGTTTTCCCGTCATACAGGACAATATTCAGAGTGCCTGTGCATTCGTGAATATTATGTCCCGGATATCAGGAGAAATCAAGTGTCCCAAGATTCGGGAGGGTTCCCATACGAACTTCGAATAAATTCATCCATGCCCCTGTGGTTCAGAGAGTCAATATCCTGAGGGGAAAACTTGCAATCTAAGTGTGTAGGTACCGCGTTCTCGCTCATTTGAATATCCACCACAATATCTTTGATGGGCTGAGAAAGATCGTCATCGAAAGCTCTAGAATACTTTTTTTTAAGTTTACCAACTGTGCTCTCGATCCAAAATTCTCTAGAGTTTACGTGTTCAACTTTGTTAAGAGAGAAAGCGTTCCGCCAGTGTGGCCAAATTACGTTTAACCAATCTCTACCTAAAAGAGAAATGAATGGTTTTGAAGAATCTATAATTACAAGAGGTAATTGAACAGTTTTATTCCTAATTTTTAAAGCAACTTGAATTTTTCCTAAAACCGAAACTTTTCCTCCTGATACAACATAAAATTTTTAGTTAACTTACTTATTCTACAGTTTTTGAACTTTTCTTTGAATGTTTCTAAAGAACAAATTGATGCACATGCACCCGTATCGCACTCCATCAACAGATCAACATTGTTTACATTTAATTCTACAAACACTGGGGTTGTATCGGTTTTCGGCTCACCTATCAAAACATTGTTGATCAAATTGTTGTCATCAACCTCTACATTCGCATCATCTGCCGACATTTCTTCAGACGACTCCTCGTCCTCTAAATTTGATCGAAGCTCTTCCATAGCAGCAGTCAACTGATTTATCCTCTCTTGAAAAAATCGCTTTCTGCCCCCTCGCCCCTTGGGAGGTTTGTTGTTCCTTGGTTTTTTTGCCTTCGGGAATGGACACGAGTAAGAAATGTGCCCCTTTCCGTAGCAATTGTAGCACACCGTTTGGCTTGTGTTGCCCTCTCCGTCTCGTTCACGGTACCTGCTGACGTCGCCTTGTAAGTTACCAGCACTCAACTTACTCGGTCGTAAAAAGCTTCCTGTTCGGGTCACGAAAGCTCGGCTTGGCCCCACGTAGTTGACGTTGTCTACCTCAGATCGGGCCATTTTCCGCGCCTCTGCTGCCGCCACCTCGATCGTTTTCGCCTTCTCCAACAGTTGGGAAAGATCCAACTCCACACTGCTCTCTTTGATCATGGCTTCGCGTGTTCTGTCGTTTCTAATTCCCGCCACAAATACCGTTTGCACCAAGGTTGCCTCGGTCTCCGTACTTACACCGCAGTGTTCAATAATGTTCTGTAGCTCGATCGCATAGTCATCCAGCGATTCTCCTTTTTCTTGTTTACGTGTTATCACTTTGTAACGTTCCGCGAACACGTTTTTCTTAACTTCGTGCAATTGCTTGAATTTAGCCACTATCTCACCGTATGTTTTCATAACTATTTTCGCCGGTTTAAAACTGCCAATTATTCGATCGGCGGTTTCCTGGCCGACGCTGGTTATGAATTCCAGAGCCTTTTCGTCCTCAGGTGTTCTGTTCAGAGCAAAATATATCTCAACGGTTCGTAGATAGGAGTTAACATTGAGGCCTGGAACGAACACCGGGAATTTTCCCTTCACTCGATTCTCTGCCACCACTGATGGCTTGACATCGCTACGACCGTCATTTTCCGAGTTATTTGGCATTTTAATATTCGCGTTTCTAACCGTTTAAATCCTCGTCGCCAGTATGCTATATCCGATAGCTTTTACTATTTAGTGAGGTCAGACGGATGGAAGTAAAACGCTTCTATTAGCTTCAGGCTTCAAAGTACAACTGTCTTTAATACCCAGACAACCAGAAGTCGTATTTTCTTTTACAGATTACATCGTATAGAATGTTATTTATACTCATTTTCGTATATCTGCACCTACAATGTGCGATCCATGCATATTCTTTATCGTATTTAAAAGCATTGCATGATTTTATCACGACAAGAAGAGAGACTCGTATTTATGTACATATGAACTCGACCTTTGTGTACGACAATTCGCAAAAAATCCGTGAAACGACCGATATACGGTGATCAGCCGTGACTGAGAGATTTTGTCGTGCTATGCATAAAATAATTCGAAACAAAAAACGTATATAACTGCATTGATTCGTAATAATGTGCATGCAATCGTATACCTTTGCAAAATAATGTGCATGTCTGATTTTCGTAAAACGTATTTGCTGGCAATCGTAAAAGAATACAAAAAAGTTCAATAAAATCGTTTATGATAATGGGACATCGATGATTGGAATCGTATTAAAGGATGCTTCAAAATGTTGGTCTATTTTTAGATCATCGATGACGTGATCTACGATTTAAAAGATTTAAATTATAGAAATATACGATTTGCTTTTGGTTTAATATCTTTGAAGAAAATCCCCTTGAATTCATATATTCCAGATAGCGTCGAGGAACCATCATGAGCTGCTGATCGTATGGTCAGGGGATCAAGTCCAGGTACTAACAATAACTTCATGAACGTTGAAAAAAATCAGCAATCAGGCAAAAATAAATTTGTACAATATAAACTTGAATTTGACAGCAAAAAAAGCATTGCTTCCTTATTATTTTTGGGAATGAATAAACCAATTGGTTTAAAGTACAAAAAAAAAATCTTATTTTTATTCAACTGACAGAAAATGAGAGCCCTGCACTCAAGTCGCAAAAGACGACAAAATAAGTCGTCAAACTTTCCATATTGTTACGAAAAATGTCGGATATTACAACCTCAATCATCTATATGATGATGTAAATTGTCATAGTATATTCCAAAAAGAATCAGGGTAGCCGTAAATGATGCGCATGGCAAGTCGTGCAAATCGTAAGTCAATACAATCCAAATCAAGAATATGTTTGCTTATGTACCTATATGGCCTCCAAAATGATACGTATATACTGGTTTTGCTACATTATATACGATATGTTTACACGTATATTTGACCATATATTTGCGTTGCAAATTCGAAATACCCACCAAATGGTTGTCTGGGTAGTGTCTCTCGTAGTGAGAGAAGTGTAATTCAAGTGGTACAATTGGGGTTCTTATGATAATTTCAATTCTCTCTCACACCAACCAGCTGAAAATTTTTCTAGGCTACAAAAAAGTCTGGTCGGCAGTGCTCGCGAGAGGGTGCTAAGTATTTTAACAATTTCCGATGCGATTCCTGAAATTATCAGTGTATTACGTAACGAATGCGGTAGGCCGGATCTTTTGATCCATTGTTTGTTGACCAGAACACGTAAGACGGCACAACCCAACATAAACAAATTGGATACACTTGAAGCATTTGGTAGAGAAGTGAGAAATCTTGTGACTTATATGCAATCAGCGAAGCTGCACTTTTATCTGGCAGACCCTCTTCTTCTCGCAGAGCTCGTATCCAAGTTACCATCAGATCTACTCCTCCAGTGGGGTCATAAGCTTGCGGATATACAGGAACCGACACTGACTGATTTCAGCTCCTTTATTTCATCCCTTCGAACTGCAGTATGCAGGGTAACGATGCCTAAAGAGTTAGGGTCAGATGACCGATATTCAAGAGGAACAACGAAGAAAGAAAAAGCTGGTTTTTTAGCATCCATTCCAGTAATGATCGTCCTTCGTCTAGAGAAGAGCCGGTAAAGGTAAAATCGGAACCAAAACCCTGTCTAATGTGTAAAAGTAATGGTCACAAGATAAAAAGTTGTATGAAGTTCGAAGAATTGTCTCTCGAAGAAAAATATAAATTTGTTGCTGCCAATGGCATGTGCAAACGCTGTTTATTTCCTCATGGTAAATAGCCTTGCCGCACCAAACAACCTTGCGGGATCAACAGCTGTAGGGGAACATGCCCTATTATGCGCCACCTAAGCGAATCACTGATTTTCTATGTATTCCACGTACAAATTGTGTTAAAAATGGGTGCAATAGTTGAAGAAAATTGTTTTCTACAAATGCCTATGATTTTTTATTGCTTAAATTGCTATAGTTGATTTAAAAACTTGATTTTTTAAAACCATATTCAAAGCCACAGAACAAAACTGTGTTGCAAATACGCGCCGCTGTGTATTCAATACGCGCCTAGCAGCCGAACACCCGAAAGCAGCCAAAGACCGAAAACACACCAATACTTACAGACACTTTGACTGAAAAGAAAATCAAAATGAACTAATCAAAATTTTAAAAAAATTAAAAGTAGATTTTTTGGGGTGAATTAACGCTCAAAATATGGTTTTAGACTTTTTGTTCATTTTCAATGAAAATTGGCCTTTTTGAAAAATTAAGGCTATTTTCAGCCTACTACGATTGGCGCGTTATAACGAGCGCATGGGCCGTTATAGAACATACCCATAAAAAGCATCAGGTATCAGGTCGTTTTTCTCTGCTTGGTGACACCTTATTGAAAGTGTTTTAAAATTTAGATCGAAATGAAGAAAAACCTAAATTGTGAAATTATCACGACACAGGGCCATTTTAAGGAAAAATTCATACTTGCCATGATCAATCACAGTATTTAAAACAAATTGGTAATATATTGCTGGCTTAAAATGTTTCAGATTCTTCAAAACAAGGGTGGCGCGTATTAGCCACATGGGGCGTTATATGAACTTTTCCCCTACGGAAGCTCACCATAAACTTCTCCACCCGGTGCCGGAAAATCCATCGAATGGCAGAGAACAATCAGGTCCAACACATTCAGTAGCAGCACATCGTGACCATCGAAACCATGGTGTAACGCTGTTCAAACGTAACTACGTTCGCCTTCCTGGACGACGGCTCTGATTTGACACTCGTAGAGGATCATTTGATCGATCAACTGGGCCTAACTGGGGAGACAAGTACCCTCTGCCTGCAGTGAACCATCCAAGTTACCCGAAAAGAGAATTCCTCGCGCCGAGTGGATCTGGGTATTTCCGGAGTTGGTAACGCCAACATCTTCCAAATGTCGAATGTGCGATCAGTCTCGAATCTCGACCTACCGATGCAAAGCCTAAACTACAATGAACTGATACAGCGTTATACTCATCTCAACGGCCAACCTATCAGCAGCTATCAGTTGGCCACACCGAGGTTCCGTTGTCGAGGAATCGACAACGCTAAACTTAATCTTGCGTTGAAGAAAAGAGAGCGGGGCGACGGAGAACCAATCGGAGCCAAGTTCCGTCTTGGTTGGACTAAATTCGGAGGAAGACGACTTTTCGAAACGAGCGGCAGTATTTCCGTCCACACTTGTGAGTGCGGTGGAAACGAAAAGTTCACGATTTGGTTCAGCAGTATTTTGAGGCGGACAACATGCTGCTCTCTGGAATCAACATTCCGGAATCAGAAGAGGATCAGCGAGCAAGACGAATACAGGAAACCACGACGATACGCACTTCTTCCGGTAAATTTAAAACAGGATTGCTGTGGAAAAGTGACTGACCTATTTTTCCCGATAACTACGCTATGACAGTGCAACGCCACGGTTGCTTCGAGAGACGTCTGCTGAAAGATCCAGAGTTGAAGGCGAAGGTTTATCACCAGATAGCTGAGTATTTAAGAAACGGATACATCCATAAAGCCACCTCTGATGAATTGTGTAACGCCGATAAAACCAAGGTTTGGTACCTGCCCATAAGCGTCGTTCGAAATCCTCGCAAGCCAGCAAAAATTCGTGTTGTCTGGGATGCGGCAGCCAGCTCGGGTGGAATTTCCTTGAATTCTCAGCTTCTCAAAGGACCAGATCTGTTGACACCTTTATTGACAGTCCTGAGTAAATTCCGTCAAAAGCAGTTCGCTATTGCAGGTGAAATAAGGAAAATGTTCCACCAGCTTATTATTCGTCCCGAGGATAGGCACTTGCAGCGATTTTTGTACAGGACAGATCCAAAAGGGAAACTCGATACTTATGTTATATGGATGTCGCTACCTTCGGGCGACATGTTCGGCATGTTCAGCTCAATTTTGCAAGAACAAAAATGCTTGGAAACACAAGGAGAAATATCCAGACGCGGCCGCTGCAATCGTTAGTAATACCTACGTGGATGATTTTCTCTATAGTCGTGATACTGCTGCCGAATCTGCAAAGTTAGCACTCGAAGTAACCCTTGTAAATAAAGCAGCCGGATTCGATATTCCCAGTTGGCAAATGGGTTGGGGTAACTGAAACAGATGATGTGGAAAACTTTACGATCGAGAAAACAACAATAGCAGAACGTGTCTTGGGCATGATGTGGGCCCCTTGTGACGACATTTTTCCATCTCTGCCAACTTTCGTCCCGACTTACATCCTCTACTGTCTGATGAAATCCGTCCATCAAAACGACGAGTTTTACAAGTGGTCATGAGCCTGTTTGATCCGCTGGGTATCGTCGCTTGCTTTACGATCCATGGTAAAATCTTAATATCGATCCGTTTGGCGTTCCGGAGTGCAGTGGGACGATCCAATCTGCGATGAAGAGTATGGTATGTGGCAGCGTTGGATCAGGCTGGCCCCGAATCTAGATAAGGTAAAAATCCCGCGGTGCTACTTTCCAGGCTACCGCCCAAGTAGTTACGAGTCATTAAAACTCCATGTCTCTGTGGACGCGAGCGAGTTAGCCTATTGTGCAGTCGCTTACTTCAGGATTGTGGATGACGATATTCCTCGATGCGCTTTAGTAGCTGGAAAAACTAAAGTCAACCAATTTCGCCCCCAATCAATTCCTCGCAACTAATTATGCTCTGCGGTGCTTGGTTCCAGATTAATGAAGTCCATAGTCGAATATCACTCTCTGAAGATCTGCCGAAAATTTTTGTGGACGGATTCCCTGACAGTCATGGCCTGGTTGCCTGCTGATCCCCGGGAATACCAACAATTTGTTGGGTTTCGTGTAGCTGAGATATTGGCACTTACGGCAGTAGACGATTGGTATTAGGTTCCATCTAACCTCAATATTGCGGACCATGGTTGTCCATTCCTCCCCGAGCGGCTTGAAAAGTGCTACTCAGTGAACTTTTCGTTCTGAAACACTTGCCCTGCTCTGTTAAGACGCCAGGCGCACACCCAATCTAGGAGCAAAGAAGGCTTCGCCAGGGTGAGAGCAAGAGAAAAAAAAATCATCACATTATGTGTAGGGGAGCAGCGCTAAAGCAACTCAGTAGGTTTTGTTCGTTCCCAACAAGAAAAGGAAGAAGAAGAAGCAATATCGTTTCGTGCTGTTTATTTGCCTACTATGGTAGGAAGAGAAGGAAAAAATTGCTCTTCAGTTGTGTGTTTCGGGATTTCTCCTTCACACACAGCAGCGTTGCTACATATTGGGGCACCGGTTTTGCTCGGCACACGGCTTCGGTTGTACTCGGAAACGAGTGTAGAGCATTTCGGAAGGAAGTGTGGTGCTCTACAAATCGTTGAAGATAACGGTGCGATTTACACAGCGCACTGTCTGATTTGAGAAGTGCGGACCAACCATGTTGCGGACCACGGTACTAAATGGGGAGATGGTCCTAGTTTCGAACCTGACAGTCTTTGGTACAACGGACCTGAGTTCCTCCTTCTGCCGTCCGAAGAATGGCCGAAAAGAAGCAACCCTCCGAAGCTCCAGCAGATGAATTACGAACCGTACACCTTCATCGTCTGAAAACTGAATATTGTATAACGTATATTAGTAAAATTTCGCAATGCGATCAATTGATCAAAAAACTCGCTTACCTCTACCATTTTATTCATCGTAGTCGCACCAAGAACCGTACTAATACCGATTTAAAATTCGTCGTTCTTAATCAAGCGGATTATGTCGCAGCTGAAGCGGCTCTATGGCGAGTAGTTCAACAAGAAGAGTTCTTCGAATTTAATGTTCTTCGGTCAATGAGCAGAATCGATCCTGAAGCTTCGTACTATTCCTTTAATTTTCGAAACCCAGTAATTGTGCCAAAAGACCACCCTGCTACCAATGTTTCACGAACAACCATTCGGCATTGAATTTCAATCCGCCCTCTGCTCCACATATTGGTGGCGTCTGGGAGCGAAAGGTGAGATCCGTGAAAAAAGCCTTTAAAACTTTATCACACAATCAGAAACTCGACGACGAAGCGCTCAAGGCACTACTTTCCGAAGCCGAAATGATTGTGAACTCTCATCCACTCACCTTTGTCCCTCTGGAGAAGCCGGAAGACGAAGTCTTAACTCCAAACAACTTTCTGTGGTTAACCTCTGGGGAAGATAGCAGACCACCTAGAGTGCCATCGGAAGATTCAATTTCTCTGCGATCTAACTGGAAACTGGTTCAGCAACTGGTCAACCAGTTCTGGAAGCGATGGATCCAATCCAACCTACCAACGATTGCTTGCTGGACGAGATGGTTCGAGGAAACCCGCCCAGTCGGTCGGGGATCTTGTAGTCATCGTCGACGAATCGGTACACAACGGATGGCTGCGTGGGAGAGTAGTTAAATCGTATCCTGGAAGAGATGGTCAAGTTCATAAAGTACACGTGAAGACTTGTGATGGCAGTATCTTTCAGAGGCCAACGGTCTAGGTGGCACTTCTAGACGTGCAGGAGAATAGTAAGATCGAATGACTACGACGTTACGGGTTGGGCTATCAGCACGTCTGGCAACAAGGGCAGTGAAAACCGACGTCGACGCCGACGCTACCACGAGAGTGCAATGATTAAGAGAAGTATTACTAAGGAGAACGTTTCCGGTATAAGTTAGAAGAAAGTGGCAAGCGAAATTTGTAACAGATAGGAGTGATTTAGCAATAATTTCTGATTATTCCAAGTTAGTATTACTTATATTAAATTCATTTATCCTTATTGTATTTTGAAACACTCGTAAAATTTTTTTAAACTCAATAGCGAACGATCTATACTTACAAGTCCCACAAAAACCAAGATATCACGAAAGGCAAGTGGCATTATTGTATGCTTACGAAGAAAACTTATTTGTAAGTACATCCATTACATCGATTATAACTAATTACACCACAATAAATATTACAGTCGAGTCGCTCATAAAATGGACTAGGAGAAAGTTTTTCATTTCAACACTATCGAATCTACATAAGATAAATTGTTGAGTATGTCGATACACTGCAACACAAACATTTTAAACAAAGGGACCTCAAAGAATATTCAGTAGTCTGCATTAGTTCAAATATTTATAAGTATTCATATCATTTAGTTTCATATACTTTCTTTTTTCTGACGGTCGCCTTGTTAGAGTATATGAGTATCCATGAGTTTCTCGATAAAATTAGTTATTGAATAGATATAGTAATTTCATGATAACCAGCGGTCAAGATCCTTTCAGACGATAAATATATCTTTTTAAGCTCTAAGGATCAATTAAACTCATAACATACATTTTTGAAAACTTCTTCTTAAAAAAAATTAAGAGTTTATTATTGCTTTGAAATAACGGTATTATGAAGTTCATATTCTACCCTAAGAATTGACATATTGAAATAAATATTTTTATCATAGTTTTTTCATGAAAGAAACATTTTAAAGTGATAAAAACATATTACAATTCCCTTTTTCAATTTTAAAAATACAGTTCAATAACTCAAAAAATAAAATTATTAAAATTTGTTGAGATAGCAACATTGTTGTTTTGTTTTATTTGGCACATTTTTCTAGAACATTTCTAGAACATTTGACATTCCTGTTTCGAGATAAAGTGAAGGAATCAAGTATCCATAGGGATAAATTATCCTCATTCTCCTCTACACTATTCTCTATCAAACTTGGGGAACAGTTTTTTACGTTATTCAAATATATCTACATACATGATTTGACAAATGTGGAAATTGTTGAAACGTGCTCCACATTATCTCGTCACATATCTGAGCAACGCTTTCCAAATCCGGTAAAGTGCTTTAAAACAACGCACACAAAACTGCATCCTTGATTCTGTCTGCAAATGGAACAGATAAACTCGCTTATTCGATGGAAGCCATTAAGCTTTAATCTTGCCACTTTCGAAAGATTCCGAATCCGGATCCCGGAACTAGTACACTTAGATACACAGACCGCAGCAGCACAGTTCCTGCCAGGATAATTTTCACTCCATGAAACACCATTTTCCGGGATCCAATATCGCTTTTCCAAGTATCAAGAAGGCGTCGACAAGGATGACGACGCCAACGACGACGGCGACGTTAACGTCGACTATGGCAAGTTGTGCATCAGCCACCGAGTTTGTGGAAGAGCTGGTGGGTGTTCCGACTTCGGCGCGAGACTTTTACGCGTAGAATTACATTTTCCAGCCATT
The DNA here is from genome assembly GCF_029784155.1 of Uranotaenia lowii. Taxonomy (NCBI): domain Eukaryota; kingdom Metazoa; phylum Arthropoda; class Insecta; order Diptera; family Culicidae; genus Uranotaenia; species Uranotaenia lowii. Next base: position 207,318,556 of record NC_073692.1, read on the forward strand.
CTCTAGCGTTCCCATCATATCGTTTCCCTCACATTTGGTTGGTAAAGATAAACGGATCGTTGAGGAAGGATTTTTTACCCCTACTAGACATACTTGCTCGTTAAACTTTGCGAGTAAGCTATCGAGCAGGAAATCATCGCGAACTGCATGAAATGATGGCAATGATTAGGGCGTTAGTGATGAATATGATGATGATGAGCTTGATTTTCGATGAGTTTGCTTCCGAAAGTTCAATTCAGTTGCCCCATTTACCGTGGTGGTTGTTGATGGGCCATAGCCATTAGTTAAAATGTGCTGATGATCCAATCCATAAACAACACTGATAATTTAAAAAAAATGTATTCGTTCGAAACGTAATGTAATGAAAGGTAATTCGTTTCAAAAAATAGCATCTTTCGTGATAGAAGACAACTTCTCTAAGACATTGACAGAGGAGGTTTGGGCCTTATTGATCCGGAACAGAAATGCAAAGCATTGTTTATGACAAACAAAGTTATTGGAAATACCGAAGAAAATTATATTTTGAGCTTTAGAAATTTAGAGAGGTTTACAAGAAATGGTAATTGAACCCAGGAATTTAAAAGACAATTCGTTGATGGAAACAACCAAGCAACTTCATAGAGCTTTGATTTATGAAAACATTTTTAAGCTTAAAATAGAAGAAATACACCCACAAGTACCATGGACCTGTTTTGGTAACTATCCTTTTCTGTCCTTTTAGATTGATCAAAAATATATTTTCTGATAAATGATTTAATAACGACTTAATAAAATTACGTGACTACGGCATTGGCATTGATAATGCACTTTGTGATGTTTGCCTTGAACTAGACTCAAATATACATCGAGTTGAAACTTGTAGCTCTAATAAAGATGTAAAAAAATGAGTCAACATGATTCTCAGAAAACGGTTTAGAGTAATCTAATATGTAAACATTATTAACATATTACTAACCGATTCACAAATCCTCATCTGGTTGGTAGCTCACTACGTATCATTTTATCTAGATAGTTTTCCCGATTTTCATTTGTACATGATCCAGAAAAGCGTTCGGGATTTAAGGTGATTTCACAGGAAATTAGTCATAAAGTATTTTGATTATAATTTGAATATATGTTAGGATAAGGTTGCTAGCTTGCTTGGTTTTATCCCGGTTTGCCCGGATATTTAATACAAAAATTGGGAACAGTCTGGCCCGTTTGCCCGGATTTTGCCACTTAAAAAAAATATAAACTTAAACTTTAAAAAAATTGTTTAGTAAAAATTTATTATTTATGCCTCCAAAACGAATTTTTTTAACAAGTTTTATAAATTTAACTATGAAAGGTTTTTTAGAAGCCTAAAATACAATATGAAATATGTCAATAAGTTGTGTCGGAAAAAAAATTGTTTTCAATTTTTCACTTGATTTATGTTGAGTTTTTGCCAGGTTTTTATATCAAATTGTCCGGATACGTATCGAAAAAATTCTGGCAACCTTATGTTAGGACAAATGTAGTAAAAAAATCAAAATGTATATAATCCAATGTAACCGAAATGTGTAAAAAGTTGTTGTGATTAATACATTTAAAAAAAAAGTATTAATCTAACATAACGATCCAGCATCAGAATCAGTTTTAGGTTCAGCATCATGATCAGGAATCATTCCAGGGTGAGAACCAAATGAAGAATATGGTAAGAGGGAAGACGATAAATATACACTCAGAGGAAATCTTATTATAAATTTCATAAGATACATCTTATGAACCACTTTTTTGCGTCCAAACTAATTTTTCATAAGAGTCTTATGAAATTCTTTCAATTTTCATACGATGTTCTTATGAAAAATAGAAGAAACGGCATTGTGAAAAATTGATGAACACATTCATTCATAGCATCAGTTTTTTTTCATCATCTAACAGTACGAAGCAATCGCCAGTTCATAGTTATTATAGTTTTCCTTCAATGTTATTGTTATCTCCGGAATGGTAAGTTCGATTTGATGTTTTTGGTGTGAACGTTGAATATATTAGTAAACCAAAATACATTATTTGTTTACTTTTCAGCAAGCTGATCGGCAAAAAACGAAAGGTCGAAGATTAAGATGCGGCAAAAAAAACTTTGATGGAGCCGTCTGTTGATGCGCTGCTGATGGTGACCATGAAGGATTTAATTTTAAACAAATTTGGCAAACAATAAAGTGAATGTTTTCAGCATGAAATATCGAGATTTTTTCTTATTAGAAAGTGATTTACTGTAACAACCTCTCATTGAAGTAGGCGTTCATCTTCAGAATTCATTCGCGTCATAAGACAATCTTATGAATTTCATTAATTTTTCTTATGGCGCCACTTCATAAGAGAATCTTATGGCATACTTAATAGTATTTTTCTGAGTGTAGGATTCGTTTATAGAATCTGGATCAGGATCATGGATCTCGACAAGGTACCATGATCAGAAGCAGGAAAGTTTGTGCGTCCATGCATGGGATTCTATTCTGATAATATATCTTTTCAGCAGTGATGATATACACTTCCCAAGCAACATTTTTAATCTTTTTTTTGATCATCGCTCCACATTATCACTTTTTTACTTCAGCTATGCTACCTAATCTAGTTCCTTACAACCCATTCTTCATCAAATTTGCCAAAAAAACAGGCAAAACGAGGCATATTTTCCAAAATCAAGAAAATTTAACATTTTTCAATGTGCAAAGAATTTAAAACGAAATTTTAACTTATTTGTGTAAATATGCAGTTTTTCTATCAGCTTTTGATATTGAAAAAACTTTTGAAAATAGGTGAATATTATTTAAGAAAGCTCTCTAAAATAAAGGTTCCAAATCAATTATCAACTTTTTCCAAGCCTTCAAGTAATTCTGAGTTCTGCGAAAAAGGTAAGGAGGTTTTCTATTTGTTTACTTTTCCTCATTTAATGTATTTTTAAAGAAGTTTTAAACCAAATTGAATTTTAGATTATTTTTAAAACAAAAATCTAATCGGTTTGCCGAATTCAACAAATTTTTTGAATGAAATCAAGGTTTTTATTCACTTTCTGCACTGCCGTTCTAAGCAAGATTGTCCCATGTGGAAAAACGTGCAAACGAGAAAAACGCGATTGAAATATAAGCTATATTTCCAATTTTTCTCTCAAACTTAAAATTCATCGACAGTTTTTTCGTAGTGAACAGTTCAAGTTGATCATTTTACAATGTTTTCTGCCAAAAAAATACATTTCCTGCAAAAAAAAACAGCAAATTAGAGCCAAAAATTCTCCGTGTGACACTTTTGCGTAGAATCAGAACGCATGCCGATGCTAGTTCTACGAAAGACTGTCACACGGCTACAATTTTTCTATCATTTTAATAGCTTGCGTAGTTTATTTTTTCCCAAAAACTCATGATAAACCGTAATTTGAGAAATACTTTCCTCTTTGTTTATAAAAATGTATAGTTGAGTATGAATCTTGTAAGTAGTGCCTACCGAAAAGTGTTTAGTGAAAATTTCTCTGAATAAAACACTCAAGGCTTTTCGCTCCTCCTCTGCCTTCTATTTTAGTGTTCTTTTCAGTGAATAACATTAAATTCAACAGTTTGAACTCATCTTAAGACAATTTTTTGATAAAATTTGCATTTTTCATAGAATTTTCTCTAGTGTGACATTCTTGCGTAAGACTATCAACATGTCAGTGGTTGTCTACCTTGATGAAAATTTCGCATAAGTTCAGAACAAAATATACTTGTATGTGTTTTTATTCAAAAGTTAACACGAAAAGAGACCGTTTCCAGCAAAAAATGAAAATGACCCAAAAGTCACATGGGACTTTCTTGCTTAAAACGGCAGTGCAGTAATGTCAAAAATTCTTACACCTTATCATACTTTTCAATTTTTTTTCAAAAAACTGTTGAATTTTACTTTTTTAGATCATGCATCACCATCATCAAAATGTTATTCCTTAATTGAATGAAATATAATAAACAAAATCCGAACCCAATTTTTTCTTAAATGTTTGTTTGATAATTTAATCAGTTATCAATGATTAATAACACTTAAAACTGACACATTTTTAAAACCCATATCACCAAAACTAAATGTGATAGTCAAAATTTGACAGAAGATGCAAGTTTGGGACGCTAAAGTCTCAATTTAACAAATAAGTTTTTATAATAAAAAGACGTGTTTAGTGAAAAAAAAATCCTTCTTAAAAGGTAAAAAACTTGTCTTTTAATCATCATATTTTATTTTAAGTTTCAAGTGAATTTACCGCATTCCATAGTATCTACAGTATTATTTCAAAGTCTTAAATAAGTTTACCGACTTTCGAAGTTAAACAATTCCAAATTTTAGGAATATTTTTGATGAATTTTTCTATGTTTTTCAATTCTGAATTTTTGGTGTTCAATAAACATTAACCTTTTTTTCCCAATCTAAAATTAACATTTTGAATCGCGATTTTTTTTCCAATTCGAAACATTACAGAGGATTATTTAAATCAACGCTTCAGTTGAAAATGAAAAAAAAATTAAGATGAATAATAAATAACAATTATTATTATTTTCCTAACAATTTATCATGGTAAATTTTTACCCTGATCTCACTCTTATTTTTTGAATTTATTTTGTTTCTTAACTGTGTGTTTGGAAAAATTTATTTCAAAATTCAAAACTAGACTGCTTAGAAATTATTTTGAAGCAAGTTTCCAGTTCAGAATTGGCGATTTGCAGCTTAAAACGACACTCAGAGGGCACTGCGATCAAAATGATGATGTTAGAAGCTCTAATGTCAGAACACATATTATTTTTCCAAAACAAAGTTCAAATTTTCAAAATTTCGGTCTCAAATATATTTAATATTGGATTTGAAAACACAATAAGGTAAGAAAAAGTGAATTATGTTGATCTGTTCAAAATTAAACCTTAATCTTATTTTAGTATCTGTCTTCCTGTGGTAATCGTGTTTCCAGTGAAGGAATTTGGAAGCAAGGTTATTTAAAGGGACCAACTTTTTGAAGAAACAACTCAAACAAAATGTTCTTGTTCGAAGCATTTCAGAGGCGCTGATTTCATCACTGGTATTCTTGAACAAAGATAAAATTCTTAAAAACTTTTTTGGTATTTCTGGAACGTTCACTTGTAGATATCCACCAAATTTACAAGAAAATATTTGTTTGGACGAAAAAAAAAGCACTCGGATTGCAAGAAATTGCGTGTGTGAACGAACAACTTATTTTGCTTTCCCAAACTCTAACGGCAACTGGCTACCCACCCACTGGAAACCCAAAAATTCAAACGAGGAGATGAAAATTTTTAATTTATTCAAATCATTCAATTTTATGTTGAACATTTTATAACAAATGAGATTTTCTAAGGAAGTTATTTAAATTTTGAAACCAAATTTCAGAAATAAACTAAGAATCCAAAGGGGCCATGCGTATTTGAAATCAGTTATGCAAGTTCAAAAAAAATTCAAAATAAGGTGACAAGTTCAAACAAATAAAAAATGAATAAAAAATACCCAAAATATGACAATTTCAATCAAGTTTTTGGAGGAAGAGCGATCAGATTTTTTTTTTATTTTGGATCATTATTCGAATGATATTTTAGGATCTTGAACCTTAAAAATCTCTGAATGAAACATGGATCCGTTTAATCGTCATGTCACTAAGTCTTTTTTACGATTTTAATGGCCAATTACTAGTCTATTCTTCATAATGGAGATTCTTCTGCGTTTTATGATATCCTCTCTAGTTCTAAATGAAACGTTCTTTTAAACGTTGTCCGATATAAAATCACGTTGGTTTTTTGATAAAAAGGGACCAAATTGTCAAAAAAAAATCAATTTCTTCTGAAGAAGAATCTCCTTGATTCCGATTCAAAATATCGATGGATTATTATAAGAAAAATCGCGAAAACCCCTATTTATAAATGCAAAAACCATTGAAACTACTAAATTGAAGATTTTCTAAAAATATTCAGTCATTTTCATTATCTGAAATTTAGTAGGTTTTCCAGAAATCTCAATTTTAGAAGCCATTTGTATTCACAGTCGTGTTAAAAAACAGCTATCGTCACCCTTTTGTTAGTTCTATATGTGAAATCCAGTTGGCATTGCAAGTCAAACAGCTTTGCTGCAAATCGCCAATAGGAACACGGAAAATAAAAAAAAGGTAAAATTTACCTTTTTGCGAGGTGAATTTTTTCCACCCCTCTTTCGAGGTAAATTTTACCTTTTTTTCATTCACCTAGCAAAAAGGTAGATTTTACCATTTTCTCATTCACCTAGCAAAATAGTAAATAATACCGTTTTCTCATTCACTGATTTAAAAGGTAAATGCTTGTTTGTTTGATTGGTTTCTTCAATAATAATTAATTTAAAAAAAAAACACAATTCATGAAAAAATTGGTATTTATTTGAAATAAATAGGGACTGTTACCTAATATTTATTTTTGAAATATATCACCGTGTTCTTTAAAAATTGTTGAGGCAAGTCCTTTGTTCGCCAAGCTTGTCAGGTCCGGCTTTTCCGGAATAATATCTGAAGGCTGACGGGAATACAACACGAAGCTCTGTGGGCCGATCTGAAACAAAAGCAAAGTATTATGTAGAGAACCAGCACAACTAAATGAAATCTAAGAAAACACTTACCATTACTTGTTCCTAAACGGCAAAACAGCTTAACCTCAATAAACGGATTCGTCAAATAGTTACTTTTTTTCGAGATGATTTGTACCGTTTTGTTTAGCTCAATCCAGGTCAACTTCACCTCGCTACGAGGTAAGTTTTACCTTATTTGGATTTACCTTTCTTTCTAGGTGGATTATACTTTTTGATTCAGCTCAATTCAGGTGAACTTCACCTCGCTACGAGGTGAAATTTACCTTTTTTGGATTCACATTTTTTCTCGGTGAATTGTACCTTTTTTCATTCTTCGTTTCAGGTATATTTTACCTCGCTGTGAGGTGAGTTTCACCTCGAATAGGTAGAAGTTACCTTTTTAGCTTTTGCGAGCATTCACCTTTGCTGTCTCGGTAAATTTTACCTTTTTATTATTTTCCGTGAAACATTATTTTGAAAAATTGATCAATGACTATCCGAGAATATCATTGATTTGAAATTTTCATTGTGATTTGATCTGGAAGTTTCGCATTTATTTTATCAGTAAAATATATATTTTTTTGAATTTGTGCGACGATTATAAGTAAAAAAAATGATGTTAGAAATCCCTTTCCTTATTCATAGTATGGGAGAGTGGGGAATCATGGGCCATTTTTTATCGTTGTTCCATAACTTTTTTATTGTAAAAGATAAAATGAAAATAAAAAATGATATTGTTTTCCACATTTTCAAGGTATTATAAGGTATTTTTTTACTCTGTTGTGGTATGAGCCTACTTGGTTGAATGATTCGACTGAATCAAAGCAATCGAAAGATTCCTTTTAATTTTAATTTAATTTTCCTAGTAGTAGCTTACCTAACCGGGACAATATAAGGGAGGGAAACGATACACATTCATCAATCGAAAACGTTTACTGAAGAAGGTAGTAACGTGCTATCGAAATACTGGTATATGAACTTTTCATTTACCGTGGTTGAATTAAAAGGAATCTTTCGATTGCTTTGATTCAGTATTTTTTTAATTTTTTTTTAAAATTCATATTCCCCAAATTCTGACTGTTTGAAGAAAAGCAATATTTTTTGGATTTTCAAAAATGGTGGGGAATCGTGGGCCACCAAATCCAAATTGACCAAAAATTAATAAAAAGCAATTTCAGATGACGAAATTAAAAAGAGAGCTGTGTATGATCGCATAGATTCCAAAATCTGGCTCGCGAACGTGTTGGCAAAATTTCTTATATAGGATGGACAAAATATTTTTCATAACTCTTCATTTGGCATAAGCAAACTTTGCAGATAGGTAAAACGTATTTAAAGTTCTGAATGTGAATAAAAACATAAAAATATAGGTGATTCAAGATGTGTGGCCCACGATTCCCCACAAGCTATGATTTGCCAATTGGTTGCGTTTGAGTTGATGTTTCATCAAAAATTCCTTTTCCAAGTGAAAGATCATGAAAAAACTAAGATCATAGGCGTATGAGCATATTTTTGTTATGCACTTTAGGTTCTCCATCGATGCAATTAGCGGGTGTTTTTTTTAATTAAGTAAGTAAATTTTTCTAACTTTTTTTAGCTTGATAAATAAAAGAAGCATATGATGCGTATTTCAGTCAACAACATATAGGAATAAATGCTCACGCAAAGCGCCGACGATGACAGTTGGTTTGAGATTTTTATCTTAACACATATCTGATATATTAAAAGTGGCCCACGATACCCCACTCTCCCCTACATTTTTGGTATTGAAATTTTTATTTAAAATTTCTTTATTATAGAGTTTTTCAGCTTTCATTTGGTTCATCTCTTGGTATAATTATTATGATTTTCAGATTATCAGACTTTTTTTAAGGACATCACTAATGGAAATAACGGTTCTGTAGACGCCTTAACTAACACAACAGAGGAGATAAAATTCTATTCATCTGTTTTATTGAAGATTCGTTTGATGTTCTCAACATTTAACTACAAAAACAATTATAATTGAGAATTTTTTCGTTTTTAAAAATCAGGACAATCAGAGCATTTTGAAGACAAATTTTCAAAAATCAGGGCAATTCGAGAGTTTTTGAAAAATAAGGATGGTCTCTCGAAAGTCAGGACAAATCCTGAAAAATCAAAACATCTCTGGCATCTCCTGTTTGGATAACGGCTTCTTTTCTTTTAAACGTTCCATGATAAAACTGTGTTAGATCTCAGATTTCTCCTCAACACAATGCGTAATAAATTTTCTCTGAGAAGGGAATTCTTTTCATCAGCGGATATGAATGCATTTGCTCACTCTTTTGTGTTGACAATCTCACTCTCGATTGCTGTGCAATTTATCTCTTCCCGCACAGCTTGGTGGGGAGCAGACCAAAGAACTTGCACACTCTTTCACTGGACAAGCTGATCTGAGGAGTTTTGCCATCTATGAACGCCTATAAGTGTTTAATGGCCAATTTACAAGAAGTTCAGAAAAGCTATTTTAAATCCAATTTGATAATATTCGAGTTATTAAAAGGCTGTACTAAGATTTATTCCAGATAATATCTTCCATGATTTAGTTTCATGTTTATGTTTTATTGAGAAATACTTCTTCATAATTACTTTAAAAATATGAAAACTAAATTCTCTTAAAAACTTGCCACAGAACGAGAAATCTAAACGCACGCTTCTTTTTCATTCTATAGAACTTTTTCATTCTATAGAATATCAGACGCCTTTTTTCAAACTTTATTTTTGAGACTTGACTTTTAATAACGAACTAAGATAAAGCGCTGGTACGATATTCATGATTTTTTTTCTCACTCATGAAACCTATGTTTCACAAGTTAAAAATGTAAATTTAAAGGTAAATTTTTGAATATGAATTCTTATCTCTATTTTATCAGTTTTTTGTAGAACTCTGCAAATGCGGTGCTGAGGGTCAGTTTTAAAAGGGTTTGTCTGTAATTTTAATTTTTTTTTTAATGAACTAATGCAAATTTGTTCCTTAACCAAGCTCTCGGAGGGGGGAAGTTCAGTTGCTTAGCCAAAATAACTCATCTGCTGTGATATGACTAAGTGACGCATATCCATTTTTTTCGATTCTGACTTTTTGACGCTATTGTGTGCGTTTTCCTATGAGCTTTCAAATGTTTTCAAAAAATCCAGCAAATATCAAACAGTGTTTAAGAAAATCAAGAAAAACGAATCGCCAAAAGTGCGATTTATACGCCGAAGTGAAGTATATCCATGCGTAAGGTTGCCAGAATTTTTTCCACTCACATCCGGGCCTAGCAATTTCGGGCATTTTTTTAAAAAAACCTGGCAAAATCCGGGCATGGATTTCAATTTTACAAATCCAAAAACCGGGCAATAACCGGGCAAAATTTAGGTGTTATTATATATAAAAGCAAAGAAAAAATGCAAAAAAAATGAAATTAATATTTTATTAATGTAATTGCAGGCTTCCAAAAACTTTTTGGAACACTTAAATATTTAAAGGTTTATAAAAGTAAATCAGCGAAATTATTTGAAACAACCGTTGAAAATGTCCATACCGTTAATAAATTTGGCTGAAACTTACTCAAAAACTTAGATTTTTTTTGTTTCTTTGTGAAAATTGTGAAAAAATCCGGGCAATATCCGGACTTTTTTCACGATATCCGGGCTGTCGGGCCGGACCGGACTTTCTCGAAATTTCGCATCAAATATCCGGGCAAACCCGGATAAAACCGGGCAATCTGGCAAGCTTATCCATGCGATTTTGATAGCAATACAAAACAACTTCAATAGCCCGTATAATTTTTAAGCGACATTCTTCAGATTTGGAAAAAATCAATTTTTAACATGACGATTTTTTCAAAATAAAAAGGGAAGCCCTCCCCCACCCCACCCTGAGAAAGAAGGGGTCTAAAACAAAGAATTTTTCGAATCTGTTTGGTAAATAAAATTTGAATGCAAATATTAACAAACAACAATAAAACTTATTTTTAAAAGATTAACGTAGTTTTTTTTTCCAGAAACAATTTGTTTGTGTGATGAAATCAAAAGCATTATTTATTTTTAAACCTGTGCTCTCCAGGCCCATGCAAAAAAAAAATTATCAAGGATATCATCAAAAAAAAAACAAGAATTATAAGTTAAAACTCCTCAAAAAAATTTTTTTTAATCGAGTTTTCCCCAAAAATCTTTCTTATTATCTGGCATTAGTGGACAAAGTTTCTTTAAAATCGTTTTGTTTCTCAACCTCTATTCCTCTGTTTTCATTTCTAAAGTGAATAAGAGATTTAAGGTCAAAGTCCGAATGCGATACTTCTGTGAGTTGTTTCACTGTGAATAATAAAAATCGCTTCCAATCTCCAAACAAGATTTATAATGAAACGAAAAAGATTCTCTGACGAATTTCACCTCTTTGATTTCGGCCAGTTTTGGTCGCTGGAAACCCTATTTTTAACACCATATAGTTCTTCCTTACTCGAATACAATTTAAGAAGATCCAACGCACTGACCATTTTAACTGAAGAACGAAATTTGTTCCAGTTGCACGATGAAACTATGGATAAACGTCACTCCGAGGGAGAATCGTCAAATCAAAACAAACGTTTATACAATGAACTGACGCATATCCATTTGAAGCAATTGTACGTGTTTTACGCAAAATAAAGATTTGTGTTTCAGAAGGCTGCATTTGTCAGAAATTCTACAGATCACAATAAAGAGAAAATAGAGAAAATCGCTTTTATTCACTAAAATCAAAAAATGGTTTATGCGTCACTTCGGCGTAACACGGCAGTTATGTCATTCTTATATCTATTACTTCTGATGACATGAACAAGTCGGAACCGAATAAAGTTTTACAATTTATCGGTTTGGGTGCTTCGTTTTTGGCAATGAATCGAATCTGCCCAGACATAGAAAAACTTTCTTCTTGAAAATCTTACATCTCCGATAAACTCACTGGCACATTAACTTATGTGTAGAAATTGTTGAAACTCTTCAACATATTTCTATTTCTAGTTTTTTAATGATACCCACTTCTTTCTAGCCCACTATGCGATATTAATCCTTAGTGGTGTTTTTGAAACTTCATATTTAAAAACTAACAGTTTTTATAAAAATTACAAAAATGATGGTTAAAACCTTCAGTTTATGATTACGCATCTTAACAAATTTGTGTTTTCGTTCTATTAAATCCTGTTTGTATCCCACTGTCGATGGCAAAAAGAGGAAGCCGGAATAATGGCATCACTTCGGAAAAGCTTTTTTCTCAAATCCACTGTAAAGCAACAGCAATGATGGTGGTTTCCATCGCATTTTGTACCCATTAGGTTTCTCGCAAAGCTCGGTGTTGTCACAATTCCGCACGGAAGACTTCCCAATGCATTCGACAATCTGAACCGCACAAGTTGGAAAGGAAGCAGCGAGTAAGTAGAAGGAAGCAGAATGAGTGCAATGCATTCAAACAACTACCCATAGTAGGAATACTGTTACCATTGCAATGCAATGCATTGTCGTCGCCATCATCTTCCTCATCATCGACGTCGTCGTCGTCGTTTTCTCTATTTGGCGTCGTCGTCGTCATAAGAAAGACACACACAAACACTGCAACAGGATCAGTGCCGGATCAAATCTTTCTCTGCCGGTGCTTTCAAATTCGAAATTGCAGGATAATGGTCCTGGACTGGAGGTTTTTGAAGTGTTGCACAGTAGAGTTGAAGTATACTTTCCTTCTACTCCAGAAGAACATGCTTATTTTCCCAGCTGGATAGGACCACAAAATGAATATTCAATTTTGCGCACTGTAACTTCGAGAAAGAGCCCTGGATTTCATCGTTTGGAAACAACAATGCGACGTGTTTAGATAGTGTCGTCTCGGTGAGTGTTTCTGTTCAGAATCTAGCCTTACAGCGTTTACGGACTTGAAATTCTCGCTCATGTTGTTGTTTTTTTAACACTGTTTAATAGCAAATTTTCGGACGGACTAAGTTTTCAGACAAACATTACCATTTTTTGAAAAAAAAAACACCATTTTAAATCTTGTTCATATATCAAGGTAAAACTTTCCTTGCTGAATTTGACCCATTTTTTCAAAGACAAGAAAACGTTGCTATGGGGCCAAACATTCCACCATGAGAAAAAAAAGTATCTTTTTTTGTTTCAATTAAAGTCGTTTCGCCATCTTAATGGCATTCGCGACTCTATATCAACGTTGCAGTTGGCGGACAGTAATTGAAAGACTCATTCGGTACAATTGTGCTCGATGTTCACTCTTGGGCTCCTACTCGCAGACATCGGCATTGGAGGCAACAGATTTGCCAACTGAGCTATATCACAATGGACTGAGTTGATTGGGGTCATTTTCGATTTTCTCAAGCCTTGGCGTCTTAAAGCTTTGTTTTGGGCCAAAACTCATCCTTGATTTTTTTCAGAATTTTTAAGCAACGTTTACATGAGTAAATTAGTTTTTCCGATGCTTTTTCCATTCCCCTCTACACATAGTATACATACACAGCAAGCACAGCTGATTTTTGCTTTTTCCCCCTGGTTTTCTGGTTTTCCAGCTAAATTTCCAACTATAAGAATTGCTGGGAACAATCAGCAAACTCAATTTCTGGAAAACCAGCAATCTGAAAAAAAATTTTTTGGAAACCTACAAATGTTCGGAGCAAGTAAAAAATTATTTATCAGTCGTTATCGTTCAAATTTTCTAAATTTACAACCTTTAAATTCTTTTGTTAGATATAACGATCTTTATTTATATCAGACACACGTAATTTGAGGAATCTTCACATCAACACATGAATAACACATGTTCCAATTTTGACAGATCGATTTCTAGGTTTTCAGCAATGCAGATCAAGTGCTGGAATACTCAGCAAGATGGAGATTGTTTGCTGGTTTCCAGCAAAATTTGGATAGCTGGACGCTTCCAGCATTTTTTATGCTGAAAATTGAGGCGTAAATTCACTGTGTAATAAAATGCACGGTATGTATGTAAAATCTACAAGAATGGTAAATTGCTAAAATTACCTAAATTGTCAAAATAGACCACATTGACTAAATTGTCGGGACTGCGAAAACTGACGGAATTGCAAGAATGGTCGAATATTAGAAAATTGACAAGATTTGCAAAATTTACAAAATCAACAAAATATACTGTATTGACGAAATTGAACAAAATTTTAAAAAAATTAAAACTCGAAGAAATTGATAAAATTTTAAATTGACAAAATTTACAAAATTTAGACAAAAATGTTTAGTATGACAGAAATGACAAGACAAAAATGATAAAAATGACTTTATTGAAAGATTAAAAAAAAATGATCAAAATTTATCAAATTGAAAAAATTACAATTTTGGTGAAATTTAGAAAAAAAAACAATATTTTGGTCCATATTGGGTTTTTTTTTGACAAAATTGGAAAATTTGATAGATTGGAAAAACTGAACATTTGATGACAAAATTTAAAATAAAATGGAAAAAATGACAAAAGCATAGCTATCATAGGGTACACACAAAATGCATTGGCTGAGACACAAGATATAACTGATAATCAAGAACAACGCAAGATGTCAAAATAAGTATCTTGATTCAATATTCATTCCAAGTGCTGCTATTGAAGATCAGTTTGGTGCCATGATGCACACCGTGACAAGTCAATGTAATCATAGAAGGGATTATCTGAAACAGCATAAATAACTTTTAAGGTGCAGAGAACATTCGACCCATAAAGCTGTTTCAGAAAGGTTTTGGAAGGGATTTAGGATTGACGAAATATGTACATAAAAGTAATTAAAATAAAATCTCACCAAAGTCCATTGATACGCAATGTGGGAAGGAGGCAGCATGTTTTAATTTGTATTTGATGGTCTTGTTGTTCTTATGGTGATCATCCATGCACCCTCTAGTCACTGTTGCTTGATAATCCAAGTGCTACTGAATCACTTTTCAGGACTTGAGTGCATCTTTTCTTCTGCAGATATTTTGTTTAACACAATCGTTACTTCTATCCAACCAAAAATTACAAAAAAAGCTCCAAAACAGAAAAAAATCATTGTATTTTGAAGAGAAAAAATACAAATGAGAAAATCGCGACCTCGAAAAAAACACGTCCGTTCTCTTGCATGGCTTGCTGTGACCTCCCAGAAAAGTCTCAGGAGCCACAACTGTCACGAAAACCATAAATACAAGCTTTAGGAATAACAAGTATTAATTCTTTTCCGTAGGGCATTGGTACTCCGTCTAACTAGTTTAGCTTCCTATTTCCAAGGAGTATTTAAGGTTTTCGTGGCAGTAGTGGCTCCTGAGACTTTTCAATGGAGCCGTAATCGTGATCGCTGACTGTGGTAAGATTCTTAACATTGATTTTGATCCATGAAAAAAAAATGCTATCCTCACCGACAAAAAGCTGAATTTCGGGCCTAGCAATGTGTGAACCGCATCATAACGCTGCGAAAAAACTGGAACAAATCAATGAATTCACGGAGTCTTTTTTGTGGGATAATCACAGTCGAATAGGAATCGTCAACGAGAATTTTAATTGGCATCAAGTGAAGACGCTTATGCGGCCCAATGCGTTGCAGAACCGGCTTTAGAACCTTAAATAAGTAGTGGCTCCAGAGATTTATCAACAGACGATTCAATGTTGCCCTCAACACGTCGCATTGCACACTGGTACAGAACATGAATCTAGCGGAACAAAATTAAAAACGTTCAGTGGTCGGAAAGATAAGTTTTTAGTATCTTCGGAAACATTGTTCAGTTTAACAAGGCGCATAGTTCGATATAGTATTTAAAGCCAAGGGGCCCACCAATCTATTTATCTAAGGGTCCGAGAATCGAGATTTTCACTGCTGGCGATTCGGAGCAAGAGTTTTCTAGGCGACCTCATCTCTTTGCAGCGTGTGCCCAAATAATAAAAAAACAACCGACCGAGCCCACTGTGGAGCAGAGAACACAGATACATCAAGATCAATGGGAAATAAGGAGCGTGGACACCAGTGCCATTCGCTTCAAGGGGCAATGTGATCGTTATTTTTGCTCCAAAAATGTATGAACGAAAAAAAAAATACAAGATAGTTCAGAACCTACCAATTGAATATTTATTTTCAAGGTTTTTTAAGATAAAAGTTTTTGGTAGTATTGTAGTCAGATATACTTGAACCGATAAACAGCACTGAACGAGAAACCGGGAGATACGAATAGCGCTATCTGGCGACAGAAATGGAAGTATTACACTGATGATGATTTTTTTCGGAGCTTTGATCGGCGATGCCAGGTGCCCTGATTTTCCATTGACAATTGCTAAAAGTGTGGTGTAGCATATCGAAAAGGCGGCAGTAAAATGAGTACTTTTTTAATAAATAATAATTATGAACAGCGCAAATTCTTACAATTCCTAAAATGTTATCCAAACCCTTAAACATCGCGATAGTTATATTACTATCGATTTAGCACAAAGTTTAAAAAAAAGAATGAATGAAAAGGGAATGTTATAAGACTCAAAAACGTTAAGGTCAAGCATTCGTAATAAATAACTAATTTATTATAACTTCATAAATAGCTAAAAATACATTGAATAACGACATCCACGATAAAATCTGCCAGCACAGATTTCGACTTTTTACATTGAGAATTTCCGCCAGCATTTCACAAGTAAACAAACAAACTAAATATTCTTAATCAAACATTTGCGCCTTTTAGTTTCTTCTAATCGAATTCCATAAAATTTATTTTATCTCTGTCTTCCTTTTGAGTTTTTAACAACCATCCGTTATGTCATACAATACGGCAAATCAAATAAGCGGAAGATTAATAAAAATACAAAAAAAATAGCTTAGAGACGAAAATTAAATCTAAATAAAGTAAAACAAAAATGGAAATTCAAAAATGATTATTTTTAGTTATTCCTAGTTATATTTAAATAGTTTTTTTTCGTGTTTTGGATAATCATTTTTTTTGTAATAGTAGAGATTTAAGGAATAATAAAAATGTTTCATTTCAAAACCAACATACATGATATGCCATTCGGAACCTGAGATAAATTTTTATTAATTTCGTCACATTCCATGGCGGGAACTGGATTTTTTCTTCTTGCTAATAACAAATCACATGAGTTTAATGTGCACTCTATTTTCGTGTTAATTTAAAGTAAATGTACTGAAATTTATTTTTCTCCTCATTAATCGTTTCTGTGCAGCTTTTTCAGCTTTGATTTTTCATTTATGTAGATGTTTGAAATATTTCGCATTTTTTTTCAAATTTATCTCAGGACAATTGGTTTAAATTTGGAAGAAAAAACAATTCTTTTTCACACATTTGTCTCTCTTAATAAAAAAAATCAATTTGTGCCCTATCAAAATGTTTATCTAGAACTGTCGCAATGCTGATCAGGGATGCCGCCCGAGCATATTTTCATCACATTTTTGTTTAGTTTACGTACACCGAAAAAAATTAAATTTCGCTTATTTGTGAAAAGAATTCGAAATTCGCACCACCAACTTACACTTCTTTCAAGTTTTTCGGAAACTTTAAAACATTTAACAAGTCCCTAAGGCATAAATCCTAGTCCATTATTAGAGTACATGGATATTAATTGTTAGGCTTTTGTTTTTTTGGAGCTCTGGAACTTCGGAAACGATTTTTTAACCAATTCATTAATTATAAACATTTAAAAAGAGATTTTTGTTATGCCTAAGCTATTAGTTAGCAAAAAATTCATAAACAGCTTAGCAGTTTTTTCTATTCTGACCGATTGAATTTAAAATCTTTTTCTTAAAAAACACTTTATGCCGATTCAAATCTATTTTTTAATAATAATCAAATAAGGAAGGGAATTAGAAGTTATTACTCCGCTCCATATTTTGTTCAGAAATATTTACAAGTATGGAATGGAGATAAGGAGGTTAAAGAACCTATTTTGTTGTTTGTTTGTTGATTCACTAAAAATTTTATGGTGCCTCAATAGAAATAATGAATTTTATTTATTATAACTGGCATCCCTGATCAAATCTTTTTTTTGTTTCGATTATAGTCGTTTTATTATATGTTATATGATTTTAATCGCCGTAATTTATATGATCATAATTTTGGGTTGCTACGTTTTTGCTCGTTTGAAGTGTGCGTAAAAACACGCTCTCAAACCACTGGGCTCGCTATACATGGGAATTCTCTTTCTGAGTTTCTCAGGTATAGTTAGCTAGTGAAGAGCAAAGGCGGGAGCAATCCATGGGAGCTTTTCATCAACATGCCCTCTAGCCTAAAATTTCAACACCTATCAAGCTTTCTCCTATTGGCGCACTAATGCCTGTCTATCCACCTTTCTTTCAAATTTCTATAAAATAAATTCTCTCTAGTTTTCATTCCGCCGCACATGCCATTAAAATTATAATCATATAGTCGTTTTACCATCTTTATGGCATTTACGACTTCATCAACGGTGCAGTTGGCGGATCGTTATTGAAAAACTTATCCGGTACAGCTGTGTTCGATGTTTGCTCTTGGGCTCGAACTCGCAGACATCGGCTCAGGAGACAACAGATTTGCCAACTGAGCTATATCACAAGCCACGCTTAACACATTTGATTTTCACTTAATCCACACAACTTATTATTCTTATGAATTTGAGCGTTATTAGTGTTGGAAAACGTAAATCCAATTCAAAACCACTTCTATTGAAAAATTTCTCATAAACGAAAAAAAAAATAAATCTAAAACAACGTTAAATAATTGGGTAACGTGTTTTGTGACGCCTAACCTTAACAAAAGCGTGGCAGGTACCTTCATACTGTGTTCAATGATTTATGCACATCTTATCCAGGCTTTCATTCAAACGTCTCGACAAGGAGGGTACAAAAATCCACTTGAGTAACACTCTCTTGCTCGGTCGCAAAGTTGGTAAAGAGAATGAAAAAAGTAGGGAGAATAAAATAGTAAGATCGGCAAACCGAGAACAAAGATTTCACGACACAAAAACACTTGTTGTTTGTAAAGTTTTTCGGTGCCTTTTTTCTTCTTTTCCTTGTTTTCAGGCTAGTTGCTTTTCTTTGAAAGCTCCCCCCTCCCCCCAATATTGGTGCAAAAGAAGGAAACAAGAATGAAAGAAAATTTCATCCGCCATTTTCCCCCCTCCCACCTTTAGCCCATGGCCATTGTGGAAAGTTGTGAATTCTTTTGTTGCTGCCTGTTATTGCTTTATAGTATTGTCATTGTAGCTGACATTAAGTATTCATGAAGCAGTTTTTCCATCGGGTGGGACACATACCCGGAAAGTAAGATGCAGAAAGTTTGAATTCGATTTCCCATTTTATGTGGCAGCGAACAACCAGCGAGAAGAAACGCGCGATGGATTTCTTAATGTGACAGACGGTAACAAGATTACTCATAACTTTTCGATAGGAAAAAAAAAGTCCAGTGAGGGAAGAAAAATGGCACTGAAACGAATTAGCCGGAAGTTGTCAGATTAGATCAATGAGAAATGGAAATTTGTTTGTTAGGAAGAATGTTTAATGCCCATTGGCATGAATAATCGATTGAATTACTTTGAGTAAATGATTTCTATTTAAATACATTGTTACAATTTCAGCCAACAAAATAAGTATTCGAGTTTTGCATCAAAATAGAAAATTTAAACTTCTTTAATGTGAAGATTAAATTTTCAGTTTCAACTTCAACTGTTGAGCTTATTATGGGGACACGAAACGAGAATATATGTATATCATGACAGGTATCAGTGCGTGAAGCCTAAAAGCTGCTACTGATCCAAAGGTTGTATTTTTGTGTCACAAGAAAAACAAAACGTAGAACACGTTAGGATGGCAACTTTTTTTTTGCTGAGTCGTGTTTCTTAGACCGAGGGGATGTTTTACAAATCCTTCGTAGGGTAAGTGGAGTCATATTTTATTCGGAGCTGTCAGACGTTTTGAGAGCATTCTTTTTCTTTTATTGGAGAGCTTATCAGAATTTTATAACGCTACCCACTTGGTTTGTGGAACTTAGCAATACTATAAGGGATGAACATGAGATTTAAAAAAAACTGAGTTCTTTATTAAAAATTGATCATTCTCGTGATATAGTGACAAAATACTGTTTTAGATTTATTGATTATTATTTTTTTCCTTAGTATTCCGTCTCACAACATAACTTGGTTCGGCTATAAAGGTATTGAATCAAATCACATTCACTCAGGAGAAACAAGGGATGAGTAAAGCGCGGTCCGCGGGCCACATGCGTCCCTCGAAAGGCTCGGCCTTTTTTTTCAAATTTCATTTTTTTTTTTACTTTTTAACGCGACAGATTGAAAATTATTATAAAATACTAGTCCATACAAGACCTAAACAATTAAATGCCAATAACTTGATCAAATATGCATTTGACTTACAATTATTCAAATGGTAAACTTTTTTTCGAGAGTTTTGAGCATTTATTGTGTTCTTTCTAAAGCAAAAGTGTAATATAAATAATTTTCAAAAAATATAATTAGTTATTTTATTCTGATTTCATTTTCTTCCTATAACTCAACTAGAACATTAAAATTCACAATACAGCAAACAAAAAAATTGGAAGGGTAGAGAAGATCACAGGCTTTTCTAAGCCCATTGCTCAAATACTGTCAGAAAAAAACTATTGACAAAATAACCATTTTCGTTTTTGAATATTAAGTGTTCTTATCGACATGATCGACATGAGATTCTAATCGACTTCAATCGACATGAGTTCTCGACAAAAATAATAGCTGTTTGATTGAGGAAGTCTGGAACGACTATTTTCAGAAATTTCTTTCAGAAATCATGCCAAACATCGTAAAATTGAGTTACTTTACTTTAAAATCAGCTGTCCACATTATCAAAGTAAGATTAGCTTTAGAAATGCTATCCCAATGGTATCTTAATTAAATTTAAAAATTCATTTAATATATAACAAAAAAACGTAATATTTGATGAAACTTGTTGAAAAATCTGTAAAATTATGATTTTTTTAAATGTGTAAAGTTTTTAAATCTGCAAAATTATGATATTTTCTAATTAAAAAATATTTTTTTCATCGTTTGTTTGAAAAGAAGTTACCTTTCCAATAAAATAAAAGGGAAGCAAATGGTGGCTATTAAGAAAATGAAAAATATGGATAAGCTTTCAATATAATGTAAAATCCTCCGAAGGCGATAAAGTAACTAATCGTTATTTAGTCAGCCGCTCAGGTGGTTTTTCTAAGCGAAAATAGTGGAGAATTTTACCTGGTATGCATGACATCACGATTGAGAACTGTAATTTTCACAAAATTTGCTTTTTTTGTAATTTAGACAATTTTCCTCAACGTCAAATTCAAACGGAGTTGTAAATAAAAAAGCAGCGGTTTCTTCGTTTGTAGCGAAATAAAAGACTTCGAATAAAATTCAATTATTGAAAAATTTAAATAAACGTTTTTGAAAAAGACGAATTTTAGTGAATAAATTTTGCTAAAGATAAAAAATCTAACGTTTAAGCGTTAGAGAGTGATTTGAAAATAATGTTTTTCTTACTGTTACTTATCACTGTGTTAAAGCTCCTGAAGACTTTGAAGTTATGTTTTTTTTAAACGGCTTGTCAAAGTAAAAATCAATCAATAAATTGAATTATTTAAAAATTTTAATTAAAAGCAATGAAGATTAAGTTATATACCATATCAATTTTCGCTGGATTTGTCCTTTTAAGAAATTGTGTTGAAAGTTCCTTCAAACTTTGTAGATAAATTATGCGCAAATTTATATTCTTCGAACACTACCCATAAAGATTATATTTTTTTTTAAATTTTTGAATTTTTAATTGAAATTTACCAATTTAAAATTTAAACTGGCCCGTTGGTTCAAAAGATTGCTCACCCTGTTATAAACTCAAAACTCATAGACGGTAAGTTTTGTAGAAGGACTTAAAGAAAAAAATACAGTATCGCTCATTTTTGCAGGGACAGAAAGAAGAGTTTTTCCCCATTAATTTCCACCAAAAAATCAAATATTTAGTCGATGACCCAAATACAAAACTTTTTTTTAATTTTCTTTTTAAAAACTTCAAAAAATACATAAATTTGAAGTGTTTCATAATTTCATAGGTGCTTATTCTCTTAGCATCTATCTTTTGCATCAAGCAAATGTGATGCGATAATCTGATATTTTTTTCTCTTACTTTTTTTTTTAAATTTGTTGAATAAAGTTTTTTTTAAGAAATGGAAGGCTCTTTTTTAAAAAAGGAACTAAGTTTTATCCACCAGATTCTTAAACAAATTCAAAGATTTTCACCATCGATTAAAGCGAATTTAGCTCAC
The DNA here is from genome assembly GCF_029784155.1 of Uranotaenia lowii. Taxonomy (NCBI): domain Eukaryota; kingdom Metazoa; phylum Arthropoda; class Insecta; order Diptera; family Culicidae; genus Uranotaenia; species Uranotaenia lowii. The sequence goes on from NC_073692.1 coordinate 207,340,411, forward strand.
CTTTTAATTTGAGGACCAATTTTCTAAAGTAACGATTTAAAACGAAAACTTTAAACGTAAAAGTTCTGATAAATGTAGTAGGGGAGAGTGGAGTATCGTGGGCCATGGGGAAACGTGGGCCACTTTGAATATCTCAGATGTGAGTTGAGATAAAAATCTCAGACCAACTGTCATCGTCGTTGCTTTGCGTGTGCATATATTCCTATATGTTGTTGACTGAAAAACGCATCATATGCTTCTTTTATTTATCAAGCTAAAAAAGTTAGAAAAATTTACTTACATAATTAAAAAAACACCCGCTAATTTCATAGATGGGGAACCTAAACTGCATAATAAAAATATGCTCATATGCTTATGATCTTACTTTTGTCATGATCTTTCACGTTTAAAAGGAATTTTTGATGAAACATCAATAAGCCACACAAACGCAACCAATTTGCAAATCATAGCTTGTGGGGAATCGTGGGCCACATATCTTGAATCACCTATATTTTTATGTTTTTATACACATTCAGAACTTAAAATACTTTTCACCTATCTACAAAGTTTTCTTATGCCAAATGATGAGTTATGAAAAATATTTTGTCCATCCTATATAAGAAATTTTGCCCAAACGTTCGCGAGCCAGGTTTTGGAATCTATGCGATCATTCACAGCTCTCGTTTTTATTTCATCATCTGAAATTGCTTTTAAATAACGAAATGGATTAGGAAATAACAGTTTTGGGTCAACTCAAATACTTTGCATGTTATTTGGTCAATTTGTATTTGGTGGCCCATGATTCCCCACCATTTTTCAAAATCCAAAAAATATTGCTTTTTTTCAAACAGTCAGAATTTGGGGAAAATAACTTATTGAAAAATTTAAAAAAAAATCCTTATGATACCTTGAAAATGTAGAAAACCATACCATTTTTTATTTTCATTTTATCTTTTATTATAAAGAAGTTATGGAACAACGGAAAAAAGTGGCCCATGATTCCCCACTCTCCCATAATATTATGAAATTTTATTTTATTTTTTTTTTGTATTCATGCATTTTTGGGCAATAAATCATAGGTAAAAATCAGTCACCAAACCACCCACCTCCCCCCCCCCCCCCCCACGAGTCAGTTCATCCTACAGCCCTGCCAGGTATAATAAGAATTTTCTAAAAAATTTGAAATCAAATATTAAAAAAAAATATTTTTAGAAAATAGAAATTTAAAATCTTTTTGGGCGTTGAAATTTTTTTTATGTTTCGGAATTACAAAAACTGCAATAAAAACTTAATAAATAAAATTTAAAAAAATAACATTTCTGTTCGTTGCGTTGGGATAATTTTACAGATAAAAATTTATAAATATTGACTACAAATCCTCAGAAAAAAAAGCGTAAAGAAGCTCACCGACCAAACATTTTAATTTAGCCTGAAAAGACTCAGAAAAGGCTAAATTTCCCTTTACTTTTTTTTTCTTTAAACGTCTTCTATAAACACATCGTGCATACAGATCTTTTTAAACATTAAGAAAAACGATTCCAGAAGTTTTAAACTAACGAAAGCTAGGAAAAAAATTTCAATACAGGATTTCTTTCATCCGCAGTAAATTTTGGAACAATTTTAATTATTTTTTATACTTTGATTGTTTTAACTCAAATAGTTTATCACTACTTTCACATATGTTTACGTTTATCTTATTATTGAATGAAAATCGTTTAAGAAAAAATAAAGATAGCACAAACAAACAAAATGCTTAGTGCCTATATTTCAATAACTAAGTTGGGAAGATTTTCACATCCTAAATTCGAATCATCCGTCAGATTTTGACTATCCTTTCTAGTTTTGGTAATATAACGTGTAGAAATTTTCAAAGTTGATCAGTTTTGAGAAAAATGAAACGTGAGAACTACAAACTGATTTTGAATTCATTTATTCTTCTCCAATCAATCAAGGATTCAGATTTTGTCTAGATTTTTTTTCTTTATTTTCTAATTGGCATTTCAGTTTTTAGGAAGAAAATTACAGAATTTTACAATTTGCCCGACGTTTCGGCCTAGATTCGGTCTAGATTTTTTAGTTTCAGAAATTTATTTAAATTCGAATAGCTAAGATTACAATTTTCTCTGATATCATCCAACAAAATCTTTGGGTATTAAATATTGTAGATTTTAACCCATTTAATAACTTTGTTGAAGACTGCAAAAAGATTTGATAAACTGTTTGTGAAATATCAAAGATCTTATTTGAAATCTTCCTTAAAATTTTATCAAAATACAAATTTTTTAGTAGAGTTGACCAAAATTGACAAAAAGAAAATTTCAATAACTTTTATCTCAGAATTCAAAATTACTCATGTTCTTCGGGAAAATGAATCATTGATTTAAAACCTTCATTTCCATAATCTTCGCTATGTTACGTTAATAGTTTTGTCAGAAAAGTGCCCAACGTTGATGCTTTTTTACCTATTTTCATAAGTTATCTCGGAAACAGAGTTGATGGAAAAACTAAATGTAAATTCCATCAGCGCATCCCAATTATTCAAAATGAGCTTTAAATGCATTGGATTTTTGAAAAATTACAATTTTGTTGCCTTGAGTAATTCATACTTTTTAATGGAAGTTATTTGAAATTGATCGAAATTTGATGATTAGTAGGTATCGTATAAAAATTGATTAAAATTTAACGTAACTCTGGTAATATGTTTGCATTGAAGTGTTCTAAGCTTCAAAGACTATAAATTTTTTTTTCTTCTTTTTTCAGGTATTTGAATCGATAACTATTGGATCACCAATTGAAGGTTTGGAGTAATAT